>NC_135317.1:69940621-70559371 GCF_048772815.1 Callospermophilus lateralis
ACATCTGGGAGCCCAAACAGACACAGGAAAAATACAGCAGAAGGGGAAGATCCATGAAAACAGGAAACATCGAGAGGAGAGTAAAAAGATGTCAAAACAAAGGCGGCCTGGGCGGGCATCGAGGGAGGAGACCAGCCCCAGAGGCCATGAGTTCAACTGCTGCACAAGTTCCTCGGGAATCTTCAGAGAATTGCCCAGTGACGTCATCCCATGCCCACACAAAAGGACCACAATCTTTTTACCTCTGTTTTATGCAAAAAGTCATGGCCTCCTCAAAACCAAATAATAGCAACACTACCAACTTCATCCAGCTGGTAGCTCCCCCTGCCTATCTTGGCCTACCAGCCCCCAGACACGGAGCAACAGCAGCACTGTGGGGACTGGGGTGCCAAGGCCTTGTTCCACCTGCACCCAGCTTCATCAGGCTCCCAGATGCCCTTGTTCATCTCCAGCATCAATGTATGCCTGCACAAGCACAGAAACAGGCTCATAAAACATTGCTGATCAATCTAAACTAAAAATGGCCCCACCACCCAATACTCTTACCACACCAATCCTGTTTCCTGACCCAAGTTTTCAGCTCCAATGAGGGCAAGGTACCTAAACACAGCTGAAAGGGGCGGCATTCCAAGGTCTCTCCTGCGAAGAGTTAACCAGATGGTGTTGTTTAACTCACAGATATTCAGAGCTCTCAGAGTTGGATGGGGACCTAGAGTTCAAGTCCAACCTCTATACAGAGTCATCCCTACTTCATTAACAAAGAGAGAAACTTTAGCTCATGAGTGTCCAGTGCCAGGACATTAGCAGGCCAGAAAGGGATCCTTGCTTACCTCCTGCAATGGACAACACAGTGGCTCTGGGCTCGTGTGTCTCTATTTTTCTTCAAATAATAAAATACCAACCACTTCCATCTCTTCTTTCTTTCGTTTTCCATGTGCAAGAATAAAGTATGCTACCTTCTTATTCTGCTTTTCCAATGGTTTACCTGGGTTGTGAACTGCTCAGTGAAGATTGGATTTTCACCAAAATCATAAAAAGTTATCTCCTAGGACAAATTGAAAACATTCCAATCCCAGAGCTGCACACTCAGACTATGGAGTCTTGTTCACTTTCTCAAGAACAGCAGGAGGAGTAGAGAGGAAAGCAGTTACACCTATTCCCATGACTCCATGGAAATTTCTTTCTCAGCCATCTAGGCTGGTCACACACTCTACAGATGAAACTCGAAGGGGCTGAGGGTGGCTCCATTGGTCACATCAGCTTGGTTTTACTGCCAACTTCTCTATCTATCCGCCCAAGAAGGTTGAAGGCCTTGCCCATTATCAGTCACCAGGATCACTCACCCTTTGACAACCTCAAATGCACATGGCTTTAGACTAGGTGCTCTACCTGGAGAGCTTCTCTCCGGGAAGGTCAGGAGTGAGGCACAAACCTGCAGCTACCACTCTCGTGTGCTGTAATGTCATTGTTTACATGTATTTGTTCCTCACTAGACCCCCAACCAGACAGTGATAGAATTATCTGATTTTCCCAGTGTCCCCCAATCAGTACATATCAGTGCATAAGAAACGTTAACCTGAGCCACAGAGAAGCCAGTTGGTTGTGACATTTCCAAGCTAACTTGGAGGTGAGGAGAAGTGGGGCAGTTGAGACCACTCGCCAATCTAAAGCTTGGATGGATGAAAGGGGAGGCGGGAAGAGGTTTCTCCTGTATCCCATGGGAATCTTTACTTCAGGCTGTTTAAAGTTACAGTAAGGTCGAAGGAGCCAGAGTGGACACAATACCCAGCATGCACAGGCTTCCACCTCTCGGGTGCCCCCACGGGAGGCCCCCAGCCAGGCTGGCGGAGAGGTCTCTGGCGGGAGCTTTTCTGCACAAAGCCACCTCCCTCTTGAACCCTTCTCACTTCAGGTTTCTTTGAGAGGGTGCCAGGGTTTCACTTGCTGGCTCGGAGAGTAGCTCCTTCCTGTGTGAAAGAGAGGCAGGAGGAGCTTTTGTCGCCTGTGCCACTGGGAGGGGCCGGGGTCCAACGGTGAGACCCCAATAGAGGAAGGACCTCGGACAGCTGTCTGCCAAGGCACAGAAGCATGTCTTTCTTACTTTAGGAGAAAGAAAACAAACAAACAAACAAAAAGATCTAAGGAAAAGGGAAAGAAAGGTAACCATGGAGCTTTTTCCAAGGAGCCTAAGACAGCCATCTCCGCCAGCCGGGCAGTGGGAAAGCTCAGCTTTGTTCTGATGAAGGGATATGAGGCTTATTTGGACCAGAAAAAAAAAAAAAAAAAAAAAAAAAAAACATCAACTGAATAATCAGATGCCTCTGGACTGGCTACAGAAGGCTCTATCTGGTGGTGTCCGTTCTGCCTGCTGGCTTCCTGCAGAGATGAGAGCCTCCCCCAAGACGATTGCCATTCTCCAAAAGTCGAGTTTTTGGCACAGAGCTGGGGCCCTCTCGATAAGGGATTAGGTGGTCTGGGGCCTGCTCGGGTCTTCTCTCTGCCAGCTCCCCATGGAATTAAAATGCCCAGAGCCGAGCCACTCGTCTGGGATTTACCCCCATTCCCTTCTCACTCCCACTAAATCTGTGACTCCGAGAGTTCCCTGAAATTGGAAATGAGATCAAGGCGGGGAGAGATGCCTCACTGAGCTTCCTGGGAGAAAACAACTCTAAAACCCAGAAAAAGACAAGCCCCAAGATAATTTTGATCTCCAGCAAGTTCTAGAAAAAAAAAAACAAAAAACTTGTTTTGTTCTATTTTGTTTTTTAATGATGTAAGTGATACTCTAACCAGTGGAAAGAACTTCTTCACTTCCCCCAAAGAAAAGTATAACTGATAGTGCCCCAGTTGGGGACTTTGTTAGTCAGGTTTTCATTACTGTGACAAAAATACCTGACAAGAACAACTTAGAGGAGAAGAAGTTTATTTGGGACCCAGGGTTTCAGAGATCTCTGTCCAGAGACAGCCCTCTCCATCTGCCTGAGGTGATAGCAGAATATCAAGGGGCAGAAGGGTATGGTGGAAGAAGCTGTTCACCTCTGGTGGCCAGGAATCAGAGCACAGGAGGAGCCAGGAACAAAATGTAAATTCCACAGGCACATCCCCAGTGACCTGCCTCCTCCAGCCGCACCCCACCTGCCTACAGTTACCAACCAGTACAATAGTCCTGTCCAATTACTAACCCATCAAATGGATTAATCCACTGATTAGGTTACAGCTCTCGTCATCTAATCATTTCACCTCCTTCATTAACACAGGAACTTTGGGGAGGGGGGACACCTCATATCCAGACCAGAGCAGGGCTCAGGGATGAAAGAAGGAACTCTGAAGCATCATGATGGAGCCAGAGAAAGAAACATTTTCCTGTGTGACCTTCTTGGTTTATTTGGCTCCTGAAATAGTCAACCCAACTCTATTTGGAAACAACCTGCATTTCATTCTATATTTTAGTCACTGTGAGGTCCATTCATGGTGTCGCTAATGTTTGCAGCAGGGCAATAAATGACACAGGACAGCATGGCAAGACACCAAGGGACATCTATATGACGTCCTATATGGGACATCTTTCCTTTCTCCTGTCTCCTACTCGCCCCATTTTTCCTCCCGACTTTTCACACTCTGCTGAGACCTTCCAGGGTCTCCCACCCACCTGCACCCAGAGAACTACACAGAACTACAAATGGCTGACTCCTTGCTCCAACTAAGTCCATACAACACAGATGATGAACTCGGAAGAAATGTCTTTTCTAAGAAGTTACTATCTTGCTTACCTTACCCAATGCTCATCAAACTTAAAAGGGTAAATTGGGCAAAATGTCTCTGTAACTAGTGATTGTCCTATATGTTAGCCACCAACAAATGGTGTTATGGCTTCGTCTGGAATTAACGGTGCATGTGATTTGACTGCTAGGCAGCAGTTAGTTTCAGAAATAACTTATTTAAACCAAAAATATTTATGACATGCCTACTGAAGGCTACATGCAGGTCTAAACACTGGCAATCCTGGATTGAAACAGAAAATACTTCTGCCTTGCCTTCATGACACCTGCATTTCTAACAGGAACAATGTACCTGTGAGCAACATAAATTTCAGACAACACTAAGAGCTCTAAAGGAAATAAAAATACGGTCACAAGGCAGAAATGGGAGTGGAAGGGTAACCACTGTCCAGCCTTCAGAGGGCAGGCTGGTCCCTTGGAGGACTTGAGATTGATGCCACAAGCCTACTGACAAGGACACCAAGGCTTGGAAAGATCTAGGGAAGGGATTACCAGGCAGAGGGCACAGCAAGAGTAAGTCCCCTGTCTGAATGCATTTTAAACTTTTTTCAGGTATAAATCAACTATAATAATTTCCTACCCTATTTCTTCCTGGCCAAGCCCACCATTTTAGACTGACCCCTTCCCTCACCTCCCTCCTGCTCCCCAACACACACACAGGCACATAGCTGTGAGCCACACAGGGGCTTCCCAGAGAAAATGAAGTTCCTTCTTCAAGACCTAAGACCACCCACACAGTGGGCGCATGACCAGAAACCTGAGTGGAATGCATGAGTCAGAGGCCCCATGGCTGGGTGGACATGCCACCCTGCCAGAGAAAAGGAGAGAAGCATTTGCAAGACTCTTCTGCAAGGGTTTATTTTGTCTTCTTTCCTTCTTCATGAATACTGGTTAACAGTATTTTTTTTTTCTTTTAAATGGATTAAGAGTTAGTCTGAAGCAAGATAGGTATCCCAATGGTTGGAAAACAGAGCAATTTCTTTCTTTCTTTCTTTTCCCCTTTGAGCAATGCCTGCCCCTCCTCCATCCAGTCTCAGGACCTGCAGCCCTGCCCTGCAGGCCTGTGTGATCTTCCCATTTCCTGCATTTCATGTGAAGAAGCATTCAGAAGTTGGACAACAAGCCTTTAATTCAACTTGATCATCTTCTCAAAAAGAAAATTTAAAAAAAAAAAAAAGAAAGAAAGAAAAAAAGAGGAAGAACAAAAGTTGGGAGAGGCCAGACTAAATGGATATGATCTGAATGCATATTTGTGTTACAACTAATACAACCAGCATCAGAAAGGGACCAAGATCAAATAAATGGTAAAACCTGACAAAGAGAAGAATAGATGGTATGTGGAGCCATCTGTTTTGGAGGACACCCAAATCTGTCTGAATCTGTGAGGCCAAACTACCAGCTATTCTAAGACGCCCCATTCCAAGAGTGGCCTAATGCGCATCTACACAATCAGTTTCTCTCACCACCACTTTGGCTGCAACTTTTTTGTGCAATTAAGTAATTTATTCCTTTCTTCAGCCTCCTGATTCTAATGAATCTGAGCCACAAACAAGCCTCAGTTGCTCCTATTCAAGGAGTCTGATTGCATCTGGCAGTGATTGCTGAAAATCCTGAAGAGGAAACAGGGAAGGGAAGCATATTGTTTGGGGGGGTAATAGGTGAAGACCTGCCTCTCTTGACCTATAATACATTAGTGTCAGTGAACATTTGGCAGCCTTCAGATGATTAGCAATGAAGATGAATCAAGCAAAAAAGAGGTAGAAATCTGCCTCATCTGAATCACCAGAACTGCATACATTTGCATGCTGATTAGCTGTTCTTTTGTCTGTGTTCCTAATTATTATGACACATTATGTCTTCATCATGCAAGATTCTGATCTGTCTTGTTCAAAATGCATGTAGAAAAAAGTGCTGTTTATTGATTCAACATGTAACTTTTATTTTTATGTTTGCTTTAATTAAATACATATTTGATTGCCTTTGCCTGCTGTTCTTTTTTTTTTTTCTTTTTTTCCTTTTTTTTTTTTTTTGGCTCTTATTTATTTCATCTTGTTGACAAACACACAGGTAACCTTCCTTTATCACGTTCAGATCATTTGGTACTCACAGTCTGTCCCACTCAGCCTCCCTCTCTCTCCTTTCTCAGGTGCTCACTTTCATTTCCTTGAAGAGGCAAAAACAAAAGAGAAAAAAGAAGAGAAGACCCAGCCTTCCCGGGAACACCCATAGGGGGAGTGGTGTGGGGGCAGTGTGGGCTCCAACCTTAACAAGAGCTAACAAATGTTTGTGGCTTTGGAGGAAGGGCTTTCCAGGGGAACACGGGCAGCGGAACGGGGTTAAAAATAACATGATCCTGTGGGAAAAAAAAGGCCCTCTGTCATTCCCAGTTGTCTTCACGCGTTACTGATTAGGAGGGTCTGAGAACAGGGTATGAACAGGCCCGTGTCCCAGGTCAGGCCTCCAATTCTCCCATATGGCCCAATGGCTCTGCTGGGAATTGCTTTCCCAACAGACTTTCCTTAGCTCCACGTAGCCTCTCTTTCTAGAAACAGAAGTGCCAAGGACATTGCCCCTCAAAGCAGTCAGGAAACCGACAGAGTCAAGGGCACAGGACAAAGAACCCTGGAAGGAAGGGCATCCTAAAAAAGATGAGGATGCAGGAGTATACTGCACTGTCTGTTGGGGCTGCTCCCTCCCAACTACTGGAGAGTCTTTCTTTCAGGAATGAGGACCCCAGAGAAGGTGGGAGTCGAAAGGAAACAGGAAAGGTATTTGTTCCCTCTTGGTGACAGCCAATCCAGCCCGCTGTCCTTACCACCCTCCACCCAGAAATATGCTAAACAGCTGTAGTTAGCAGAAAGCTATTTGGCGAATCCAATCAAGACACTTAGAAAGGGAAAGAGCACCAGGAGGAAGAGCCGGATGCAGGAGTAATTGAGTGCTAAGGGTCCATACAAGCTCAGAAAGAAAGCAGGGCCCAACCGAATGCAAATGGCTCCTCACTGAAGAGGCATAATGCCCACCGCTCTTCCCTGCTAATGGGCAATGATTGGCTGGAAATGTAATCAACAGCTCTGCCCCCAACATCTATCACTACAGTGAAAGATGATGGAAATCCATATTCATGAGAAAGCAGGCCAGCCATGTTTACTGGGTGCAGAAAGGGGGCAGGGCTGGCCTGGATGAGGTCCTTGGAGAGTGACAATGAGGCTGGGAGCAGGGAAACTGCTGTCAAAGCCCCCAGCCAGCTCCAGCCCTCCCCTCACATATCTCCCCTCGTGTGGACACATGTCCACTGAACCTGAGAGTAAGAGAACTCTCAATATGGTGAATCCATGATTCACCAGCAGAATGGGCATCTGGGTACCCCATCTCACAGGAAGTTTCCATCTCAACCATACCCCACAGAAGTGTGGTACAATTAATAGGAATAGATACAGAACAAATGGTGATCAGAGGTACAACATGGGCTCCTCAAAATCCATCTTAGAATCCCTCATACACTGAGTTGCTTGAGATTTTTTTGTTGTTGTTTTAAAGGATACCAGGCATCATTCTGGGCAGAATGGTGCCTGCATTAGTTTACTATGGTTGCCATAACAAAATATGTTTAAACCTAAATGGTTCATAGGACAAGACATGATTTTCTCACAGTTCTAGGAGCTGGAAGTCTAAGGTCAAGGACTCCCTTCATTCTGAGATCATGTCCTTTTCATATCTTGGATGTTTCAGTGTCTTGCCTCTAAAGAAATGATGGCAATAAGGGACAGTAAGAATCTTTCTAATGTCCATTCATAGTACACTTAAAAACCAGAAATCCTCTGACTGGCCCCAATTAAAAAATAAAACCTCGTGACCTCCAAGAAGCTCCCCCACATTTCTTCTTATGCAGAAATATTACATGTGATATTGTACTCACTCACATTCACCTCTGGTTCCTTCTAAATAGACTGCAAGTTCCCAGGGAAAAAGATCATAACTTTTTTTTCAGTGCTCAGTATGGAACCCAGGGCCCCACCCATGCTAGACAAGTGCTCTACCACTTATGGTCCAGTCCCAGGACCATAAGTCTTACATTTCTACTTTATATAGCACAACACAGGCCCAGTAAGTACTGAAAAAGCAAATATAAGAAAAAACAGATAAAGTTGATAAATACAATACTACCCCATGGGGGATTCTCAGAATAGTGAAAATATGCTATATGATATTACAGTGGTAGGAAGACATCATTATGCAGTTGTCCAAACCCACAGAATATGTAACAATTGAATGAACCCTAATGTGAGCTATGGACTTTGGCTGATCATGAAGTGTCAATGTAGGTTTATCAGTTGAAAAAAATGGACCACTCTGATGGGGAAATGCAGATAAGAGTGAGGCCAAGGGTAGGTGGAACAGAAAAATCTATGGGAAATTCTTGTACTTAGCTCTCAATTTTGCTATGAATCTAAAACTGCTGTTGAAAAAAAAATAAAGTTTTTAAAAATTTAAAATTAACAAGTATTCAATGGGCCCTGGAAACTAAAAATTTATCAAGGGATAATGGGTACTTGGTAGCTTCTGTGGTCCTTTCCCATGCCAGCTATCAGTGGTTCCTTAGTTTCTGCACCAACTATAAGGATGAGAAATAGACCCTAAATCTCTTGAAATGAGAATGAAAAGGAGGATGGTTATGTCAGAGGCCCAGAAAATTACAGAAATTTCCATGTTGAAATTTCTTTGTCCATCAGTACAATCCAACTACTTCTTACTTCATCTTTCACCTCATCAATGCATTGACCCTTATGATGTCTGGACAATGGCCTTCCAAACATGTGCACAACCTAACCCCCCAAATGTATGACCATCTTACCCCATATGGCAAAAGAGACTTTGTAGATGTGATTAAGGATCTTGATATGGGAAAATGATCCTGGATCAGCCCCTTACAGTCAAAGGGGTCCTTATATGGAAAGAGAAGGCTCCAAATCAGAGAAAATCAGTGTGATAATAGGAACAGAGAAAGATTTGAAGATGATATGATGCTAGATTTAAAGATCGAGGAAGGAGCCATAAACCAAGGAATTTGAGTGGTCTCTGGAAGTTGGAAAAGTCAAGGAAATGGATTCTCTACCTTAAGAAGGAGCACAGTATCTGAGTGCAGTGGCATATGCCTGGAATCTCAGCTCCAGAGACTGGGGCAGGAGGATTGTTAAGTCAACATCAGCCTCAGCAACTTAGCAAGATGCTGTCTCTAAATAAAATATAAAAAGGGCTGGGGATTGGCTCAGTGCTTGAGTGCCCCTAGGTTCGATCCTCAATGCCAAAAAAAAAAAAAAAAAAAAGAAAGAAAGAAAGAAAAAGAAAAAAGAAGGAACACAACTCTGCTAATGTCTTGATTTTAGGATCTGACCTCCAGAACTGTTGTTAGTTTGTTTTCAAGTCACTAAGTTTGTGTAATTTGTTACAGGAACAGTAAGAAACTAACACACCCTCATTGCTGGTCACTGTGCTTCTGCCCTGTCTTCTACAGTCTATTTCTAAAACAAAGGCAGAATTAATCCTTTTAAAACCTAAATCTGATCATGTCCCTCCTTTGCCCAAAATATTCCTATAGCATCCTATCTTGGAAAAAACCACAAAGCTCTGAACATCATCCACAAGATCCTACCTGGCCTGGTCCTCATAACTACTCAGGCATCCTCCCCTGTCTCTTTCCACTCTTTCCACTCTGGCTGTAAAGGCCTTGCGGTCCTGGGCATCCTCCTGTGTTGGACCTTTGAACCAGCTATGTCCTCTGTCTGAAAGATTCCTTCCCTCAGATCTCAGGAGCCAGCTTCTCCACCTTCTCATGTCTTGCTCAAATGACACCTTCCCGGTGTGGCTTTCTTTGAGTGTCTTATTTAAAACTGAAATCCTCTTCCACTCCATCTTTCCCACAATCTGATGTCTCTATGGTGCTCAACCCTTCTGACATACTGTGTGTTACATTTCTCTCCTTATTTATTTCCTATTTTCTTTTTTTTTGTATTCTGTGAATATTTTATTAGAATTACTAGAAGTTCTTATTAGAAGTTATTTGTCTTATCCAACAGTACCTCTGCACTTGTTAACCATCTTCTCTCCTTTTTCATTCCCTGTTCTCCACTCTTTCAAGATTCTAGTAACCACTATTTTATTCTCTACTTCTAGGAAATCAACTTTTGTAGCTTCCACATGTGAGTGAGAGTGGGTGGCATTTGTCTTTTTTTCTTTTATTTTTTTTATTTAAAATAAAATATAAAAAAATATTTCCTGTTTTCAATAGACTACATACTTCATCAGTACCAGGGTTTGTCTACTTCACGGATAGCACTAAAACAGTGCCTGGCACGTGGTAGGTGTAATAAATAAATGTTTAATGTCAATATTATATATCAATATCATATATATCAATCAGTATTAATTAATAACAATGTAATCAATGAATATCTACTTTTTTTAATGTGGTGCTAGGGATTGAACCTTGTGCATGCAAAGCAAACATTCTACCAGCTGAGCTATATCCCCAGCCCTCAGTGAATATCTACTAAGTGGTTTCAGTACCCTCTACCAGTCCTTCTCCATAAGACTAATGTCGATGCTGCTCCTATCTCATCACACAGGATTGATGGAGCCAACGCTGATAACAACATTGTACTAATCAGGAGCCCATAGTCATGGATACTTACTAACCACAACAGTTCTTCACATCTGGACCCCAGGGAACTCCTCAAAGAACAACAACATTCAAAATATGGGATGGGGATTGCCGATTGCTTATCAGGTTCCCAGCTTGCTGAGATCAAAAAGAAGAAACTGTTGATTGGACAAAACTGATATCTTCCCAAGAGTCTTGATAAAATGGAGTTCAAGGCTACCACTCTCTGAAAGGCTCTGAAAAGTGTCATCATAAAAAATAGCCAGAATCTGCTAATACAATTTGGGGGTTTGGGGTTTTTTTTTGGTTGGTTTTTACCAAAAATAAATAAATTAACAAATCCACTGTTGCTTGTTAATATGGACCGAGAGGATACAAGTTTGGAAATATAGAAAGTCTTGCAAAACTATGGGCCCTCTGCTCAATAGCCCCCAGCCCAGGCCCCCTGAGTCCTAACTACCTTCTCATGTCGGAGGCCCAAGCAGTACTGGTTAAGTAGCAAGAGCGGAAATAAGAATCGAATTTGGGAGGGCACATAGATAAGAAGGTGATACAGGTACACCAATAAGGGGTATGTACGATCTTCTGCTCCCCAAAGACTCACAGGGAGACAAGTGTACCCAGCAAGCCTGAAGTCAGATGAGGTTGCCTCTCCAGGGGTATTGCCTCCCAGCACCCACCACAGGTCTCCTCTGGGAAAGATGACTGCTACAACAACTCCACTCACAGGCTTTATCATTCCTGAAGGGGAAGAAAAGGAATCCCCTTTGAGGCCACAATTACGGGTGGGGATTTTCCTTTGTTTGCAATTGTAATCTCCGTAGTTTCTCTAGTCAATAAACAAACAAGTGAAAAGATTCAGTGATGTGTAAAAATAGATTTGCACAGGGCAGGCAACTGCACATTCCATTTATTTACCTCTTCTAACAAACCGATACCTGGGGTGACATTTATTAATAAACGGCATTACCAGGTGCCTGATATGTGGCTCACAGAAATTAATTACCCAGCCCATGGTAAAACCATAACAAGCCCGCAGTGCTGTAACATTTGTGCTAATTGAAAATGAGATAAGTGCTGTGGGTGCAATTTGCATCCAATGCAGTGTATTAATTATCTTTAGTTCTCTTCATGATAAATATACCTGACTGAATCACTCTCCTAATTTATCGGATAATAGAGTCGTAAGTGGATTCCCTTAGGTAACCAAAGGAAGACTTTGAGTTGCGGGCAAGATGGAGGCCCTCTGCTTTTCCAAGTTTTTCAAATAGGTTAACTCATATACTTTTCTCTGCCTTGCAGCATTCCTGGGAAGACAGGAAAGTGAACCTGTCATGCTCATCCAAACTCTCAGCCTCAGGCACTAATCTTTTCCCTCTTTTCCACGGTATAGGCCAACTGTTCTAGAAACTCAGAGAATGCTCAGAACATTAAGTTAGGGAGGCTATCTTGCAACCCATTTATGACTATGTATCCTGAATATTATCTCTGCAAGGAAGGACCTTTCACTAGCTCTTATTCACACACTAATTCAGGACTTGCATGCATTTGATTCTGAATGGAAAAGACATTGAAACTTGCACTGCAATAACAATCAAGAAAATCCAGATTTTAAAATTTTGGGCACTTTCAACCATTAATGCTAAGAGATGCTGATTTGGAGAGGGGACTCGAATTACAAGTCCATTATGAGGTATATAGCAAAGTTCCTTAGTAGTACCATCCAAGAAGAAAGGTCTGCCTTTCAAATGGAAAGATGAAGAAGTTACATTCAGTTACCCTGAGCTGGAGTTCCCTAACTATCCAGTGCTGGGACATTCACAAATTTTTTCTTTGGATTCTTGGCAATGAATTCCTCTCATCTGCACAGTCAAGCAGCATACAATAAGAGAGAGGTGACAATAGTCATAACAACAATAATAGTTGTGAATCCAGAGTTTACCACGTGTCAGGCACTACTAAGCTTAAGGACTCAACTTGCATTGTGTGGATTCATTCTTGCTTTGCTGACCTTCCTAGTGCACACATACACACCAACTCTCCATGATATCTCCTGCTTGCTTCTCTTCTGGCCCTTGTCCCCAGCTGTTGGTGGCTTCACTTAGTTGTTTGCCTGAGAAACACCTGTGTCTCCTCCCTAATTATCATGCTAACTCCTGGGGTGGGCCCTAGCCTGTCCCCTTCACCCCCAACCACGTGGCTGGCACACAGCAGCATACTCAATACTTGTGGAATGAATATGCTCTTATACTAATCCCCCAAAGTAGGTAGACCAAAACTCAATTTAATGACCCAGTCCAAGCAGCACATAGAACATGTTCTGAAATTAAGAAATTCACAAGGTGACCCAGCCCCACCATAGCACCCAGAGAGGCCAGGACTCCTGCAAGACAAGGCTCTTGTTTACCTTGAAATCCCATCTACTTGGTAGAGGGAAGCTTCAGTCTGATTCCAAGCTTTCTAATAATCCACAGAAGAGGAAAGTGCAGCTGTAAATGCCCATAAGATACAGCAAACAGTGGCCCGAGGGGAAACAAATGATTTCTGGTCCTCAGATTGGAGAGAAGCTTCTTCTGAGGCCAGAGGAGATCTTGCTCCATGTTCAAGTGCACACAAACAAGTGAGGAAGTGGCTGCCGGCCCACAGGTATGTGCCCTTCTCCAAGCTGATGCAGCCTCCCTGAGGCAGGTGCAGGACTTAGGGAGAAGAGCTGGGGCTGGATTTCAGTCCTCACTTGCCTCCTGAGGCACGTGCTCTGTGTGTGTCCTACGGTGGCCCAGGGCGGCCCTGCTGAAGAGATGCAAGCAATTCTTCCCTCCAAAAGCCCCTCCTGTGAAAATGAAATCCAGCATAATCATCCTCATCCCACAGGTTGTGGTCCTGCCTCCCAGATCTCAGTCCCCTAGTAGATGCCACCACATCTACTGTCGCCAACTCCAGGTGCCACCAACTCCACTACCAGGTATTATTTCAGTAGGACAAATGATGGAGACATTGGATTTCTCTTAAGAAAAGTATGACAGATTTTATTTTAGGTAAATAAGTAGACTGACTATTCTGGAAAAAAAGAAAAAAAAAAACTGAACTTCCTTTTGTTCGCTATTACTTCCTACCTGACATGAACTGAATGTTTGTATTCTCCCCAAATCTAAATGTTGAATCCCCAACCCCAAATCTAGCTGTATTTGAAGATAGGGGCTTTAGGAAGATAACTGAGGCTAAGTGAGGCCATAAGTTTGGGCTCTGATCCAACAGGACTAGGGGTCCTTATAAGAAGAGGCATGAGAGTGTACTCCTTCTCTCTGCCATGAAGTTGCTTATGCCTGAAGGTGCTTTCCTCACTTCCTATCTGTGTCTTCTCAATGGTCATATTCCTAGTCCAATCTTCCCTAGTTATTCAGCATAAGCAACCCACAAACCCCTCCTGAGACACATACCACACCTGCTGCATGCCCTATCTGCCTTACTTTTTTTTTTCTCCATAACCCTTCACAGTACCAGACTGACTACTTGTTTATTGATTTATCTGCCTCTCCCTAAAACCTAAGCTTCACAAGAGCCAGAATTTCTTTGTTCTTTCTTATATCCCCAACAATTTCAGTAGTGCCTGGGACATAACAGACACTCAATAAGTATTTCTTCAGTGAATGAAAAATGTGAGTGATTATAAGGTAACAATAATAGCAACATTTGTTCAGTAATGGACTAAGCTTCTTACATGCATTATTTATGTGTATGCTGGGCATTAATCTAAGCCCCTCACACACCAGGAATATAACTTTAAATATATTATCTCACAATAACCAATTGAAGTAGGATCTATTACTCCCATTTCACAGGTAAGAAGATAGAGGCTCTTTGAGAAAGTCATCTGCACAAGCCCACAGGAATAGCAAGTGAAGCTGGTCAGGATCTGAACGCAGGTTGACCTGATTTCAAAGCCCATGTTCAGGTATAGGAATAGCTCAGTGATAGAGCATGTGCCTAGCATGCTCAAAGCCCTGGGTTCCATCTCCAGCACCACAAAATACAAAATGAAATCCATTAAAAGCCCATGTTCTTAACTATTCTCTATGTATGCTGATACAGATTTCAAAATTGGTATGGAAACTAAATATATGTAAATTAAACTTTAACTGAAATATACCAAGAGTATTTACTATTCAAAGGGAACTTGCAATGAATTCTGGGTTTTATATCTTAAGAAACAAATAATAATGCTTTTCAATAAACAGCCCTCTAATGTATCTATTTGTAAACAATACATTAGCTTTATTTAAACCACCATGATTCAAAAACCATTTTTATGTAGCTTGATTATAAAATGTATGACATTTTTAAAGGAAATTGACCCTAAATAGGTCTTGCTCAAGCTAATATCTAAATGGATTTGTCCCCCTAAATCATTACTGCACAGAGAAGGAAGGGAAGCAGACATTACAAGTTTGTGCAAAAACCCATCTGGGATTACATTTCTGCAAAAAAAGACACATAAAGACCTCACATGATGTTGGAAAGGTCAAAATGAAGATTTTTGTTATTGTCAAAAAATCATCATCATTATGTTCCTTTAAATATAAGCAGAAAAATCACATTTTTCCCAGGCAGCTCACCATTTTATCACATCATTTAAAATCATTGTGATTGAAAGCACAGAATAGTACAGGGCTTACTGACTTCACTGATGCTCCTGGTTGAATCACTGGACTCAAAGAGTAATTATGCACTATATATTTTTAAGATACATGCTTTTCTTATTTTCAAATGAGGAAACACACCATAAAGGGGTTGAGAGTTGGCTGAGCATGGGGACTTGAAGCCATTCTATATGACTCTTGACTGAATTTGAGTAACACTCAGAATTGATTCTTTTAAAAATCCCTCCTATTCTTCAGCACCCATTTCATGTTATACAAAAAAGAAAGAAAGAAAAATTACTCAACTGAATCCTGTATTATTCTACTTACCTCATTTGGGGTAATTCATACAGCAGAAACAGCATTCAATTGACTTATGCCCCAAAAGTATTTTCATTGCTGCTAATAAAGAAAAACTACCATAAAATGAATAAATAAAAGTTCCTATGGTCAATAAAAAAAAACCTGTAAACCAAGAAGTTTCAATTTACTAAGTGTCTTTGTAGGAAGATTTCTCAGGGCCTTTAATATGCCAACAGTGGGGAGGAAGGGATAGGGAAAAAATGATCAAGAAGTTATAACTGGATAGAAACAATAAGTTCTGGTGTGCTATCACACAGTAGGGTGACTATCAATAATTGTTAGTAAGCTGTCAATCACTGTAACAAAATACCTGAGATAATCATCTTAAAAGGAGGAAATATTTATTTTTAGCTCACAGTTTTGGAGATTTCAATCCACAACTGGTTGGCTCTGTTGTTTGGGGGCAAAGTAGAACATCATTGCAGGAAATGTGTTATGAAACAAAGCTGTTCATTTCAGAGCAGTTAGGAAACAGAAAGAGAGGAGAAAGGGCTGGAGTCCCCATAGCCCCTTCAAGGACACTCTCCCAATGACCTAACTTCCTCTCGCTAAGCCCCACCTCCTAAAGGTTCCACCACCTCCCAATAGTGCCATAGGCTGGGGACAAGCCTTTAACCTATGGGCCTTTAGGGGACATTTCAGATTCAAATTACAGTAATAATGAGAATGTACCTTACATTTCAAAAACCTAGAAGAAATTATTTTGAAAGTTTCCATCATAAAGAAATGCTGAACATTTGAGGAGATAGATACGTTTAACCTAATTTAAACTTTACACCATGTATACCTATATGGAAGCATCATATGCTAACTCCATATTGTGCATGATTTTTGTTGTTCTTATGTACCTTAAATTTAAATTTTAAAAAAACAAAGAGAAGAGAAAAAAAATGTAAGTAGACAACTCAAGCCCCCAGGTCAAGGGCACTGACACTTTTTCTCAAATGCATTTGACCACAGGGCGTTTGTTTCAGTCAACTTTTTCAGTGCTGTGACTACAAGACCCAGTCAGAACAACTGTAGAGGAGGAAAAGTGTATTTGAGAGCTCACTGTTTCATAAGGTCCAATCCATAGAAGGCTGGCTCCATTCCTCAGGCCTCAAGGTGAGACTGAACATCATGGTGGGAGAGTGTAGCAGAGGGAAGCAGCTCACAGGATGATCAGAAAGCAAAGGGAGACTCCACTCTCCGGATGCAAAATATATACCCTATCATAGCCACGCACCCAGTGAACCACTTCCTCCAGCCACACCCTACCTGCCTCCAGTTAATCCAATCAGGGATTAATTTACTGATTGTGTTAAAACTATAACCCAATTATCTCTTCTCCAAACCTCTTGCCTTGTCTCATACATGAGCTTTTGGGGAACACCACATCTAAACCAGAACAATGCTTTTTCTTCGAGCCTAAAGGTTTCCCCATTCTGAGCTGATGCAAGAAAATTTCAATTTGTTCTGAGGGAAAGGGGTTAATTTGTGACCTCAAAAAGATATGTTGAATCTTAACCTCTGGTGCCCATGAATGTGAACCTGATTTGGAAATAGGGTCTTTGCAAATGTGATCAAGTGAAGATGAGCCATGAGGGTAGACCCTTAATCCAACATGTCCCGTGTCCTTTATAAGAAGAGGAAGAGCTGCATGAAGACAAAGACTCCGGGAAAGTGCCATGGGACAAGAGAGGCAGTGATCATAGCCATAGCGCAGCAAGCCAAGGATCAACAGCCACCACCAGAATCCTCCCCAGAGTCTCAGAGGGAGCATGACCCTGCCAACACCTTGATTTTGAACTTCTGGCCTCTGGAAGTTCAGAATAAATTTCTGCTATTCTGAGTCACCTACTTTGCAGAGCTTTCTTATGACAGCACTTGCAAATCAACGCAAATGAATGACTAATTCAGGAATAGACACAGCACGACACAGTTGTGCACCAGGCAACACCAGCAAAAAGTGAGGAGGGAAGGAGGTGGGACATAAGGAAGTGTCAAAAAAGGTTGCAGAGCTTGAGAGAGGAGCTCTGGCCCTTGGGGTGATCAGAGATGGCTTCAAGGAGGAAGTAAGTGAAGGAGGAGGTGGGAGGAGTAATTATGCAACTCTTTCTGGATTATTTGGAGCAGTTAAAAACACACATGTAATTCAACAGAGCAGAATAGACTGACACTCCCTTCTGAGAATTTTCCTTTCCAGGCAGCTCAGTGATTTCCATCTGCCTTAAAGGCATCAGTAAAACTCAGCAATCTCTCATAGACACCCAGAATGAGTTTTGGGGAATACGTGTATTTTCTCATTTTTGTGAGCTTTGGTTTTCTGGGTCAGCTTGCATGTCATTAAAGGAACATCTCAATAAGAACAGCTAAGCAATTAATCATTCTACATAAACTCCATTCTGCAATCTCTTTTTCAATAGGAAGACTCAGAATAAGAAAAATATCTCTGAAACTTTGAAGTGAAAAAAAAAAAAAAAACTCCATTGAATAAAATAGCAGTTAAGGGTTTATGTGGGGGAAGGGAAAGGAATCCGGAGCACCTTAACTTTTAGCATGAAATGCATCTGTTAAATAGACCTACTAATGGTGTTATTGCAGCTAAAAACACCGACTTGAAAATGTTGTGTACATTATTACTGTCATTATCCACCAACTGTAAGAATGCTATGTTAAAACTAACTCAAAACACCTCGGGAAAGGTAATTGCTACTAATGGATCTGAAGTGTGCAAAATTGGACATCATTACCCTGTCCTCACATTGCGGGGCTGGGGAAGCAGCTCGAGATGCAGCTAGTAGGCTCATTCGTCTTTCAATCAGGGCTGAGATTTGAGGAAAGGGCCAGACTCACTTTCATTCTACAGCTCAGGGAAATTCCACTCTGCAGAATATTACAGGCAAGTGTTTATGAGGCAAAGCCAAGGGCAGGAGATAGAGTTTCAGTACCTCTCCATCAACTTTCCCAAGTCCATTGTGCTGTGGGGGAGGGGACTGGAGCTGGGATAGAATCTCCCAACCCTGCACATCTCCTTCCAGGAGCCAATTTCTCAGATCAATTGCCACCAAATGAGTTAAGTCTTGCTGACCCTGAAAATAAAAAAAAAGTAACCCAGAATCAAAGGGTTATAAAAAGGCAAACAGGTCATCTTGAGGCATTCTCCTGTACACAGAAGAGAGCAGCTGAGCCCATTACCTGGGCTGCAGTAGCTTCCCTACAAGGGGCCATACCTCCTATCCTATGGGGATACAAAATCAGCTCTCCTGAGGCTTGACCTAACTGCCCTGTTATGGTTTAGATATATGAGTTATCTCCCAAAAGCTCATGTATAAGACAATACAAAAAAGTTCTGAGGCGAAATGATTGAGTTAGGAGAACTTTGACCTAATCAGTGCCTTAATGCACTGATAGGGATTAGACTGGGTGACAACTGTAAGCAGGTGGGGTGTGACTGGAGGAGGTGGGTCACTGGGGACACACCTTTGAGTTTATATTTTGAGCTGGTGAGCAGAACTGTCCCTCTTCCTGACTACCATATCCTGAGCTGCTTTTCTCCTCCATGCTCCTCCACCATGACGTCCTGCTGCACCTTGGGCACAGAGCAAAGGAGTCTGCCATCTATGGACTGAGTCCTCTGAAATCATGAGTGCCAAATAAACTTTTCCTCCTCTGGAATTGTTCTTTTCAGGTCATTTGGTCACAGTGATGAAAAAGTTGAGTAAAAGATTCTCTCAGCTGTGCTATGGTTTGATCTGGGATATCCGTGAGAGGCTCATGTGTTGAGGGCTTAGTCTCCAATGCAATAACATCTAGTGGTGGAGCTTTTAGGAAATGATTGAACTGTGAGGGCTCTAATGATTGAATGGACTACTGGGAGGTGGTAAGGATGTAGGAGATAGGACCTTGTTGAAGGAGGTATGCCCTCATCCTTGGGGGCCTAGCCTTGGGGACTACGTCATATCCCTAGTCTCTATCTATCTATCTATCTATCTGTCTGTCTATCTATCTCTATTTCTCTATTTCTGGCCACCATGAGGTGAGCAGCTTTGCTCTGCCATGCACTTCTGCCATGAAGTTCTGCCTCAGCACAGGTCCAGAAAAATGGAACCAGCCAACCACAGACTGAAACCTCTAAAATCATGAGCCAAAATAAATCTTTTTTCCTTTAAGTTGTTTTTCTCAGATATTTTGTTGCCATGATGGAAAGGTGACTAACCCAAGCTGTAATCCATGTTCCTGCTCAGGGAGACTCCCCCATCTCCTTAACTCACATATCCCCCAAACTTCCCTGCTCCAAAGCTTATTGATAAGCATTTTAAAAAGCTTCTGTCCATAGATGTCTTCCAAACTTTCAAAACAAATGTCCCCAAACCACACATGCACCTTAACATCAAAGTATCTCTCCCCTGCCCAACTCTCCATTGTAACTCCAAATACACAGTCTCCCATTGCACCCCCACTTACACATGCATATACACTGGCACACACAAAAAATCCAAGAAAGCTCATTCTGACCAAGAATTTCAACCTCTTTTCCACTATAAGTCTGACAACTTGGGCAGAATTTTCCTTCTCCCTTCTAGCCACAGTATAGTCGTAAAACAAAGAAGGGCCAATAGCCCAGCAATTGCATGAATAAACTCTGACCAAAAGAGTGCTGCTTAAATTCTAAACTTAGAATTAAACAAACAAACAAAAATCCTCCACCCATGAAAGACATTTCTTCCCCACTGATGGTTCCAGGAGAGTGAAACACCCAGCACCCTTGGAAACCTGGGATCCTGTGGTTCTAGATGAGTGACTTTGCCCTCTTACATCACCAAGGGATGGAGAAGTAGGGTCCTGAGTGGTCCCCTAGTTCTCAGGTGAGGTTTCACCCTAGCAAAGGAAAGCAGGGGAGGGAGGCAGGCCCCTGCCCAGCCGGGAGAAATGCTACTGGAAATGACCAGAGACCCAGGCCATTGGGCCGCCTGTGAAATACTCTGGTTTTTAAAA
This sequence comes from Callospermophilus lateralis, assembly GCF_048772815.1. Classification (NCBI taxonomy): domain Eukaryota; kingdom Metazoa; phylum Chordata; class Mammalia; order Rodentia; family Sciuridae; genus Callospermophilus; species Callospermophilus lateralis. The sequence goes on from NC_135317.1 coordinate 69,961,039, forward strand.
CAAATTCTCACAGGAAATTTCAATATAGATTCTATCATTTATTCCTTTCTTTATTAATGATATTTATTTCTTTGTTTATTGAAAAATTACTTATTTAGGCCAGGAACAGTGGTGCATACTTGTAATCCCAGCAGCTTGGAGGCTGAGGCAGGAGAATTCCAAGTTCAAGACCAACCTGGACAATTTAGCTAAACCCTCAACAATTTAGCAAGATGCTATCTCAAAACAAACAAACAAACAAAAATTTAAAACAAAAAAGAAAAGAAAGAAAGAACTGGGGATGTAGTTCTATGGTAAAAGCACCTGTAAGTTCAATTCTCCAGTACAAAAAAAAAAAGAGAGAGAGAGAGAGAATGATTTATTTAGCTTCCATTCACATCTAGCATTTGAACAAAACTGCAACAAAAGGTACAGACCCTGATGAACACACTGAAATGTGCAACGAAGGAAGAATTTACAATCTGACATAGGAAAGCAGATAAACTCTAAATATATACAAGGTCAGGTCTTGATCATTTTTCTTATGAAGAAAAATCAAGTATGCAAGGCTAATAGGATAATAGCTAATAGGGTGCTCTTTTAACTGGTGCTTGGGAATGTATGAAAAGGCCCAGATGCATGTGAGGAATCTGGGGAAAAGCCTTCCAGGAAGAGGGAAGAGAAGTGCCAAGGCCATAATCAGGTAACACACTCAGGGCTTGAGGAACAGAAGAGGCCAATGTCTGGAGCACAGTGAGGGAGGCGAAGGGTGACTGGACAACACCAAAGAGCTGACAGGAGCAAGCTTGGTTGGACCTTGTAACCTCAGTAAGGACTTAGGATGTTACCCTGAGGGATATGAGAAGCCACTGGAAATTCTGAGCAGATCTGCTTTAAAGGGACCTCAATGACTGCCACATGGAGCATAGACAATAGAGGGACGTGGAAGGAAGTGGAGAGGCCAGTCAGAAAGCACTGCCACAGTCTAGGGCTGAGCACAGGAGGATGGGCTGGGGAGAAGCTGGGGGAGAAGCATCAGATGCCCAGGGTGCTGTGAAAGAGGGGGTCACCAGGATTTGCTGGTAGGATGTGGGATTCGAGAAGAGAGGAGCCAAGCGTGACTTTGGCTGAAATGACCACAAGAATTGGCAAAGAGACATCTGAGGTCTGATCCTGCCCATCACCAGCCCCACGACCTTGGGCACCATTGTCATCCTCTCTGGGTCTTCCTCATCTCAAAAGTGAAATCGTTTGGACTGGAAGATTTCTAAAGTTCCTATGAACTCTAACATCTTTCCCTTCATTTTTGACATAAAGTAAGATTATAAAGCAGATTGCTTTTTAAATTCCCAGCAATTAACCTCAGCATTTTTAGAATTCAAATAGTACCCAGGGGATCATTATCCACTTCCATTTTATCTTCTTTGATTTTTGATTAACCCTGTTCTGCCAGATCTCCAGTTGTCAAAGTCTTTGCCAGTGACAGGAGCAGTTATCCAACCACTATGAACAGATTTATGAAAACCTGGGTCTTCTGTAGGATTTGAGGTTTTGTTTGGCAATCCATTTATATTTTATTTGACTTAGTGTTGTCAAATGTTTCACAGGCCCTAAAATTAGCTAAGAGGTGGACTGAGATGTTAAAGATATTGACCCAATGGGCAGGGTTATAACTCTAGTGTGAAGCAGGTTGGTATGTTTGTGTAGAGGCTGATTTTATAAATGGTCATCTTATTATTGAGAATTTTGTTAGAATGACTTTTCCTTCAAAATGAAACTAGAGACTTGGATAATGAATACTTAGAGAACAAAAGGATCCTTAAACCAATGAAACAGCTTCAAAAGTTTCTCATAATGGATCTGAAATGTCTTTTAGAAGACAGGCATAACGCTTTAACGTCCACTGCTGAATCTGAACATATTTATTATGATGATTATGAATACTAGATGTTCAGTGGATTGCCATAGAGAAAATATTTTGTAAAACATGCTCCTTGACTTGTATATATTCTGCAGATAACAGAGAAAATAAGAAAGAAAAAATGTATTAAAATATATTTCTTATTTTCCTTTAGAAACAAATCCATTTTTTTTCTTTTTAATTTTGACAATAGCCCAATATCATTCCACACCCCTGCTAATGGATTGGGCTGGCACAACCCATTGAAAACTGTGAGAAGCTTCCAGGAAAGTACTGTACTCTCTGGAATTAAGATTGGGAAAGCCAAGAGAAACACAAGAACAGGAGAAGACAAGAGAGCGGGGAGTTGAATATGCTGGTCTTGCAGAAGCTCTAATTGTGCTATTTATCATTACAGTGGAATTGCCCAGTACTGATTCTTCTATGAGATGCCAACCTAAGGCCCAGACTGAGAATTACCCCTTCTGGTGATCCCTTTAAATCACTTCTTCCACAAGAATTAAAGAAAGGGAAGGAAATACAGGTGAATAAGAGGTAGGAAAGAGATAGAATGAGACAGACATCATTACCCTAGGTATATGATGATTACAAGAATGGTGTGACCCTACTTCATGCACAACCTGAGAAGTAAAAAATTCTGCTTCATTTGTACAATGATTTGAAGAGCTTTCAACTGTCGTGTATAACTGAGTATAATTAATAAAGGAAAGAAGGAAGGAAGAAAAGGATTAAAGAAGAAAGGTAGTATTCTTCCTATTCCTGTCCTGATGAGTTTATTTTTTTTAATTTTAACCATACTTTGAGGAATAAAGGAGTGGGACTGATATCATTCCTATTTGTTATCTTAAGACTTTCAAGAAAACAAAATTCTTTGTGAGAAAATGCAACCTGATGCCTAATAAATAAGAACATGCAAAGTTTGACATAGAAAGCAGAGGAATTATCCATCTGAGGTAAGGAAGGAGAAACATAAAAGGAGATAGTACTCATTATGCCTTCCATTTCCTTGAAAACACATGTCTCAGAAAAGAAGCATATGGCTAATTCTGCAAGATCCCTCATGACAAGAGGAAAATGTTTCAAAACCCACGTCTTCCTTGGGGGAGTACATGTGAGAGACAGCAGATTAGCAATTGCCTCTGTGGCTTAGATCTGGCACTAACTGGTCACCACACAGTCACATTAGCTCAGGGATAGAAATCTGAAATAAATAATGCTCTTTACTCCCCTCACCCACACACACATGTACACATCCCATAGCGAACACAGCTAACAACACTGATACTGTCAGTTCCGTGTGAACTGGTGGTATGGTGTCTACTATGTAGTCTCTGTTTGCAAATATTTGTTGAATGAATGAATTAATCACTGCACTCTTTCCCCACTGAACCCAAGTGCTGCTTAGAGTCCTGAGTACCACAGTGGAGTTCCAAGCAGACCACCATCAGTTAAATAGAGGGGACACACAAATTGAAGACTACTTGCCATCCCTCGACAATTAGCTAAATCATAACATTCTCCCTTTAAGTGATGCAATTTGTATCTGAAAACATATGTGGATCCCTCCATCCCCTTGAGCTCCATGAGGGCATCCAGATTCACTTGATGCAGTTGTTCTCACCACGAGGTACACAGCTTCATATATTTGTGAACAACAAATTCTGTCTGAAACATGAAGTCTAAGCCTACATAATGGATATTCTCATAATTCACTATTTATCAATGCTGCTTGCATATATTTAATAATGATGTTTTTCTCTCTAATTACTGTGTTTGAAATATATTTTGTGCTTTTGTTTTGTAATTCAGGTAGGCAAAATGCTCACTAACACATCCATCTAATTTGCCTTCCTAGACACATAGAGGATCACATTTTCCTGACTGCTGGCAATTAGTTGGGGCCACAGACCTAGTCTTGACAAAAAGGCTGTGAATGTGTGTTATTTCCAAGTTGAATTGCTTAAAAGAAAATCCTCGATTTTCTGTATGCCACCACCTACCATGGTGCTATGTAGTTTGGATCTGACATATCCCCAAAAGGACCATGTGTTCAAGGCTTGGTTCCAGCCCTTGGCACTATTAAAAAGTGGAGGACACTTTAGTAGATGAGTCCTAGTGGAAGGAAGTTAAATTACTGGGGGTTAACCTTGAAGGGGATATTGAGGCCCCAGCTTCTTTCTCTCTCTCTCTCTTTTCCCAGCAGCCATGAGGTAAACAAACCTCCTAGCCCTGTACTCCCACCATGATTTACTATTACTGCCATAGGCTCAAAGCAAGGCCAAGCAACCATGGACCAAAGTTTCTGAAACCATCAGCCAAAAGAAACTTTTCTGCCTTAAAAGTTGATTTATCTCAGATCACAATGTCACAGTGATACAAAACTAACACAAATGATAATGCTGAATACCTAAGGCAATGACCAACAGCCAGTCAATCAACAAATACTTACTGGAGCAACCAGCATATGCCAAGAGCTACTGTCATGGCACCAACAAAGTTTTGGGGTAAACAAAGTGCTTCTCAAATCTTATAGTGTACATGCATGTCACCTCGGGATCTTGTTAAAAGTGTAAATCCTGTTTCAGGAGATTTGGGTAGAGTCTGAGATTCTAATAAGCTTCCAATTGATATTGATGCTTCTGGTACATAGACAAAAATTTAAGTGTCAAAGTTTCAATGGATGAAATATAAGCAAAAGTAAACTACTATTATTAAGTATTTACAATGTGTCAAGCATATGACATGAGTTCTATACCTGGGTTACTCCCCACCTTGATCTTAGCAGCAGGCGACTAGAAGGACTCTGAAGCCACTTAGATAGATAGCTGTTGTTTATGGTCAAACCTGAGCCTAAGTGTAGATGGATCACCGTTGGACCAGCAGGTACATTCATCTCCCACCACATGCCAAGTGCAGGGGCAGTGGTGCTTATCCCACAGGAACGTAAGTAGCACAAGTGGGGCTTTGGACGAGATAACTTCTTTGGTCCTTCTTGATTCTGAGATCTCACCCTGAAGCAGACAGTCTGGGAAGGCTCAGCTTAGAGCAGCAGGATAGTGCTCACAGGAGGTCATCAGAGGATAATGCAAAGCCAGAGAGAAAAGCAGCTTCTGAGTCAGGGGGTGAATGAGGAAGGATAGGTGGTTAACCACAAAAAAATCAAACCACATACAGTTATTCCAAGGTATGTATATTTATGTTTAAATCATCTGCTTATTAGATGAGATACAATTCATACTATAATATGGGCTCAGGTATTCTTAGCTAATCCTTCATGTTGACTCTGAGTCCTGTAAAAGGTAAAGAGGTTTTTTTTTGTTTTTTTGTTTTTCAGGTGTTGTAAGCAAAGGAATCCAGATTACACAGGCATGGTGGACACAGGGGTTCAGATTCTTGTACTGAGGACAGGGGAGCAGGCAGTAAACTACCCTATCACACACAGGCTCCTGAACAAGGTCCATTGCTTTCTGGATGCTCCCCACATTAAACAAGCAAATTCCAGCACAGTCCCAGAAGCAGGGGCAACCAATGGGGACTCATTCTCAGTAATGATTTAAGTGAAGCAATATTATCCATCTGTGGGAGTTCAGTGAACTGGCTGCAAAAGCCAGGGCTCTTTTTCTTCATTACTCTGACATTCTGGAAACTTAAGAAAGTGTGATCCTCTGAAACTTTGCATGATACCGCTATCTGTGGCTGCTTTCTTATAATTCATTTCTCCCTGATACTTTAGAAGGTTCATGGAACAAGCAGGATAGAGATGGGCTATATCATGCAGTGTGGAGGAAGAATTAACACATCCCCTGCTTTTATAACCAGAACAACCTCTCAGACTAGAGGTACTTCTTTTGTCATTGTAGTAAATACCTGTGTATAAAAGACCCTATCAAACTAGAAAATGTTCACTCTCACCCCCACTTGAGCTTAGCTCATTACTGTTTCCCTCCTCCTTTGGGCATCAGTTGCCCACCTGATAAAAGGTAAACCATAAGAATGATATCTCCCAATTCTAGGAACTATTTGTCACCAACTGTTCCTCAAACTAGCTGACTTCAGCTCATACTACTCAAACTCTAGAAATACCATCCTTCTTCCCCAAGGCAGAACATCCTGCAGTGTTCTCAGACCACAGTGTTCCAAACAAAGGCTTATGCTAATGGGGCTCCGGTTGATTACCTTCTACTGTTTTGGATGCCAAGACTCTAATCAGTGCCTGGACCCTGTGTGGCTCATCAGAACATGTTGATGAGGACAGAGAACACAGGGGACTCCTGAGTTTCTTCTGAAAAAGTCCCAAGAACCGGACAGTCAATTCTGCTCCTGACTAGTGCTTGGCTCTCTTTGCATTGAAGTGTCACCTAAGCCTTTGCTCTTCCCTCTTAACTATCCTTGGTACAAACCTTTCATTCCATTCCTTTTACAGCTCCAACCTCTCGACCAGGTGTACATGTAATGCTGAGATTCCAAGGGTGACTTCCAGCCATTCAAAGAAACTTCCAAGTCTTTGACTGGCTTCTTACATGTACAAACTTGGTGTCTGTGGTGCCAACTATTTTATGCTTTGATGGAATTTTACCAAGAACAATTTAGAACTTCAGTGGCCATTCTGTCTAACTTGGGACATCAGTAAATTCATTGCATAGATTTAGAATCAAATGAGTCCAAGTTTCCAAATATCCAGTGTTAAGTATTTCTTACCAGTATAAAGAAACCTTAGAGAGAAAGAAAATTCTGAAGGTGTTTCCTTTAAAGACTCCTTAGGGAAGTCTAATAAAAACCTGTGTGATCTAAAATCCAAACGTAGCTCCTAACAGTTCATTGCACACTGGCCCCATTCTCCTCCTACACATTTTCTGGATATTCCTTCCCCTTCTCCACAGCCTCTTCCTAAATTATTTCTTCTCACTGACAATATATCTTCACAATGTCTTTCAAATATATGTGGAGATAAAGACCAACCCCAAGGTCAATGGATTTATAACTTCAATTTTTTTTCAAAATCAGATCTGCATGATCTAGCTAAAAGCCTCCTAACTCCTACTAAGTAAAGACAAAAATTTACCAAAGAATTTAGGATTATTCTTGGAATACATATTCTGGGATTCCTTAGTCTCTATCAATTGATTGGATTATCAAAATGATATCAAATATAATGGATAAAAATTTGACCATAGACAGACATGGAAAGAGTATAAACATAATAAAAGATGTCCCGCCAGGAGTGGTGGTGCCCACCTGTAATTCCAGCAACTGAGGAGGCTGAGGCAGGAGGATTGCAAATTCAAAGCCAGTCTCAGCTGATTAGTGCAACTGGGAATGTGGCTCAATGGTTAAACACCCCTGGGTTCAATCCCTAATATCAAAAAATAAAAGATGTCTTAGCAGCTTTCTCCAAATCTTCCATGTCAGAATTAATTGGTCAAAAATCTAGTCTTATATAAGTGAGGAAAAAGGAAGCCATCCCAATCTCATAGACATTACCTATCTTAATCCTCTATGATTGCTGTGATCACCATATGACAATATTGCTATTGCTTTATCAACTTTCCATGGGTGGTGATCTTATAAGGTCATGGAATTTTACCAAGAACAATTTAGAACCATTAATCTTGGAAGGACATTATCAGGTCCCATTAAATACTAACACTGCGGTGAAATCCCAATGTATCACCACGTTGGATTCATGATTTCTGGGATATTATCCACTCACATCCAGAACTTCCACATTGACAGGAGATCTGTAACTGAGACTCCCTCGGGGCATCACAAAGGAGATGGCTTTCCCAAAGATGTCAAATCAAGCAGCAGACAGTTAAGACTTGGACAGCTTTTGCCCATGACCTTCAAATCAAGCCCCCCAAATCACAGGGAGCTACAATTGCCATACCCTCATGGTCTCTTTCTCATTTATCTCTTCACAACTGTCTTTTCTCTTCTGTGTTGGTTGGGTTGAAGCTTTGTCAGAATGAGATTCTTAAAATTCCTTCCTCTAATCATGTTATTCCGGATGCCATAAGTTAAACCTTGGTAAATCAAGAGGATGAACAAAGTGTTTGGCAAATTTACAGATATCAAACTTTTCTTCGCCCTAGTTTGAACCATTCTGGCTGATCTAGGTGTGGTAGGATCTTGACTAAGAAGCATAAGGTCCTCTGATAATTCCTTTAACATGTGTTGTCTCCCCAGCCTCTCTCTGTCTCCACAGAGTCTTAAATGTTTCTGGACAGCCAGTTGCTCAAAAATGATTGAAATTTAGCTACAAAGGCAAAAATCCCAAGACACTCTGCAAGCCGAAGAGCTTAAGATTGCAATTAACATGAGTTATGTAATTTGGAGGAGTGAACAAACCAAGATCTGATCATACAATGAGACTTGGTCTCCCTGTTGACTGAGAGGCAAGAGGCAATAAATGATGAAAAATGTTCCAGGATGGTCCTTGTGTGATTGGACTTCTGCTTGGGTTTCTCCCTCACCTCTATAAAATCCAGAATTCCCGTCCAATGGATGGGAAGCCACAAGAACAATTCCTCCTCTTCACAGGACCATCTTTGGCCAATTATTAGATAAATTAGCTGAGCTCTGGCTGACTTTTCTTGTTAAAAGTATATGAAAACTTTGCCCTTCCTGAAGGCAGAACACTGTATCAGAGTCTCCTGCTTTAACATTTGGAAGAAAGTGCTCTGGTGTTTAATGGTGTTCTGGTTGATTTCCTTCTACACCTGCTGTGGTTTCACTGTTCAGCAATTCTGTGCCCAAAATAGACAAAGAATGCAAGGAAATTATGAAAAATTAAAAACTATCATTGTGTTATGGTAATAAAATTATTATGAATTGCTTCATATTTTCCAAAGTTTTTCTAGAGTAATTATATTATCTGGGTTTGTTGTCATTGTTGTTTGTTTGTTTTGGTGCTGGGGACTGAACCCATGGGTGCTCTTACCACTGAGTTACATTCTTACATTCCCAGACTTTTTTTTTTTTTTTTTTTAATTTCAAGACAGGATCCTGCTAAATTGCTATGGTTAGGCTCTAACTTGCAATCCTTCTGCCTCAGCCTCCAGAGTTGCTGGGATTACTGGTGCATGCTACTATGCCTGGCTGATTTTCTTAATAGTAATTATATATCTCCTAATAAAAAAGCAGGGGGATGCATTATTCAGTTTCTATACAATTATAACCAAATCAAAAAAAAATTTCTAAGAGTATCTCTAAAATCTGAAATTTTCCAAGAAGATACTCAAAATAAATCTAGAGTCACCTGAGGTATTAGTTTCTTTTAACTTTTTCTTTACTTAAAAAAAAAATAGCTTATTTGCCCTGCAGATATGCTGGTATTTGGTTTAGAAATGACCAACAATTCAAAAAGCTTTGATTTCCTGCCACCTTCTCTTCTCCAAAATGCCAAATTAATGGCATCTGATCCTAACAAAGTGAAACACCATAGCTAAAAATGTCTTTATAATGGGGGTGGGGAGAGGGGGGAAAGCAGGGGTAATTTTTTTCCCAATATGTTTGTCATTATTATAGGTTATATATACAGAAGGAAAGTTAATTAAGCTTTAAAAAAATCCATCACACATCAATGGCTGCATTTTAATGAGTACAAAAAGTTGAGGTGTTTACTACCAATTAAAGTGGTTTTTAAATAAGCATTAATTAACACAGAAATTCAGAAGAAAGTTATACCTTGTCAAAGAAAGGCCAGTGCAGGCTATGCCCACTTCTGCTCCCATTCATATTCAGATAGTAATTACCACCAACCCTATATTTTCCATAATAATGAGGAGATGCTGTCATGTCTATCAAACAACAACACACACACAAAAGTGGTGGAATTAGAAATTCTCAACCTGAAGTAAACTTTTCAGATTTTTTTCTTTCTGGGTTTTCCCCTCATCCATGTTAGAGTTATTGAAAGAGGAGGTGAGCTTGATTCTAATGGTGAGTTTCTTTCTTTTTTCCCTTTGTAGGGAATGTTGTGGGGGAGCCCTCTGTGGTCAGAGAAGTGTTATTCAAGTCTACATCAGCAAATCAGAACAATTACCAGTCAGTATTGAAGAGGGCCTGCAGTTCTTCCTTTGTCTTTTAATAATTATGTTAATTTACATAATCCAATGCCCTATAGTCCACTTCCTTTTAGAAAATTCTTGTCTATCATAAGGTGGTAAAAAGGAGAGCGTAAAATCCTAAAGCCCAGTAACTAGCACACAGTGATGGATGCGGTCTTCCTTGAGTGATAAGGGATGGGGAATGTGTTGGAATTTGGGGAGGTACCCATGAAGATGCCTTGGTGGCGGACACAGAAAAGGGTTTGTCAAGCATCTCAAAGCAACAAGTTCCAGAGACTGAGCCTCAACCCTACAAATAGGACACTGGATTTTCTTAATGATGACCTTTTTTCAGGCACTGTGGCACACACCTGTAATCCCAGCAACTGTGCAGACTGAGACAGGAGGATTGCAGAGTTCAAAGCCAGCCTCAGCAAGTTATGGAGGCCCTAAACAGCTCAACAAGACCCTGTGTCTAAATAAAGTACAAAAAAAAAATGGAGCTGGGCTATGGCTCAGTGTTTAGGTGCCCCTGGGTTCAATCCCTGATACCAAAAAGAAAGAAAGAAACTTTACAAACCTAAAAATTTAGTTGTGGACACACCAGACAAGGACAGGCTAGTGATCCTATGCAAGTGTCAGAGGCCCAGGCCTTACTGAGGACAAACATCCTGCCATTCCAGTTGCAGGCACTCTGTCCCATCCCCCCACTGTACCCCCCATCCCGTGTGTATGTGTATGTATGTGTGTGTGTGGTGCTGGGGATTAGAACCCAGGGCCTTGTGTTTGCAAGGCAAGCACTCTACCAACTGAGCTCTATCACCAGCCCTCCACCCCCTTTTTAAAAAATATAGCTGTTCATTGTTAGCACTCACCTCAATTGTATCTGACTCATTTGTACAGAAATAAACAGTCTTCCAAGAACAGTATAGTATCAATCTGCATCTTTGGAGAGATCAGTAAGAGGTTGGCAACCCCCAAATCCCAGAGGCCTAAAAATCTATTGCCTAACCTGGGCTGTCACCTTGGCCTCTGCTTTTCACTCCTTTTATTGCTGTTGTCTTTGCAGGAAAATGTTCATTTGGACACAATTTAAATATGCAGTTGATTATACTTCTTTCTGAAAAAGTGCATTTTCCCCATGGAATAGCTATGAGTAAACATGCCTCCTTGGTCAAGTCTGGCAAAATGAAATGTCCCTTTTTCTGAAATCCCTCAGTTATGTTACACCCATTGTCTTGCTTTATTAAAATGGAAAGAACTCTCCCCTACGTGCATCCCATTCTGCCATTTATCAGAATTGGGATAGATTGTGCCTTTCCACTCAATTTGGACAATGAAATGCGTTTCATTTTTATTTATGGGCTTCATAAATCCGTCTCACTTGCTGCTTTTCATGCCCTAGTTCCATGCTGTTGTGTTGGGATTTCCCACCCTGCCAAGCGATTAAAACCAAAAACTCGTGGAAAAAAATTTTTTCTTGACAAAACTCTTTTAAATTCAAAATATACATAAATCATCCCCATTTCTGGTCCAATCTATTTAAGGGATGGGGATTTTAAGCCTTCTTTTCAAGCATCCAGCTCTCTAGATGAATTCTTTTGCTGTCATCATCAAATTTCAGTTTGCGTTCTAAAAGGTGAATTCAAAATTCCAGCAATGGAAAGAATTTTTTAACTTTAGACAATCTGTTTCCAGACCTGGTGCCAGCATGTGAGAAGATAACACAGTGGCCCAGGTGGCTGAAGGGCTTGGGGCACAGCAGGGTGTTCACAAACTATGATCACCTGAGCTCAGAGCCCATCCTGGGAAAGCCCGGAGCAGCAGCAGTACGGGTTCTATGTTCTTCACCCGATTAAAAAACAGAAACACACACCCAGACCAGCCAGACCCAATCACACAGACCTACACCACCAGGAAGGGTGGAGAGAAGTAGTCCTGTCTCTCAGTAGTTGACTACTTTCACAGGAAGTTTCTGTTGTTTCTCTAAATACAGAAGAGAACAGCAGGCTCCTACTTGATAAGGCTGTATCCACTCAGAGTCCAGAGACCCAATCCAATCTAATAACATTTATGAACTGGGTTCAGCTCTAGTTCAGTCATGTTATACAACAATCCAAGGAAATAAACTTAATAAAACTTTATTTAGACAGAAACCTACTAATGTGAAATTTGTAAAGGCCCAGACATAGGCCAGGCAGAAATTTATTTTGATGCTTTCTCTGATTCTTTCTATCTATTTATCAGTCATCTATCATAATAATAGAAATGGGCAAGGAATGCTTAAATCTATCCCACTAGGCTATCTGCTACTATCAGAAACCTAGTGGAAATGGGGAATAAATGTTTAAGTCCCTCCCTCCTAGGCTGTGAACTGCTGAAGATTAGGAACCACTGTTGGTTCCTCCTTGTGTCTAATTCATAGAAGGTGCTCCATGCTTGTTAGACTCAGTTCCCTGTATGCAAGGTGGCCAGCTGCTTTGACTGTCATGTCACTAACCACCAGAGTTGTCCCAGATGCCCAGGCTGACTCAGGAGGTGTTCCTCTCCTCCTTCTGTGTGGAGCCTGGGGAGGATGAGCAAGTAAGCACGAATTTGTAAGTGTGTGTATTGCACAATATTGACACGGTTGACACAAGTGTTTTGGTCCAGCTGGCAGGTATCTCCCTGGAGTAGAGATGGGACGATCAGAGTGTGATGGGAACATCACCAATTATTAGGATCATCTGCCTCCCTTCTGACTTCTAAGGTATTTGCCGAGTAGGGAGAGAATAAAGCTCACATGAGTACTATTCTGGTTCATTCAGCAGTTACTATTACTATGAAAAATTAATAAGCTGACATCCTGATTAATATTACAATCCTTTAAACTTTTGTTAATGCAGGTCTATCTCCCTGAATCCGATGAGATTATGGTGAGTCAAGTTCTGGACGTGGCCAAGATGAAGTCCAGAATTCATACTGTGCTAGCCTCATCAGGGGTACAATACCATGGAACTTCGTGCCTCAGCTTCCAGCCAGGCCTCTTAAACATTTCTAATACTACCTAACATCTCAGGAAGCACTTAATTCTACCTTGGGGAAATGGCATGCTAAGAGTGAGCAAGAGAAAAATTAGCAAGAAGAGTACTTTCTCTATCCCACTGGATTGCAAAACTGCATTGAAATAAAAATCCTCAAAGAACAAAATGGTGTTTGAAAAAAAGAAAGAAATCCCTCTCCTGAATAACACTGAGTGGAATTGAACTTGAACCAATATGGAAACATAGAAACCCAAGACCATTTCATAAAGTTGTGCAGGCTGTATCCTGTACAAAGGCATATCAAAGAGGCACCTTTCATATCCCAGGCATTGTAGATTTTCTGTTTACTGGCCAAGAGCAGTAAACACCTTGGGGAAAGTCTGCCTTTTTCTAAATTGCACACATATATCAATAAAAACAAGCAGTAGAGTTATAGAAAAAGTTACTTGGTAAAAGGACAAGGTAACTGGTATCTGCTTTAAAAAAAAAAAAAAAAAAAAAAGTGAGCTGGCCATGGTGGTGCACACCTGTATGTAATCGCAGCGACTTGGAAAGTGAGACAAGAGGATCATAAGTTCAAAGCCAGCCTCAGCAACTTAGCAAGGTCCTAATCAACTTAATGAAACCCTGTCTCTGAATTAAAAAATAAAAATAACAAAGGGCTTGGGATGTGGTTCAGTCATTAAGAGCCCTTGGGTTCAATCCCTAATACAAAAAAGTATATGTACATATAAATATTTACATGCACACATGCATATATACAGGAACCTCAGAAGTTCCTCTATATGGCTACCCAATCATAAACTTCCTTTTCCAAAAACAGCAATCATCCTGTTATAGGATAGTTTGCATTTTAAAAATCAATTTTTATCACCTAAATGTACAACTCTAGACACTACTCTTACCTTTCTTAAAATGTCATCTTTTAATTTTATGGGTTTAGCCTAAGTTTTCTTCTATACAATTTTTATTTCTTTACAAATTATCTGCTGAAGAACCCAGGCTTCGTGCCCTGCAGCTGCCCACTGTAGTATCAGATAGAGTTCAGCATATTCCAGTGTGCTCTGGATTCCTTGCAAATCGACAGCTCAGCCACTTCAGGTTCAGACCCAGATTGGAGCCCTTCAGCAAGACTAGGTGGTGCCGGGAAACACTGTAGGAAGAGTGTGCCTGCTTGGCCTTCCTTTTTTGGCTTTTCTTTTCCTTAGCAGCCATTGACACTTAATGCCTGAGTCCTAATGCTGGTGGTTACAAAATGGCAATATTCTATTATTACATTTTTTTTTTCATTCTGTAGCTGAGTTTATTATAAAGACACTCTTGCTATTTGGAACCCAGTGGTACAGTTCACGTTTAAAAAAAAAAAAAAAAGTAAATGCTTGATTCTGTTTTCCAGTTTTCAAGGTGATGAATTGGTTCCTTATAATTCTCCAAAGGTGATCAGTTCACTTTAATATCATTATTGAGTCATGGATTTAAACATAGATGATAGGTTTTGATTTTTATCATAATCAAACCATTCCATCTTTGGCTAATAGGAGGCTCTAAAGTCTTTGACAGGAACCCTAGAAGTCTTTAAAGACAGAAGACCCTGAAAATCTCCATGTTATCTGTTATAAGATGTTCTAGCTTGTTTTGGTAAATTTTCAGTACCAGATTTATTTCTGAAAAAGCCTTTATTCCTATTAGAGGGAAATGGTATTTATTTTTTTCTTTGCATACAGACTTTATTTCATAACACTAATATAATAATATTTTTTATTGCATGTTCATTTTTGAGGAGTAATTTACATATCAAGGGAAATGGAGTTTTAAAAACCCCAATCGGGGAGCTGAAGATGCACTCTGCTAAGTTGGACATTTTTTCTAAGGGTTTTCAGTGGAACAACCAGGAAATGTTATTGATTCAAAGACTGAATCAATTAATTGTTATGTCTCTGTGTATCAGTTAGAAATAAATTTAAATTAAAAAAGGAAAGATAAAAATGCCTCACAAATTTATATCAAGACTTTCAATTAAAACTCAATACTACAGTTTCTACTTAACGGCTTCTCTACATTGGTGCAATCTCCTTTCTTCCGTTCTGAAAATCCTGGTTCTTAAAAGCAGAGGGAATGATATAATTACAACTTCCCAGTATTACTTACTCATGTTATCCCACGTCTTAGTCTGTCCTTCCTGCTATAACAAAATAACTTATATTGGTTAATTTATAATCCATAAAAGTTTATTGCTTACAGTTTCAGAGGCTGGGAAGACCCAAACCAAGACACCAGCAGATGTGGTATCAAAAGGCTTGCTCTCCACTTTCAAAATGGGCCCTCTTTCAGCTTCCTCACACAGTGGGAGGGGCTAGGCAGTTCCCATCAACCTCTTATATGAAGACACTAATCCCCATCACTTTTATCACTTCCCCAAGGCCCCACCTCTTAGTACTGTCACATTAGGGGTTAAGTTCCAACATTGGAATTTTGTGGGAACACCAACATTCAGATCATAATACGGCATTACACAGCTATAGTCTCAAAATGACAATACTGACATCACCAAGAATGATCACTACTCAAAAACTTGTATGTGCTCTCCCTACTTTCTCCATTAAAAAAAAAAAAATGGCTCTACATCTATACTCTCAGAGCAGGTAACCATTACACACTATCTACTCTCTTTTCTTAGTCCTCCTTTACTCATAGTTCTATAGGCAACTATTTAATTCTTTAATTCTTTATGCTGATGCCTTTCTCTTCATGTAAGTTGCCTATGATACATTCTCTACTAGATTCATTTCCCTTGCTTTGGTTATCTTTGTGATCTTCTACTAACTATATATTCCATGTTGTCTACCTCAATATTTAGCACTTTATCTTGAATTCTGAATTCTTTTATTTAAAAATTTTGTCAGGCTAGACATGATGGGGCATGCCTATTATAGGATTTTCCCAACAATTCCAGAGGCTGAGGCAGGAGGATCACAAGTCCCAGACCAGACTCAGAAACTTAGTGAGACACTGTCTCAAAATAAAAAAAATAATAATAATAAAGAAAGGGCTGGGAGTGTAGCTCAGTGGCAGTGCCCCTCGGTTCAATCCCCAGAGCTGCAGTCAGTCAGTCAATCAATTTCCTTGTCAGTTTATCTATTAGGGGATTATCTATTTCACCCCTTTGGTCCCTCTAATTAAAAAAAAAATCTTTTATTCCTAATTTTTAACTGAGTTATCATCCCATTTCTGAGTATTCTAATTATGTTTTAAAGTCTTACATAATTTTTTAAAAATGTCTTTCAGATCATTTGGAAATAGTAAATTAGTTTCGATCTGTTCTGTGAGCACATTTTCCTGGAATGTTTTCATTGCATGGATATTATTCTATTCCTAATTCTCTTTTGCCTTTTAATATTTTTCCACAGGACTTGATGTTGACTTTTTTCTGTTGTGCGTTTTTATGTGAAGTTAGTTTTCCTAAACTATGAGAATGAGTGGGTTAAATTTCTAATTTCACAGAGCTCCCTCTTCTGTTGTTTTTGTGAAGTGTTTAAAAAAAAAAAAAAAAAAAAGTCTGACCTCTTGCTCTCTGAGATTTCCTGACTACTCTTCCCTTCCTTTGATCTGGACCTTTCTCTTGTCCTCATCCTGTTCACTTTCAATTCCATTCCCAGCAGGTGCTCCTCCGTGTAGGGCCCTGTGCTAGAAGGCAGTTCTGGCAGGTCAATTTCAAGAGTTCAAAGGCCAGCCCCTTTAATCTCTCTTATCCCTAGCTCTTTGCACTCACCAGGTGTTAACAGAGCAGGCAACACACCTTTCACCTCCAGCTGCTGTTCTCAGATTCACCCACTGAACTTCCCAGTGAAGACCAATTGCTATTTGGGGTTCTCCTATTCTCAGGTCAAGTCCAAAGCTACACTGCTCCTTCCTTTTGTCCTTCACATACTGTGCAAGTATTTCATCCCCAGCTGCTTGTATTTTAGGATCCATGGTACCTTGTTACCTAGTGTTGTTGCAAATGTTGTCTATGAATTTTTTATTTTGCTATCTAGTTGCTCCGCAACTAGAAGTGGGCAATATATTGCTACCATCATCACCATCTTCCCAAGATCATGATCTTTTAATTCAGGCTAATTTTTGCTTCCTCTTGACTCCCTCTGTAGCCAATCACAGGTCTCATTTTTGCAAAGAGCCCTGGCATTACAGCGTGTTTGCAGGGGGAGGTGTGTTAAGAGGGAACCATGGTAGCAGAGGTTGCTTATTGGGGCAGAGTTGCAAAAAGCTGAAGACACAGTCCCTGTGCTCTTAAGAGTTGATAACCAAGAATCTAATACAGCTCCACTCAGGGAAACAGAACTGCAACCACCTAGTCCCCAACACCAGCTCCTTTCAGCTTGCAGCATCAACTGGGACGAATCCACTTTCAGGATCTTGTTCTCCCCATCTGTAAAATACAGATTTGTCCTGTCCAATTGTATAGACTGTAAGGAAGAAATCAAATAATGGAAACATATGTAATCTGATCACCAATGACCTGTATCCTTGAAGGCAGGAACCGTGTGTTCTTCATATCCTCCTCTCTGCCCCTTCCATGCCTTGGACAGTGAGTGTTAACACGCTCTGAGCATTCAGTGTTTGCACCTTGAGAAAAATATTTAAAGCCCTGCTATGTGATAATTAATTTAAAAGGCTCCTCTGCCTCATCAATGATGACAAGAGTTAATGTGCCCGTGGTTGAGGGCCAGCCTCAAAAAAGACCCTTCACATCGAAGAAATGGCCTTCACTTCAAAAGTCAACCATCAGAAGACAGGGAAGAGCTGAGTTTTTAAAATGCATTTTTTATTATTCAGCCTTCAGCAGAAATGTCACCTTTCTAAAGCAAGCTGTTATCATGCGCTCCCCGTGCCAAACAGGCGCCTCTGAGGAGCAGGATTTTATCTCAACATTTTTAGTGATTTGTGTTTCTCTTTCAAGGAGCTCCATGCCTTAAGGCACCTGAAACACTAACAGCACAAGAAGGTAAGGTTACACAAGGAGCCGGCTCCAAAACATGAAACAGGGATTTTTTGCAAAACAGGTCGAGGATCAGCATCAAAGCCACAGTCCGCAGTCACCCTGCCCAATAATTCATGTCCTCTCTGCACGGCCCATTGTTTTCTGGTGGGCTCCTTGGTTGAAACCATATTCTCAAAGAAACTCTGTTTTGTGACAGGGCCCCCATCAGCAGGCTGGGCCACATGACAGGCCTTGAAGCAGCCAGCACAACTGCCGGCAGCGCTTGCCAATAAGCCAGATGCTGCCACATATTGGCATCTGGGTCCTGGAATAGCAACCATGTTCTCAGTCTGGCTAGGGATTCTGACCCTAGCTACAGAAGGAGACAAAGGAGGGAAAGAAAGAGACGGAGCAAGGGGAGGGAGGGCAGACTGTGGAAGAGTCTCTTGGTAATTTCCCTACCATGGATTTAGAGCTTCCACAACAAAAGACTTATTGGAAAGCTGCTACCAAGGCTGCAATGGGCGGGAGAGGTAGAGATGGGGAGCATTCTAAACCCAGCGAGTTGTTCTGGCACCTGGGGAATGGGGGTGGTTGATTCAAAAGGAGACAGCTGCAGCAAGCAGCAACTGCTCTCCCTCCTCTCTCCCTCAAATCATGATAGCCCACAGTGGAGATAAGCTACGGGATACAGCTTAAATCTGCAGCAGAGGGACAGAGTGGCAACATCAGGATGGCTGTCGCTCCCTGCTTTTTGGGTGCCAAGATTTACCAGCGCCAGCAAGGCCAAATGAACAGCCAACAGCGAGGCAAAGATTCCGACCACAGCCTCAAGGGGACCAGACAACCAGGAAAGGTGTGATCAGAGGTGTTCCCCTCACAGCAAAGGGATACACTCAAAAGACAGCCTCATGACTTGTGTGTCTTCTGATGCAAGGTGATACCAGCCTGGCAGGCTTCGGGTCCTGCTCTAGTCGCATCCAATGCGGTGAGGCCCAGAAGGAGGGAGTTGAATGTTAATTTGGGGTTTGAAGTAAGAGATGAGAGATTAAAAAGCAAATACCAATCCTTCTTTCTTGAAATATCTATCCAGGGACCCCTTTGCTTCATATCACATGTGTGGCAAGAGTTGCTTAGGGCCTTACACTCACATGACAGGTCACGTGAGCTAGTAAGAATAAGAGGCCCACTTACAGGGTTGAAAGCCTTTGTGGTCACATTGGGGAAAGAGCCCCAAACGTCATTCACTCCTGGAGTGTTGATTCCTTTTGGGTCAAACTTTGTTTACCGGAGACCATATCCCCTAACGGGACATAACTGATGTGCCTCTGTTTATAAACAGGGTGTGGTTCGGGGAGCACTTACAGAGAAGCTCTGCCCATCACTGGATAAAACAAAGCATATCCTATCTAAGGTGGATTAGATCATACTGGCAATTTTTTTTTTTTTTTTAAAGAAAGGACACATTGCCACTGAGGCTGAGTCCAGACCCAGCCCAGAATCAAAGCAACTGCAGACAATAAAATCCTACCTATTGAAAACAGAATTATCTGAACATTATGCAGATGCTTATTGAGAAGTCAAATATATACTTGGTCAAAATATACTTTATTGACAATGTCAGCTAATATTCTTGGCACTTATAAACAAAAGATTCTTAAAATGAAATAATGAATCAGCCATATTCCCCTCACCCTGCCCCCCACACTTAACCTTCAGGGAACATCTAATTTCACTTGACTACTGTGAAGCTTGATGTCATTTGCAAAAGGTAAAAACCAAGCGTCCCCAAAAAGCATCACCAGCCGAGTCCTTCAATTCTAAAGAAAACACAGTAGTCAATGCTACACTGTCAGAATCCAATGAGAACATTCTGGTATCTTTCCCAAACTTGGTTTTGAGTCTTTGCATTCTGATTTTGAACAATGCAGGGACTTAAACACTGAATTTTAACTGCAACTTTGCTTGAGAAAACCCCAAAACACCACAATATACAAGTAAGCAAGAGAATTATCATTTTAATTTGATATTTATGCCACCTATCACCAAAGGGGGGGTGGTGGGGAGAAAGGACCAGAGACAATAGAATCTGTCTCTGAAGGTGACTATGATTGTCATGGCTGGGTCTCTTTAGGAAACTGATCCACCCTACCATGTGCTACTTTTTTGCACTCCACTCCACCAATTTTCTCTTTATCCAATTGCCTGCTCCTTTTGCCTTTTCCCTTCTTCCTTGTCTTTATTCCTGATCTTCTATCAATTGACCTTTCCCATTGAAACAAGGGCTCCCAGGGCCAAGCCTCCCAGGAATTACATTAAGTGTTGGGAATGTCTTCAAATTCAAAACACAAGCCACAGAGAGGGAAACTAATCCATGCAGAGGCAATATGCTCAAGTTAAACTAAACCAGTAGTTCTCAAATTTGAACATGTATCAGAATCACCTGGAGGGCTTATAAAATAGATTACCATGACAGCCCCCAGAGATCTAATTTAGTAGGATTGGTATGGAGACAAAAGCTTGTATTTCTAATTCATTCCCATATAATGGGGACGATGGTGGGAGTCTAAGGATTTTTTTTTCTTTTCATTTTTGTTCCCTGGGTTTGACCCGATTCCAAAAAAGATTAAAACAAACACACACACATACACACACACACACACACACACACACACACACCAAAAAGTTCCAAGAGGGTTAAAAATCATTTCCTTGATCCAGATTGGAAATCACTTTTTGAGAAACACTAATTATGTACAAGGTCTGATACCAAAAGAGAAGTCAGATAGCAAGACTTAATGTCTTCTAAGAGCAAAGCGAAGAACACTATCCAAATAAAAGCAAACTAATGATTTAAAAACAAAATGTGAGATCTGGGAATGTGACTCAATGGTAGAGCACTTGCCTAGCATACAGAAGGCCCTGGGTTCAATGCCCAGAAATGCCCAAAACTTAAAAGTAAAATGTGAGAAGTACCATAATACGATGAAAGAGAGTGAGCTGGGCCCCAGGAGTCTGAATCCGTGCACAGTGAATATCATTAGCAATCAGGGGGGAAGGACATAAATACTTCTGGATTTTGTCCCTGGTGATTCTTTGGGAGTGAGTCTACAAACAACAACTCATAATCTCCTGGTATAAACTGGTTTCAAGAAAAAAGGAAAGCAATTATTTGATAGGGAAACTCGACTCTGCACACTTGAGAGAAACAGACAAGAGGGTGATTATGGACCCCCTCTTTTATATTCCAACACCTCACTCAGGCTTTATCTCTTGCCTGAATTTCTGCAATAACTCCTAACCGCTCGGTCTCTAATCTCTTTCCTTCCAATTTATTCTTCATTCTAACCCTAAAATTATCTTTTCAACAGCAGGCTGTAATAATGCCAGCTAAAAACCTTCACTAGTTCCCCACAACCTAAAGAATGAAGTCCAAATGTCTCAGCATGGCATTTAACCTGGCCCCAACCTACCTTTCAAATTCATACACCTACAACCTAGCCAAAACAGAATCCCCACAGCTTTCCCTTTTCCTATCTCCCTGTCTTTGTATGCAATTGTTTTTGTTGTTGTGTTCCCCTGGAAACTTTCCTCTTCCCAAACAAAACATAGGGGGGAAAAAAAAACAAAAACACCTTATATTTAAAAATCCTATTTACACTTCAAGGTCCTGCTCCACTACAGGAATGCTTCCTGCAGCTCCTCAGATCTCTCTTTTCTAATGCTCCTTATAACCTTACCACATTCTGCCCTACTTGTTATTTATGCTTCTCTCTTCCCCCTGTGTTTTACAAGGTCCTTGAAGGCAGGTACCATGTCTTTTGTTCAGTGACCAGATAAGCTCATAATGGGGCGAGAGGGACAGATGAAGCGGAGATGAAGGGAGGAAGAAGAAATGAGAGCAGAAGGAGCTCATCATAAGGGGAAGAGTTCAGTTTTAAAGTTTTCTTAGTCATTCAGAATCTTTATACTAAAAACAGATCCTTCAAATATCTAAAGCATTTTCTTTCTAGAAAGATCCTGAGAAACCAAAGTGTTGTATAACTTTTTTAATGTTTTGCCAACACCAAACCTCCTTTTTTTATATACATCCCCTATGTGACCAGGACAATATCACATTTCGGTCATTACAGGTCTAAAAGAAGCTCAAATCCCTTCACTGTCCCTGTTGATACTCTTTGCGTGGCGTGATCAAACTTCTGCCTTTTAAATTCTTAACACTACCAAATACCTAAGCTTTAGAAGAATTTGATCACTATTCCTACAAGAGTTAACTTTATTCCCCCCAAGTACTAGAAATTAAACTCAGAGGTGCTCTACCTCTGACCCAACCCTTTTTATTTTTTATTTTGAGAAAGGGTTTCACTAACTTGTTGAGGCTGACCTTGAACTTATGGTACTCTTGCTTCAGCCTCCTGAGTCTCTCAGATTATAGGCATGTGCCTCCAGGCCAAGCTGAGTTAACTTTGTGATATGCAGAAATTTTGAGATTTACAAGAACAGGACACCAGCAATTCTAAGTGTACCCCAAAGCTGGTTCATTTGTCGTTCATATATGCCATATTCAGTAAGAGGCATTCCTGCCCCAAAGAAACCACAGTACCCTCTGCAGATACTCTCTGGCCTCTCCTTTCACGACCAGTCTCGCCAGCTGCCTTCAGCAAGGAAACAGAGCTGACTCTAGACCAGCATCCTTTCCAAAGGCAGGCCGTCTATCTCTTCCTGAGATAGTCTCTGCCTACCTCTTCCTGAAAGAGGAGCAACTTTAAACCAGCTGAATAAAGAAGGCAGTTTCTTGATCCAGACACTTGGGGCAAAACACGGGACACATGCTCTGCTCCATTTCCCTGGACCACCTCACTCAAGTGACTTTCTCTCTTATACCTCTGCAGATTTTCTCTGTCTCTACTCTTCTTTAGATGAGATACCTCCATTAAGGGAAGAAATCATATGACAGGAACCCAAACGTAAGGTCATACCATCTGACTACATATCACCCAATTGGAAATCTTACCAAAAAGCAAGATTGTTGTTCTCTGGTTTCCTATTTACTGTTTTTGAGAGAATAAGTGATGCCAAATCACAAAAACCTGAAGGACTCTGCTTCCCACTTCCCTCCTGCTGTTATGTTTACAACTTTATTTAGAAAGAGCTGACTTGACGGCTTTTGCCATTCAGTAACCCTTCAATATGAGGGCTTAAGATGAAATCCTTCAAATGAGCAGAGTAGACATCAAATACTCAAAACTCCAAATTACCTAGACTGGTAGAGGTTAATGTCCTGCATTAAATAGCAACAGAAAGTATCAATTTTGTACTCTGAATATGCCTGCCAAAGAACTGAGTCAAATAAACACATAAAATATGATAGATGAGGGCAACAGGGGTAGGAATACCACCACAGTTATTGAGAAAGGTCCAAGAAGTGAGCAAATGTAGGTGTGCCCTGGCCTCCTTTCACCCTCACGTACTCCTATCTGGACCTTCAACTCTCCTTTCCCAGTGTAGAGCTGACGGAGAAATAACCTCCTAAAATGCCACCCTATTTATAATTTTTATAGCCACATAACCCCCAAGGGCTATGCTACTGAGCAGATTTATGGCAATAGCCCAAGCCTCTGAGATTACTAGAAAAATAATTATAAGAAAACTGTTAAGTACCAATTTAAGATTTTCATTAACCTTGTCTTTCTACAATGTTGGTTTATAGTATTAGTTCACTCTGAAAAACAGAAATTCCATCAGATACTTGTAGAGCTCAGAACTCACCTACCCTTTTATTCTACAGGTGAGAGAACAGGTCCAGAATATAGTGCGATTTGAATAAGGTTATAAGGCTAATTAGTCACAGAGACATGACCAGGGCACCACTGGAGAACTCTCTATTATATTCCATAATCCTCCAAGAAAGAGCTTGAAATACCAGGCTCCATTACCCACCACATTTAGATATATCAAAGGTTAAATCAACTCCTCTAAGGAAGAAATATGATCAGTCTTGGTCTTTGGCCTCACTATGAAGTAATTCCCAAGTAAGTCTAATGAAGATGCCATAAGGGCCCCTTGGGAGGCAAAAAGCCTTTCGGTCAGACTTCTCTCTGTATTCCTAACATCTGAGCAAGTGAACTGAACCAAGGCATACTACATACGGGGACTAACACAGTGTTACTTTACTTGCCATACGTGAGTGTTATCTATAAATTTTATATTCTTTAGTACCTGCACTGCATGAAAGCAAAACTCAATCTTGGTTCCCACTGACTCTGAAACAGGATAGGAAAAGTCTGAGAGTAAAAACACAACAGGAATCATAGCTGTTTAAAACAAAGGTTTGAATATATTATCAAGGGTTCAATTAATTCATAGAAGTAGAAAGCAGAATGTTGGTTACCAGAAGGAGAGGCTGGACAGGCCAAGGGGAGTCACTGGACAAAGGCACAAAGTTTCAGCTAAACAGAAGGAATATGTTCATCTATCGCACAGTGTGGTGACTATAGTTAATACCAATAAATATTTCAAAACCACTAAGAATATATTTAAAATGTGCTCACCACAAAGAAATAATTGTGAGGTGATGGATGTTCATTAATAATCTGATCATTCCACAATACATCACATTGTACCCCATCAGTATATATAATGATTAGATATCAAAAATAAAATGAAACTTTCAAAAAGAATTGTTATTGTAAAAAAATAAGTTAAAGAGACTGTTGTCTTCAATAATATTAACTCCTGTCACAGTTAAAGCAAACTGCTAACATAATGGTGTTTTTACTCTTAGGAAGCTTAACTTACCCACCTGTGAAATAGTAATGGTAGATTTTCACATCACATCTTAAAATAAGTGTCACTGTACCATAATGGTAATTGCCAATCTGTCTGGGAAAGCTCTTCTATGAAGAATATAGTGAAATAACAGTCAGTGACATTGGTAATTTCATGTAAAAATATAAAATCAAATGAGAGAGCAGAAACTCAAACAGACATTTGCAAATCCATGTTCATAGCAGCATTATTCACAAGAGCCCAAAGGTGAAAACAACCCAAAGATCTACTAACAGACAAATGGCTAAACAAAACATGGTATATACATATAACAGAGTACGATTTAAGCTTAAAAAGGAAGAAAATTCTGTTACAGGTTACAGAATGAATAAACTTTGAAAATTGTATACAAAGAACAAGTGTTATGATTCCATTTACAGGAAGGACCTAGAATAGTCAAATTCAAAGAGACAGAAGAAGGGTGGTTACTAGGAGCTGGAGAGAGGAGAATGGAAAGTTATGGTGTAGTGGACACAGAGTTTCAGTTTGGGATGATTAAAAAAAAGTTCTGTAAATATAGTTGTGATGTTTACATAAAAATGTGAAAGTAGACAGGTGCCCAGGTGCAGTGAGTGGCGCACAACTATAATTCCAGCAGCCCTAAAGGCTGAGGCAGGAGCATCATGAGTTCAAAGCCACCTTAGCAACTTCAAGGCTCTAAGAACTCAACATGACCCTGTCTCTAAACAAAATATAAAAAAGGACTGGGGATACTACTCGTGGTTAAGTGGTTTGGGAACTGGGTTCAACCAGTAACAAAAGAAAAAAAAAATGTGAATGTGCTTAATGCTACTACTGAATCATACAATTAAAAACAGGTAAAATGGTGAATGTTATTACATCTATTATTTTAATAAAAAATCAGATGAGAAATACTAAATAGTAATTTCTGTCATGATTTTGACCCATATTCCACTCCCCTGCACAAGCAAATAAAACACATAAACAACAACAACAAAAAAACAGAAGCCAGTATCACTCATACCATTACAGCTTAAAATATGTATATATCATCAAATTAAAAAAAAAAAACCTTGGCTTTCATTCCATAGGCATTTATCCTGTGCTCACTACTAAAATGATTCATGTCCAATATGATGAAGCTCCAATCAAACATACAGAGAGAAAAGAGGGGGAGAAATTGTAGCAATGGTTGTGTCAGCAGATTGACACAGCAACCATCTGTGGACATAACTGTACTTTGAATTCAGGATCCCAGATCCTGTGGTAGGGCAGGGATCTTCACCTCAACTGTGAAGCCCTACTTTCATGTCATAGGGCACTTCTGGAAGGAAGTTCTGTAATAGCCAGCTCTAAGTACATGCACATTTCCTACTAGTCTTACACAGGAAGTCACTCTTGGGTCTCACCTGCATGAGTTCCTGTTATGAGGCCAGGGGACTGGTGAGTTGAAATCCAGTTCCAGGGAGTGATGTCATCTTGAGTGAGCTATGATCCTGGTGACCTGCTCCCCAACCTGGTGTTGTTGCAGCCCTTCAGCTGGGATTCAGGTTATAAGGGGACCAAAAAGGAAAAAGGGGAGTAGGATAAGAGAAAAAGAAAAAGTGCTTGCACATTTCCTTTGTTTCATTAAAGCATTTTCTGCTTCCATTTAATTTGATGGGAGGACCTGGTTGATGGCAGATGGATGCTGTGCAGATGCTCTTGGAGGAGTACTGGGCTCTCACACAGATCTCAAAATTATAAAGATTAAAACAAAACAGAATTTCAGGGGCTGGGGATGTAGCTCAGTGGTAAAATGCCTTCCTGGCATGTGTGAGATCCTGGTTTTGATTCCCAGCATTGCAAAAAAATTAAAAAAAAAAAAAAGAAGAAGAAGAAGAAAATTTTAATTATTTCTGGTGGCTTCTATCTTAGAAATAGTGCCTTACTCTTTCTTCTTTTGATAAAGTTTAAAAAAACACATTTATATGTATAAATTTTTGTAAACAGTGCATGACTACAGGAGCTATCTTAGCAACATAAAGAAATTACAAATACAAAAATAAAAATGATTGGAGATGTATTAATGCTAATATTCTTCTACATTATGTCAATCAGATCAGGAATTCAAATATAAAAATCTTATCACTTTAAGTAATAAAACAGGATTGACATTAATTCCATTTAGACGAGACCCTTTGGTTCATAGTATACCAACCTAAAAAGTAAAACGGAGTCAAGTAGCAGAAACTGATAATATTCCAAAAGGAAAAAACAGGGAAAAAATTGTTTTTTTTAATCTTAAGCTATTAAATAAAGGACACATCTACATTTTTATCACATTTATTTTATATCATGATTTCTTAGTTCTTATTATGTTGACACAATTTGGGGAATAAATACTCCCTTCCCTTTTTTGTTGCACATGTGTGAAAAAGAGTAGGAAGAACAGAATATGAGAGAATAAGCAAAAGGTGCAGGAATGGGAAGACAGGGGAAGATGAGGTTGAGAGAGAAGTGAGTGTTTATCTGAATCCTCTCTAATGAGCAGTATTAACCAACAAAGTTCAAAGCTCACAACATGAAGTGTCTTCTCCTCACAGAAATAATCTGGGACCACAGTCAAATGCATTAACTATATAGCATTATGGTACAGGCTCCCTTTCAGACATTCCACATATATAATTTTTTTCCTATTTTTAAGCCCACAGATGACACTGTTCATGAAGCACTTTTAGTGTATTATTCAGTAAATATTAATTGGGTCTTAGAAACCAATCTGGTTAGCAGAAGGCATTCTTAGCTGCCATGTAAAGGTACTTCTTTTAAGTAAAATCCTACATGTAGAGCTTTGAATCAGAGGAACTTCTTGAAGGACATTCCTATTTCAGTTGGGTCTGGCAATGCACTGCAATCCTAAATGTAGATTAAATTAATTCATACCTTGGTTAAAGGCATGTATATAATACCCACTGACAAAATTAGCTAATATCTTGTCCAGGTGGTAACTGTAAATGAATCACTTTTACCCCGGCTCTTCCCTGATTTCCTAATAAAGGTCTTTATCCAATGCTTTGGTACTCCATAAATGAGCGAGACTGCTTTTGTGCTAGAGATGCCTAGTACAGAGAAGATCACAATGTGTGAAAAACATCCTGCATGTGTTCATCTCATCACTTCTGCCCAATCCACAGGGGTAAAAAATGGATGCGATTTGATATCTTCAACACCAGCAACACCAGCACCCAGACGTTCCAGAGGGTTGAACTGCAAGAGCTAAAAGAGAAGGATTTAGTGAGTAATAGGAATCCAACTAGTAGAGCAGAGGAAAACAAAATATATGAAAGGAGAGAACTTCTAAATTCAACCTCAGTGACAAATGGACTTGATGTAGCTAACTGCCTATGTTTTCTTAAAAGGGAGCTATGTCTTACACCATCTCAGCTGAAGGGCTGTGGGATATCTGAACTGAGCTTATAGCTTTTCAACTGTTTTGAAACATGACCCTGAGTAATGTTCCCCTCATCTTCAGATAGTATGATGGGATCAATTTCCTACTCCCAAAGTAATGACACTAATTAAATATTGCACTCCACTCTCAGACAGTGACTTCCTTCATTATTCAGAAGTTTCGGAGACACAATAAGTCTTTTCAATTCCTAACTATAGTGCATTGGGAATAAACTGTAACTAAAGTCTCAATAAAGTAATTTGTATCCCTAAATAACTTTTTTTAAAAAAATTACCCTTCCTCAAATGAAATAATTCAATGCAATAAATGAATGGCTTTGATTTTCTCAGAAATAAGAATCAGATAAGTTAATAATGTCATACACAACAGTACTGTTAATATTAGAGAATAAAAGTAATCATATACAATTATATAAGGACCCTGGGCATGCTGGAAGAATATGTCTTGAGACATTCATGTATCCTCAAATTTTTGTTTTAATAACTTCATTGAGGGACAATTTATATAATACAAAATTCATCTGTTGAGAGTATATAATTCAACTATTTTTAGTAAATTCAGAATTGATCAACCATGATTATGATCCAGTTTAGGACACTTTATAACCCAAAAAATTTCCTCATGCCATCTACAATTAATTCCCACTCCCATCCCCAGCACTAGGCTACCAATGGTATATTTTCTGCCTCTATCATGTCTTCTCTGAACATTTCACATAAATGGAATCATAGAATATGTACCTTTTTGTAGTTAGATTCCTTCCCTTAGCAAATTTTTATTTCTGAAGAGTATTCCACTGTTTGGATATAAATTGTGTTAATCTATTCACCATTTAAAGGACCTCTGGACTTTCCAGTTTGGGGTTTTAATGGATAATTACATTAGATTACTTTGTGTAGATACATGTTTTCATTTCTTTTGAGTACATTCCTGAGAACAGAATTGCTGGGTCACATAGAAAGTTTGTGCAAATTTTTAAAGAAAATTGTCAGATTTTTCCAAAGTGGCTATACCATTTACATTTCCATCAGTAATGTATAAGGGTTCCAGTTTCTCTACACCTCAATAACACTTGGTCTGTCTTTTTGATAACAGCCCTTTGAGTGGGTATTAGTGATCTCTTATTAGGGCTTTAATTTGCATTCCCTAATGACTAATAATATTGGGCATCTTTTCATGCCCTTATTGGGCATTCACATAGTTTCCCTGGTGAAATATCAACTCTTTTCCCCTCTCTCTCTCTCTCTCTCTCTCTCTCTCTCTCTCTCTCTCTCTCTCTTCTAGTTAGTTATACATGACAATATAATGCATTTGTACACAAATGGAGCACAACTTCTCATTCCTCTGGCTGTACATAATGATAAGTCACACCTGCAAATGCCATAGTCTTATTGGGTTTCAACAGTTCTTTATATATTCTAAGAATGAAATTATGACATTTGCAGGGAAATGGATGGAGCTGGAGAGTATCAGGCTAAGCAAAATAAGCCAATCCCCAAAAACCAAAGACTGAGTGTTTTTCCTGATATATATGTGGGTGCTGATCCATAATGGCTGGGGGCGCTCATGAAGAATGAAGGAACTTTGAAATTTGGATTGGGCAGAAGGGAGTGAGGGGAGGGAAAAGGGGGTTGGAGGGGAAAGATTGTGAAATAAATCAGGCATTATTCTCTATGTACATGTATGATTGCACAACTGGTGTGATTTTGCACCATACAACTAATTAGAACAAAATTTAAAAAAGAGTTCATTATATATTCTGAATACAAGTATATGATTTGCAAATATTTTCTCCCTGTCTGTGACTTTTCATTTTCTTAATGGTCTTTTAAAGTGAGCAAGTTTTTAATTTTAATAAAGTCTATTTTATAAAATTTTCCTTTTATGGATCATGCTTTTGGTATCATATATAATTAACTTTTGTTTAACCCAAGGAAGGTCATAAGATTTTTTATTTTCTTCTATAATTTTTATAGTTTTAGCTCTTATAAATAGGTCTATGAACTACTTTGTGTTAATTTTTGCATATGGTATGAAGTAAAGGTGCAAATTCATTTTGGTTTTAGCATGTGAATATTTAATTTTCCAGCATCATTTCTTAAAAACATGTATTTGTCTTAATTACTGTTAGTCTGGAAATCAGTTAGTGTAAATCCTCCAACTTTGTTCTTCTCTTTATTGTTCTGAGTGCTCTAGGTTCTTTGCTTTTCATGTATAGTCTAGTCAACTAGTCAACTGAAGTTTCCCAATTTTGCTGATCTTTTCAAAGAACCAACTTGTGGGAACAGCAGAGGTACATGTCAACAGGTCAACAGATAAAGAAAATGTGGTATGTATACACAATGGAGTTTTATTCAGCCATGAAGAAAAATGAAATTGTCATTTGCTGGATAGAAGTGAAGAACATAATGCTAAGCAAAATAAGCCAGACTCAAAAAAAAAAAAAAAAGTCAAAGGTCAAATGTGTTCTCTCCTATGTGAAAACCAGAGAGGGGGAGGTACGGGGAAGGAAACAATTTTTAAAAAGTGATCTAATTAAAACAGAAGGGAGACTCAATAGAGTAGAGGAAGGGGATTGAGAAGGGGGTACTGGGAAGTACTGGGGTCCATGTATGAACATATCATTATGAGTCCTGCCTGTTTAAATAATTATCAAGCACTAACTAAAAAATAAAAATAGAAGGAAGATCAGTATAGTACAGCAAGCAAATTGGGGAAGAGGAGGGAAATGAAAGGCAAGTACTGAGGTATGAGATTGTCCAATTATGCATGTGTGAATATGGTGTAATGAATCCCAATGTATAGTGTATAATTAAACTGCATCAATAAAAATATTATTTTAAAAATTTCTAATTTATAAATAGCTATCTATCTATATCATAGATAGGAAGATTAAATGTCTAAATAGTTGTACTTAGACTCATAGTATTTAATAAATATTGGCTAGTGTATAATCATTAATTCATTAAAAAAAGAACCAACTTTTAATTTTCTTGATTTTTTTCTCTCATTTTTCAGTTTTACTGATTTCTGCTTCCTTTGTTCTCTTTAGATTTACTTTGCTTTTTTTTTTTTTTGAAAGAGAGAGAAAGAGAGAAGAGAGAGAGAGAGAAGAGAGAGAGAGATCTTTTTATATTTATTTTTTCAGTTTTCGGTGGACACAACATCTTTATTTTATTTTTATGTGGTGCTGAGGATCGAACCCAGTGCCCCACGCATGCCAGGCAAGCGCATTACCGCTTGAGCCACATCCCCAGCCCAAGATTTACTTTGCTTTTTACTGTTTCTTAAGACTTAAGCTTAAATTTTCATTTCTTTTTTTCTGATGTAGGTATTTCATAAACTTTCCTCATTAACTGATTTAGCTGCACTCCAAAAATTCTGACATACTGTATTTTCAGTTTCATTCAGCCATTCCCATTTTATAGCTTTTCCTGGAATTTTTTCTTTGACTCATAAGATATTAAAAGTACATTATTTAATTTCCAATTATCTGTGAATTTAGCAGATCTCTTTCTGTTGTTGATTTCTAACTTAACTCTGCTGTGTTCAGAGTACAATGCATGATTTCAATCCTTTTAAAAATACTGAAACTGCTGGGCTCAGTGGCTCATGCCTGTAATCCCAGTGGCTCAGGGGGCTGAAGCAGGAAGATTACAAGTTCAAGGCCAGCCTCTGCAACTTAGCAAGGACCTAAGCAACTTAGCAAGACTTTGTCTTAAAATAAAAATGGCTGAGGATGTGACTCAGTGGTAAATGTCCCTGGGTTCAATCCCTGGTGAGAAAGAAAATAAAGAAACAAAACAAAACAAAACAAAACAAAACAAAACGAAACCTGTTCTATAACCTAATATGATCCATCTTGGAGACTATTTTATATGCACTTAATAAGAACATATATTCTGCAGGTGCTGGGGATAATGTTTTATATATGGCAGTTATAACTGTTTAATAACATTCTTTGAATCTTCTATATCCTTAATAATTTTTTATCAATTATCAAGAATGAGGTCTGAAGCCTTCATGTATTAATACTGAATTTTCTATCTTACCTTCCAATTCATTCATATTTTGTTGCTATTTTGAGGCTATTAGTAGTGCATATGCATTTGTAATGGCTCTAGTTCCCTATGTGTTGATCCTGTTATTATTATGAAACATCTGTCAATCTCTAGTAATTCTCTTGCTTTAATGCCCATTCTATTGATATTTAAGACAGTTACTCCAGTTCTTATAGTTAACTGTTTGCATGGGTTGCCTTTTCCTGTCCTTTTTCTTTAGCCCTACTTGTGTGTGTTTGGATTTAAAATGTATCTTGTACATAGAAGACAGTTGAATCTGACTTTATATCCGTGTTAATACTGTCTTTTGTGAGCATGTTCACACATTCACTTTGAGTGTAATTATTGATGTAGCAGATCATGTTTTACATTTTGTTACTCATTCTCTCTATATACATCATTTTTGTTCCTCCTTTAATGCCTTCTTTTAAATATTTTTTACTGTATCAATTTATCTCCTCTCCTAATTTTCTTTGACTATTTTGTTTCTGAGGATGGGGGGGTTACCATCTACTCTGAAAAATACTAACTTAATTCCAGTGAAAGGCAGAAATTTTTTCACACTCTAGCCCAATTTTCCCCCCTTATTTTGTCTAGTATTATCATCCACAGGGGTTCCAGGACCCAAAGTGAATATCAAAACCCAGAGATGTGCATTTCATTTTGAACAGCACAGTTTTTGCATATGACCTGTGTACATCCTCCCACATACTTTGAATCACCTCTAGATTATTTATAATATAGGTAATTACTAGGACACAATGTAAATACTATGAAAATAGTTGTTACACCATATTGTTTAGAGAACATTCAAAAATTCTGAAAAATTTTTGATCTGTAGTTGGTTGAATCCATGGATGCAAAACCCACAGATACAGAGGGAAAACCGTATGTTCAACATTGCATCTATATGTTATAAATCCAACAGCATGGATTTATTGGTACATATAATTTATGTCTTCTAAAAGATGTAGAGAAATAAGAAAAAAGGTATAGGATTTTCTATTAACTCATATCCACCATTTCCAGTGTCTTCGTTTCCTTTTTAGATTTGTGTTCCTACCTGGTGTCACTCCCTTTCATGCTAAAAGAATCCTTGTAGTAGTTCTAATAAGGTAAATCTCCAGGACTTACCTGACTCTTTCTAAAACTGGGAATGTCTTTATTTCATCTTCATTTCTAAAAAATAAATTTGCTGAGTTCTTGTTGAATATTAATACCTTCCAGCACTTTCAACATGCATTCTGCTGTCTTCCGACCTCTACTGTTTTTGACAAAAAGTCTGACATGAATACTTCCTTCTATATGATAAGTTGTTTTTTGTTTTTTTTTTTTTTTGGTACTTTAAAATTTTTCCCCTTTGTTTTTTCTTTCAACAGTTGACTAGTGTGGCTTTCTAGTTCTCTACGTAAGGTCTTCTGAGTTTTACTGATGCACAAATTAATGTTTTCCATCAAACGTGGACATTTTGGACACATTTGTTGAGATATTTTTGTTGCTCCTTTCCCAATTTCCTCTCCTACTGCAATCCCATTTTATGTATATTGGTGTATTTTTCAGTTGAATAATAACTATAAAGTTGTCTTCAAGTTCCTTGATTCTTCTCAAATTCTCAGTTCTTGATTCTCTATTGAGTTGCTCCAGTGAATTTTCATTTCACTTACTATACTTTTGACTTTAAGACTTCTATTTAGTTCTCCTTTAAATACAATTTCTTACCTTCTTATTGAGAATCTCGGTTAATTCGTTGTTGTCATACTTTTAATTCTTGAATGTGATTTATTGTAATTCCATGAAAATATTAACAATAGCTGCTTTTATGTCTTTATCTGTTAAATCCAAAATCAGGGGACACTCAGAGACAATTTCTATTGGTTGCTTTTTTCCTGTGAATGAGTCATACATTTTTGTCTCTGTATATGTGTTATATTACATTTTTCTGAAAATAGGATATTTTAGATAATATATTTCAGCAACTCTGGAGTCTGATATTGTCCCATGAAAATTACTATTGTTGTTGGTCTGTTTCTTTGGTAGCTTTCTTCAGCTTGATCTGTAAATCTGTTAAGCCACCTACCCCTGTACTGGATTGTGTAGTTGCTGACATCTCTGATGCTTTAATTTTTTCTTTTCTAGTTTTTATTTTTATGCTCACCTTCCTCAGGGTCCCCCCATGTCTGCACAGCTAACTGGTCATTCAATGACTGAGTGGAGGTTATATTCAAATGCTTCAGCCATTCAAGCTTCTGTCCTCTGCCGGTGGGCAAGAAAATGCTTTCAAAGTTCAGGTCACTAAACCAAGTCTATCCTGGCTAACACTTTCCTCTGGGCCCTTTCCCTGTTTCTATGCACATTCAGGCAGCCCTGGGTTTGGTCCCCATGGCTTGCCCCCACCCTGGCAGAAATCTGCACCTGACCAAAGAAGGAGGGGAGAATGGAACAGATTGAGTCAAGAATGCCAGAGTTCCACTCCTCTTTCCTAAAATTCAACTATTTTTCAAACATAAATACTTTTCAGATTACTGTATCCTTTGATCAATTTCCAGATCACTGAGTGACTGTTTTTACCAATTCTTTTCAACTTTTATATTTTTTTTAGGGGGGGAGAATTTGCCAACTTTCATGTAGCCACAGCCATAAAAAAACTCACTGCCCTGACAAAAATTTATTTTTCCACAGAATGTAGTCAAAGTTTAACTGAAATATTTAAATGATTTCTTTACAATATTACTGGTGCTATACATATAGGAAATTCCATCAAAACACAGTTAGACAAAGCTTTTATTTTTTTCTTTTGTTTCTATTTTTTATTCATTCATTAATTCCATTATTTGTATAATAAATATAAATTGATTCCCTATTCTGTGCCAGTCTACTACATTTTAAAATCTTTTCACCTATATCATCAGCAATTGCTTCACTCTTACATTAACAGCTCTGTAATTCAAATATGTGGCTCATCAATTACAAATTATGTCATGAATCTTCAACTCTGTCCTATCAACAATAAAAACATTCACATAACACTTGTCACATGCCAGATATTGTTCTAAGTGCTTAACAGGTGAATTCATTTAACACACTGTAACTCTACAAATAGCTACTATTATTATTTCTTTTATAGATGAGAAAACAGAGGCTCAGGGAAATTAAGTAACTTGCTTAAGATATGGGCAGCCAGTAGCAAACAAAGGATTTGAATTCAGGCACTCTGACTCCAAAATTTATGCCTTAATCACATTACACTGCCTCATGAATGTGTTATCAGCAAATGCCAAGAATCTATTACTCACTTTGTATTACCAAATCCACCAGGGGAGAGAAGCATATACTTCAAAAGACTATACTGATAGTCTTTTCACTTGACATTATTATGTCTAGTACCCCAAATGATCCTACTACTGTTTATTAAAGCTATCTGCTCAAAGAACTTTTGAATTCGAAGTTGCTGTGTTAGAAAGCTGATATTAAAAAAAAAAAAAAGACTATAGGAATAACCTAAGTGTATTAAATTAAATTTTTACAGACAATTCTTGTCTACTGATTTAAATGTGAAAGGCATCATACTTTTTAACATAAAATTAACATATCAAATATTGGTAAGCTATTGTTAAATAGCTATACTATTATATTTCAAGAATACATATATTTCAGGAAACAAATACACATAATATCTGCTTCAACTGGCCTTTCCACTTGACTCTTTCCAAAATGTAACTACAAATGTAAAATTCAAAGCTTCATATTTGACTTTTGCTAGACTGAATTTACTTATATGGACTTCTCCACCTATTTGAAAGTATAAATCTACCAACAAAAGTATAATTGCTTACCCCATGACAATCTTGCTTATTTTGCCATTTAAAATGCTATAAAAACCTCAAGAGAGATCACACAAATTTCTATTCCTTAATAGAATATATGTGCCTGTGGAGAATTCAAATAATGAAACCAACATAGTCACTACCAACCTCCTTTCCCCCAAATATTAAGCAAGAAGGCTGAGCAATAAGGGCATAGAAATTTGTTGTGAAGGTCTTTTTCTTACATAATCTTTCAACTGACAAAGCAACTGTGTCAGAAGGAACTAAATGTGCTCTGTAAAGCACAAACATACATGCTCTGAGGATTTTTTAAACTTGTATCTAAAAAAGTAACTGTTTGCTTTAGCAGCATTCACTTGACCTGGACAGATGTGAACTATAAGTACAGGAGATTATGAAATCTAAGAACAAAGCAAGAGCTGAAAGACCAAAGAGGAGAAAATTTCCCCCAAACAGAATAATTATTTCCATATAAATCATTTTTGTGTTTTTTTTAAATGACCTTTATGACCCATGAGGTAGTGGAAAAGGAAAGTCAAAATGACAAATTGCTAATCATGCCAAGAGACCCCTTTTCCTTTTCCTGATGATGTTTCCTCAACATGAGTGGTAGTTTCCTCAGGCAAGCCAATGACAGAATGATGATTTACTATATAAGCTATGCATATCTGAGGACTTAACATACCTTAAATCTAGACTCCTTTACAATGTAATTTCTAATAAAGAATGCAATAGGACTTGATATATCGCTGTAAGGAACTTTATTTCCAATATTACATAATAATGACTACTACTTTAAGGAAAAGAAACATAAAGTAGTAGTTGCTAGTATTCCCTAAAATATTTACCCCCAAAATACTCTATATTTATCTTGTGCCACAACAAATAAGACAAAATCTAAAGAACAGCTATTTTTCCCAAAAAACAATGAAATGTTTTATATTATTTCTTCACTGCTTCTTAATCCTTAACCCAAAGTGCTCTGGGTATTCTCATCGCTGTATTTCTAACCTGATTGTTTCTTTTTAATTCTCATAGTCTGGGCAAATTAATTTTCCTAAGTCCAACTCCAATCCTTTCATTTTCTGTACAAGAGCTCAAAATTTTGATGGGGCTGGGGTTGTAGCTCAGTGGTATAGCTTTTGCCTTGCACATGTAAGGCATGGATTCAATTCTCAGCACCACATAAAAATAAACAAATAAAATAAAGGTCCTTTGTCCATGTATAACTGTAAATTTTTTTCTTAAATCTTGAACTTTCTTTTAAAAAATTCATATTGGTACATTATCATTATTTAAAATAATGGGATTCACTGGGATATACTTATATATACACACGATGTGGTCAACTTCATTCCCCAGAACTTCTCTTTTCCCTCCCCTCCTCCCTACTTTTTTTTTTTTTTAAGAAAGTGAGAGAGAGTGAGAGAGAGAGTGAGAGAGAGTGAAAGAGAGAGATAATTTTAATACTTATTTTTTAGTATTTGGCGGACACAACATCTTTGTCTGTATGTGGTGCTGAGGATCGAACCCGGGCCACACGCATGCCAGGCGAGTGCGCTACCACTTGAGCCACATCCCCAGCCCCTCCTCCCTACTTTTGATTCTCTTCTTCTACTATACTGGTTTCCCTTTTATTTTCATTAGATTCCCTCCCTTTCTTCCCACTTCTTCTCTCCAGCTTCTACATATAAGAAAAAAGGAAGACCCTTGCTTTCTGAGTCTGTTTGCACCTAACAGAATGCTTCATAGTCCATTCATTTTCTGCAAGTGACATAATTTTGTTCTTCTGAATAAAAGTCCATGTTTTCCCTATCCATTCATCTGTTGACAGGCACCTAGGCTGGCTCCATAGCTTGGATACTGTGATGTGCTTGTATTGCTATGGTACGTTGACTTTCATTCTTTTGGATAAAAACCAAGGAGTGGTATACCATATGATGGTTCCATTCCTCGTCTTTTCAGGAACTGTTATACTGATTTCCATAGTGGTTGTAGTTGTACTAATTTACAATTCCAACAGCAGTATATAAATGTTTCTTTTCCCCATGTCCTCACCAGCATTTACTATTATTTGTATTCTTATTTTAGTATATGTGCTGCCGAAGCGAGCACATATTATTTGTATTCTTGATGACTGCCATTCTACCTGGGGTGAGACGACATCTCAGTGTAGTTTTGACTTGCATTTCCCTTATTGCTAAAGATGCTGAATACTTGTTCATATATTTGCTGGCCATCTAATCTCAAATTTTCAATGAATAATATTATTCTATACTTGTATTGATGATAATAGAACCTCATAAGAAAACCCCAACTTATCTTCCTACGTTCACCTACTATTATTCTACATTCATCTCTCCACTCCAGATAAACCAACTTTTGATTTCCTGAACTGAGTCTTTTGTTCAAACTGTTCATTCCACCTAGGCTATTCCCCTCACACCTAACTTTGCCCTGCTAAATTTCTGTCTAGGGCCCAGCAAAAATAAAATCCATCCCACAAAAACTTTCATAATACTAGCACTACAGTGACTATAACCCCTTCTCCTCTTGACTTGCCAAAGTATTTTCTAAACCTCTCTGAGATTATCAAATTCCATTGTGTGGTACTGTTATTCATGATTTTACCTTTGTAGCTTATAACCCTGGGCCCTGCATATAATATTTGTTCAATGACACCAATATCCCTCTTTAAAAGAATACATGATAATTTTCTTAATATATCCTTCCCTTTTTAATTTTCTTTTTGTTTTCCCTGACTTTAAAAAAAGACCATCCTGATCTTTTTCAAGTAATCTTTTTCTCTATGTTTAAAAAATAGGACCCAGGCCTGACAATTCCTGCTGAATACTATGAGCCTATCAAACCACAATTATAGCAACTCTCAGTGTATTCAGCAAAATTCACTATTAAAGACTACAGAAATATACAGGTTGAGCATCCCTAATCCAAAAATTTGAAATGCTCCAAATCTGAAATTTTTGAATATTGTATTGTCATTCAACAAGTTTCAGATTTGGAGCATTTCAAATTTTGGACATTTA
This sequence comes from Callospermophilus lateralis, assembly GCF_048772815.1. Lineage (NCBI taxonomy): Eukaryota > Metazoa > Chordata > Mammalia > Rodentia > Sciuridae > Callospermophilus > Callospermophilus lateralis. The sequence continues at coordinate 70,000,163 of NC_135317.1, forward strand.
AATTAGGGATGCTCAATCAGTAAAGCCTATGCAAACATTCCAAAATCAAAAAGTCTGAAATCTTAAAAACACTTCTGGTCAAGCATTTTGGACAAGGGATACTCAACTTGTATTTTAAATATAGGGAATTAATTTAAGAAACTTTTTTTTTTTTTTTTTTTTAGAAAGAATTTTTTTAGTATTTATTCTTTAGATTTCGGCGGACACAACATCTTTGTTGGTATGTGGTGCTGAGGATCGAACCCGGGCCGCACGCATGCCAGGCGAGCGCGCTACCGCTTGAGCCACATCCCCAGCCCCTAATTTAAGAAACTTAGAGGTCCCAAGCCCACCTCTGGGATAATGAACTTTAATTATTAATAGGCTCTTTCTTCAAGCCACCAGAATTGTACTAATTGACATCAATGCCCAACTTCCCCTAATTGATGAAGTTAGTAGAGTGATTTAACTTGTTGAGATTTTAAAAACACTTCTAAGAAATTTCAATAGTCCATTACTGCTTATAAATAGAATTAAAAAATGAAAATAGCCATTTATATGTCATTATAAATGATTGCAAAACCAGAACAGCCCTAGATAAACTAAAGTCAATATTCAAATCTCACACTTATATAAAACTGACTGAATATTAACCTTGATTTTTGAAAAAAATACCAACAAGTTTCAACTATCTTTTCTGACTCTATGAATACTTTGATAGTAGCAGAAGCCTAAATAAAAATCTACAGTATTAATTCTAAATGTATATAATTCTAAATGAGTCTTTCTTGCCCAAAACTAATTTCTTTAAGGCTTTGTTTTTGTGGATTCTGCTAATCTGCATGCTTGATAGACTTAACTGAGAGGTCAATTAAATTACCTGTTGAATGAGTGAGCGAGCCTCTTCAGAGACACATTCTGGCATGTTTAAAGTAGTGTGGGTATTTATTCCTGCTGGATGGCACTCAACCAAAGTCTGAAACAATCAATCAGGTACATTTCTTATCCTAGATAACATCATACTCTGTTCTATCACAGTATTTACAGACAGCAAGGACACAGAGCTCAACGACCATCTTAACTGGAGGCACAGTAATCAACACAATGCCACCTAAGCAGTTCATGCTGAGGGCTGTGAGACTATACAACTTCTAACAGAAACAAAGGCAGAGTCATCATGACCACATTATAAGCTTATGCACCTGTCCCTTTTCCCTTAGTTATAAAATTAATGACTCATAATAGAAAAATTTATAGTACATACAAAACATTAAAAAAGAGACTGGATATCTCCAAAATATTTTAATGTTCTTAAAAACTAAGTTTAGGGGTGGGATTGTGGCTCAGTGGTACAGTACTTGCCTAGAATGTGTGAGGTGCTAGGTTTGATCCCAGCACCACTTAAAAATAAATAAAATAAAGGTCCAACTACAGCTAAAAAAAATTTTAAAAAAACATTTAAAGTTTAGAAATTGCTAGTAGTAATACTTTACATCTATATAGCACTTTGGAGTTTAAATATAAGTAAAGGTGATTTGTAAACTCTATAACAAACTTAGTTTGATGTTCATATACTTAAGGCAGCTACTTACAAAAGCATAATTGTTCATCTATTTTCTTCCCAGGAGGCAATCTGCACAATATTCTAAAATCTATTAACCTCTAGCATCATACTTAAAAGTTACTTATCAGAGAATATAAATTCTGTCTGTCCTAATATGAAAACATATAGGAAAAATTTATAATATTGAGAAAGATAATGTTACCTGTTATATCTGCATTAATTTTCTAAAAATGAGAATTCCCTCCCAGGTCCAGATAAGATGTTTACCTCTAGAGAATTCTAATACATTGTATAAACATTACAAATCTTACTCTGTTAAAGTTGAATCATAGAAAAAGAAGGAAAGGAATGTTTAGTCTTAAATCTTATTATGTAACATTAGACATAATAACAATTTGCCATCAGTTTATTCAATGTAATAAGATTTTATTTTAAAAAATCTGGAATCTTGATAAATTTGTACTTCACTGCTTGCTTTTGGCATCAAAGCTTTTCTTACTTAGTCCCTGACCTGAAAAGTAAAGGCACAGGCTAACGTTCTCAATTTGAAATCAAGGTGGCATCTGGATAAATTTATTAAATGTCCAGGTCACTGCTTACCTTGCCAGTGAGAAGTTCAAAGAGGACAGCACCCAAACTCCACCAATCACAGGCTTCAGTTTCTTCTGTGATTGCTCCAACCTCTAAACACACCAAAAAAGGTTGATATTAAAATTCCAAAGGTCAATTAAACTTTCAAAATTAACATGTATTAGCAAGGTGACCTTTTTAATGCTGAGAGAGCATTAAATACTACTGGGCTTTCAAAATTCCTGAAAGTTACTTATCCCTTTGGTCACCTACTGTGGTTGCATTTTTTTTTTCTGATGCAGTCATATATTAAAGTGAGACATTTGTTCTTTAGTTGATAGAGGGACACCTTCAAGATGCTATACTTGAAAGTTACAGGAACCAACAGATCAGCATTTTGCTTAATCTTCAAATTTGAGAAAGTATAGCCAATTCTACCTCACAAATCACTTTTTGTTTTAAAAGAAACAAAGACTCTTTATGTTCAGAAGGAACTTCAAAAATTATCTAAGCAATATTAATTATTCTTTTACTTATAGGTTAGCAACCAGAAGGTGAAATGCCCTATCCAATGTCACACCACAATAGAATGAAGATCTAGTTTTCATCTTCACTCTCCCAACTGTTTCCAACTAAAGAAGGAGCACATGAAATACCAATTCGCCCATTTTGTAACTCAGAAGTACAGATATAACTGAAAATATTGGCTAAGGTAAAAACTTTCAGAATATTTATAAATCACGATTTTATCTGTGTTCTGCCATCACTCACTAGCACAAGTTCCTGAAATGTAATGAGTGTCATCTTTCAAGGTTCTATACAAATCAGCAACAATTCCTCATTTTAACACTTTTGAAGCTTGTGACCCTTGAGTTATGTTTGATGTCCTGTCCTTTGCTAATAACATTCTATTAGTGACTAAATTTGCCAATATCTGCCCTTTCATTTCAACTGAAAAATAAATCTTATCTAATCTTATTTGACTATGGGTTGCCCACTGCTCATAACAATAATGTTCGATTATAAGCAGTTAGATTGGAACTTGGAAAGTGTTAAGTGGAAGTGCTATTTAGGTGTCCAGCCTTTTAACCAATGCTTAAGCACATCAACTGTGTGAGAGAACCACACAACTATTAAAATACCTTGGGCTTTAGGTCTTAAAGCAAAGGTCACTTAGACCAGGAAAAGGATGGGGGAAAGCTTCCTAAGCAAAGTACTGAAATTACTCCATTTCACAGGCTCCTTCCCCGTCCCTCCTCCTGGGCTGCAAACAGTTCATAAAGTACACACTTCACAACCTGCTCTCCCGGCCTCCTCCTTCCTGCAGTCCTTGTGCCAAATCACATCCTCCATTCTTTAACTAGTTGCTCTCAGCATTAATAAAAACTAGCTAGGCTTAGCTAGTTAGTAAAAAGAAAACAGATATTAACCAATTCAAACTATTGTAAGAATAACTGAAAGACTCCAATCGTTTTAGAGCCAATTTAATTAATAAAACAGGTACTTGTTTGAAAAAGTTGAATACTACCTATCTAGCAATAGAGGCTTCATCATAAATACTATGGCACATCTATAACATAGAATGCTACTATGTAACCATTTCAAATGATATCTTCGCAGTCGGATTTAGGTCTATAAGCAAATGTATATATTGTTTTTTTAAAAAGCTATACAAAAATAGAATTCTAATTTTAAAAGTGTGTACTTTTTAAAAGACTAGTGAGAAAAAAGGGGAAATATTTTAGTCTTTGGGCTGGTATATTTAGTCTTTGGCCTGGTTGATTATTATACTTATTAAGCTACATAAATATCTAAGAAGTGGGGGGCTGGGGCTGGGGCTTAAAGGTAGAGCACTCGCCTAGTATGTGGGAGGCCCTGGGTTCGATCCTCAGCACCACATAAAAATAAATAAGTAAAATAAAGATATTGTGTCCAACTACAATTAACTAAGTAAATAAATATCTAAGTGGTACAGCTTTTAAAAGTATAATTAAATAATATGAAAACTTTCAGGCTTATTAGAAAAGTGACTTTGGAGAAGGGAAAACTAACTATGTAGGTTCTTCCCAACATTTGGTTCACCTATATAATTTTCACTACAAATTTAAATATTATACTTTAGAAAGAATAATGAACTAGGAATCAGGAGTCCTGGATTGAGTCTTAACGAATTCATGTGAACTCATCCATAACGTGCGGGTTAGATCTGAGGGCCTCTAGGTTACATTTAATTCTAAATTCTATGTTTTTAATACTTGAGAATTCCCTAACGTGGTGTTTCCCAAGAAGGACAACTTCTTACGAGCTCTCTTTCAAAGTACACATGCTGCCCCTCCCAGATTCAGAGTAGCTGCCCCCACTCCCACTTTGCACCTCTCCACATAGAACCATTATCACCTTCAGAAGTGTGCTCTTAAAAACTTTAGAAAGGTGTGTTCTCAGAAACTTTAGAAAAGTAAACAGAAATTTACCATAGTCTTGTTATCAAATATAACCTTAGCACATTTCCTTCCAGTCTAAAGCAGACCACCAATTACATTATTTCCCCATTCAAAGTCTATATGGCTTCTCACTGACCATTATATAACAATTCAAATGTATTGCTTCATCAGGCACATGTGTATATATAATCAACCTGCTTAATAAGGTCTCGACCCACCAAACTCATTCAACCAACACACAGAAAGTAGCACAAAGCAGGCTCAATACTAGGCACTACTCCCACAGACTATACTTTGGCCACACTGTTAAATAATATGAAATTAAAATCAGAGTTACAGTTCATGTTGTTAATCTTTTGCACCCAAATTTTAGTTTTTCCACTTCCTTTTATCAGTATGGCAACTAGTATCTATTTCTTAGTTTGATAGAGGCTTTACCTGTTCACAACCCAAAATCCAAAGTTACTGATCAGCCATCTGTTTTCAAAGTGCCACCAGCAAATCTTACTTTCCATGTATGGATGTTTCTGTCCTCACAGTGGGCATGCATAATGATAATGATAATTTCAACAATAAAACAGCAGCTAACATTCATTGTCTGATTACCATATATAAGGAACTGTATTTAATCTTTAGATGAATTATTTGCAATTTCTGAAAAAACTTATGAAGAAGTCATTTGGGCAGGGTGACTTCTGGGAGAGAAACAATATTGTATTTATGTGTTTTGGGAGAACAGGGACATCTGACTCAGTCAGCTCAGAGAAAATAATAAGATGGCTTTTAGGATCAAACCACACATCCTAAGGACTCCAGATTAGAACCATACCCCCGATTTCTGCTCATAAATTTCCTTATTAGAACTCAGTGAAGGATTGCTGAGATGGGGCTATGTAATTAATAGCTCATACAATTTATAAAGGCACCTTTAAAATCCAGCAGAAGTCTAAAGTACCACCAATGATGTAGCCTTAACCATCAAAAGCTATGTGCTATACCTGTTCTTCTGCATCACTACTGGAATGTGCAACCCAGGAGCATAGGGTGGGGGATGCTCTTAAAGCCACTAGATAAACACAGTGCATCTTCCCCAGTCTCAAAGACTGTATGCACAGGAGTGGATGGGATACTGTTTTATTATCTAAACACAAAGTAAAAGTTGCATGGATTCATAATATAAAAAGACTTCAAAGACATCTCAAAATCACATTTCATAGTTTCCTGAGATACACATTTATACCACCTCTACAGTGAGAAGTACTTAGGTAGAAAAATTTGAGGGGTACTTAATGAGACAGATGCAATGCACTCCTTTATTGTTTTCTGTTGGCTTGCTAGCTAGTCTAGAATGTACCATGTGGCACCTGAGGTAAATTAGCACTGACAACCACAGCAGCTTCTTTTACTCTCCATTTCCTTTCTATCCTTCCTTGGTCTTCACCTCTTCTTCCACTAACAGTCTGTCCTTTCCTCTCCCCTAATTTCCTCATTCTTCCTTCCTATTGGATGCAATTAGTTCTGCTGTCTAATGCCACTCAGGCCACAGACTGCTGGTCCCATCCAAGAAAAACTGCTCTCAAAAGTATTAAGATAGCTAGGCTGAATGACATCTTTGATCTGACTGGGCTGTAAAAGAAGGACAACAACTGTACAGAGGTACATTTATTTTTCATAAGAATATGGGGGTAAAAAACAAGACATCGAGTAACTTTTGAATCTAACTCCTTAACAATGCAGCTTGAAACTCTTCAAAATGACTTCACATTAAGCAGGGATTCATTAATTAGTGTGAAATTGACATCATGACCTCCTGTCCTTGATTTTCATAGCTAAGTTACAACAAAGAGTTCTGTGTTAATATATAAAGAGAAACTTCCAATCAGTTTGGAAGCTTAAATATTAGAACAAGTTAAAGTACTTGTAGAATTTCTTCCATATAGGTTTTAAGACAAAACAATATTTCTTCTGATTTCAGAATGAATTTTTTACATCCTTAAAGACCAATAACTGCTAGATTAAAAACTTTTTGAGATGTACATTGAAACTTCCCAAGAAGTCTGGTGGGGTGCTGTTGGAAAACCAATGTAGTGGCTTCCAAATAAATGCTCCCTCAACAGGTCTACTCTCCCACACTGAACACCCCAAAACCATCCTCCTTAGGAAACAAAAACGGTATTTTAAATACACTTTACACTTATGTTGCCAAAATACCTTTATGTTATATAAAATAATCTCAGTGTGGTGGCACATGCCGGTAATCCCAGCTACTCATTAGGCTGAGGCAGGAGGATCAAAAATTCAAGGACAGCCCGAGCAACTTAACAAGACCCTGTCTCAAAATAAAATTTTAGAAGGCTAAGAGGTGCTGGGGATATAGCTCAATTGGTAAAGTGCTTGCCTCGCAAGCCCAAGGCCCTGGTTTCAATTCCCAGCACCACCAAAAAAAAAAAAAAAAAAAAAGCTGGGGCTGTAGCTCAGTGGTCAAGCACCCTTGAGGTTGATCCCCAATATTGTAAAAAAAAAATTTTAAATAAAAAAAAGGAAGCCTGAGATTATGTGGCTATCAAAATCACAGCTCTAAAATTGCTTTATTTGAAAAATCCATATAAAAAATTTAAACACAAACAAAGAGCACTGATTTATATATAAAGCTACAAGACAGTTATCACATACATCCAGGTCTACGTGCCTAACATCAAAAATAGAGAATGTGAAGAAATGCTAAAAGTGAGGCTCTTTTAAAAGTATAACATAGTAAAGCTGGGAAATCCCTTTAAACTCTTACCTCAAATTTGAGAAATCTTTGAAAAAGGAGAAAAGCATTCGAAAGGACATATCCTACCACTGTTTTGTCACTTTTCAGAATATTTTTCCTATGCAACCCTTAATGTTGTTTCTGGGCATGTTCTTTCCCTCACGAGTACATTCTATGTCCACAATTTCCAGGCTGAGTAAATAGTAAGTATCCTTATTCTCCACAAGTGCAGCAGTCATATAGGCATTAGGCAAAAAATAAAACTATTCTCTCAGGAATCAATACCTTAGGTTCCTCCTGCAAAAATTCAAAAAGGGATGTTGATATTCAAGGATCTTGGATTGTGTCTTTGTTTCAGAGATGTATTGCCAGTGCTCCAGCTACGCCGCTGCTGGAGCTTGGCTGAGGGTATCAACATGTTCCTCCGAAAACGAGGACAGCTGGACTTTTAAAATTCTTTCTACCTCTTACAATCTTGCAGCCTTACTTTTATCCTCCTGAAAAGTACTTTCAAAGGCACTCATGGGCCCTTCTCATAACTCTCTTTAAGATGCCCAAAGAGTGGGATTATGCCAAGACAAGTGAGTCCTGCTCAGTTTCCCAGATGCTTCCCAGAGGCAGCCACTACTCCCTTTCCTAAGAACTAATCACTTGGTGGCAAAAGAAATGCATGTGTCACTAGAGCTAAATTTTCCATCTTCTCATGTACTAGAGGCACAGAAGCAACTCCAGATCAGATTTCAACTCATCCAAAAAACTAGGGCATCAAATATGTACAAACAGTAAAATTCTAAAATCTCATTTTTCTGCAATTCACTTGGACATTCTAACTTATTGATTCATACAAATGATTCAAACTATCATATTTAGCAAGTGAATAAACAGTTTAAATAAAACAATAAAGATATCACAATATAAAATGTGCTTTTGCCCACCTTTGTTTTTACTCTTATTTAACACCTCATAGAACACTCTTTAACAAGCCTGGTATTTTTCAGAAAAGTAGCATGGGCTTGTTAATCCAAATTGCCAGAGAGCTTGGTAAAACACAGAATGAGAGTTTTATAGGCTTTGTGACATACCAAATTCAGAATTTACTTTTAAAAAAAAGTTACTATTAGAATGCTTTTTAGAGAAAATTCTATAGCCCCTCCAACCCCCTTCTGCTGTTGCTATTCTAACCTCCAAGATAGGGTAAGAAACAGTAAATTCAGAATATTCTTAAGAGGAGAATTTTACTTATTAGAAAATTCTGTTTTCACTCAAAATAATTATTTGATTTCTCCTGAATTATTTTTCCTAACTACACTTTTTAAAATAAATAGAATCTTAGTAGCCTCACTTCTTTTCACTGTCAAAATTACGATAAAACACAATGCAAATGCAACAACTGCTGCAAATAAAGTGTTCAAGTAATAATGCAATTAAATCAATGTTAGATGTTGAAAAAATTTGTCAAATAAATAATATAACATCTTTTCCAAATATCGGAATGACAGAACGACAGACCAATTTTAAAGCCACAGACCTGTCTGACACCTTAACATGATAATCAGGAGTCAGCATACTTTGTGAAAGTAGGATAATTATTGTTTCTAATACCACAGGATTTTCTTTTGCAAACTAATGACCAAAATTTTTGGTCTGACTTTAAGGATTCTAAATTGCACTTTTAGAAAGGAATTAAGGAACAAAAATATATTATCTTTTAGAATAAAAAAGAGATCTTCAGTGAATAAGGCAAGAATAAAAGAGAATTGTTATATAAGCACCATTTACACTTTTATAGTTCCCAAAAGAAAGCTGAAGTGCCTAAATTCTCAACAAATTCCTTAAATGTTCAATAAACTTAAAATGCTGTTATAATTGGTCAAAAATTTGTTAACTTTCTCCCAAGGAAGTCAGTATTCTTTAATGGACTTAGGATTAGAGAAAGGTAAATTTAAAAAAAAAAAAAAAAAGCCTGACCTGTCATTAGTGACACATTTGGACCAAGGAAAGGAACATCTTTCTTCTGCAATGAGCATTCCGTGTCGGCAAGAGCTCTGAAACATTAGTACTGTGTTCCTACATAGACCATCTTTCCCTGCAGCATCTGTTGCTAATTGAAAGGGACTAGAATTACAAAATCCTAGTCAATTTCTCTCACCAGCTCTTGCTGTGTATAAAGATTTTCTATGCAGGGGCTGAGCATTAGTCTTCTACTACAGCTGATGACTAAAGAGCAAAGAGAAAGAAACACAGAAGAAAGCTTTTTTTTTTTTTTTGGGCATCCAACAATATATGGAACTAAACTGTGGGAAGAGGGACAGCTAAGTATGTCTCTTATTAGCTCAGTAAATTACCATTCTATACATAAAACTACTCACTTACAAAGGTCTATTAACATCCTAGTTAACCAACTGTACGTCTTCTGTTTGTGTAGTCTCCTTTTGACATAAAACTTGAAAAGTAACTGTTAATATTATCAATTATGTCTTTTATTTCTGGCTTCTAGGCACAGTTCCTGGGACACAGGAGGCATTTAATACATGTTTGTTGAATAAATATACCAATCTTGTATTTCATAGCACTGTTCATTCAGGAAGTTCAAAGCATCTACAAAGGCATCATGTTTGTTTTCTTTATAAAGTCCTACTGAGCATCCATATCTATATCAAGTCCTCGGCCCCTTTACATGTTGCAGGCTACAAGGCTTAAAACATTATCCACAGCATCTTCCAAACAGCACAAAACATAGAGGATTAGATGTGAATGGTGGTCAGTCATTTGCTGACTGAAATATTCCAGGCAAGAGATGCTGGAGCCCTAAGTTCAGGGAGCAGATTGGATACTTTCCAGTGCTCCCTCTGCACAGTACAACTGCTGCCTCTGGGACTATAGTTTTCTCTGGTACTAGTGGCATGTGCTACATCAAGGAAAAATGAGGGGGACAGAAAGAAGATTAGAAGGTAATACAAGGTATCCCCTGTCCCTGCTCAGTGTAAGGAACCTTAGCACCTAATTCCATGAATTGTGCTACCAGTTTATACACTAGCCATAAAATCTGGCTGGTGTTCTGGTGAGATCATTAATATCAATAAGAAATATTTTTTAAATGTAATTTAAGTTCCCTGCAGGACAACCACCTTACCTAGATTTCCCCAGGATATTATTTTTGATCCAGAGATGATTTTTTTAAAGTTCCATAAACAAGACAAAGTGTTAAAACTAAAAACAAAATTAAAAGCCATACCAACTATGAGAATAAATTCCTTTCTTTTTAAGTTGAATTGCAGGGGATCGAACCCAGGTCTCGAATTTGGTATGGTAAACATTCTACCACTGAGCTAGATCCCAGTCTTAAAATTTCATTTGAATTCCACAATTGGAATTGTTCCTCTACTATCTACTAACTAAATTATCAAAGTTTTACAGTTTAAAGTTTCAAAGTCTGAAAACAACCACTATTCACATGGACCTTGTATTTGTAATGAGTTAATTTGGATAAATAAAATTCACCTGGTGTAAGGTCTCACAACATCTCTAAGGCAAAACAACTTAACACTCGGGGTGACAGATAATCAGAAACTGGAATTTCCATTTCCTAGCCCATCCTTCCAAATGGGCATTTTGCTTCTTTTTCCTTATTTTATAATATTTTAGAAAATGTTGACTGCCCAGTTATCCATTCTATATTCCCTGAAATCCTCCAACAGGAACTCAATTGCTTTTCTCAAATGCCATGTTTGTCAAGAAGGGTATATGAACTGTTAGAAAATTCCCTGAACAACATTACTCTAATTAGGTAGTATATTATCCAGAAAAGACCAGTGACAAGGACTGGCACTTTCCAGGAGAGAAGTCTAGAGTGGCTGGACCTGCTCTCCTCCTATGCCAGGAGGTGAGGGGAGAGACCAGGAGCTGCTCCACCTTGCTACATTCGCTCTCTCAGCTCAGCCTCGCTTTCTGCCACCACCTCATTATTAATTCAGTTGGTTTTCAGGTAATCCAATTACCTGCACCCTGGGCCTGTTGTATTATGGGGAACCAAACATAAGCACAGATTACACTTAGCTAGTTCAGGCTAGGCTTGGCAAAACACCCAGCTCTGCTTTTCTCCCACCACCCAGCTCTGAATTTCTTGTTGTGGTGACCTGGCAACCATGTTCTGAGCTTTCCTGCAATTATCTGTACAACTTGGGTCAAAACTCCTTGATTTCACCTGATTCAGCACTTCAGGGCCAAGAATTACTTGTTCAAGGGAGTTTATAGGTATCATTACTATACCGTTTTCTTGTGAGATAAAGTAAGAAACGGGTAACTACCATATGACTTCTGGTTGACCGATTATAATTATAATTCTGAGCTCTCCACAATCTTGCTCAGACTCTCACCCTGCATTTCTAGGAGGGGAAACAAACCAACAGCATGCTCCATTTTCCATTGATCATATCACAACAACTCCATTCTGAATAGCCATCGGGTGTCACACTGTTACCCAACCAAAGCCATTAAAGTTGATTGATGAGAAAAAGGCTAACTGGAAATTGTGAGAATGACAGGCGCAGTTTTCTCTCTGCTGCTCTGCTGCTGTGCCAGGCAGGGAGACGGCGACATGCACTGCTGTTAAAGGGGTTTCAGGAATCCTATTTGCCTTATCATCATTAATATTTTTAAAGCCTTAACATCAGAAGTCTTCAAATCATCAAACATTGATTTGAAGGAAATATTTGTGAAGAATTGCTTAGAAGGAGTAAGTCCCAGTTGCATCGTGGAGATTCAAACTAGCACAATTTTACAGGGCAAAAAACCGGTGATTTGATCAAAATAGCTACCTAATCGCTCTAGCACATAATGTTTAAGATTCAGCTTTACATCCTCTTTGCTCAATATCAGAGGCCAAAGATAGTTTGTTTTCTTCCTTAAAATAATGCAGGCCAATTAAATGAAGAGTTGCCAAAAATCAATTTAGACTTCAAAAATAAGACACATGATTCTGCAGCTATGACTTAAAATTCTCTAGTCTCATGTTCCTCTTCTGAAAATAAAATTTGTATCAGATCATAAAGAAAACAGTTTGGAGTAAGCAGAAGGTTAAAATCAACATCCCTTTAATGATCTAAATCTTGAGATAAAACACTGCTATAATTTGGATCTTAAATGTCCCCCTAAAGGCCCAGGGGTTAAAAGACTGGGTCCTGAGCTTAGCAATATCAGAAGGTGGTAGAATCCTTAATAAATGGAGCCTACTGGGAGGTCTTTAGGTCACAGGGGTGTGCCACTGAAGGGGAGCATGGGACCCTCACCCTTCCTCTTCCTCTCTTTTGCTTTCAAGCCATGAGGTGAGTGGTTTTGCTCCAGCATATGTTCCCACTGTCATGTCCTGCCTTGCCACAGGCCCAAAGCAACAAGCAACCATGAACTGGAACCTCCAAAACTGTGAACCAAAATATACCTTTCCCTTTATGATTATCTCGGTATTATAATAACAGAAAGCTAACACATCCTTCTCCAACCAAATATCAGATAGTACTGGGATATGTATAGAAATATTGTATTTCACCTCTTCTATATGTAGAATTTATCAATTAATCATCCTTACAAACTTTTCTAGTTCTAACAGAACTTCTCTTGGGAGAGGCTAATATGGCATTTTCTGAGATGCCAAATAACAGGGGACTGAACTTTTGGCTCTTACCCTGTCTCAGTTTCACCACTAGAGACAAATCACATTCTGGCCTGATAGGAGAAGTATGATTTCAGAATGGGTCTGTTTATGGGGTGCTCTTAATCCAGATGGGAAGGTGACCAACCAACAGTGGGGTTTTGTGAGGGCTCATTATGTATCCTACCTAGGGATGGATCACAGGGTTCCACACCCTCAAATCCTTCTAAAGACACTTGTTCTTCTTCTTTACATCAGAAGGGTCTTGCCTGGACAAAGTCAGACCTCTGTAGACTTGAAGCCCACACTCTACTCATCACAAGTTTCATTGCTAGAGAGAAAGGCAAAGTTCACAAGGGAATTTCCCTCAGTATAAAATTGCCCTTGTTTCATAGCAAACCTGACAATTTACTGGTTCTCCTCAAGCAGAAATAGATATATTAATTTGTTAATGGCAATAAGAACTAAAGGCAAAGCATCAAATATATTTGTTAACTTAAGGAAGTATTAAAACCTCCACTATGTATAAGAAAGCTGATGCTGAAATTTTCCTGACGGGTCATTCAAAGAGTTACTATTTGAAAAATAATATTTGAATAGTAAACACAAACATTTTACTCTTTTTAAATTATTTGCACAACTCATCCTTACTTTTTTCTTCTTTCTCCTTTAAGGAGAAAAAAAAACGTGATTATGTCATTGTTATTTCAAAATATACATCTATATTTGCTTTCTCTATTAACATCACATTCCTAAAATTAAATCACTCGAGGTTGGTGAAATTACCCAGGACTCATAAATTCTCATATCTAAATAATTCTTTTTTCTTTAAACAATTTCATTTGTTGAGAATCTTGGCATTCAATTTTTGCTGCTTCAAAAGTTGGCATTTTCCTCTGAATGAAAATACTTTCCATAAATCCTTTACCTCCATATTATATATATTATGTACAAACTTCATAAATGAATAAAATATTTGCTTAAAAAGTCCTCCAAATGAAATAACTCTACTAATGTTGGATGAGAAATCAATATTTACTGTTGGAGGAAAAAATTCTTGCCTTACTAAGATGAACTTGAATTTTGACTAAATTTGGTATAAGAAGGTTGTCAGATGATTTGACATCAGTGATTTTACTTATACATGACAAATCTATTTTACTACTGTTAAACTGTGGGCTAGAAAGTCTTAAATAACTGCCTAAGGCGATGCAATGAGCTAATGTTTGACCTGGGATTGTTACACGAGTTTGGTAATTCTCAACGCCACCTAAATATTCTGTCTTAACCTTCTGATGGCTTCAAGATACTTTAAACCATCCATGGTCGAAGTCCTAGTTCTAATTATATAATACCTAACTATCACACACAGCACCATGCTTAAAAAGAAATAAATCGAGTGGAAAGCATGTTTATGGAGAAAAGCAGGGTAGACTACCCCCCAAAAATATATTCATGGATTATTTGATAAAGTCAGGCCAGAAGAGCAAAGGATGGTAAAAATAAACGTCATGCTCTAAAACTGAATTTTGCAGATACTTTTCAGCATGATTTTTCTATGTTTCACTTTTCACCGTCAGCTGTGAGCTGTTTCCAAGTGTGAAATCGCCTAACAGAGGAAGCAAAGCTGTCGTTTGACATCTGGGAGCGTGGAGATTGGGCTGCAGTGAAAAGCACTTTGGACTTCTTCATTTACACACATATTCACCTATAAATTCTTGAATCTGAAAAGTATTCAGTGAGAAATATCAATGTAAATTTCCAGCATTTAAAATTAAAGGCTCCTAATGGGGTGGAAAATAAAAGTGAAGGGCATGCTGACAGGATATCACATCAACATGTTTAAGACTAGAATGGGAAACTTAAATGGCTATGTTAGCATAATAACTAATGTATAAATAATCTTACTCACTTGAGTTAGACTGCATATTAAACTTTCAAATAGTCTTTTGTATCTTATACAGTTAATAGTATAAGTTCTATTTTCCAGCTGCTTATTTATGATGAGAGTCAAAACAGTTAAGAAAAAATACTGGTAGGAAAAGAAAAAATTACACTCTTGACATCTTATTTTTCATTTATACTTAAAATGCTATAACAAAAATTTATTCTACATTATCAAGTGATAAAACATATAAAATTCTTTGTCTAAAACTGTATGTTTTATGTACAAATAGAAATAAAAACAGAGTAACTAAAAGGAAGTCCTTTGGAGAAGAATAACCAGTCTACCCCCATTTTTGTTCTATAATCTCTCTCAGTGAAAAGCAGAACCTATCTAAAAGTCTCCTCATAAGGTATCTTTATGGAAACTAGACAATGTTATATTTATATTGTCATGCCAAACAATCTATTCCTACTTTGTGGACCATTTCTTTTGCTTTTTTCTTTCTGAACTCCATTCTGTGTGTCTGTGGTATAAAAAGAGCCCATTTACCTTGAATGATGTTTATTTAAAATAAAACCTTGCTAGAGAATCACCCTGGATAATCTAAGGATACAAAGTGAACCTAAAAGGAATGGTTTCTACTTTGAAAACAGGGCTGGGTTTGATCAGTGCATTCGTATTCTCAAGACCCTCGTGATGGGTCTGCAGCTGCAGCCATTTATGTGCTGGCTTTTTCTCAGATGTAGACAAGAGAAAGCGCCATGGTTTTTGTCTTTTTGTTGCTGGATTTGTTTTCTTTAATATTAAAAAAAAATGGCAACTTAAAAAAAGTTCTTAGGTTGTAGAAACATATGAATATTGAACTTCCTTGGAAGTATGCATTGTTGAAATGACTAGGACTTTTAAGAGTCTAAGATCATAAAGTTGGCAGAAACTATTCTTAAATAACAGAAGGTGATCATTTGCATTTCAAAATTTATCTATCTTGCCTTCCCCTCAATTAGACCAAAACATGTTGATTCACAGGTTTCTGTGTGTGTTTTTTCTGTTTTAAACTTATTTATAGAGCAGAATAATGGCCCCCCTGCTAGTTTGGCATTTGCTCAAGTTTCTGTCCATGTAAATCGAATCTGTTACTGGAAATTTTTCTCAAAATATAGAAGAAGCACATCATCCACAAGATAAAAAAGACACACTGCTGATATTATAAAGTACAGGGCAGGTGGGTGATGTTTTTAGGACAAAAATATGATAAGGATTTCCAGGGGGGAAGAATGGTAAGGACCCCATGCTGTTCAAACAAAGGTGAATCGTCCTCATCAGAATCTTGTGACAACTTCACTTTCAAACCAAACATGAGTGCTTAGCAGGCTTTAGAGTTACTTGCATAAAAACACCAAGGTTCGAGCTGGGGTAGGGAAAAGGGATATGGGAGGGAACCATTTCAACGCTGGTGTTTGTAAGGGTAGATCAAGAAGTCTAACAACTACTTACTGATTAGTGAGTTTTAAACACTGATGCACTAATATATTGTTTCCACCACCCTTGGAGAACAAGGAGGAATAACTACTTGTAGTTTTTATTAGTAGCTCTGCTATTCCGTTTCAAGAAAAACAGTAAATTAAAAATTTTTGCTTCAATTCCCCCAGTATTGTAAGCAAATGGTTAGTAACGTGTAGACTTAACTGAATTCTTTAACTAAGTTTGAGATCTTCTAAATTAGAACATTAACATGACCTTTCTATTAAGACTATGACTGGTTTTGTTTCACCTTGCTGCTTTAGGTTAATAGGCCCAAGGACTGGAGAAACTTTCCATACTATTCATGCACACAGTAATACTAGAACACTTCTAGCACAACTAACAAAGCTTGAAGGCAAATCCCTTTATGTAAATAATTACAACAAAGCCTCTTTTTATACTAAAGGTTTGTTGTTGTTGTTTTTCCCCAAATGCTAGTGAAGGACAACCTGAAAAAGGACAGCGAAGGGAAAAAAGAAAAAAAAAAAAAAAAAAAAATCCATTAATGGTACACTGCCACCTGCTGGTGAACTATGAGAATGGTGATTTCTGAAAAAAGGCTTAAAAATTAGAATTCAGAAACTGATCTGTATTAAACAGAACACAAAATTGAAAGTATGTATCTGTTGATGAATGTATTATGGTTTTGTCCCACATATATTAATGCTCTCAGGATCCCAAGAAGTTATGGACATTAAAAAAACAGACTGTGCTTGAGACTAAAGAAAAATAATTTGCTTGAATGCTAAAATACCACCTTACTGATAAGGAAATAAGGAGCCAGATAGGAATATTATAATTATTAACAAATATACTTATGTACAATGAAACCTAAAATGTAATTTCTTATCAAATTAGAAAGTTGGGTGGTGTCTATAAAACTAACAATCAAGACAAACAACTGGTTTTTTGCCCTATTTTGTATTTTATCTAGATACGAGGTCTCACTGAATTGCTTAGCGCCTCACTTTTGCTGAGGCTGGCTTTGAACTTGAAATCCTAGGGTCTCAGTCTTCTGAGACGTGCCAACCCACCCAACCAGACAGGTAATTGTAATGAAGCAATTTCACTATGAAATTTTTGTTATTCCTTTTACTATATCACACCAATATGTTTTCAAGAATCAGAATCATGTCATCTATTTGAGGGGGAAAAAATTATAGTTTTATTCTATTGTCTAGGAAAAAATAAAATCAGTCCTAATTTGGAAAAGAATGTGTCAGTATTAGTTCCCAATAGTTATTTAAGGAAAGTTTAAGCATATTTTCCTTATAGAATGAAAAACTTTGCTCTTCCTCTTCACTGTAATTCTTAACAATGAAGGTTGCTACTAAAAAATAGTAAATCTCTTTCAATTCAAATTATAATGATTTCCTGTGCAGCAGAGTTAAACAAGATAAGCATCAATACACTGGTAGGCTAGTAAGCATTAAATACTGTAATGACCAACAATCAAATAGATGATGTCAGCATAATCAGTTGAAACTCCTTTGGAAGTAGATGGCTTCTTGGGGGCAGTGGAGGTTGGGGGGTAGGGGCACCAGGAGTGAAGAAAGATAGTAAGTGCTAGGCAAAACAAACAAACTCTGAATTCAAATATAGCCCCATCCGCAATGATGAGAGAGGAAAAAGTAACTCAAACAATTCATATGCTTAACTTACCTAAAATTATCAATCAAGGACTTCAAACCCACAGAAATAAATCTCTTATTTTTAAAAATAAAGACAATACAATAAGAGCAGGAGAAACCTGTTGTGTCAACTGTTTGGCTAAATGGGCTATTTTAAAAGAAGAACATGCTTCCTAAATTTTGTTAAATATAGAAAGAATCTTAAACTGCATTCTAAAATGCCAGGTCTACTCATCACTGAAATCACAATGCATTTTTTTTAATCTTTATCTATTTATAGCCTTAGGAATATGATCCTTTAGTCAGTTACCTCTAACATCTTAATAAAAATCATCCATGTAAAGAGGGTCAAGATATCTAAAGTTCCTTCTAAGCACTAGTTAAGTCATTTTAAGGAATTTATTTCAAGTTCTAAGGGATGTATAACCACTTTTTACAAGAAACACACACACACACACACACACACACACACACAAAACATACAACTATGGATTATACAATGGTTTTATTCCCCAAATTTTCCTTTTTAGAGGGTCAAAGAGATAACCAACCAATACGTATGTGAACTGCTAGTGAAAAATACAACTTTTATAAAGAAAGGAGAGCTGCCGGACCACTTTTTCAAGTGAGACATTTTAGGAGATGGCTCTAACCTGGGGCACAGTACATTCTCTCTATGGCATCGCTGTCACAGGAATCTTCAACCTCACTCCACCTGCTAAAATACGTTAGCTGAATGTGTCCTAAAAACAAAACGACAGGAGAAATCAAAACATTTTTCTCTTCCATTTTCTGCAGAAGTGAACTGTAATTACTCCTTTTGTAGCTAAAAACAGTATCATTAAGAATAATGGCATCATTAAGTACTAGAAGCTATTACTGGGGGTGAATTTGCTGCACTGATAATGAAGCTCTAGACAGGAAATGAAGATACTAATTACAAGATAAAACGCCTACTCAGTTAATTGGAAGCAACAGCGAATAAAAAGAAATGCATTTGCAAAAGTTCCTGACCTCTATCATTCAATAAGATGTTGTTTGGGTTCAAATCGCGGCACACAATTCCCTCTCTATGTAAAGCATCAAGGGCTACCACCATTTCAGCTGCCCATCTTTGAATGCAGCCCTCTGGGATGTAAAACCTGGAGTTTAGTGCTAATTTTTTATCAAGGTCCTCGAAAATCTGATGGATTTCCTTGTCTCCTTCTAGTGCTAACATACTTTCTCCCTTCCTCTCAGAGTCTCTCTGGAATAAACAAGTAGATTCCTCTTTAGCCAAATCATCAGCTTGATCTGTAAACAGCAATACTTCCTCTGTGTCTGTGTTTGCATTGTATTCATTAGCACCTGAGAGGGGATTAGAGATACAGAATAAGCTTTCTTCTGTGGTGTTTGCAGTTACTGCCAACTCCGCAACTCTAAGAACTTGCAACTCAGCATCTGAGCTGGGTAACAAAGGCAGGTCCCCTGAACTACTATGATCAACAGCTGCTACAAATAACACCCCAAGATCCTCCTGTACATAGTGTGTCTCAGTTATACTACAGGGCTTGGGCCTAGAGTGATCACTCAGTTCCTCTGTGCCTTTTTCTTCAGGGGCCTGGCACTGTTCAGTACTAAGCCTGAGGCACAACACATCCGGGGCTTCCAACAGTTTGCTTTCTATCATGCCCACATTAGTCTGTGTAAACTTAGTAGGTCCCGTTCCAGCAGCTTCTTTTGTTGGCTCCAGTTCACCAGGGAGATTTACAAGAAGATCGGGTCTTCCTTCATCAGTACCACTGACATCATCAAAAGCAGCATCCTTAAAGGAAATAACTGGGACTGAGTCATCTGAGCCCCTGCTAATGGTGTCCTGAGCTTTGAACTCTACCTTGTTCTCAATGGAATTAAAACTCTTAGAAGTGCTGTCCCCATCTGGAAGAGTAAAGAATGGTTTCAAAGGTTCTGATTTTAGACTACACAGTTTTTCTCCAAAATCAAGTCCCAGGAGTTCACTTGTGCTATCCTTACTGTCTATCCTAAAGAACTCCATGGGGCTATTTTTTGATCTACTGAGGGAATCAGAGGTTCTTGGAGAACAAACTGCTTCTGGGTCCTCATCTCCAGGGAAGAACTTCAGGTCGTGGGCTCTCAGCTGAGTGCTAGGGCTGTCACTGTCAGCAGCAAGATGTGCTGGAAAGCTCCTACTGGCTTTGGTATCAATGTCATTCCCTTCAGTCTTCATGAGAGGCTCCTCGTTCAAAGACCCTGGTTCAATCTTTTCCTGCCCATATTCATTGCATAATGTTAAATAACTAGTAGTGCATTCTTCTTCTGAACTCGAACCGGAATCTGGCCATTTTGGAGAGCTGTCTTGGCCTTCATCTTCCTGGTTGCTATCATCTTGAGAACTTGGAGTAAGACTAGTCTTCAGAGGCAAAACTTTAAGTGTGCTTCCCCCATCACTTCCTCTGGATTCAAAGCTGCCACTGTCCTGAGGACTACAAGTTGGCTGCTGCCGGTGAACTTCAGTAAGTGTGGACTTTTTCACTTCCTTAATGTCAAAGCTTTCTTCAGGACTTCTGTTTAGAAATTTACTGATATATGACCAGAGTTTGCCACCTGTGAACAAGTACAAGCAAAAAACAGTAAGATCCTTAAACAGATATTTAAGCAACTAGAAAAAAAAAGCATTCTAATAATCATCAAAACCAAGTCAACAATACTCATTAATGTCAAATGTGCTATAAAACAGGCATATTTAATAAAATTTGAAGCTACATTTCAATTTTATTATTGCTAACTGATAAATATGGTTTCAAGTATTTCTCCCGATATCAATTACTTTAAAAAAAATGACAACCTATTTCTTTCTTTTGAAGGGAAATTAGTTATAGCAAACACTAATATGAAATCTCACAGCTAAAATCTTGCTTTAAGTTAACTCTTATTTAGTCTTAGAAACATCTGATTATGTTCTGGTCTGGTTATGTAATAACTGGTCAAACAGAAATATATAAATACCATTTGAACTTATATACTACAATGAAGGAAAAAAAAAATCAACAATATTGTTCCATTTTGAAAATGCCCAGTCCAAGTCAGGCACAGTGGCGCACACTAGTAATCCCGGCAGCTTAGGAGACTGAAGCAGGAAGATTGTGGGTTCAAAGCCAGCCTCAGTTACTTAATGAGACCTAAGCAACTTAGAGAGACTGTCTCTAAATTAAATATTTTTAAAAAGCCTGGGGATGTGGCTCAGTGATTAAAACCCTTGTACCAAAAAAAAAAAAAAAGAAAGCCAAAAATTGAAGGAGAAATTTGGCATCTGGTAATATAATTTGTCTTTAAATGAGATTATTTTTCCATCTTATGCTCCCTGATACATGTTCATATGTTATGTAAGCTCAAGTAAAGCCATTGAGAAAGATTAATTGAGTAGCAATTAATGAGGTAAGTTATTATAATTCTGATTCTGTATTCTGATTTATACCTATAAAACTAAACTAAAATCACTTAAAACACTTTTGTAGAAATCAAATAAACATAAAATAATCCAGCTTTTTACCAATAATATTTGTTATGTAGTTACTTTACCATTTTTTGTTTTTAACCATTAAATATTCAAAATTAGAGGTTTTCTGCTAATTAGAATCTTTATATAAAAACTATAGTATCAAAACTCCACAAATGCACTGATTAAAAATAATAGTAAAAGAAAGATAATTAATTAAATTTGATCCAGAAATTTTAAAAGCAGTATATAGGGAGGCATACTTTGTAAAGATAGATATAACTGGCTCAGAACATTTTTAATGTCACTATTAAGCAACATATATCAAATGTAGCTAAATCTTAACGAAAAGTAACCATTGACAATGAATGGCATGAATAAATCAGCAGTTGCATCCAAAAATTTTGCATTTTACATTTCATTTCTAGAAATTCCATAAATACCCAAAGCACTGTGCCTACCACAGAATAAATGATCAATAAAGGGTAAGTGTCATAATATCAATCCTAGGATCATCATGCATCTCTTTCTACCAATGATCCAGTTAACAGACTTCCCCATTTTGATAACAGTGATGTAACTTTTCTGTCTCATTTTTTCTTACCTGAAGCTTTCTGTCCTCTTTGGAGTATACTCAATGTTTCCATATGGTTTTCAAATTCACACTCACAAAGGAGCTATGCATCAATTCCAGTCTAAAGTCTTTTGACAACAATAACCGTATTCTTCTGAGCACACTTACCTAAACTTCTCACCCAAACAATAATGCCTAACCCTGAAGCTGAGATCCTTATGCAATCCAAATAAAATGACACTGTGATTTTTGATTCTCCAGGATGATGACTCCTTTGAGGGAAGGATCAAGTCTTTTTCACCTTTCTATGCCTACTGTCTACATAGTACACAGGACATGGAAGACACTAAGCCAATGTTCAGTCAGTCGATAACACATCATGAGATGTGCCATCACCACGTACAAGTTTCAGTAACAGCAAGAAACACGACCTGATAAAATTCTAGGAAGTTTCCTTCACTCTTAGGCCGATGAATCTAAAATTCAATGTACTTAAATTCTTTATTTTTGTCCCCCAAATCACATCTTTCTGTCTTCCAAATCACTCTAGCATAAAAGTTTTAGACCAACCTTGAATTTTTTTTTCTTTTCTTTGCTCCTCCTATATTTGACAAGTCTCCAAGTCCTATGAGTTCTACCTACAGTGTTTCTCCCAGGCATATCCTTCTTTCCATTCCTTTGGTTATTCTGTGCTTCTGGGTATAATGCTATAGCCACAACTAGACTATAAAGTCCCTACTATATCACTCTATCATACTAATTGTTGTCCAGTTAAACTTCCATTTTAGCCCAGATCTTATCGTGCCATTTCTCCATTTAAGAACTCAAATCCCTCTACATATTGAACCATCTACCAACTCTCCATAGGCATTTGAACCCCTGGGTAATACAGTACCAATTCATAATTGGGTCCTCTTCCCCTACTCATTACAAAATTCACTTGAATTGGACATCCCCACATAAACCCAGGCTGGGCTTTTTCTCATTCTACACCTACCACTTAAAATTTTTTCCTATTAGTTTCCTTGAATATCTGCTTGTCAAAATGCTACCCATTCTTGAAAGTGCTTCAGAATCTGTTCTTTTTACCAATTTCTTTGTATCCCTTTACAGGATATATAATTCATATCTTTTCTGAATCCTCTACATCATTTGGTCCCTCATATGACATTTACAACATTCTACTTCATATTAATGTTACTTTTATGCTTTTATTATTTCCTTTACCAGATTGCAAGATCTTAATAACTGCAGAGGATTCTACCTAGCGATAGTGAGTTAATAAATAAATATTTATTAAACTGAGTAACAACAAGAGGTATCTTCACAATTTTTTAAAATCCTTTCAAAGAAAAAGGTGTACAAGTACTAATAATGTCATTTTAGAAGAGGTCACATTTTCTTCCTAGTTTAAAACTAATATAGAGCTTTACTGTAAAACTTTTCAAAAAAATACAGGAAAATAGAAAAGATAAAAATTTAAATTATCTGTAATCCCACCACCTAATGATAAACACTATTAAGTCATTACTATACTTACTTTCACAATTTTTAGTCACAAATAACATCATAAACATTTCCTAATTTTCATGAGAAAATGAGCTTGAATGGCTATATAGTATATCCATGCAACAGATGTTGTGATACAGTTAAATGTTCTTCTGTTGTACATTTAAGTTGTTTTCAGTTTTTTTACTATAAGAATTACAATAATAAATATTATTACATACAAATACTTGCATTCTTTGATTATTTCATCAGGACAGAATCCCAAAAATGAAAATACCGAATCAAGAAGCATGTTAATGTTTTTGGTACGTGTTGCCAAATCACTCTACCTTCTGGTAAGTAATATGCACAGCGCCATCCTGATGGCCAAACTTGCCCATATCAGATAGTAGCAAGTTTGGGTTGAGAATCTGACTCACTGGTAGAGCACCTGCCTGGTATGTATGAGGCTCTGGGTTTGATCCACAGACTTAAAGAAAAAAAATTAGAAAGTTTATCCATTGGATAAATCAAGTATGGTATTCTATTTAATTTCCATTGTTCTCATTATTAGATAAATTCTTAAATATGATTGTCAGTGTTTTCTTTATGGAATCTGTTTCCAGACTAAACAAGCACTTTAACATCAATTACAGAAACTGTTATTTTTAAAGGGACAAAACTCTTTTAGTTCTTTCCCATTCTCTGATGGGTGCTCACTTAAATTTATTGTTCCTAATGCTCAATCCTGAACTACAAAAACAATATTTTGATCAAATCACATCATTTTTTCAATTATAAAAAATATAAAATTACATCACCTACAAGAGCACATGATTCTAACTAAAGTCTCTCACCCACAAAATCTGCTTGGGTTTTCACTTTCTGCAGAGTTGAGATCAGGCCCAACATAAAAACTTATACAAATATCACTATTATTATTATTATTATAACATTAAACAACTTTTAAAAACCCTGTCATTGCTAAATCATAAAATATAAATAGAAAACACCTAAAATATTAATAATTTTAACCTTTTAAGAATATGTAAATGATATTTTTCCTTTTTTTCTTTTTCTTTCTTTCTTTCTTTCTTTTTTTTTTTTACAAGAGCACAAATTCATCTTATTTATTTTCCATTAGTTTAAATCCTTGAGGGGTACATCACACGGATTCTGTGTACAATGACCTTAGCAGGAAGGTTGCTTCAGAATGTGGCCTGAACCATGCCACTGTTTCTGTGGCACAAATTACCTTTCCCCAGATTACTCCTATTTTGTTTGGTCTGCCACCAGGAGTCACTGTGTTGTTTTTTGCTTTGTACACATAAGCACATCTTTTGCCCAAGTAGAACTTGGTTTCATCTCTGGCATAAACACCTTCAATTTTTAGAAGTGCTATGTGCTATGTGCTCCCTTTGGTTCCAAAGACCCTGCTTATAGCCAGCAAAAATGGCTTTGCACCACAGCCTTCCAGACATATATGGCTTTTAGAAATCCTGTTGGCCAGAAGGCCTCCACAGGCATTTTTCTAGGCCCTTTTGAAACAAAGTTGCAATTACTGAAGCATCTTAATCTATAAAGATAATAATTCATAAGGGTTAACTAAAATTAGCTCTTTGCCTCTCATCACATTTTAATTTATTGTCTTTCTACAAGATTGCACAATAAATGTACTAATCTGCTTGACCAGAATTAGGACTTGAAGTTGGATGATCAAATATTGTTATAGCAATGATAAAAATCATCTTTTGACTCAGAAATTCCATTTCAAAACATCTGTCCTACAAATAATTTTTAAGAACAAGACAAAATAAGAATGCACAAGGATATACATGTACAGGTTCTGGGAACAGTTTTTAAAAAATAATTAATAAGGGAATAGATAAATTATGGTAAATCTGCACAATCATTTTATATCTACTCAAAAATATCACAGCAATATTTGCAAATACAAGATGTTTACCAAGTACCGAGTACAAGTCTACGTATTTTGCATTTATCAACCATTTAATTTTCACATCAACCCTATAAAATGGTAGCTAACTATTATTGTTCCTGTTTTGCAGATGAAGAAATTGAGACACAGAAAGGTTAGGGCCCAAGGTTGCACAACTAGTAATAACAAATCAACATTTGTGCTCATATAGCCTGGCACTGAAATCCTTTTTAAACACTACACAACACTGGCTTTCTTAATATAAATCGACTTGAACTCATAGGGAAAGGGTCCAAGGTACATTCCAAAGATGGGGTTGGGGAAAAGCAAGATAAAGACACAATATAATCATCTGTATTTTTAAAAATCCAATAAGTGAGGAGTATATGTTTATACATAGAAAATTTTTGGAAGATGCATAATAAACTGTCAATAGTGTCTATTTCCGGGGAAAAGGTAATTTTTACTTTTATATGCTTCTTTATAGTTTTAATTTATTTGCTTATAGATTAGTTTTATACATTTTAAAAAAAACCTAGCTAAAAAGGGAGAATCATCTTACCACTTTGGTCCCTTGGGGAGAAATTCTTTCCCACTACTATTTGGTATGTCAACACTCCAGGGCTTTTACAATCTTTGTTTTTCAGCCTGGCCTTTTTTCCAACAGGCTCAGTACTCTATGGTTACACAGAGCATCACCTACACACCAAGCATTCTGCTGTAAGGATATGTGAGGAATATTATATAATCCTGATTTTAGGAACTTACACATCTTTCTTCTTCAAATAGAGTTAAGAGGTTAATTTAAAAGAATAAACATTTTAAACCTCTCCCCAAAAATCTTGTCTGTTATATCCCACTTCCTTCTCAACACCATCTGAATAATAAATACCTACAGAACTGAATCCTGCACTTTTTCCTTCTAAATCTATTCCTTCCACAGCTTAGTAAATAGAAAGTCCATTCTTTCAATTATTTAAGCAAAAAACCTTAAGAGTTATGTAAGGCAGAATCATGCCAGTTCTACCTTCAAATACAGACATACTCCAGTAACAATCCCACCACCACCACTACTAACTATGAATATGGTTATAAGTATGCCTCCCACAGATTAAGGTGTTGGAAGTGTGGTCCTCAGTGTGGCAATGTTAACAAGTGGTAAGACCTTGAAGAGTAGAACCTAGTGGGAGGTCCTGAAATCACTAAGACCAAAGTCCCTCACTGGATTCCTGTCTCACCACACTCCTACTACTGTAATACCATGCACCATGAGGACCTTACCAGAACCAAACAGATTTTCGCACCATGGCCTTGAACCTCCAGAACTACAAGGTAAATAAACCTCACTTATTTATATAATACTCAGTCCAGGATATTTTGTTATAATAACAGAAAATGAACTAATACAAAAACCTGTCCAATCTGCCATGATTTTCATTTGAACTGCTGAAACAACCTCCAAGTTGTTCTCCCTGATTTTGCCTTTGCCCTCCTATGTTCTGTTTTCCACAAAACAGTCAGAATGATTTCTACATTGTCACTCCTTTGCTCAGTATCCCCCAATGACTTCCTATCTCATTTAGAATACAGTCAAGTTCTTAAAGTTGCCTATAAGACCATACAGAATCTGCCTGTCCTCCTACTCACTCCTCTAAACTCAGCCCCATCTCTTCCCATTCTCTCTAGCCACACTCGTCCTGCTACTTCTTACACACCAAGCACTCTTCTGAGCTTATGCACTCTTTTCTCTCTTGCCAAGATATTTTCCCTCACATATTCACCTTGTTCCTCCTCATTTCCTTCAGGTCTCAGGTCAAATGTGCCTTTCTCAATCAAGTGACCACCCTATATAAAACAGAACCACTCTGACAAGTCCCTTCCCTCCTTTTCTTGATTTTCTCCTTAGTATTTATCTCCAGCTGACACACATTCATTTACATACTTGTTGTCTGTCTGTTCCACCTCTACACAATAGAAGCTCCATACAGGCAGAGTCTTTGTTTTAGTCATTGTCGCACTAGAACTTCACCTGGGCTCCAGTAAACACTCAATACATTTCCAACTGAATGAATTAAAAACAGAAAAGAAAATGAATCCAAGAGACTCAAATAAATTACAGACAGTTCTGTAAGTAGTAGGAGGTTAAAGCTACAAATCATAAATATTCAAGCATTGGTAACATGGAGAAAACTGTTCAAGATTAACTTTTTCAGTAATAACTATTTATACATATGAGAGTGACTTTTTTTTATCATCTTCACACAAAATACCACAGAAAATAACCACTGAGACATCATCCAGTTCACTCCCTTGCTCAAGCCAAATCTGAGAAATTACTACAGACTCTTCTCTCCCTACTCCCAAATCCATAACAGCTCCCTCTGACTCTACCCTTAGGACATCACCACTGGCACGCCAGCAGGCCATGCCCTCAGCCTCTTTCACCCAGACTCCTACATTAACCTTTCACATCTCAATTCTTGGCTTTCTAAGACTCATTCCCCAAACAACAACCAGAGTGGCCTTTTTAAAATGCAGACCAGATCCTATCACTGTTCAACATGTCTAGTGGTTCCCAATGCACTTGAAGAAAAAAACGAAGTCCTTACCCTTTGCACAAGCTCCTGCTGGCTTCTCCAGTGCCCTCCTGTACCAGTGCTGTGTTCACCTACTGATTCAAACCAAATGGCCTCCTTTTTTGTTTATCAAACATCCTGAGTTTGTTTTTACACTAGTCCCTGTACCAGGACCTAATGTTCAGAGGATGGTTTCTCTTGCCGTTCAGAACTCCTCTTAAATGTTACCTTCTTAGAGAATCTCCTTGATTTCTTAATAGAAAGAAACCTCAGTTGTTTTTGGTTAGATCTCCCTGTGTTAAAGATCAGGGTCATGCCATTAATCTACTGCTTTTTGTTTTTCTGCTTGTCCTCCACAAAAAGAATTTAAGTTTCACAAGGGCAGGTTCTTTTTCTATCTTTTTCATCTAAAAAGAGCCAACTACATAGTACATGCTCAGTGAATTGGTTGAGTAGCAAATGAATTGAGAATTCCTAGTTGCACCACAATTTACTATTTTTTGTATTCTAAACCCTTCTTAAAATTAAACAATAGATATCTAAAAGAAACAATCAAAAGATATGCTGCTTCCAAGTTTAAATAATTCAGGCCAAATTGTATAGTCATATGCACATCCAAAGTCAGGTATGGTCAACAGTAAGGAGAAAGAGACTTAGTAAAGATTATTTATAACAGCAGAAAACTTCAAGGTCCTATGTCTATGACTTTAAGACATTATAAAATTATAAAGTAAAATCAGTTTTAGCTCTAAGAGGTATAAGGGAAGGTAGAAGATGGCAGAAGAAAAACTAACATATGATTTGGAGAAGGAAGAAGAAGAAGAAGAAGAAGAAGAAGAAGAGGAAGATACAGCTACAAATAACAGAGGTAAGCTAGGATTGAAAATGTACCACAGATAATCTCCAACATGAATAATCCACACTGGGTAATAGAATATTGACTATAATTACATTCATCCTACTGACCTTGTTCTAAATTATTATGGATTATTACTACGCAAGTTATTTTGTTCCACACCAGAGGTGGCTGTATTTCGCTATCAGATGACATGACCTCTAATTCAATAATGTCTGTAATGCACTGGTATCCTCAGATAAAAGCTGTCTATAATGTCTGAACAAAGGTGAATTAGTTATCCAATTCACACACGCAATTAACTCTCTTAATACCTGTGAGACCATGGAGCCCCTTCTGAATTTCCTATTAAATACTGCATATGGAGGTCTTCCCTCCATCTGTAGTTATCTTGTGCTGTACTTCATAATAAACAATATTAATAGTTTATTGCCCCCATCAAAAATCTTGCATTAGTTATCATAAGAGACCTCATTCCAGAAGCAATGACTCCTTTTCCTCAGAAAATTATTAAATTTGGATGTTATGCCAATTAGTAAAGCACAATAGTTCTTTATTCTCAGTAATATAAAAATAATAATGTCTCTATGAAATATAAAAAATAATTAATTTTTTACTGTTTTTAAAAATATCTCTTAAAAACACCAAAAGATCATTTATATGAAAGGCATTCATATTTATATGCTGTATTAAGTCATTCTTAGTAAAAGACTATTTAAATTCAGGTGTTCACAGGCAAAACCAAATCAAAACATAATATTTTTTGCCACCTGTTCCCTCCACTAATAGCTAAAATTTCATAAACAGTTTGAAGGCAGAGCCCCATGCTTCTGCTTTGTACACATATGTGATGCCAATGGCTGTATTCATAAAAACTCAGATCAGAATAACAAGGTAATGTCAAATGTTAAGCAAATACCCTGGCCTTCTATAAAAAGGAGGTAATTAATTAATTCTTCAGGGGATGCTTTTCATTTTAGTCGTCTAACATAAATGTATCTTTTTAGCAGAGAAAAGAGAACCAAATAAAATCCCTAAAATAATGTCTAGCTCCCTTAACATGCATTCACATTAAAGTTCTAATTATATTAGATAAATTCTATGAGAAACTAGGAAAGAAAGTTTGTATATAGTTCAAAAGAAATCTGCTGTGCACCCAAGTTTTCATTTTCCTTCCCATCTCTAAGTGGGAAGGCAGAGCAGAGGAATGAGCAAACAGCTTCTTGTATGTGTTTCACATAAGAAAGATGTTATGGAAACTAGAAAGCTAAACAGGTGACGTTCTTCACTACGTAAACAATCTAACTGCAAACCAACCTTCTGCATGCTGCAGCACAAGAAATACGGACTCCTCAGAGATGATGTACTTGTGCAGACACACCATGTTGGGCACACAGCGGGGGATGATGGTCTTTCTGTTCCTGCTGTATTCACTGCTTTTCCTTAGACCCTGACAGAGAACAAAAAGGTCAGTTGTACCCTCAGTTGCCTTTGGAGCCTGCTGTGCTCTGTGTTTATCAACCAAACTAATCTATCCGAGTTACTCCGGGCTTCAGAGAAACCACTCATCTGCTGCTCTGTGCCCCTCAGTCCCTGGAGGCTGTGCTGATGGCATCTGGCGTGAATCCAGAGAACAGAAGATGCCACAAAGCTGCCATTAAAATCAATTACGTGGGTCAGTGTTTTTATTAGAGATGCTCTCAAACTAAGTCATCAGGATGACACACAGTTATTTCTCTATGACCTTTTAAGTTTGATTTTACTTATGTACATCTTTAAAACAGGAGACGTTGTGAGATCAATTCAAATTCCTGGGACACAAAAGATATTCCTAGATTAAACCAACAACTTGAAAATTCTATTCCAAAATAGTACAAAGATTATTATAATAATAATCCAAGAGAACAAGTGTGTGTGTGAGTGTGAGAGTGTGAGAGTGTGAGTGTGAGTGTGAGTGTGTGTGTGTGTGTGTGTGTGTGTTTGTTCTAGTATCAGACTCTGGTTTCAAAGACTGAGGAAATGTCAATGATAAAGTATATTCATAAAAAGCAATGTGTTTCAGTATGTGTCAATGTGACCTACTGCCATGCCTTATCAGCAAAAAAGAAGTATCAGGAAAGGAAATATAAAACTAATCAAGGCACCTTCTGGATGCTATGGAAATGCTTAAATTAAAATAGTTTCAGATATATACCATCACAATTAATTCCAAAAACAATTATGAAATTGAGAAATTTTATCATCTTATTCGTTTCGTTATAAATTGAGTTAGATCAAAATGAGAGCCAGGGATGTAGATAACACTTTCCCAAATACCTGGAACAAAATTTCAGTTCTGAAGAAGTCATAATAAAAAATGAGAGTGTGTATGATATTCACAAATTACACAAAATTTATTAGAGATGTATTTAAACTACACACTACACATTTAAACAACACAAAAATTATTCTTCAATTGATCTAATTTATTTCCTCCCTATTTCAGAACATAAAACTTTTTTTAAATGTATGCTACAGGACATTTATCAAGTTGATGAAAGAACAGGAAAATAAATACAGATCACTACAAACACAAAAACATTAAGACATCCATACACACAAAAATTAAATCTTGTCTTTCAAAAGCACAATGTGAAAGTAAATTTGAAAATTCAAATTCTACTTACTTTTAAAATGAATGTCTGTTCTGTCCTTGTGTCCATTACAAGTAAAACCTATATAAAAATATGAGTAATCATTTAATCATAACACCATAAAACATTAACTCTACTTCTGGAAACTAAGAATTTATTAATTTCAGAATAGCTTGCTTTTAAATCCCCAAATCACAAGATATAAATAGTCTTATCCAAAATAGATGCTATTATGATTTCCTTTCCAAAAATACCATATTTTAGAAACATCTCTATGTGTCCTAAATGTATTTTTTAATGAATTTCTTAAAAGTAAAGAAAATATTTTAGACAAAGAGTTTTTCCTCATGGAATACAAATGGTGAGAAAAAAAAATAGTTACAAAAAAAAAAACTTAAATTAAAAAGAAACAAATTGTTCAAATCTCAGCTTTCTTCCCCAAACTTCTTATGCAGCAACTTGGTATAATGTGATCTTGATAACCCAGGCCTGGCCACCACCTCAGGCATCTGTTTGGTACTGCTTCTCTACCCTGGACCATCCTCAACTCCTTTTTACCATCAGCAAATTCTGTCAGCTCTATCCTTAAAATAAATCCAGAATTCAAACTCCCCTCACTACGTCTAGCTTTACCTGATCTAAGCAAAGATCAACTCCTTTCTCACTAGTAAAGAAACTGGCCTCCCAGCTGATCTCCTGCTTCTATCTTTGCTGCCCTGTGATCTATTCTCCAATGGCAGAAAGGTTTCCTGTTTAAGACATAACTTAGATCATGTAGCTCCTCTTGTCTTACTGAGAGAAAAAGTCTAACTCCATAAAATGATGTCAAGATCCTTCATGATCTCACACAGTGCCACCTTGAACTGTCACCCACTTCCATCTTGATGACTAGAGGAATGAACAAAGAAATTATCCCGCCATGTTAATTTTTATTATTATTATTTCTACATACTATGGCAATGGTTGGCAAACTTTTTCTGCAAAGAGCCAGGTATTTTAGGCTTTACAGGCACATGTGGTCTCTGTTGCTGCTTTCCCAATCCACCACTGTGGCACAAAACAGCCCAATCCTGGAAATGGCCAGGGGAAGGAGGAGTATTTACACCACCAAAATCAGCAAATGCTGCAAATCGGGTCTTTTTTCCCTTTCAAAAGAGCTGGCTGTCAAACATTTACTAATCCCAACTGAAAGAGGAGGGAGAGAAATCAACGATGAAAGAAAAAGTTAAGCAGGGGAAAATAAAAGAATGGTGAGAAATAACAGGGAAGTTAAGACAGGAAACCAGTTTGAAAAGATGGAAAATCCCATTTCAGACATGATGAACTTGAAGAAAGTGACAACTTCATCTTTGACCTCTCTTATGAGTATCTGACCTATACCATTTCAATTTCCATTTAGTTGCAACAGAATATTAACACAAGTACCTGATGACTATATCCCTTCCTTTTCCCCAAACCCTGCCCTCACCAAAAATAAAACAAAGTTACTGTTCTTCCCCCATAACAGCACCCTCCATGAAAACTCCCAAATCCAAGACTTCCCTAAGTCACTGTGAATTCCCATGTCTCCTACCTTCAGAACCAGTGACCAATTCTACTTCACAAGTACTACTCATAACAAGCCTCTCTCTCTTTACCTACGATATTTTAATTATTTACTATGTTCTATGCATTAGCTATGTGTAATCAATGTTAATCCTCTCAACAACCCAATGAGATAATTTTACATTCCAATTCTACATACTAAAGACATTATAGCTTCACAGGTAGAGCCTGTGATGGTAACTAACAATAGTATTTACCATTTGTGAGGATTTCAGGGAGACAGTCTTACAAAAGTACAGCCAATGGTTATTATTGCTATCACTATTGTTGCTATTTCTCCGGGAAATGTTCCCACAGCCACTTATCAAACAAGTACTCATCTTTCCATATTCAGCTCAAATATCACTCTCTCTCTCTCAATAACACTGATGACTTTCTTCCTTTGTTCTCCCATTTTATACAGTACTGACTTCTACTACAGCATCCCTAACCCTGCAATTTGGTTTTATTTATTCACCTGTTTTTCTCCCAACCCAACTTCAAGCTCTTTATGGAATTGTCATAGGCCGAATAATGACCTCAAAGATGTTCATGCCCTAAACTCCAAAATCTGTGAACAGGTTATGTTATGGCAAAAACAATTTTCAAGATGTAATGAAGGGGCAGGCCTTAAAATACAGAGATTGCCCTGGATTATATCTAAGTGGTTTCATCAAATCACTAGAACTTTTAAAAACAGAAAACTGTCTCCTGCCAGAAGAAATGGAAAGCACAGAAGTGATATGGCAGAAGAAACAGAGATAGGAGGCTAAGAGGGAAGTGTGGTTGCTGGCTTCGGAGACCACAGGTCAGAACCAAAGGGAGGAAGCAAGGAGCTTGCAGAGAGCCTGAGAAGGAATCCACAGGCAACTTCTAGGAGCAAAGAGCAGCTATCAGCTGCCAGCCACCAAGGAAACAGAGTTCAGTCCTACAACTGTGAAGAGCAGAATTCAACTAACTTAAATGAGCTTGGAAGCAGATTCTTCTCCAGAGAGTCCAGTAAGAAATACACCACTGTTGGCACCTGTGTCGCATCACTGCTCTACAGAACCCTGAGATAATAAATTGCATGGCTTTAGGCTGCCAAATTTGTGCTAACAGCAGTAGAGAAGAAACTATTTCTTCTATTACAGAACACACTGTAAATGTTCAATAAACTTATAATTAGTGAATTCTGGTCTAAAAGTCTGGAAAATACAAGACAAAATGGGAATGGGGTTTAGAAAATAAGTCAGGACTTATTTTCTATTTTTAATAAGGACTATACATTTATGTTTATGCACTCTCCATAAAGATAAAAGCTAAACACATGATAATGGACCCTACTAAAATGCCTTCTTTATACTACCAAAGTTCTGGGTTTTAAGGAATTTAATTGTATAACCAAACAGTTTTGTTTTTTTTTTTTTTTAATTTGTTGGGGGTGGTGGTGGTACCAAGGATTGAACTCAGGGACACTCAACCACTGAGCCACATCCCCACCCGTATTTTATATTTTATTTAGAGACAAGGTCTCACTGAGTTGCTTAATATCTTGCTATTGTTGAGACTGGCTTTGAACTTGTGATTCTCCTGCCTCAGCCTCCCAAGCTGCTGGGATTACAGGCATGGGCCACCATGCCCAGTGCCAAACAGGTTTTTATTAATCAATTTTTCGGATGAGGAAACAATGACAAAACTGTTAATCTACCTTGTGCACAAAGATAAGAAGTCATAGAGGCAAATTTAAATCCAGGCAGTTGACTCCAGAGTGCTTCCTCTTTAACTACTAAGTTATAACATATGTAAACAATATTTTGTAGTATTTATGTCTGAATTCTGAAAGTTATACACAGTTGGAATATTGTTGGTAGATAACACAACAATCAAAGTTTAGTGAGAAAAGTACAAAGAAAACCAGGAAAAGAGAGTGGTTCAGATGCCATAGAAAGAGAACACTTAATGTGAGAGTAATTATCTATCCCAGCAACTGAGAGACAACTTGAAGAACAAGGACTGAAAAATGACCACAGTCCACGGCAGTGAGAAATGGAGTAAACTGCGAAAGACAGAGGCCACACTGCCCTGAGACAGTAAGGGATGAAAAGAAAATGGGGTTGACACATACTAAATCTTTCAGTAGAGGTAAGTCAGAAGAAGGAAAAACACTAAAATCAAAGTGCTGGAGGGGGCATCAGTTCAAACAAAGGTTTAGACGTTGATTATTTTCATATAGAACAGACCTATTCTGTCCTCAATTGTCCTTTGAGCTATATTCACCAAAAATATGAACCATCAAGGCATAGAAATGCTTTCATAAAACCTGAACATTAAAAGAACATATCATGAGTGCAAATGGAGACACCGTGAACCTCTCTACAAAAGAAGGCTCAATAAACAGCTATGTCTATGAAGACATTTAGTGTTCCTTAAGTATCATTTTTACATCAAGTTGTGGCCCTTTCAAGTCACTCACAGGAAAGCCAGTCAAGTTTGAATAAGGCACATCTACATGAATAGAAAACATCTTACTAGGTAAAAGGTACGGAAGCCACACAATCAAAGAAAAGAGCTTCTTTTTCCTACCATACGCCTCATGGAGTGAACAGAATATACCCGCATAAATCAGGAGTGATATTCCTTTGCTGGTCTCACTTAGCCATGAAGCATGAAGCGCATCAGATAAAAAGGCCAAATTAAGATGGATAAGCATGGCTGGGAAGTGCTATGTTGTTTACATTTACTTTCTTTTCCTACCAAGTTTGTTTGCAACTAGACAACGTTCACATTGAGGCAATAAACACAAGAACATATGTGATTTTTTTAAAATGTGCCCTTTGACTGTCAATTTCTCCCAAACAGGTGTTGGCTAAATGATTATAAATTGGCCTCTGGATACACCTCTTCAACTGAGCCGTACAGGGCTGGTGATAATATAATTAGACCTAAAAACATCAGGCTAGTGAATGCTTTCCATCTGTTTGGCAATAATGTTTAGTTAACAATAGTCTTTAAAAGAAGCACCTTCAGCTTCAGTTCTTAAAGTTATTTATAGAGCCATTCTTAACACACCAGCACTCTTGCTAACAAGAGCTTTAGCCACTTAGAAATTATTAGCCATACGGCTGTACACAAAGAGAAACGGCTGTATACCGAGAGAAACGACTGCATTTAACATCTGTATCTTTCCAAATTTACACGCTTCAACCTCATTTAGAGCCATTTCTTAATGAACAGAGCTATGGCGCTGCATTAATATTATAGTTGCATGCACAAAGATCATAAGGAGCCAAACATTTTTTTTAATGCCAACAGTAGGCCAATCTGTAATGAAGCTGTCAGCATAAAGGACAAAATAATAGCTTCTTTAACCCTCAAACAGAATTTGTTCATTTGAGGACTAGAACACATCAATTTAAAAACTGCTCATGGGTTTGTTCACCTTTATAAAGACAAAAATCTAATTTGTACTAATTTGATACAATTGTCTTTCTAATAAAAGGCTCCTAAAACCATCTTTTATTTCATGATAAAACAAGTACTATAGCTAAAACTGTCATGAAATAATTACCTTGGATAGCATACCTTATTGAAAGAATACAATTAATGTATTTCTCCCTTTCATTTTTCACACTTACTTATCAGCACTGTATTAGCATATGGTCTTACAGAAGAGATTACTCCATCTTTACCCATACCAACATAGGGAATGACTGTTCCTAACGGGGTGGGGGTGGGGGGAGACAGCAACTAATCCCTTAAGAACTAGCCTCATCTGTTCTTCAATTCCACCAGAACAATGAAAGTTGTTCATTCTTCTCTCAAAATGTAGTAGGAAAAGTTCCAACTGATTATAGGTCTGAGTTTTTTCATTTCTACCATAAGGAAGGCCTCATATTTAACTAAACACCACCTTTGTAAAGACAAGACGGAGGGACAGAAAGTACACCAGAAGCACCAAACGATAATTTTTAAGCATGTAATGAAAAATATATTTGGAGAAAAGAAAAAAGATACGCTACTATTTAAAGACTGTGGTGAAGAAATATGGAAGGTTGCCTACAGTGGGGATTATGTGTCATATATCTAAAAGATTATAAATCTTTTTAGATATTTTACTGTTGACATTGGAAGTCTGGAAGTCTCTGAAAATAACTTTCATCTCCAATTTCTTTGAAAAGAAAGATTACCTAGGTAATTTGAGGGAATGAACATTGGTCTCTATTTTGGTAGCAGTTCACAGGATTGCAAAACAAGTAACAAAATCTAAAAGAATATTTAAGCCTGCATAGACAGTAGTAGTGGACAAACGCAGCCTGTCCCTTAGCTACAGTATCACAGTACAAATTCATGTTTGCTGGGTTAATATGAATAAAACTTCCACTGTGAAAGTTATACTGCTTATTTATTCACATAGAAATAAGCATCCCCCAAAAGATGGGATTGACACAATAAATAAGCCATAGAAAATTCGCAAGCCTAATTTTGCAAATAACAGTTTTTCTCAACATAATTTCAGATAAAAAAGATTGTATTTACTGTACCCTCTTTTAAAAATGGTCTACACTCAATTAGGATTAGATGAGTTTTTAACTAATCTCAAGGTGGCAACAATAGAATAGCTGGTAAAGATGTCCTTCTATAGGAATGCTTTTGAATAACAAACCTAGAGCACTAAAACTTTGCTTCTATCCCCTAATACCATACAATGATAATCAAATGTTATTCCTACTTTTTGCTAGAAATCCATCTCATTTGATATCCTTACGATAGTCAAAATGTGTCTCTACTATTAATTGTTAATTCTACACCTTATTGTCATAAGGCATCTCTTATAAAAATTCAACTACCAGAAAACAAGAAAGGGTATTAGGTGACGTTAATACTAATAATTCTCCCCCCGCTGGGCTCCAATGTTCCTTCTGTCTTTGGCGTCAGAACGCTAGTGATGTTCCCTGTATCACTGCCCAATAACTCTAAAAGCAAAAGATGCTGCACCCACAGCTTTTGTCCATCACAAGTTGCAGCATCAAGAGCATCAGCATGAACAGACTGTGTAGAGACACTTCTCTCATGTTATGCCATGAAACCAATCTGTTCTTGGTTTCACAAAAGTTTCATTGGTGCAAAGTAAAGTTTGAAGGGTAAAATCTGACATGGACACTTATAACTCTAAAGGATGGTTCAACCTACTGTTCCCAAGTATCTATTTTCATAGTGAAAAGCATAAAGTGTACCTCTAAGATTTAAGGGGAACAACAACAACAAAAGGTCCTTTGGAGCCTTCCCAGCATTTTATTTGTGCCAGAACGTCCAACACAGCACATTATCATGAAGTGAACAAACACTACAAAAAAAGGGATTGTGGATGGCAAAGTCAAGACTCACTAACTAATTTAGAACAAAGTGGAATATCTCTTTGAGGCAGGATGAGTTCTTTAGGCTTCTATCTAATCCAGGTATATCTCCAAATGTAGAAGACAACAGACCACGTTTAGAAGCACTGTATGAAGGTAATCCTCAAAAATCTACATTTCTTTTTAGTAAATAAAATCCCAAATACCATAATTTAAAGTATACTTTAAATGTTTATCCAAACAATTGTGACTCCTAAAAACATTCCCTATTGCAGTTTATCTACTTACCTTAGCTGTCTCAACTACTGCCAAAGAAGGGTAGAGACAGAGGAAAAAGAACCAAGTTAGGAAGAGCAAGTAACATAAAACCAAGCTGGTAAATAACTACTTTATCTATAAGAAAACAACTAAGTTTAATTTTCTTTAAATGCCCAGACATTTACAAAGGTTTTAGTATGCTAATTTTTTAATTAAAAGATATTTCAGTAGTCAATGCTCTTTCATATGCATTACTGATTCTTCATCAAACGTTAACTTTCCAACTTACCACCAGTATAGCCGGTGGCAGCCTGAAGGTTTACCATCTGCTACTACCCAAAGTCACTGTGGCCACCTTCAGAACATATGCATCAAAGCCCCAAGATAAGAGACGGAGGAAATACTGCCTAAGTCAGCATAAGGGGAATGATGAACCCAGAGGCAGGCAACAGGCAAGCTACCAGAAAATGCAGAGCATCAGGAACCATCAGTCACCCCACAGAAAAAGCACCCAAGGTCATGGGGGACTCCAAGTTGAACAAAAACACAAGAGAAATACTACTATCTAATGGGATATACTTAAGTCATTATGTGATGATTTTTCTTTACAAAAAAGAAACTATATTTAAAAGTATATTATTTTGTTTAAAATAAGCAAAAGCTGAATATAATGAAATATAAAATTTTAAGGTGTTTATTCAGTCTATAAGTAATAATAAAGGCATACATTGTTTATGCAGTCACAAAAATAGGGCACTTTGTTTTGAAATGCTTGTTTTTCTTGCTACTATTAGCACCCCCACCCTGCCCAACAATTCAAACATTACCCAAGAAAAATATACTTTGAGACAAGTTTAACAAAACCCACAAAATAACAATTAAAAAATCTGATGCCTGGCTACTCAAAAAATGTCATCTATTTATGGTAACATTTTTAACACAATGCCTATTTGAAAACAAAATACTATGGTGGCTTATAAACACAGAGAATCTCAAAAACCTAGATTTATTCAGTGATAATAATACTGAAATAAATTCAACATAAAAGAAATTCACTAATTTTCTTGAACTTAATCTTTTAAAATATGAAGAAAATCAATATATAAAATCTTTTTTTTTAATTATACAAAAAACAACTTTTAATTCCTGGTTTTAAAATGGCAACAGACACATTTGGTTTGTGTTCATTCTAATCTTAATCGAGGGAATTAGTTATAGTTTAAATCTACAGCATTATTAAAACATTCATGTGCTACCAGAACTGTCATAATAAAGCCATTTGTCTCACCCTCTACTTAAACTTAATACAACCATAACCTGCTGAATGCAACTATGTATAGTTTCTATAATCTAACATAATATTGTATTATGTGTGATGGCCCATGTGAACTCAATTTATACCTGTGAATACTTAGTAACTTGAATAATAATCATGATGATTTTTTTTAAGGATCACAGTCTGGCATTGTGATAATGGCTAAAAATATAACAAATGCACCTGAATAACTTATCTTCCAAGAAATGTTACAAATATATTAGGAAGTCATAATATTAGAAAAAGAAAAACAAACATTTTGGTACTGCTAAAACAGATTCATAAATATAGTTTACTCAAAATTCAAAGGCTAATCATTCCTACATTGTTTCAATCCTTTGAAGAGAAATAAAATATGGTATGCAAAGCTCTTCTTTGACAGACTAATATTAGGATCAGAAAAGATAGAAATTTTTAAATGCTTTTGCTATGAATATCAACAAACTGATTCAAAAGTTTATACAGAGATTCAAAGGGACATAGAGTAGCCAACACAATTTAAAGAAGAAGAATAAAATGGAGCACTAACATTACCCAACTCCATGACCTACTACAAAATTATAATAAGCAAGACATTGTGATATTGGCTAGAAAATAAACAATTTGGGGGGCTGTGGAGACACAGCTCAGTAGTTAAGCACTTGCCTAACATATACAAGGCTCTGGTTTCATCCCAGCATCACATACACGTATACACACAAGCACACAAAGAACAGATAAACAGATGGAATAGATTAATACAACAGGATGAAGAGCCCAGAAAGAAACCCATATAAATACACCCAACTGATCTTTGACAAAGAAGCAAAGGTAAAATGATGGATTAATGGCAGTCTTCAACAAATGCTGGAGCAACCAAAATTCTACATGTAAAAAGGTGAATCTATACTCAAACCTTACACCCTTAACAAATTTAACCCAAAATGGATGATAGATCTAAATGTAAAACATGAAACTACTGAATTCCTAGAAGATGGCAGATGGAGAAAACCTAGAGGACCTCACGCATGGTAATGACTTTTTGGATACAACATCAAAACCACAACCTGCCCATCAGTTAAAATGGACTTGTAGAAATTTATTTGATTATAAATGCATTATTACAAAACACCAATCAAAACAAAAAGCTTGATAAACAGAAATAAATCTAACAAAATACAAC
The DNA here is from genome assembly GCF_048772815.1 of Callospermophilus lateralis. NCBI lineage: Eukaryota > Metazoa > Chordata > Mammalia > Rodentia > Sciuridae > Callospermophilus > Callospermophilus lateralis. The sequence continues at coordinate 70,041,376 of NC_135317.1, forward strand.
TGTATATAATCTACAGGCAACTCTAAATCTATGGACACAAGTAGACTAAAAGCAAAAGGACATAAGAATGTTACATACAAAAGTCAGCAAAAGAAAGCTGGGATGGCAAAATTATGGTATGCAAAACATTTTTAAACAAAAAGTTGTATGAGATAAAAAATATTATAAAACTAAAAAATTTTTTGAAAAGAGGAAAGGTAGAATATTCCATAAAGGTAAAGGGGACCTTTATATAGGAGACTACAACAAGAGTAGATATACTTACAACTCACATCATACAGGTGGAAAAGTTTCCCAAAATTCTATAGTACAATAGGGTCAATACCATTTTCAACAAATTATTATATATTTCAAAATAGCCAGTAGGAAGTATTTTGAATACTATCAAACAAAGTAATGATCAATGTTAAAGATAACGGTTACAATAATTACCCTGATCGAATCAGACATTGTATACTTATATTTAAATATCACATTGTAACCTATAAATATTTTAAATTATCATATGTCAATTTTTATTTTTCTTTAGGACTGGGAATATGGCTTAGGATAGAATACTTGTCTAGTGCACATGAGACTGTGGGTTCAATCTCCAAAACTTAAAAAAAAAGTGGGGGATGGGGAGAGGAAGAAGAGGAGAAACGATTTTTTAAATTTCCTTTTTAAATTGTGCCAAAGACTAATAGATACCTCACCAAAGAAGATAAACAGGTGGCAAATAAGTGCATGAAAAGATGTTCAACATTATGTCATCAGGGAAGTTATAATTAAAACAATGAGATACCACTACACATTGATCAGAATGGCTAAAGTCCAGAACATAGACAACAGCAAATGTTAATGAGCATATAGAGCTACAGGAACTCTCATTCATTGCTAGTAGGAGACAGTTTGGTGGTTTATCACAAAACTAAACACACTCTCATCATATATGATTCAGCAATTATGTTTCCTGGTGTCTACTCAAGGGAACTGAAAACAAGTCCACACAAAATTCTACACATTCTACAAATTCTACAGCAGCTTTATTATCAACACCCAAACCTGGAAGCAACCAAGATGACTTTTAGTAGATGAAAAGATTAATTAACTGTGGTACATTTAAACAATAGGATACCATGAAGCACTAGAAAGAAATAGGCTATCAAGCTATGAGAAGACATAGAGAACCTTAAATACTATTAGTAAGTGAAGAAAGCTAATCTGAAAAGTTTATCTGTAAGATTACTATATGACATTCTGAAGAAAGCGAAACTATGGTTGAGTGAATATAAAGATCAGCAGTTACCAGATATTGCAGGAGGAGGAGCAGAGGGATTAAATTGGCAGAGTACAGAGATTTTTAGGATAGTGAAAATACTCTGAATGATAATGTATTGGTGAACACAATTTATTATAAACTTATCCAAACATAAAAAATTTGAACAACACCAAGAATAAGCCCTAATATAAACTAAGGACTGTCAAAATTTTAGACAAATTAAATTTACTGGAATTTAACTGCAGAAGGAATGCTTCACCAATTAGTTAGTCCTCAGAACCAGAACAGGTTCAGAGAACTCCACCCAGCAACATTGTTAGGCAACACGTATGCCAGAAAAAGGAAGTAAGGTACAGAAACAACTCAGCATTTGTCTTATTTGAATATGGTATGATCAGTTAGCCACCTGTGACTGCTGTGTGACTAGCTGAGACTCAGGTGTTTGTTATAAAAACAGATGTTATAGTTTGGATCTTGACTGTTCCCCAAAGGCCCATGTGTTGAAGACCTATTCTCCAGCCCATGGTGCTTCTAGTAGGTGGGGTCTACTGGAAGGAAGTTAGGTCATTGGGAGAGTGCCCTTGAAGGGGATCCTGGAACCTTGCACCCTTATGCTAGAGTAGGTGGTTAGCTAGAGATCAGCAGAAATAGAAGGGGACAAGAGAGAGGAAGACTTCTGTAAAACGCCACAATACCTCCATTTGATGCCATAAGGCCATAAATTCCCATCTCCCCTTGCATAGGTTAATTAATTTCTTCTATGGAAGAAATTAATCTCAGGAATGTAGGAAGACTACTACTGAGAGCCACTCAAAGGCACCACTAGTCTCCCTCCCCCACATTCCACCAAAATGAGCCAATCCACTCTGTAGAGTTACAAAGGCACACATGTTCCCAAGGTCACACATGTGCCCACAAGCTGCTCCAGGGGTCAGCTGACCGTCTGCTAGTGGCAGTAGGCCAGAAAGAGCAAAGCAACCCAGTATTCACACAGGGCAGGCATGGAACTTCCCCCAAAATGGGTAGACTGTGCAGCAGCATAAACCCTGGGCCTGAAGAGGTGTAACAACCTGCCACACCAGGGTCTCATGCTACTGTAAATTCTCACACCTTATCCTAATAAAAGCCTAAGCCTAATCATTTTAGTTCTGGCCAATCTGTCCACCCCTCTCCCTGGGTATACCTCACTTTCTCTTGCCTTTCTCCTAGTACAATAAACCTGCTCTAATTACCATCCCTGCCTTGCTACACTCCTGTTTCTGCACTGGGGTAATTACCCTAATCATTAGGGCATTACACCCAAGGACTAAAGATCACTCCACAGTCAACCTTCAGTTAACACTGTCTCTTTTTGTTTCCTGGCTGCCATACACACTTTGGCCACAATGTATTATGCTGCCACAGGCCCAAAGCAACTGGGCCAAAAGACCATGGATTGAAAGCTCTGAAACCATGAGCTACAAATAAACCTTTCCTTATTTTAAGTTGATTATCTCAGGTATTCTGTCACAGTGGAAAAAAGCTGACTGACACAATATACTCCTAAATTTGTTTTTCCATTAGTTGCAGTTCCTTACATAAGTTCAGAGGCATTCTCACGTTAAACTTAATTTAACAGGACTTTGGGTGATAATGATATGCCAAATATCAATATAGATTTATCAACTGTAACAAATGTATCACTCCGATGAGGAATTTTGATAAGGGGGAAAGCAATGCATGTGTGAGCACTGTGGAAATATGGAGAATTGCTATATCTTCCTCTTAATTTTTCTGTACACCTAAAACTGTTCTAAATAAAAATCTATGAGAAAGAAAAAACTGATCTACTTCCCTTCCAAAAGTAACTGGTCAAACCACTGGATTATGGAACAAATAACTAAATCTAGTCCTGCCCTAGAGCAATGCAAAATATAGGTTATTCTTCAATAAATAATCCAATGTTATTATTTCAACAAACACGAATTTAAAATATATTACATTCTATGAGACAAATGTCAATGAATGTTAGCCATTCCTCAATGATGTCTCTTACTAGGGTGTGAGGTTAATGATTTAGTGAACAATAAATCTATCACAGAAATGTCTTTTATATATGAAAAAGAGTTTTACTTTGTGTAATTTTTCAAATCCTAGTCCTATACATCTATTACTTCACAAAACCTGCTTCCAAAGGACATGGTGTGTCTTTGTAAGGAGTCTGGATATAAATATAGCAAAAGCCAGAATATAAAAGACAGAAATATTGGGTTTAAAACTGAATTGCTAAAGAGCTAGGAAAAACAGCCACTTAGGAGGCTCTTCTCAGATCCAAACGCTTTAAAAGCTAGATCTCTACACCTTTGTCATTCTCATTTTGATTGTCTGTTTTCTGTTTTTATGAAGAACTTGCCCAAGGCCATGAAGAAATTACGCTAAAGACAGGTTAAAACTCTAAAGTTCTGGATTTATAGGCCCCAAGTTCAGCTCATGCCATTCAATTTCATAATGAATTCATTTATTCTATTTCTCTAGTTTGAATTCTGAAGTTCACTGGAGATGACTTGACACTGTTAAATTTAGATAAAAATTAATTCAATTAAAAGTACAGTCTAATGTATTCACAGTCTAATGTATTTAGCTTTAGATCTCTGTTTTCATTTGCTAGAAAAACCTAATATTCTAAGGCTGCTATAAACTATTTCACTGTCCATTCATAGCCAGGTTTAATATTCTCATTCTTGTCCTAAAGGTGCTCTATAAATATGCTTGAATCAGGTTATAGTGCCTGAAAACTGAAATGAGTCCCTAAAAAGCAGCAAATATATATCCACCTAGTTCTCTTTTATATAGTGTTCAGAACTGATGCAAGATATAGCCAGGTAATAGAGACTCACCACTCATAATGATTATGGCAATGGGAACAACATGCTCAAATCAATCAATACACATCCCACTAAGCTGCCAATGTCAAAAGTAGCCTGATCCCAAGTAAAAAGAAAATGTCTCGAGGACAAGGAAAATAAACCCTATTATTTTAAAAATGTTTTTAATGAGTTTGTGCTTTAATAGCAGATGGAGCCTAACTTCTGGTATTGATTAAAATTTAACAGTATTTTAATGTGACCTAGAGAATTTATTTAGTATAAGAACACAATGTGTTCATGTTCTGAAAAATTCCCAAATATTTCAAAGCTCGTATGAAACACAAAGGCATAACATTCATTCTCAAATTGACAATTTCAGTGACTGCAACAAAGTACCTGCCAACAATCTACAGGTGTGCTCTATGAGAGATGGTGAACATGGGAGCAAGAGGGAAGTTTTGACAGTTTTCAGTTCATAATACTCTCTTGCTCTGATGCTGCAGGTGTAGAACAGACTCACAGATTGTTTGAAATTTCCAAACACATATATTGTCTCTTCCTGTTCCCTTCACAATTACTCAAAAAGCATGCTTAGTCATTTGAGCAATTTGAAGGCTCACTGGAAAAGCCACATAAATAAGATCAAAAACTACTGTACAATATGAATCAATGCTATGAGAGATAAGTTCAAGGCACTAAAAGAACACAAGCCAAAAATATTTAGATGGATAGTAGAGAAAAACAACGGCGGTTTCTAAGAGAAGACAACAATAAGTGAGGAAGGAAAGGAAAAGAAGGCACTCCAGGAAGAGAAGTAAAACATGATGACTTTGCATACCTACATGTTCAATGCATTTCTGTATCTACAGTTTGGGTTCATTTGTATGCCTCTGCATTCAAAATTCGATAGGCAAAAGAAGTATATGGGGGTGGTCTTGGTTCATCCAGAAGGGGAAGAACCCAGCAGAAAATCAATAGAGAAAGGAGGGGCTAGATCAGAATTGTTTTTGTAGGTTTAGTTAGAAGTTTAACCTGATCCTAAAACCTATGTAAAGGCATTAAATTTTAAGCAAGAGAGTTATTAGATTTATTTATTTATACTGGGGATTAAATCTAGGGGTACTTAACCATTAGGCTACATTCCCAGCCCTTTTTATTTTCTTAATTTACTTTTATTTTTGAGACAAGATTTTGCTAAGTTGCTTAGGGCCTCACTAAATTGCCAAAGCTGGCCTTGAATTTGCAATCCTCCTGCTTCAGCCTCCCAGGTAGCTGGGATTACAGGCATGTGCCACCATACACAGTTAGTTTCAGAAGCTCATTTTTCTAAAGCATCACTTTTATAAATGATTGTCACAGCAGTGTGAACAATAAACTAGAGGAAGATCACATTAGAGAAAAACAATGGTACATTTTTAAAGGGGGATTAAGAAAACTGCTATAAATTTTAAACTTGCAAATGATTTTGGATGCCTGAGTTTTAATTTGAAGCATGGAATAAAAATGGGTTAAACATACCTATTGGTACCTAAAGGGTACTAGGTCAATCTAAAATAATAATTTCAGTTATATGTCACTGACAGGACTCGATCATATTATGTTCAATAAACAAATTTATTAACGACTTGTAAAAGGTCAAAAAGACATGTTGATCAAAACTATGACTGTCAGGAAGCTGGGAGAGCTATATAATGTGTTAACTTTAATATTCTCTTAAGTATAAATCACTAGTCCCTCTCAAAATTCCATTAACTAACAATAAAGGAATTTTTAAAGATATGAAATAATGACTATAAAAAATCAGAAGAGTAAAGATGAAAAAATCTGGACATTTTAGAAGACAAAAAATAAATGCTAAGTGTCCATAGAGAGAGAGAGAGAGAGAAAAAAAAGCAAGCCAATTCTTGTTGTAGAATCCCAGAAAAAAAGATGTAAAGGGTATCTCCTGAAAACAGATAGATATAAAAGGAGTCTATGCTCTACATACAATGCACAGCCAGGCAGCTGCCCTTTCTCACCATAGCAAATGACTAAAGGTCCATCCTCTGAATATGTGGACTGAGATAGGTACTTCAAACAGCAAAGGTAGAACTGGAGAGAGGTGCTGAAAATAGGCATCATGTGAAAACCTCTCGCCAAGTGAAGAGAATATCAGTGCTCCTTCCACCACTCCACTCCCAGAATGCAGCTGGTTTCATACTAAATTCTGAGGCAGGAGGTTGGAGGCTTCTTTTCTAAGAAAACCAATTGGTCCAAAAGATAAAACATAGAGAGAGTCACACGTTTTTTGTGCCCTAACAAAATATGTGGATTGTTACTCAAACTGAAGAAGGTCCATAATGCCCAACTCAACAAATGAAAGAGAGTCTCACACCAACATATTGAAATTTTAGAACATAGTGAAAATTTTAGAACTCTAGAGAGAAAGAAATCCTATAAACCTCTAGAGAAAAAGGAAGAGGCGGGGAAAAAAATCCCTTAACAAGAATCAGGAAGGGGTTGGTTTGGCTCAGTGGTAGAGCACTAGCCTAGCATGTGTGAGACACTGGGTTCGATTCTCAGCACTGCATTTAAATAAATGAATAAAATAAAGGTCCATCGACATCTAAAAATATATATTTTTTAAAAATCAGGAGTAGAAAGCAACCTAGAAGACTGGTGATGAGAATTCCCAAAACAACAAGAATTGAAACCTCTCTGTAGGAAGTCAACCAAGAAAGCATAGCCATCTGGACAACTGAACAGAACAGTGAAGGAGGTATCCAGAAGAGGCTCTGAGGAAAGGATGGATCCGATGGATTATCTGCTGTGTTTGTATTTCAGAGATTTTTAAAACTCTATCAGAGTTATGGGAATAAATAGGGTTTGGAAATAAATAGCATTAAGTAGATAGAAAAATAAAGTAAACAAGGAGAAACTTAGATAATTTATTAACCTCCAGGGAAAAATACAAAAATACAAAAGGAAAATCCAAAGATATTTTAACAGGTGGAAACTTAGGCCAATTTTACACAAGATTTAAAAAAAAAAAAATCTTAAATAAACATAAAAGCAATACTAACCAGAAAGACATCAACTCAGCAGCTCGGGAGGCTGAGGCAGGATCACAAGTTCAAAGTTAGCCTCAGCAACTTAGTGAGGCCCTAAGTAACTTATCAAGACCCTGTCTCAAAATCAGAAACAAAAAGGATTGGAAAGGTAGCCCAGTGGTTAAGCACCTTAAAAAAAAAAACAGAAAGACAAAGATCTTAAAATAACTGAAAGATAGTCAGCCACTGGAGAAGGGCAGTATGTAGAAGAAGGAAGTAGTATTTGACTCAAGAGAAAAAAAGGGCTTCAAAAGAGTTTCAACTGTGTAAAATGGAACAATGGCAACATTAAGTAGCTCTGCCTTCATCTATGCCTCTTTATAAACTCTTCCATGCTGCTTTAGAATTTATATATGCACTACCTGTATCTTTCCAAATAGACGAAAGAGAAAAACCACATCTTACATAGTAAAATATTCCCAGAACCTAACACAATACTTTCCACATGGCAGCATTAAAATGATGTTGTTGTTGTTTTAAGATACTAGGGATTGAATCAAAGGACACTCTACTGCTGCCTGCTGCACTCCACTGAGTTACTACTGCCCTCCACTGAGCTACATCTTCAAAATTTAAAATAATGATAATAATTTTTATTTTGAAGCAGGCTCTCACAAATTTGCTGAAGTTGATCTCAAACTTGCTGTCCTCCTGCCTCAGCATCCTAAGTAGCTGGGATTACAAGCATGCACCACCATGCCTGGATGAAGAGCCATTTAATGATGCACTGTAAATGGACCACAGGATCTGTAATGTCCTGGGTCAGATGACCTTAAAATCTTTTCTAACCTGGAGATTACATAACCCAAGTCATAGTAAGTAAAATGAAACTAGTTTCTTTATTCACAATTACTTTGGTTATCCTAATATAAAATTTCCTTTATAGCCCTGGGCCTAAAATTATATTAGAGAAGATAATATAATTATCTTATTTATTAATTTTTCTTAATTATACTCAAAGATTACTTTGATCTATATATAAAACCTATAAATATGCTACATTTCTTTCAATAGTATTTATGAATTAGTTTGTTATTACTAACATTATCTGTACTAACTGGCACTATGAGAAAGTATCGCTTGAGGTTATTCTTAAAGGTTTGATCAAAAGGACTCTCTCCCCTCATCCTACCATAGCATTTCAAGCTTCTTCATGCATTTGCCCTATTACTTTCCCCACATTCACAATGTCTGATGCTCCATGGGAATTTATAAATACAACTTCTACCCAGGTGCAGTGGCATATATCTGTAATCCCAGAGGCATAGAAGGCTGAGACAGGAGGATCACAATTTCAAGGATAGCCTCAGTAACTTGGCAAGGTCCTGAGCAACTTAGTGAGATCCTGTCTCAAGACAAAACAAACAAAAAAAACTAAAAAGGGATGTGAATGTAGCTCAGCAGTAAAGCACTCCTGAGTTAAATCCCCAGTACCAAAAAAAAAAAAAAAAAAGGATTTCTATCTAACCAATTTGCTGCCTGTTATGTACTGGATATGAGGTATCCCCCAAAAGCTCCTGTGTCAATGAAGTAATATTCAGAGGTAAAATGAGAGTTGTAACCTAATCAGTCCATCCTACTTTGAATGGTCTGACTGGGTGGTAACTATGGACAGGTGGGGCATAGCTGAAGAGACAGGTCACTGGGTCTGTATCCTGGAAGGGTACATCTTCCCTGTGGCCCCTTCCTGGCTCCCCCTTGTTTCTCTGTTGTCATGAGGAGAGCAGCACCCCTCTGCCACAGCCTCCCTCCCATGTCCCCTCCTCCACCATGATGTGCTGCCTCACCTTGGGCCTAGAGCAATGGAGTCAGTCATCTATGAACCGAGACCTCTGTTACCATGAGCCAAAATAAACTTCTCCCCTAAAGTTGTTCTTGTCAGGGATTTTGATCACAGTGATGCAAAAGCTGACTAAAACACTCTCAAGTGTCTTACTGTGGATGTGTACTAATGAATCAGTGCAGAATGTACTAAAAAGTAAAAAGTACATCCTGATACCAACTTACTTCGTGTTGTCCTCAGAGACACATAAACTTAATGGATGAAGCAAGGCATACAACACAATTCTGCATAGGGAATGGATCCAAAATTATGTATTTGATACCGTAACTCATACCATAAGCAGCCTCGGGTTGGTAAAAGGCTTACACTGACCAAAATATTCTGGACACTATGAAAAAAACATATTCTTGTGCCAAATGCCAGTATACTAAAAGAATAACTAAAGTCATACAGAATATTATTTTAAAAAATTAACATTTATTAAGTAGCAAAGGCTGAAAAACTGTTTTCTTTATAACATTTGAAGATTTAAATTCAGAAGAAACAATTCAGCAGTATTTGTGCAATCTATTCTTACATACTTTAACAATGCTCAAGTGGGATTCCCTAGAAATACTAACAGGGAAAACAAAACTTTGATGTGCTGCGAAAACACAAAGTATATAAAACATTCTCATTCTGGTTATTAAAAAGAGCTAATCAAACAGCACTAAAAGCAAATCACAAGGAGAAATAATGAAAAGATAACAGAAAAAAATTGAACATCACACATAAAAAGAAACTGATGTGGAGACATCTAAGTCCCCAGTCAGATATTAGAATTCAACAAACCAATTCAATATATTTACTGAATGCCTGTGACATGCAGACACAGTACTAGACACATGGGAGGAGGAAGCAATGAACATACCATTTATGGTCTCTGCCCTATGGAAACTTAGACGTTTACCATGGGAGAGGGGCAATTAAAACAGTTTAACAGGTGTGTTCTATAGAACTACCAGTACAACTAGAACAAAGAAGAGGAACAAAAAAGAAAGAAAGAAAACAGCTGGAAAAGGAGGGGGAATGGGAATGAGAAAGACAATAGAACGAATAAATTTCCTATGTTCACATATCAATACACAACCATTGCAACTCCACATCATATACAACCACAAGAATGGGAAGTTATACTCCATGTATGTATGACATGTCAAAATGCATTCTACTGTCATGTATAACTAAAAAAACAAATTATAAAAATTTTTAAAAGCATAGCTAACAAACATTTGAAAATCTACATTCTCATTAGCAGTTAAAAATCCATATTAATAAAGAAACCCAAATTTTCACTTAGTAAATGATAGATGGTATTGGAAAGGATGCTAGGAAATATCCTTTCATACACTACTACCAGAAGAGTGAACCACTACAATATTTCTGGAGAGGTTACAACACATATATGTACTATTTGACCCATAATTTCCAACTCTGGATAAGTATTTACAATAAATCATCATAGCAGATTTATCTCTAGGAATATTAATCACAGGCAGAGAAACATAGAAAAACAATCTAAGAATCAAACAATAGGGAACTAATTAAGCAAATTACAGTATATGTAGAGTAGTTTGAATGACTAAACAGAATAATTTAGAACAGCATTTTTCAACTAGATACCACAGAATCTCAGAGGTTCATATATTAAAATGGTAATGGTGTGTATTTAAATTTCTAATTTTTAATCAATAAATATTATCACAATTTTAATATTTTTGTATTTAAAATGGTACAGTTTGAAAGCATCAAGGTATTTATAAAAACAGTAATGAACAGTGATTAGTAAGGATCAAATGAGAGCTTAGCTATTCAATCAATTATAGCTAAACCAAATTAGCCACTGTGGGGGTCTTTACTACTGTTATCATTACAAATGTTATTATTCATATTTAATTTATGTTAATAAATAAGGGTACACAGATTATTTATTTGTTTGTTTGCTTATTTATTTATATATTAGTGATTAATCCTAGGGGCTTGTGCATGCAGGTAAGTATTCTACCATTGAGCTATATCCCAATCCCTTTTTATTTTATTCTGAGACAGAGTCTCACAAAGTTGCCCAGGCTGATGTCAAATTTGTGATCTTTCTGTCTCAGTTTCTAGAGTATCTGGGATTGCAGGTGTGCACCACCTGATTTTATTTTTGAAGGATGCTTAATCAATAATTATACTGAAATGAAAAAAAATTGATCAAGAACATAAATGTAATAATCACAAAAATTCAGTTCTGATAATGATGAAGAGCTATGGTTTGGGACAGGGACAAATCTGGATTCAACTCTGTGCTCTATAACTTAAGTTATATAGTGCCCTTGTGACTCTAGGTAAAATACTTAACATCTCTGAGTTAAGGTTCTTTATCTGTAAAAAGCTTGAGAGTATTAAATAATGAATATAGAGAGCTCAGAATACCGCATGGTATAGAGTATGTATCCTGAGACAGACACTAAGCAAACCAAAAATCACCTAGGAAAGTTACTGTGGTCAGTTCCACATGTGCAATAGCTAGCTAGCCAGCTGTCTGGGCCACTTGGCTCACAAGTTTCACCTATATTTTTTAAATTTTGACCTCAACTAGGGTATTACAGTTTTAGATGAAGGCAACAATATATTTTCACCAAACATGGTAGTTACTACATTGATTTTTTTCATTTTAAGTATGCTTTATTTTTAGAACAGTTTTAGACTCACACCAAAACTAACCAAGAAGTACAAAGTTTTCATACACACCTTCCAACCTCAAATATATACAACCTCTACTCCCAAGAATATCCTGTACAGAAAGGTACATTTGTTGCAACAGACAAACCTACATTGGCACATCATTTTCACCTGCATCAATAGCTCCATCAATTCAATCTTGTACATTTTATAGGTTGATACAAATGTGTAATGACTATTTATCCATTATAGTATCATACAGAATAGTTACACTGCCCTAAAAAACTCTTGTATTCTACCCTTCATCCCTCCCTCTCACCCAACATCTAGTAATCACTGTCTTTTTTTTTTATTATCTCCATAGTTTATCATTTGCAGAAAGTCATGAAGTCAAAATTATATTATACACAGCCTTTTCAGATTGTCATCTTTTACTTAGCAATATACATTTAAGGCTCCACCATGTCTCAGAGCTTGATAATTCATTTCCTTTTACTACCAAATTATAGTCCATTCTCTAGTTGTACTATTTATTTACCCATTTATCTAATTAGGAACATCTTGGCTACTTCAAGTTTTGGCAAAATTATGAATAGAGCTGTAATAACACTTGTGTGCAGGTTTTTGTGTGGACTTAAGTTCATTGGATATATATAAAGGAGTGACTACTGGGTCACATGGGAAGAGTGTGCTTATTAGTTTTATATATTAAAGTCTTCCAAAATGGCTATACAGTTTTTCATTGCCACTGGTAATGAAAAGAGTTCCTGTTGCTCCACATTCTTGTTAGCATTTGGCATTGTCAGTATTTGGGGTCTAAGAGATATGTAATGTTATCTCATTGTTTTTTATTTAACTGTCCAATCCCTACTGAGCTATAATATTGGGCATGTTTTCATATGCTTATTTGACATCTGTATATATATTATGGCAACCTATAGGTTCAGAATTTTTGTCCATTTCTATCAGTTTGTCCATTTTGTTATCATTGAGTTTTAAGAGCTCTCTGTTATTTTGGATAACAGTCCTTTATCAGATTTTTTAAAAATGTTTTCTCCCAGTCTATTATGTTTATCTTCTCATTCCCTTGTTAGTGTATTTGACAGGCATAAATATTTAATGTTAATGAAGCCTAGCTTACCAATTATTTCTTTTTTTAATGTTTTTTCTTCTTTTTTTTTAGTTGTAGGTGGACACAATACCTTTATTTTATTTTTATGTGGTGCTGAGGATCAAACCCAGTGCCTCATGCATGGCAGGCGAGCACTCTACTACTGAGCCACGGTCCCAGCCCCAATTATTTCTTTAATGGACTTGATGTTGTATCTAAAAAGTAACTGCAATACTCAAGGTCATCTAGATTTTCTCCCTTGTCATGTTATAGGAATTTTATAGTTTTGCATTTTAATTTAGTTATATGATTCATTTTGGGTTATAGTGAACAATATGAGACCTGTGTTGAGGTCTTATACTGCACATGGACATTTTTGCACATGGATATCCAGTTGCTCCTGCACCATTTGATGAAAAGATAATCTTTGTTCCATTGCTTTGCCTTTGCTCCTTTGTGAAAGATCTGTAGAATATATTTATGTAAGTCTATTTCTGAGCTCTCTATTCTGTTCCATTGATCTACTTGTCTATTCTTTAGCCAATACCACACTGTCTTGATTACTGTACTTTTATAGTAAGTCTTGAAGTCAGGAAGTGCCAGTCCACTGACTTTGTTCTTCTTCAACATTGTGTAAGCTATTCTGAGTCTTTTGCCTGTACATAAAAACGTTAGAATCAGTATGTTAATGTCTACAAAACTGAAATTTTCAATCAGATTGTGGTGAATCTACAGATAAGCCAGGAAGAGCTAACACCTTGACAATAATGAGTCTTCCTATCCATAACCATGGACCTCAATTTATTTGTTCCTTTGATCATTTCATAAGAGTTTTGTAGTTTCCTTATATAGATACTGTACATATTTGCTTAGATTTATATGTAAGCATTTAGTCTGGGCACTGGGTTTTTAATTTCTAATTCCACTTGTTCACTCCTGGTACAAAGGAAAGCAACTAACTTTTGTATATTAATCTTATATCCAGTGACCTTGCAATAAACATTAATTAGTTCCAGATTTTTTGTTGATTCTCTCAGAGTTTCTACACAGGCAATCATGTCATCAGTAAACAAAGACAAAAACCTTCCTTTCCAACTCATATTCCAATTAACTCTCTTTGCTAGCCTAACCATATTAGCTAGTACTTGCAGAACCATATTGAGAAAGAATTGTGAGAGGGGACATCCCTGCCTTCTTCTTGCTCTTAGCAAGAATGCTTCTAGTTTTTCACCATGACAGTAATTCCAAGATTTTTATAGATGTTCTTTTATCCAGTTGCAGAAGACCCTCTTTATTCCTAGTTGGCTGAGAGCTTTTATCATGAATGGGTCTTAGATTATGACATATGCATTTTCTACATTTGTGATACCGTTATGATGTCACTTGTCTTCTCAGCCTGTTGATATGCTAAGTGAAATTTACTAATTTCCAAAAGTTGAACTTTACATACCTGTGGCAAACCCTACTCAGTCAGGATATATAATTCTTTTTTTGCACATTGTATGATAATTTCTATTATTTTAATGAGAATGATTACATTTATGAGTGTGAGAGATACTACTCTTTTTGTTTCTTGCAATGTCTTTATCTGGTTGTGATATTAGGATAATGCTTGTGTCACAGAATGAGTTACAAAGAACTCCTCTATTTCTATCTTTTGGAAGACATTATAGAGGTTTGGCACGAACTATTCCATAAAAATTTGGCTGAATTCAACAGTGAACACATTTGGGCCTGGTGCATTCTGTTTGGAAGGTTATTAATTATTGATTCAACTTAATAGATATGTACTTATTCAGACTGTCAGCTTCCTGTGTGACTTTTAACAGACTGTGTTTTTTAAGAAACTAGCCCATTTCCTATAGGTAGTCAAATTTGTGATTATCAACTTTTAGTTATTCACTTTGTTTATTACCCACTTAATGTATTTGGGAATTAGAGGGAAGTCTCCTCTTTCATTTCTGATATAAATTTGTGGCATCACTTTTTTTCTTAATTATCCTGGCTAAAGGTTTATTGATCTTTTTAGATAACTAGCTTTTAGTTTTGTTAATTTCTCTATTGATCTCGTTTTCAATTCCATTGACTTCCAATTTTTAATATTTCTTTTCTTCTGCTTACTGTGGATCTAATCTTCTCTTCTTTTAGATTCCTATGGTAGAAGCTCAAATTACTGATGTTAGATGGTTTTTCTTTCACTTCCTTCCAAATTGGTTTTACTGCATCTCACAAATTTTGATAACTTGCATTTTCATTATTATTTAACACACTATTTTTAAACTTGAGATATCTTCTTTGATCTATGTGTTATATTAGTGTGTTATTTAATCTCCAAGTATTTGGGAAACTTTCAGCTATTTTTTTGTTATTATTTCTAGTTTAATTCCATTGTGATCTGAGAGTAGACATTGTATGACTTTATAAAATTTCTTCAGGTATGTGTTATAGCCAATAATGATGTCTACCTTAATGAGTGTTCTATGTGAGCTTGAGAAGATTATACAGGTCTTGTAAGAAGCAGTATTAAAAGTCAATTATATCCATTTGGTTAATAGTGCTATTGAATTTTACCATATTCTTGCTTATTTTCTGCCTGCTGGGTCTATTTTTGATAGAGAGGTATAAAAGTCTCAAACTATATTAGTGGATTGTTATGGTTGGGATATTTAATTAATATCCCCTAAAAAATTCACATTCTAGGCAATACAAGGATGTCCAAAGATTAAATGATTTGGATTATAAGAGCTATAACCTCATAAGTGGATTGGTTCATTTGATGGATTAATAATATTAATTGAAGTAGGCCACTGGGGGCTTAAAAATCATGGTAGAACAATGGAGTCACCCAATCATGGACTGAACTTCTGAAATTATGAGCCCAAAATAACTTTTCTTCCTCTAAATTGTTCTTGTCAGGTATTGTAATATAATACCTGTAATGAAGAACTGAATAACAGTAATGAAGAACTGACTAACATATGGATTCATACAATTTTTCCTTGTTGTTTTATCCATTTTCCTTCACAAAAACACTAATTCTTTATTAAGCATACGCACACTAAGAGTGGGCATGTCTCATTAAAGAATTAGCCCCTGATCCCCAGCACAACAAAAATAAATAATAATAATAATAATAATAATAATAATAATAATAATAATAAAGAATTGCCCCTAGCATTGGCACCAAGATAGGCACGAAGACCAATGGAATAGAATAGAAAACATGGAGACAAACCCACATAAATACAGCTATCTCATACTAAACAAAGCTGCCATAAATATACATTGGAGAAAAGATAGCCTCTTCAACAAATGATGCTGGGAAAACTGGAAATCTATATGTAGTAGAATGAAATTTAATCCCAATCTCTCATCCTATACAAAACTCAACCCAAAGTGTATCAAAGGCTTAGATATTAGTCTAGAAACCCTGTAATTACTAGGAAAAAATGTAGGCCCAACACTCCAACATGTTGGCTTAGGAACTGACTTCCTCAACAAGACTTTCAAAGCACAAGAAGTAAAATTAAGAATTAGTAAATGGGATGAAAATCAAACTAAAAAGTTTCTTCACCGCAAAAGAAATAATCAGTAACATGAAGAGAGAGCCTACAGAATGAGAGAAAAATCTTTGCCACTCACATCTAAGATAAGGTGTTAATTTCCAGTGTATATAAAGAACTCAAAAAGCTTAACACTATAAAAACAAATGACCCAATCAATAAATGGGCAAAGGAACTAAACAAACACCTCTAAAAAATAAATAACAACAGTCAACAAGTAAATGAAAAAATCTTCAAGATCTCTAGCAATTAGAGATGCAAATTAAAACTGTACTGAGATTTTTACCTTATTCCAACCAGAATGGTAATTATCAAGAAGGAAAAGGGTACACTCAGACATTGTTGGTGGGACTGCAAATTAATACAACCACTCTGCAAAGTAGTATGGAGATTCCTCAAAAAACTAGGAATGGAACCACTATTTGACTCAGTTATCCCACTCCTTAGTATATATCCAAAGGAGTTACAATCAGCATATTATAGTGACACAGTCACATAAATGTTTATAGTAACACAATTCACAATAGCTAGGTTATGGAACCAACCTGGGTGCCCATCAACAGATGAATGGATAAGGAAACTGTGATACACATACACACACACACACACACACACACACACATAATGGAGTATTACTCCACTACAAAGAAAAATAACTTTATGACATTCATCAGTAAATAGTTGGATCTGGAGACTATCGTGCTAAGTGAAAACAAGTTAATGCCAAAAAACCAAAGATTGAATGTTTTGTCTGATATGTGGATGCTAACGCACAATGGGGAGAGGGGGGCAGTGAATTAGACAAAGGGGAATGAAGGGAAGGGAAAGAGGGCAGGAATAGGAAAGATGCTGGAAAGAATCTGACATAAATTTTCCGGTACATATATGAATACACCACAGTGAATCTCACATTGTGTATATCCATAAGACTGGGATCCTAATTAGAATAAAATATATTCCATGTTTATATAAATATATCAAAATAGATTCTACTGTCATGTATAACTAAAAAGAAAAACTTTTTTAAATTCACTAAATTCTGCAATTTTCCCAAAGGATGGCTCTGAGTAGTTATCAAATCTGGGGGGCGGGGAGGGACACAGAATTAGCTCCTTTCATTATATAATGCATCTCTTTATCACTCATAATTTACCTTACTGTGAAGTTTACTCTGCCTGAAATGATTATAGCTACTCCCATTTCTATTAGTATTAAGATGGTATAACTTTGTCTCCTTATTTTTTAAAAATATTTTTTAGTTGTCAATGGATCTTTATTTTATTTATTTATATGTGGTGCTGAGAATCGAACCCAGTGCTTCACACATGCTAGGCAAGCGTTCTACTACTGAGTCACAATCCCATCCCCTCTATCTCCTTATTTTTAGCCTGTATGTTTCTTTATATTTGAGGTGGTTTCTTATAAACAAAAAATATAATTAGGTCTTGTTTTTTGATTCACTATGGCAAGCTCCTGTCTTTTAATTGGTGTATTTAGATCATTAATACTTAAATTATTATTTATGTACCTAAATCAATATTTTTCACTACTTTCTATTTGTTGCCCTTACGCTTTTATTTTTCTTTTACTTGTCCCTCAACATTTGTGGTTTCAAATGAGCATTTTTATATGATTCCATTTTTTTCTTCTTTTTATCTCCTTTTTATTTTTCTTTTATAGTACTGGAGACTAAATCCAGTCTCTGCTACTGAATTATATCCACAGCCCTTTAATTAATTAATTAATTAATTAATTAACTTACTTATTTATTTTGCAGTTCTAGAAATCAAGCTCAGGATCTTGCACATGTCAGGCAAATGCTCTACTACTAAGGCACATCCCTGGCCTTTTATTTTTTTATTTTGAAACAGAGTCTTGCTAAGCTGCTGAGGCTAGCCTCAAACTTGTAATTCTTCTACCTCAGCCTCTGAAGTCACTGGCATTACAGGACCACCCCACCATGTCCAGCATGTTTTCTCCTTTCTCAACACACCATTTACACTTTTTTACTTTTTTTTTTTTTAGTAGTTGTCCTCAAGTTTGCAATGTGCATTTAGAACTAATCCCAGCCCAATTTCAAATGACATATTATTTTACAAATAGTATAATCTAAAATAAAAAAATCCTACTTCCTCCCTCCTATCACTTGTATCATTGCCATCATGCATTTCACTTATACATAAAAGTGTATATAAATATATAAATTCATAAGCATACATAACTGAATACTCTTGCTATTATATTGAACAAACTATTACATGTTAGATCAATTAAGAAAAATAAAAGTTCTTATTTTATCTCCACTTAATTCTTTCTCCTGTGCTCTTCTTTATGTAGACTTGAGTTCTTGACCTAAACAATTTCCCTTCTCTCTAAAGAATTTCTTTTAACATTTTTTGGAAGACAGATCTACTGGCTACAAAATCCCTCAATTACTGCTTGTCTGATAAAATCTTTATTTCATCTTCATTCTTTTTAATTTTTTATTTGTTCTAATTAGTTATACATGACAAAAGAATGAATTCATTTTGACATGTCATACATAAATGGGAGTATAATTTCTCATTCTTCTGGGTGTACATGATGTAGAGTTACACTGGTCGTGTAATCACATACACACATAGGGTAATAATGTCCAATTCATTCTACTGTCCTTCCTACCTCACCTCAGCCCCCCCTTTCACTCACTTCTGTCTAATCCAAAGTACCTCTATTCTTCCCTAGCCACCCCCTTTATTGTGATTAGCATCCACATATCAGAGAAAACATTTGGGCTTTGGTTCTTTAGGATTCGCTTATTTCACTTAGCGTGATATTCTCCAGTTCCTCCATTTACTGGGAAATGTCATAATTTCATTCTTCTTTAAGGCTGGTAATATTCCATTGTGTACATATACCACATTTTCTCTGTTGAAGGGCACCTAAGTTGGTTCCACAGTTTAGCTATTGTGAGTTAAACTGCTATAAACCTTGATGTGGCTGCATCACTGTAGTATACTGATTTTGAGTCTTTTGGGTATAAACTGAAGAGCGGGACAGCTGGATCAAATGGTGGTTCCACTCCTAGTTTTTTGAGGAATCTCCACATTGCTTTCCAGAGTGGCTGTAGCAATCTTCAGTCCCACCAACACTGTATGTGTGTACCCTTTTCCCCACATCCTCACCAACATTTATTGTTGCTTGTATTCTTGGTAATTCTTGTCATTCTGACTGGAATAAGATGAAATCTTAGTGTAGTTTTGATTTGCATTTCTCTAACTGCTGGAGATGTTGAACATTTTTTTATATATTTGTTTATCAATTTTATTTCTTCTTCTGTGAAGTATCTACTCAGTTCCTTAGCACATTTATTGATTTGGGTGGTTTTGTTGTTGTTGTTGTTGTTGTTATTTTGTTTTTTGGTGTTAGGTTTTTTTTGAGTTCTTTATATATCCTGTAGATTAATACTTTGAGGTCAATGTGTTAAAGATTTTCTTCCATGTTATAGGCTCTCTCTTTATGTTATTGATTTTTTCCTTTGCTGTAAAGATGATTTTTAGTTTGATTCCATTCCATTTATTGATTCTTGATTTTACTTCTTGAACTTTAGGAGTCTTATTAAGGAAGTCAGCTCCATAGTCGACACAGTAGAGATTTGGGCTGTGTGTCTTTAGGCACAGATTGAAGGGCTGAACCTTTAGGCACAGGTTCTCTGTTCTAGCACCTAAGTCTGGTCCACTGTGAGTTGAGTTTTGTACAGTTATCCTTTATTCTTGAAGGATAGTTTCAGAGAGTACAGAATTCTAAACTGGTAGGGAGTACTTCTCTCAATACTTTAAACGTATCATTCCAGTCTTTTCTTGCTTTGCATGATTTCTGTGAAGTCAGATGAAATTCTTGTTACTGGAGTTCCTCCAATTGCTTCTTTCCGGATTCTCTTTTCATTTTCTAGTTTAAAGATGATGTACACAGGTGTTGTTTTTTTTTTTAATCTTTGTGGCATTTATACTGCTTGAAACTGTCACTAGGACTTCAATATTGCTTCTATTCTCTTTTTCTTCCTCTTTGATATGCCTGTTACATAGATGTTCCACCTTTTGTACTTGTCCCTCAGTTTTTGGTTTGTTCGATTTTTTTTTTCAGTGTTTCTTTTCTTTCTGCTTTTCAGTTTTAGAAATTTCTACTGACATATCCTCAAGCTCAAAGAGACTCACCCCCCTGCCATATCTAGTCTATTTATAAGCCAACCAAGAGTATTCTTCATTTCTGCTACAGTGTTGCTGATCTCTAGCATTTCATTTTGATTGTTTCTTACTATTTCCACCTCTTATATTGCTCATCTGTCCTTGCACACTGTCTATGGTACCCCACTAGAGTCCTTAGCATATTATTTAATTAAAATAATGGTTATTTTAAATACCCAGTCTGGTTATTCCAAATCCTTGTCATATCTGGGTCTACTTCTGTTGTGTGTTCTCTCTTCAATTTTTTTTTTTTTGGCCTTTTAATATGCCTTGTAACTTTTTGTTGAAAGCTGGACATGATGTACTGGGTATAAGAACATCTTTTTACTAGAGAAAAGGTCTTTTAGTAAGAGGTCAGGGAGGGGAAGCATTCTGTAGTCCTGATTATGTCTTAAGTCTTAGTGAGACTGTGGCCCTGGACTGTGAACTTCACATATGCTTCTGTTCTTTTCCCAACCTTTGATGGGACTGGATAGCTCAAAGAAGCTGAAATGGGGATTTCCCTTTCACCAGATCAGGTAGGCTCTGATAAAGCCCAGTAGGTTAGGCTCTCATAAAACCATTTTTCTTGAGGACAGACATTGTTAAAAAGAAGAGGGTGCTCTGCTGTGTTATAAAATAGCTACCTGTCCCCACTCTCATCATTTGCCTTCCCCAGGATCCCTAGCAGATTCTTCTCCAATATTCACTTTGAGACCCTGGTGAAGATCCAAAAGGTAAAACTCATAAAAATCTGGTGGGGTCAGGGGGCACCTTGGAGTTTTTAACTATAAGACTTGTCCATAATGAGCCATTGGCAATTTGTCAACTACATTTCAGGTTTTGTCACACCAATACTAGTTCCCATGGAGTTTGCTCATGTTTTCACTCTGGTGCATTATGATTCTCTATGTATGCCTATCTGTCTCTTCAATTATGAGGACAGCACTTCCTTAATGAATTAAAGAAAAATTATTGATATTTCAGTTTGATTAGCTTATTGTTAGGATAAAGTGGCAACTTCCACACTTCTTCTATTTTGCACTGAACAACCAAAGCTACTGTATTGATTTTTAAATGTATATTTAAATATCTACAAACATAAATTTTTAGTATCAACACTATTAGAAGAATGCTATGCACAAAGCCACAGTAATGGGTTATTTCACTTTAGATGTATTGACATGCACAGTACTTCTAACACTACAGTATACTGAAACTATGATTATATTGCATTTACTACTACTTTTATAATACATAGTTAAACTGTATACTAACAATATCATAGTAGAATATACTGTTTCCACATATATTTGACATTATATAGTAAATACAACATCTATTATACTATTCATAGTGGTAATTTCTTAATGGCTTCTTCAACAGAATAATATTAAATTTACCAGAAAAAATGAGACAATAGTGGATTAGTTCGATTTTATTGTAATATATAATGAATAAATTATAGTAATAATTACTAATCTTTATCTACCTTATTATTAGTTCCTTTTTATATGCCTTTGTCCCATACTAATGAAATTTTTCTGGAGAGTTAACTATGGAAGAGAAATATAAATAGATAAAACAGAATGAAGATAATCATACAAATAAGACAGACCAATAAACAACCATGATATAACTTTTTAAACATTGTATTTTAAAATAATTGTAGGTTTAAAGAAAGTTGTGAAGACTATATAGAGTTTCCTTGTACTCTGTTCAGCTGGCTCCAACAGTTACAATCTTCTATCTACAATATACCATTAAAACCAGAAAACTGGCATCAGTATAGCACATGTATACAGCTCTATGTCATCTTAATATATATATGCACATTCCTGTACCCACCAGCACAATCCAGGTACAGAATTGTGTCCCATCACCACAAAGTTCTCCATGGTGCATCCTTTATAGTCACGCCAACTCTCCCCTCCCCCACCATTAATCTGTTTTCTGTTCCATTTTCTGCCATTGTGAGAATGTTACATAAATGGAATCATATAGATTTAACCATTTGATATTTGCTTTTCACTTAGACCAATGTCCTTCAAATCTATTCCAATTGATAAACATATCAATAGTTTACCCATTTTTATTGCTGAATAATAACCCATGGTATTGACAAATCTCACTTTATTCACCTAATGTAAGATAATTTGGTTGTTTTCAGTTTGGGGTTATTACAAATAAAGTTTTTGAAGAATGTGTGGTAATATGTCATTGTGGTTTTATTTTGCATTTTTCCAATCACTAGACATGTTGAATACGTTTTCATGTATTCGTTTGTCACTATTTTATTTGGTGAAATGTCACGTCTTTAGTCATTTTCTTTTCACTGTTGGGTTTCACAGTTCTTTATAATATTCTAGATGACACCTTTGTCACATATGTGGCTTACAAAATAATTTCTTAGAGTTGTAGCTTGTCCTTTTTAACTCTTTAATGGGTCTTAGCAAAGAAATGGGTTTTTAGCCTTGATAAAGCCCAACTAAGCAATTTCTCCTTTAATTGATCATGCTTCCAGTGTCATGTCTAAAACTATGATAAACCAAAGCCTAGGTCCTGAAGATTTTTTTCCCATTTACTTCTTAAAGTTTTATAGTTAAAATTTTCATCCTTTTTTCTTTTCTTTTTTAAGTGTGTGTGTGTGTGTGTGTGTGTGTGTAAAAGACATTAAGGTGACAGTTCAATTTTGTGTCAAAAGATACCCATTTGTCCCAGCCATATTAGTTAAAAAGGCTATCCTTCCTACATTAAATTGATTTGCACCTTTGTAAAAAATAAGCTGGCCATACTAGTGGGGTTATTTCTGTATTCTCCATTCTGTTTCATCAGTCTCTCTCTCTACACCAACACCACCGTTTTGGTTACTGTGGCCCTATTACAAGACATAAAATCAAGCAGAGAGACTGAGCCCACCTTTTTTTAATCTTCAAAGCTATTTTAACTCTTCTAGTTCCTATACCTTCCTATGTTCATTTTAGAATAATCTGGTCTATATTTATTCTTTTTTTTTCTTTTTAAAAAGAAAAAAAACATTACTGAGAACTTGATAGGAATTGCGTTAAATCTGAATCAGTTTGGAGAGAATTTTTATATTTACTACATTGAGTCTTCTAATCATGAACATGTCTCCAATTACTTTTTTATTACAGCATTTATAGCATAAGTCCTATGCATATCTTCTTAGATTTACACATAGTAATTCCAATTATAAATAGAACTATATGGGGCTAGGGTTGTGGCTCAGCGGTAGAGCACTTGCCTAGCACATGTGAGGCCCTGGATTCAAACCTCACCACCACATATAAATAAAGGTATTGCATCAAATAAAAAAGGTACAGGTAAAAAAAAATTACAAAAAAAAAGTACTATATGTTTAATTCCAGTTTTGTGGGTTCATTTTTGCATACAGAAATATAGCAGATTTTTGAAGGTCATTTTGTATCTTGAAACCTTGTTGAATTTGTTTACTCCAGTTATTTAGTAGATTTCATGGTTTTGTATGTGTAGATTATTACATTATCCTTAAATAGAAACAAATTAATATATTTCTTTTTTTCTAATCCCAATGCCTTCTATTTTCTTTTCTTTCTTTACAGCATAGTCTGAAACTTTTGGCACTACGTTGCATAAAACCGTTAAGAATCTGCTTTCTTCCCTATCTTAGGGATAAAACATTCATTCATACACCATTAAGTAAGACGTTAGCTGTTTTTTATAAATATCTTTTACCAGGTTAAGAAAGCTTCCTTCTATTGTTAGATTTTAGAGAAGTTTTTTTGCAAATTTCTTTTGAATTTTCAAATGTTTATTCTGTGTCACCTGATGTGAGCTTGTGACTTTTCCTCTTTTGGCGATGGAGCCTTGTGCATGCGAAGCAAGCACTCTACCAACTGAGCTGTATCCCCAGCCCGTGACTTTTCTTCTTTACCCTGTTAGTGGTTGGACTATACTGACTGACTTTCAAATACTGAACCAGCCCTGTATCCCAGGAAACAACTCCATTGGATCATCATATATAATTCTTCTTGGACATTACTGATTTCTGTTTTCTAATATTTTGTTGAAAAAGTTTGTATCTACATTTATGAGGAATATTGGTCTGTAATTTTCAATTTTGTGCTATTTTTTATTTTGGTATCAAGGTAACATTGGTTAAATGAACTAGGAATTGTTCCCACTTCTTCCATTTTCAGGGGGAAAAATGTATAACATTAATATTAATTCTCCTTTAAAGGTTTGGCAAAACTTTGGTGAAAGTAATCGAGCCTTAAGATTTCATTTTAGGAGTGCTTTAATCATAAATTTAATAGTTAATGAGCTATTCAAATTATCTATTTCATACTGGATGGTAGTTTATGTTTTTCTAAGAATTAGTTCATTTCATCTAAATTATCAAATTGACATGTGTACGGGTGTTTGTAGTATTCCCTTGTTATCTTTTTTTATGTCTGCAGGATCTGTCCCTTTTTCATTCTCAATGATGGTAATATGTGCGTCCTCATTCTCTCCCTCCCTCCCCTTCTCCCTCCTTCCTCCTCCCCTACTTTCTCTCTCTTTCTGTCAGTTTTGCCAGAGGTTTGACAATTTTATTGCTCTTTGCAGAGAACCAGCTTTGTGTTTCACTGATTTATTTTCTATTTTTATTTACAATTTCATTGATTTCTGTTCTCACCTTTATTTCATTCTTTCTACTTGTTGTGGGCCCACCTGAGTTAAGATCTTAGATTATTGATTGAGACTTTCACTCTTTTCTGATATAAGCATTTAGTGCTATAAATTTCTCTCAGCATTGATACAACTGTCCCCTAAATTTTCAGATGTTCTGCCTTTGTTTCATTCTACTGTGAGCATTTAAATTGACTTTGAGACTTCCTCTTTGACTCATTGATTATATAGAAGTATACTGTTTAGTTTCTAAGTATTTGGAAAATTTCTGTTTTCTTTCTGTTACTAATAATTTAATTCAGAGAATATGCTCTGTATAATTTCAGTTCTTTCAGATTTGTTGAGGTTTATTTTTTGACCCTTGGGGAGGAAATGGCCTATCGTTTTTGTTTTGTTTTACTGTTGTTGTTATTTTTAGAAATACATGACAGTAGGGTGTATTTTGACATATTATACTTACAGGGTACAACCCATTATGATTTTGATTCCATCCTTTTAGTTGAACATGATGTGGACTTACACTGGTCATTTGTTCATGTATGAGTATAGGAAGGTTATGAGCAATTCTTCTACTGGCTGTCCTATTCCCATCCCTTCTCCCTTCCCTTCAGTCTCCTTTATCTAATCCAATGAACTGCCTACATGTTCCATAGGCACTTGAAGAGAATGTGTATTCTGCTATTGATGGATAGAGTGTACTATAAAAGCCAGTTAAATCTTGTTGTTCCATGTTATTGTTGGGTTCTTACATAACTTGGTTTTCTGTTCTATCGACTGTTGAGAAAGTGTTGAAGTACCCAGTTATAATTGGAGATTTGCCTATTTCTCCTTTCAGTTCTATCAGTTTTTGCTTTACATTGTTTATGACTCTGATGTTTGGCATATATATATTTAGCACTGTTATGTCTTCTCAGAGGGTTGATCCTTTTATCATTATATAATGTTCCTCTCCATCTCTGTTAATTTCCTTTGCTCTAAAGCATTCTATATCCAATATTAAAATAGCTATTCATGTTTTATTTTGATTTTTGTTTCCATGATATGCCATTTTCCTCCTTTTTTGCTTTCAATCTAGTATAATTTATTTTTAAAGCCAGTTTCTTGTAGAAACCATAGAGTTGAACTGTATTTTTAATCCACTCTGCCAATGTCTTCAATAGGTATGTTTAGATCATTTATATTTAGTATAATCAATGATGTGTTAAGGCTTAAGTTTCCATTTTACTTTTTTGTTTGGATTTTTATTTCCCCCTATTGTTTCTCCTATCTTCCTATGAGTCACTTGAATATTTTTTTAGAATTCCATTTTTTTTTAGAATTCCCATATATTTTATCTATAACATTTGTATCTTCTTGTAAAGCTATTTTTAGTGGTTTCTCAAGTATTATAAAAACACACATAAGTAACTAGATTACTGATATCATTATTTCATCATTTCAAGTGAAACATGAAAAACTTAACCTCTCTTTATGTGTCTTTACTTACCCTCACTTATAGTTATCTTAAATATTTTGTCTACACACATTTAGAATTGTACCAGATAGTAGTATAATTTTTGTTTCAACTATAAAATATTATTTACAAGGTGAAGGAAGGGAAGTCTACTAGTGTATTTACTCATACTGTACCCTTTCCATTGTTCTTTTTTATCTTCCTAATGTTCCAAAATTCCAGCTTTTATCATTTCCTTTATATTTAGAAAACTTACTTCATTACTCTTTTATAACAAGTTTAACAGTAACATATTCTCTTTCTGCATCTGAGTATGCCCTGATTTCCCGTGCATTCCTGAAAAAATATTTTCACAGTATATAAACTTCTGGGTGAAGAGTTCTTTCAGCATTTAAAAAATGTTGTACATAAGGGCACGATGGTGCACACCCATAATCCCAGCAGTTCGGGAGGCTGAGGCAGGAGGACCCCAAGTTCAAAGCCAGCATCAGCAAAAGCAAGACACTAAGTAACTCAGTGAGATCCTGTATCTAAATTATCTAAATAAAAAATACAAAATTAGGCTGGGGATGTAGCTCAGTGGTCAAGTATCCCCAAGTTCAATCTCCAGTACCAAAAAAAAAAAAAAATTGTTGTGCCATTTATAGCCCTCCATAGTAGTTAATGAAAAATTCACTGTCATTTTTACTTATTCCCTACAACTCAGGTGTTTTTTCTCTCAATTTTTATTTTTTTTTTTTTGGTCATTCATTTTTAAAAGTATGATTATGGGGCTGGGGTTGTGGCTCAGTGGCAGAGCGCTTGCCTAGCAAATGTGAGGCACTGGGTTCGAATCTCAGCACCTCATATAAAATAATAAATAATAAAGATCCATCAACAACTAAAAAAAAATATTTAAAAAGGGGGAGGACTGGAGTTGTGGCTCAGCCATACAGTGCTTGCCTAGCACATTTGAGGCCCTGGGTTTGATCCTCAGCACCACATAAAAATAAAAAAATAAAATAAATGTATTGTGTCCATCTACAACTAAAAAATAAATATTAAAAAAAAAGTATGGCTATGATGGGCCTTGCCATGAATTTCTTTGGGGTTCACTCAACTTCCTAAATCTGTAGTATTGTTCCCCAAACACTTTTCAGTGGAGGCACTCTTTGTCTTCTTTATTTGTAAGCCCAATGGCACAATTATTAGCTCTTTTGATTTAGTCTCACATGTTTCTCAGTCTCTATTGATTTTTCCCCCAGTCTATTTTCTCTCTACTCACATTGGACAACTTTTTACTATTCTATCTTTAACATCACTGACACTTTCTCCTCTGTCCTATTCATTCTGCTATTGAGCCCACTGAGATATTTTTATTTTTTCTTTCTTATTGTATTTTTCAGTTCTAAAATTTACATTTTGCTTTTCTTATATCTTCTATTTCTTTTCTGAGACTTTCTTTTTTTTTGGTTTTTTGTACATTTGTAATCAGAGAAGCACTTTTATGTTGATATATAACATAATAATTCTAAAATCTGTCATTTCAATGTTTATATCTGTTGATTACCTTTCTCATTCAAGTTAAGATAGTCCTAGTTCTTGTATGACAAGGGGCTTTTAATGGAAACCTGGACATTTTGGCATTATGTTATTAGATTCAAGATCTTATTTAAGCTAGGAGTGGTAGCACACCCTGAGCATCTTATCAAGACTCTGTCTTCCTTGCTGATGAAAGAAAGGGTTTAAAAAAAACTCATTACTTCCAGGCAGGAATGGAAGTTTAGGTTCCCCATTCAGCCTTCACGGATATGGGAAAGAGTAAAGTGAGACTCCTGGTTACTGCTGGGTAAGGATAGGGGTTCAGGCCTTTACTGATAAAACCCTGTCGGGAAAGGACAGAGTTGTCTTGTTACACTAGCTCCTCATATGGCCTCCAATGAAACTAAGTGCAAGTGGCTTCACTGCCACTGGGCAACGATGAGAGTCCTGAATCTCCACTAGGCTCCCTCTAACACTGCCAAAGCAAAGGGGTTGGGGCAACTTGCTATATCCTGACAGAGAGTGAAGTCTAGCAGTTCCACTTGGCCTTTGTTAGGAGTGGAAATACAGCCACAGTTTTTATGTGGTACTGGTCTAGAATAGAGCAGTTATTGTTTATTGTTTCAGTAAAAGATTTCTGTCTTGCTAAGCTTTGGCTAGAAAGAACAGACTTCTGTTAGGGTGTTTTGTTTTGTTATGTTTTGTCTGCACCTGTTGGCTTTTCCAAGTTGACCATTTCTCCAAATCCAATCTGGAATGTATGAAGAAAAAATTAAAAAACAAAAACAAAAACAGAAAACTCCTCACCACGTAGTTTGGGTTACTAGCCAATCTTCCTTCCTCTCTCCACTTTTCAGTTTTCTTATGGTTGTTTTTCTATACCATATCCAAAGCTTGTAGCTGTACTTAGCAGGGGGAATATGGAAAAGGATCTCTACTCTGTTTCTCCAAAAGCTAAAGTCCAACATATGTGACATGATTAAAGATAGTAGGTAATATTTTAGCCACAATTTTTAGATGAAATACAAAGAGGAACCCTTTAGGGTTGATTGTTCAACCCAATGTTCCTTCAATAAGCAACTATCCAAATATTGATGCAACTGAGTTCCCAGTGAGGACATATATTATCAAAGAGGGTATTACTTAGGAACCTTTAAAAAAGTAAGTATCAATATTTCAACATCTATTCAGTTTGAACAATCTCCACAAATTTTCTCAGTCATATTTTATGATTTCTCAATCATATTTTCCAGTGGCACATCAATCTAAAAATTCTGCCTAACAGATGAAGTTGAAAAGCCATCCTGATTACAAAATGCCAAGGCACTTCACCTAATAAATACTGATGAGTTTACAAAGTGACATCTTCTTTTAAAATGATTTGCAAAGCATCCTGTTTAAATTGTTTTCACAGAGTAGCAATGAATTTGGACAATCTAGTCACACACTCTTCATGGTCTTCCATGTGAACACTATACACACACTCATACTCTGGCAACCCCTAAACCAGAAGCATTAACAAGCCATAAGGGGACAAATCTTGGTACTGCTACCCTGATGTTCAAGTCAAGAGTTTCCCTTAGCCTTTGTTTTTTCTTAAAACATCTTTTAATTTACAGGAAATTGCAACAATAGGACAAAGAGTCCCATTTACCCCTGCCCAGTTTTTCCCAATGGGGACATCTTCTATAGCTATAATACAATATAAAAACCAGGAGAGTGACATTGATACATTACTGTTAACTGGACTATGGGCTTCTTTATCCTTTTTATAGACAGGTTATATAACAACAAACTTTGTCAGAAACACTCTCAGCTTTTGAGCATTATACTACCAAATTACCAAATCACACTTTTAACTCAAGTGCAAATTATCTATATTCACACAATTCTTATACAATACAAACATACACACGTCCCATATATTCACCTCTTTCCTCACATGTTTGCATGCATGTGCTCACATACTCACTCCCTCCCCCACCCCGTTTCACACACACCCAACAAAGGACTACATCTAAACATGCCAAAACTTACACGAAAATAAAAGTAATCCCTCTTCTTCATCCTACCATAGTCCTTCTATTTTCCCTGGGTATTGTTACAATGAAGAGCATTTATAAATGAATCTAAGGGCTAAAGGAAATCTTTAAAAGTTATTTAGGGTAAAAATCCATCCAATGCTTAAATATCCTCTACAACATCCCCACCAGATTCTTCAGTCCTTACTTGAATCTAATGATAGAAACCCCATAAAACCTAAAGGAATCCAGTCTGCCTTCAGTCAAGATACTAATTCTTAAAAGGTATTTCTAATCATGAGCCAAATTTGTTTCTCTGGGGCTCGTAACTCCTTGACTCTCGTCTCGTGGAGGATTTTAACAAGCAAGCTTCTCCCCTGTTGGCCTGAGACACTCCTCGCTTGCACCTGTTGCTCCCACACAATTAATATTCCCTTTCACCCTCTCACAGCTTAAATAAAGCATGACGGAGTTCCCCTATCCAGGAAAGCCTTCAAAATTTTAAATATCATACATGTTTTTATCTGGTTAAATCTCCTCTGGTTCTTCAGCTGTTGTTCCTGTGATATGATTTTGAAGGCTTTCACTAGCCTGATCATTCTTACAACTGAATGCACAGGAGCTTATTTACATTCCAAGACCCACAATGCTTAACTTCCTTGTTATAACTATGTTAATGAGGTGTTTTATGATCCTAATTATGGAACAGAAAACCACCGACTTCTCTTTGAATACTAAACCAACATACAGCTATGGAACTCTGTCCCCCTGGGTAAGACACCTACTGAGCAGTCAGTTTGTAGACTGGTACTAGGTAGCACTCTCACATTATACCAGTAGGTGTCACTCTACATATATTTTAAATTGTTTCAATTTTGATGCACTCGTTCAACGAATATTTATGGAATGCCCATTATGTGCCACATATGATTCCAGGTACGAGGATATAGATGAGAACAGGAAAACACAATCTTTTTCTAATGGAACTTATAGTCTAGATGTTAATGAATAAGTCTGCTTATTTACTTTTTGATGAAAGTCTGTAAAATCCTATTCCTAATACAGTTCAATGGAGAACTGCATTTTCCTAAGTCAAAATAACTCATAAAAAGCAAGTACTATATGAAACAGAATGAGAGAAATTATGCTCTGTGGGAGCTAGATTTATGTATCCTGTGCATTTTCTAGACTTCTAAATTTATTCAACACTTCTCTTATAAACTTCAAGTTTCTAAAACCACAATCTAACGTATTCTTCAGTATAATAGGGAGAAATTTACCTTGAGTAATAACTCAATTTAAAAAAAAAAATCTATCTACTCATATTTTTATAAGTAAACACTGTGTTGTAAATTTTAAGATTATTTGCAAAGACACAAATTTCCTTATCTCCCCTTAGAAAATGTCACCTGCCAAATACCAAAAACAATGCCCAGGTAAACAAGGTAAAGACAGTAACAAATTATGCTACTGCATAGAATTTAGGAATTCCTCCACTGTGGAGTTCTTGGGCAAACCTGTGAGACTCATTGCTTTTAGCAGAACTTCAGGAGAACTTGAAGCTTACAGCAAAGCAATGAAAGGTCACTGTGTCAAAAGGAACAAATCCAATTGAGGGGGCAGCCACTGCACAGCAAGAAAGTAGACTTGTCTGCACAGACATCCAAGAACCTAGCAACTAGCCAATTACTATTTTTTCTATATACTCTCAAACAGAATATCCTCCGCACTAAAAAGGCTAGAGAAATATTTCAGACACTTAAACAAAAAAGAAAGGAAAGGAAAAGTCCCGCTACTTAGAATTCTCTAAATTCAAACTTCAGGCATATAAACTTCTTTGAGTAAAATGATCCTTATAAGAATAAAACACTCAGTTTTATTAAATATCTGACTTAATGTTTCCTTTGGAATTATACAAATTATTAATTATTATCTAAATTGCTTAAGATATATTGTATGTATATCATTCAACTTTAACATGGCAACACATGTACACTTTAGAACACAGAAGTACTTGAACATTAAGTTACAAATGAACACAAAGATACTTCAGAAAAGATGCTCAGCAGTGAAAAAGATCTAGATTAATTTATACCTTAATGTTAAATAAGGCATTTTCTTTTACTTTGATGGTCAAATATATTTTAAAGACTGCTTATTGTCTATAGTCTTTAAATTATACTTATAAACTATTTGACAGACCCATTATTAATATTTGACATATCTGAGTTGTCACAAAACTTGCATGTGTTAGTTCAGTATTTTTATTCTAAATATAAAAATGTGTGTGAATATGTAGCTGCACATGTGGGTATGTATAAGGGATTTAGTATACTGGAAAAGCAGTTTTGATAATCAACAGAATATAGAGGTTAGGATCCTAGCATTCCCCTAAATTAGCTATGTAACCTCTGAGCAAGTTACTTATTATGTCCTAATGTCAATTTCCACCAAAACACAAATAATAGGATTTTAAGAAGGATTAAGCATATCATCTTATGTAAAAATGCATATGGTCTGACACATAGTAGGTGCTCAATAAATGATGGTTATTCAGGAATGCCACTTTTCTTTTTGTCCATTTGAAAGACTATACTTAATTAGTTTGAAGAACTACTGACTTGCAAGTTTAACTAACACAAAGTACATCTTCCTGCTATAATAGTTTGAGAAAATAAAAACCCTTACTCAAGTGAATGCAACAAATATGCACCTTCTCCTTTTGCTCAAATATATTTTGCATGACCTTACATGAATTGCTTAGATAAAAGATTTTTCTCTTCTGCTTTTGTTATTTTAAAGTGCAGATGCATTTGAGTCATTTTCTCCTTTTGTTTCATATCCTTAAGATCCAAAGCTTCAAAGACAGAATGTCAGCATGCAGTCGATTTATGACTGAACTCTTGAAGAGACACTGAAGAATTACCTTGTCAATCACCCCAAGGACTCTGAAGGCCTTCAGCTCCTCGGCAGGGCTCCTTAGGTTCCAAGGGGGCCTTGAACTTAGTGATCCTGGAGGCTAATGGAAGATATCAAAGATTATACATCAATCAGGGAGGTACTTGAAGGAAGACTGCCTGCTGAAGCAAATGCCAGGCCAAAGGAAACTAAATTTATCATAAATCAGAAGGGAAAGATAAAAGGAGGAAGTTTCTGTTTGTCTGTAATGTAAAATAAAAAAATAAAAAATAAAGAAAATCAAAAAGAAAAAGGAAGAAAAAAGTTACAAGTAAATAAGTCATAACACTGAAAACAAAATTTTAAAAAGAAAATTAATGAGCTGATATAATTTCTAGAGCAGTAACTCAATTTAAGACTGCATAGTTAAAAAAAAAAGACTATATAGTTATCATAAACCTTTTTAACAACTGGAGAACTGGGTTAACAATCAATTGCAACCTTATATTTACCCCAGGTTGATCCAGGTTGATCAACAATAATTTAGAAGAATAGAACTAAAAAACAACAAATTAACAAATAAACTTGGAAAAGGAGGAATACAACCATTCTTTCCCAGCATGAAAATATAGTCCTTTAATAGTACTTGATAAATATACATCATATGTTTTTTTTAAAACTATTTTTTTTAATATTTATTTTTTAGTTATCGGTGGTCACAACATCTTTGTTTGTATGTGGTGCTGAGGATCGAACCCGGACCGCACACATGCCAGGCGAGTGCGCTATCACTTGAGCCACATCCCCAGCCCTACATCATATGTTTTAAGAGGAACTGGCAGATTCAAATTCAACCAGAAAAATTACCAACAATGATGAAACATTAAGAATATCTATCATATAAGCAATAATTATTAGATCTGAGGTTAAAAGATGATTGACAGGAGAAAGAAAATTTTCTTAAATATTTTAGTATCTGTGATGTGGAAAACAGCTTGTTAGCTACAAAAAAAGATCAGTTAATACAGAAAGGGGATACTTCAGTACAGCACACAATAACCCTAACCCTAACTTTCACCTATTACTTTCAGTTTTTCTCTTTCAGTAAAATAAGCCATTCAGGTTAGAAAAACTCTAAGCAAACCTCCGTTTAGAGTTTACAACCACAAAGTACTGCTTGCTATATTCATCCTTACATTAAAATGGTGATGCTGCAAAGGATGACAGGAGACACTTAGAGTGAGTGTCCTTAGAGTGGATCTTATTATTACCAAAAATCTATTAGAATACAGAGGAGACATTTTGACCCATGAGTGAGTAGAAGACAAAATCCCCTGATTCATGCACATCATGATTAGCGAATTGCTGATACCATCTTAAATACTTCAAGCTGCTGTCTATATAACTACAGAGAGCTCCCTGTGAACAGGAAATGTCATCTGCATCTTCATTTTCACAGTGCCTAGCACATTGCTAGTTCTTGGTTAGTTGAAATGAGTAAGGAACAGCACAAATGAGAAGGAGGAAAAGAGGAGAGAAGCTAGGGAAGAAGGCAGCCTGGATAAATTGTCATTTACAACTGGGAAAACTACCACCTGTGACATTTTCTGAAAGCAGCAATTCTAGTTGCTTTCAATGTGTTTGTTTTTATTTTGTTGTTTGGCTTAGCAATTCCATGTTAATTTCAGGGTATCTGACATGGTAACATTTGGGGAAAAAAATAGACTTCTTATTTTTTAAATACACTTGAGAAAGCTGATGATAGTGGCAACTGGAGTGGATAATAATAATCTTTAAGCTGATTTAATTTAGACTGCTTAGATATGTTTCAAAAATATTTATTTGATATCTCACTTCATAGGGTATTGAGCTAAATGTCATTAAAATCAAAACTCTCTCTAAAAGCTAAAAATCTAAAGGGAATTTTTTAAGAACATAAAAATGTTGATCAAGATATTTTAATGTTGTGTATATATACAGACATATAGCAGAAACTGTCTCTTCTAATTTAACTTATATTGTATTATTTCATCTTTATCCCTCCTCCCACCCTGAATATGGTACTTTCAGGAAGTTAGTATCATAATCCCCACTTTATAGATTAGAAAAAGGGAATGGTATAATGTTTGTTCATGGTCAGAAAAGATAGTGGAAGATCCTAGAAACTCAAACCCTTTACTCTATTGCTTACAGTCTTTCTACTACACAAAAATACAACTTCCTCTGCTACATTAACAAGAAAGAGTAAGTACTGCTTATAATTCTGACAAAATGAATAAAAGGGAAAAGTTATGGGGATAAAAGAATTCTTTAAAATATAGTCCATCCATTTATTGTCTGAAAATATAGCCAAATGCCTTCATGGCCAGACTCGGCAATTAGCAAGACCCTCAGCAAGTTAGCAAGAGACCCTGTCTGCAAATAAAAAATAAAAGAACTGGGGATGTAACTGAGTGATAAAATACCTTGAGTTCAATCCCCAGTACCAAAAAGAAAAAAAAAAAAATCCTTATCTTCTATGTATACTTTCTTATTCATTGATATTATTGGATTTTCCAGTTTCCATAGAAGTACTTGGATTACTTTCAGCAATATCAATAGCAAAGAAAGCAGACTACAAAAATCTCAACTGTATCTTTCAACAAATAATTACTCTACACCCACTATGTGCAACATAACTATAAAGGATATAAATCACCAAAAAACATGAATGGCCCCTAACTCAAGAAGTTCATAATTTATTTAACAAGACAAAAACATTAAAAGTAAATAAAACATTCTTCTAAAACACAGGACCACAAAGATAAGTCATTAGTTAGTAGATAATAACCTGTGTTCTCAGAAAGAAGTCAGACTAAAGATGATTTTAAGTGCTGTGTGGAAATTAAGTTAGGAAACGAACAGTATATATAAAATTGAAAGGCCACTGGCCTGTTGGTGGGGGAGGGAAATTTG
The DNA here is from genome assembly GCF_048772815.1 of Callospermophilus lateralis. Lineage (NCBI taxonomy): Eukaryota > Metazoa > Chordata > Mammalia > Rodentia > Sciuridae > Callospermophilus > Callospermophilus lateralis. Next base: position 70,077,456 of record NC_135317.1, read on the forward strand.
TTCAAACTAGAGAACAGAAAAAATAAAATTCCATACTTAGGGTCAGTTTTTACAAGTCTTGAATGCCAAGAGTCTAGACCATATTCTCCAGAGTCTAGATAAGTCTTTGTATGAGAAACAACCCAATGAAAACAGTGATTTAGGAGGTTACTTTTGCAAAGATGAGAATATAACAGAAAAAGACCAAAGGCAAAGAAGTGATCATTAAATCTCTCTTTCTACTTTAAACCTCTATAAAAGTTACATCAGAGAAATGAACAGAGAACACCATGAAATAAAATCATCAATAAAAAAATCTCATATTTCTTATATATAACATTTAAATTGGGTAAAATCCCACAGATCTATGCCTTCTTCAGATGGCAAAAGGAAACATAAATCCACAGAATTTTAAGAACAGAAAGAGACTTTAGAGATCAAGTTAAACATTCTCAGTTTCTTTTTTTTTCCCCCAGATGAGAAAACTGAGAAGTAGCAAAGTAAAACCATCTAAAATGATAAAACTAGGCAATAGATAAGAGGGGATTAAAAGATCATCATTAGGGGTAACTTCAGCTCCTTTTTTAAAAAGGAGACAGTGAAATTCTAGGCAACGTGGCTGATTTCCTTGATGACAAAGATAAAAATTTTCACTTATATTTACTAGCCACTATAGCAGATGATGTCTAGAGAAGAAAGCTTGGTTGCATCCATCTACACCAGGACTAAAGATGGGCACAAAAAGGAGAGAGACAAGAAGGGACAATGATCCAACAACCTTCAAAACCAGAAATGCTAAGATACACCACTCAACTGGCCAAGCCCAGGGCCAGGACCCAGTCAATCCAGGCTCTGTCTCACAACTCTTCTCACTACAGTGCTCTTTACAGCCACTACCTGTGGACTACAGTCCCCACATTACTTAAACCTACTTAGTATTCCAGTTGTACATTCTCTAAACTTTTTCACTTGTCATTCCTTACTGTCAGTAAGCACTGCTCTACTCCTACCTCTTCCTTGGTGCAATACCTTCCCAAACTTTAATGTGTAAAGGACTGAATTCAAATGAAGATTCTGATTCAGTAGGTCTGGGTGGGAACTTGATATTCTGCATTTCCCAGAAGTTTCCCAGTGATGGTGATGCTTCTGGTTCACCAACCCCATTTGAAATAGGGCTAAGCACTCCTCTCCTCAAATAATCAGAGGGAATAGCCATTATTGTGGGAGAGGAGTACAAAAATAAGTAAGAGCAAAAGGAAAGCACTGTCAAAAAAAAAAGTATCAGAAACCAAATTCTAAGTATCAGGAACCAGAATTCCTGAACTTGGCTTCTTCCATAGATTTTGGGCTTTGCAAAGACTTTCTTGGGCAACCTACTAAACCTAATATCCAACCTCCCAAGCCTGACTTGGACCACATTCCACGCCTGACCCTTAACTGCAGCTCTATTACTGATTTACATCCCAACTGCCATCTCTGCTTAGCCAGTGTCTCACTGAGGATGAAACAATAACTGAAATGGAAAAATACCTTTGAGACATTATTATAGCAGCTGTGCTCAAAATCTACAAAATATTAAGAAAGTCATGTGGATGAGGTTGTGGCTCAGCAGTAGAACACTGGCCTAGCACAAACAAGGCCCTGAGTTCCATCCTTAGAACCACATTAAATAAGTAAATAAATAAACAAACAAACGAATGAATAAAGGTATTGTATACAGCTACAACTAAAAATAAATAAATAAATATAAAAAAGGAAAGTCATATATCCTATGTATTAATGTTCATTCACACTTTGTAACTGCATGATAAAAATGTATGTGCACTTTAGAAGCTACACAATCTTTATGTCCTAAATTTAGATCATTTACTGTCTTTTTCCAAACTTCATTGATCTTGAGTATAGAATTCCTACAACTAAAAATAGCAAAAATTCTATTTTGAACCTTTTCAAAGGAAATCCCCTTTCAATATTAATTCTTAACTCATTCAAAGTCATTTACAATTTTTTAAAAAGAAAGGGAAAAAAAATCTGTCTCCTTCAGTTAGGATTTCACCTTAACTTCAAACAAAGCTCATTTCCTTTTTATTTGAAACCTACTCCTTAAATTTTATTGAGGTCTATCAGTAACAAAGTAATGAAACAAAGAAAAAGGTAAAACAGTGCTTCTATTTCCTTTCTGTCCTTTGAGAAGGATATTAGCACAGAATTTTAGAACTTTAATATTTACCACACAAGTGTCTCTGAAGTTCAAAAAAGCAAAAGCTTAAGCCATCACAGAAAACTTGGGCACAGGGGGGGTCATTATTTAGACTACACCAAAGGGGAAAATGGTAATTAACAAAAATTATAAATGCCAAAAAGGATTCTTTTATTTTCCTAATCCACCAGGCTAGAAAGAAATGTTTGCCTATTGATTCAACAGAGAAATTATATCAACAGATAAATTATGAGCAGGTTAAGTCATTCACATCAATCCTCTCATTGTATTGGCTGAAATTCAGATCCAAAGATGGTTAATGAAGAAGAAATCAGGGTTGTGGCTCAGTGGTAGAGTGCTTGCCTTGCATGTGTGAGGCCCTGGGTTAGATCCTCAGCACCACATAAAAAACAAAATAAAGGTATTGTGTCCATCTACAACTAAAAAAGAAAAGTAAAAGAAGAAGAAATCATGAATTCACCAAGCTAATCATGAACCTCTGGAATTCATGTAACTTAAATCACAGATAAGAAAATAATCTAGCATGTTTCTGACCAATAGGGCCAGGATTAACAGAATAATATACAAAAGAGAGAATAAAAGCAAAAGCTTACCATAAAAGAAAAAATACCACACTTACTCTCCAGTAGTATCCTTGCCTAAGAAATAATAAAAAAAAAAAAATCCTACACACCAGATCACATTGAGTAGCTGCCCCCTTTTATCTTTTCTGAAACAATTTCCCATGATTCTACATGGCTCTTGCCATCTCTCTAACTTTTGTTTCAATTAGACATATTTATGTCTTCAATTATGCTATAAGGTTTGCAAGAGCAAACACTATGTATAGTTCCAAAGTATATCTAGATTGATGTGCACAGAAAGTCTAGCAGATGCTTAATGAATTAATATACAACCTTGTATGATCGGCTATCCTATATTAGATCTCCTTAACTTTATTTTCCTTAGAAGTTATGCTTACAGAAAAACTCTTTTTTATTTTATTTATTTATTTTTTTTTAGTTGTCAATAGACCTTTATTTTATTTATTTTACGTAGTGCTGAAAATTGAACTCAGGGCCTTACACATGCATTCTACAACTAAGCCACAATCCCTGCCCCCTTACGGGAAATTGTGACTAATAGATTTGATGGTCCTGTTCTTTAAGTCAAAACTGTAAGAAGACCTTATATATTTATTTGCCCAGGAAATTATGGCTCCATAGAAGTGACAATGGCAAACTCTAACAAGGATGCATAGGCAAAGATATTGAATGAATAACTATACGTAGAAAATTCACAGTTAATGTTAAGGGAGTTTGTATAATGTTTAAGAATATTTATATACAAGATGGGGTTAGTATAACAAATAAGTTTATAGACTCATGTTATTTAATGTTTTTATCAATGCCCTACAAAATAAAATCAAGAATATAAATATCAGGACTGCAAACAAGAAGGGCCACCAACCCCATGGAAAAAAAGGGAATTAAATTCAATTAATGTTTCAATGAATATTTAATTTAAAAAATAAAATTCAATAGTGAAAAGTTAAAGGATATAAACTTAATAATATTATCATTAAGACTACATTCATAGAGAACAGGAAAAAATTAACAAGTAGAACATAGAAGAGTCACAATAGTTCAAAAGCTGAAAATGAATCAGAAAAATAGATAACAATATTTAATATGCAATTATTATGTTAGGGTAACAAATATATTACTTTAGCTTGGATGTAATCTTTTTGTTTTATAATGAATAATCAAACACCATAAAAATTCTCAATATAATATCTTACACTAATAAGTACAATTTTAGTAACTGTACTTTTTCCATCTATAGTGATAATGGCACTTTAAAAAAAATCATACAGGAAATAAAAATGGCTCAAAAAATCAGCAGTAAAAAACAACAATGGTCCAATGAATCGAGGTTAAATATTGGGCTATTCTTAAACTAAAAAAATAGACATTTTTCTATCCCTAGCACCACCAAAGAAAAATGTTTTTGAGACATTTTATAATTTTTAAAAACTATATAAAACTAACGTGTGTGGAAAACAGTATACAAAAGCAGTGTATGAAGCAGATATTAAGAATGGGGCTAAAATTTATTAAACTAATCTGGATTATATCTGGTCTTTATGCTAGGTAGGCACAAAGCTTATCTAAGTTGTAGGTGGGTGGGTTAGGGAGGTACATCCATGTACAGAAGTATTTTTTTTTAAACTTCATTTAATCCTAATAACAACCCAGCAAGGAATAATTACTACCTTCATTGTTCAGATACAGAAACTGATGCCATCTTGCATTGACTCAAGTGGTAGAACTGTATATGAACAAGGTTACCTGCCCTTGGATCGATTAAAATATTATTATAAACTAAACACTTTTCCCCCAGAGGTGCTCTACCACTGAACAACATTCCCAGCCCTTTCTTACTTTTTTTTTTTTTTTTTTTTGAGACAGGCTGTCACTAAGTTACACAGACTGAATCAAATTTATGATGCTTCTGCCTCAGTCTCCCTAGCTGCTACGATTATAGATGTTCACTACAGCATCCCACCAGAAAATATAATCCTTAATTTGCATTACAAAAATTTAGTTTGATATAAAGAAAAAGCATACAGAAAAGTTTCTTCCAGAAATTTTTCAAGTCCAGGTAGATAAGAGATAAAAATCAATAATAAACCATATTTCTAATGTTTTAAGCATTTATCTGCCTTACACACAAGCCTACTAGTAGTCCCAAATAATCTAAATATTGCTTCTAGAATGACTACTTTACATCCGTGAACTATAGCAGATTCTCATAGGTCTTGTGAATAAAGTGACAGTTTTACCATGAATCAATAAAACTGTACAGGAACTGTATAAAAATCATAATTTAACTTTAAGAAGTTTAAATATAGTATGAATTGCTGTCATTTTATAGCTGGGGAGATTTAGGGTACCATTAAGGACTAATGAAGGGCGGAGAAAACAAGTCCTGTTTGGTTCTACTTTTGGTGATTTGCTATAATGCTTTTCCTTTCAACATTAACTTAAGAAAATTATTAATAAAATTCCAGAAACCAAAGTTCTCAAATATTCTAATTAAAAATAAAGCTGAGGGGCTAGGGTTGTGGGTCAATGGTAGAGCACTTACTTAGCACATATGAGACACTGGGTTCGATCCTCAGCACCACAAATAAATAAATAAGATTGACAACTAAAAAATATTTTTTTAAAAAATGAAGCTGAAAGAAAAGACATCAAAAAATAATGGTTAAAGAAAATGCAAAATAAAACATAAGATATACCTGAGATGCATCATCCAGCTGCGGCTTTCCATAAAGGCTGGAGATACTTTCTGCCCTCATGAGATACTCCGCTGTTCTTCTCTTCACAGCTTCTCGGCGAGTAGGGCTTGACTCTCCTAAGGGAGACAACAAAAGTCTGGTCTTGTGAAAAATAAACTTTTTTCATCCCAATGTGAAAATTAACTTCTTTCCACCCAAGTCATTTTACATTTCACCCAAGCCTGTTTACATTTCTAACCGTGAAGAAGAGATACTCAAATTTCAAAAACACATGAAAGTGTCATTCATTTCAATAAGATCTAAGTATTACCCCCATGAGTTTCATGTATGCAAAATTTGACACCCTCCTATTTAAGTATGAATTGAGAACTTAATGTATTTTAGAAGTCAAACATATAAAAAAAATGTAGCCAAGACTAGCTAATCCAAATCCGGACAATATACAGCTCAACTCAAAAATAAGACCAAAAGAAATGGATTTTTAATCAGAGTGTGACATAGAATTGCTATGCCACGAGCTACATAAAAGTACCACCAAACTGGAAAATAAAATCACTGAGAGCATTTCTAAATTCTAACTAATCGATTTATTTGTAAGCTTCATGGTTTTTTTCAACCAGTAAAAAATTTTCATGCATCTTTATAACTGAAAACAGGAATGTGATTGCAATTCCTATAATATAAAATTATGTGAAACTGAGTACATCATTGACCCTATTTGGGTCTCAGCTTCCCTAAATAAAGGGTATTCAAAATAACCTCCAAAGAACTCTCAAGACTTCAAAAGAAATGGTTAAAACTTTGAAGTGCTGGGCTCTCTCCATAATGGGATGATTTTACCCATTTCATATGATTGACTAAGATATAGCATTTCATTTGAAGAAGGGATTCTGCTGTAGTTTGGACCTTAACTCTCCCAGCAAAGGTCCCTGTTTTGTTAAACATGGTCACTAGCATGGTGCTACTAGGAAGAAGTGGTGGGATCTATAAGAGGTAGAGTTTAGTCAGGGGTCTACAACTCATTGAAGGTGTGCTCCCACGGTGAGTGCGGGACCCTTCATCTGTTGCTCTTTCCTCTCTTTTGCTTCCTGGCCATGAGATGAATAGTTCTGCACTGCCACATTCTCCCACCTCGATAAGTTGCCTCACCACAGGCCCAAAACAATGAGGCCATTGAATCAAAGCTAAAACCTTCAAAACTGAGACAAATATTTTCTCTTTACAAGTTGATTGTTATGATGATATAAAATTTACCAACATGGATCCCATGGCTGAAAGTCAAAAAGTTTGAAAACCAGTGTATCATATGATCTTTAAGGGTTCCTTTCATAAATATTATTCTGTAGTATTCTAAGTGATTCATGACTCATTTGATCAAAGCACTTAACAGATGGTACTATTATCATAATTCATTCTATGCATCTTCTTAATGAAGTTAACCAAAAAGAAAGTACCCTGTAGAGGAAAATGCCTTACATTACATTCTAGAAACTCTGATGAGTTATCTAAATTCTGGTTCTGCCTCTCATGGGTCATATGGCAAGTCATCTCAACTCTCTGACCCACTTCCTCATGCCCTAAAATGGAAGTATATACTTCTAATGATCATGAAAAGTGAAAGAGAAAACATATATACATGGAATTACAACCGAGCCAGTCATATAGGAAGCACTAATTGTAAAGTTTTTAAATGCTGGTTTTTTCCTCAAAACTAAATCCTACAAAATGGTATTTCCTGAATTACTAAATTGAAGATAAATGGATTATAGTAAAGCAAATATTTTTTTCCTTAGAAGACCACCAGTGGAAAACCTCTATTTATTTCTGCCTGGAACGGCATCTTCTGCTTTTCTAGGAAATGCCCCTTTCTCTCTTCAGACTTTCCCAGTCTTTCCCTATCTCCAAGTGGTTTGAAGGAAAACTGTTCTATGTCAGATCTCAGTTCCTCTAGCTACAAAGCTCTGTCTACTTAGGTCGGGGTGGGCTTCCCTGTGCCAAGCTGCATAGAGCCTTACTCAACTGGCCACAGCTGGAGAAGAAAAAAATGGCCCAATATAAACTGGACCTTCTCTGTTTTTGAAGCTATAGGTAAGAGGACTGGGAAGCACCAGCAGCCACAATTCCTGCCAAAGCAAAAGATCTGAAAGGAAGAACCTGATACAGAGGAAAGATGATGTGGAAAACCAAAAAGCAAAAAGAAACCCTAGTGTGACCAGGGTCCCTGATTCCAGGTGAATCTATATTCCTGTCTTTCTTTGCATAAAGTAGTCCAAATGGGGGTGCTGGCACATGCTAACCAAAGAATTCTCATGGCATACAGACCTCAAAGAAAAACTGTAATGAAGTTGAGATTGCAATTTTGCTAAATAACTTTCCTTTTATATCTTTTACATTATCATTCTACCTCTTCTCTCCTTCATGAGTAATTCATAAATACAACTGGTCTTGCCAGAGAGAGGGATCTCTATTTCTTTTTTAAATGTGGAACAATCTATATTTGTTAACTTTCCAACTCCTCAAACAGCAATTAAAATGTCAGTATGCTTCTGTCCTTAAAATGTCCTTACTTCCTACGCCCAAGGTTTCCCACTCAAGTTGAAAACATGGGTACAAACCATGGACATCAACCTAAATAAATGTGACACACTTTGAAGATACAACGTCCCACATAAATAACAGCTAGTCATTATTTCTACACGCTGCTAGTCCTTTTTTATGGTTTATTGTTTTGGACTCTGTTATTGCTAGTATCCTTAGCTCTTCACATTTCAGGTTACACATTTTAAGCCCTAATAAACCCTAATTTGAAATCTGGGGCTCCCCTTAGGCTCAATTCCAATAGAAGCTGTGACACTTTCGTTTTTTTAATTCAGTGTATCCACAGTCTCAAAATTTGGCTCTATTCAAATTAATAAACTCATCTCACAAAATAACTTGAAATTTAAAAATGACAAGAAACAGAATATGGTTTTAATCATATTTTGTAATCAAATGCTGTTTTTTAAACTTCTGATTCTTCTGCCACTTTCTAGATAGTATCCATGGTAACAAAGAAACAAGAACCAGAAGCCAGCAGCTGAAATGGACTCCTGCTGATGATGGTGAGCCCACTTCCATGGAAACTTATGGCCAAGTAATGGAAATACTGGAAGGTTTTTTCAATGCAGCCTTTTATATAGATACTATGATTTCTTCCTTACCAGCCTTTACAAAGAGTTCACATCTACTGCTGATAAATAGTGGCAGCCAAGAAAGAAAATCACCTCTTACAGATATCTGCTGCTGAAGACTCAAAGAGGTTTTCTGAGTAGATTTCCAGAATAACTCTTACTGATAGAATTATTGATAAATGTGATTTTAAACAGATTTTAATTGATTAAAAATGTTTAATTCACTCTGTTTTCTGTAGTTTGCTCTTCCCTTTCAAACACACAAGGGCTTACATGTGTGCACATTGACAGTTCTTAATGACTATTATTCAAGGAAAATGTATCTAAATTCAACCTTCAATCCCATATTAGGTAATGTAGCTATTATTTCTTCAATAACATAGCTACACAGAATACTTTTTAAAGGGAATACATGATTTATATTCTACCTAAAGACAAATTAATACCTTCGATGAGTTTCTGTACATTTCTGCTAATCATTCACATAAAGCACCAATTTCCACTGGGTTTTGGCATTCAAAAGAAAAAAAATGCTTCCATTATTCAATAACTGTGGTGGTTAATCTTGGTTGTCAACTTGGCTGAATTGAGAGACCACCTAGAAAATCGGCAAACCATCTTCTGGGTGTATCTGTAATGGTGTTTTCCAGAGATGATTAGCATATGGGTCAGCAAACTGGGGCTGTGTTTAGCAGGGAGACCTGCCCTACATGTGGGTAGCACCACCCAATAGGCTGGGGGCCCATATGGAACAAAGAGCACAAGTGGTGATGGGATTTGCTGGTGCATGCAAACTCAATTCTTCTTAAACATTTGTAATTTTTGCTTCTGCCATCATCTGCAGACATCAGACTGCAAATTGTTCAGCCTTTTAAGACATACTAGATCCAGTGACTCTCCAGGGAGCTTCCAGGACTTCAGTCTTGCACTGAGGCTGCATCATTGGTCTCCTTATTCTGACACTTCCAGTTTCTTGAACTGAGCAGCTACCAGTTTTCCCAGCTCTCCAGTCTGCAGATAGCCATTATGGGATTATCTAGCCTAAGGCAGTATAAGCCAACAATTAAATTGCCTCTTATGTATAAGTTCTGTTCCTCTAGAGAACCCTGGCTAACTCAATAATAATCTCTCTGTCAAAAGAATTTGGTGTACCATAAAAGTTTTCTTATGTGCACTTATGTGATAAACCTACTGGGAAGATGAATATAGGATGACTACAGAATGTGATCTGTGAAACAAAAGAGTACAACTGAGTAAGTAGGAGAAGAAATTCCAAAGTTGTTACCAAAATATCTAGAAACACTGGACAACATATTTTGCATTTCTCTGGACACCAACTCTGACTTCATTCACTAAAAGTTGTTTTATAGAAGATATGGTCTATAGATAATAGATATGGAAATTCTGATTTTTCCTAGAACACATCACAATTTGCTACCCCTTCATTGTATCATATCCTATTTACAAGAAATAAATTTTCTCTCTTTTATAATTAAGAAGATTAAACTCAAGTATGTGAAATTTCTTTCTCAATTACACAGTTAAAGTAAGAAGAGCCTGAACCTAAATCAGCTCTTTTAGGGTACTTTCAGGGTACTTGCCAAGTCACCTTTCAATATAAATAAAGTAACTGAATTTGAATGTGATTATTCTACTGTTTGAGTAGAACAAGAAAACTACAAAGCACAAGTATAGGTGAGTATGGCAACAAAGATGGAGAGAAAATAAATATAAGAATTTGAGAAAGGTACCCATTGAACAATACACAGAGTAGAATTAGAGAAGAGAGATACCTAAGATGATAAACATAGACATAGGAAAATCAGAGCTATAAAAGATATACATAACTCTATGTAAAAGGAATATGGAAAAACACAATCTAAAACTGGCATGATTGGACTAAAAAGAGAATATACATTTTGATGTAATTCTACAAAAAATCATCATAGCAGTGTCAGTGAGGTGAAGATAGGTCTTTTGAGGGGAGGGTGGGGGACTGACCTCTCATATACCTTTGTTACCCAAATATTATATCTGGAAAACAAAGGTCTTTTCTTGTTTACCCACAAAAGAAAAAAGAGGCATTTTCATTATGAAACTAATAAAAATTGATTTTACAAAAGTAAAAATTGTTTTAATTCTGCTCTTCTGCCCTTAGTCACTACTACATGTATTTTGCTATGAATATAGCAAACAATCTCACTATTTATTCAACAAAAGAAATGGAATACTGAAAGAACTTGCTTATTTAGAGTTCTTGAAAGACAGTTGTCTATATCTGTATTTCATGGGAAATTTTAAGGGAATTTTAAGGGTATTTTCACTAGAATTTTTACCACATGCACAGAAATTAATCTGTACATAAGACTGTGCTGAACACATCTTATATTCTTATTCCTATTCCTACTCCACAGATACTTTCCAATAGGCCTTATGCTGCTGGACTTGGTTAAAACATGCCTGGTTTCATTGAGATTTATCCCATCAGAAAGAACATCCAAATCAACCTGATTTGCTGGAATGAGTTTTTGTTTGTGGGGGTTTTTTGTTTTTAACAACTTTAGTCACATACAAGAATACTCCTGTTTCAGATGGCCTTGGATAACTACAGTTTTTTTTTCCTTAAGTGCTGATTTATTATATTTAATGGTGCTTTGTTCTTTTCAGGTATAGCCTACCATTTCTGCTTTATGCTAAGTGTTTTAACTACAAAAGGCAACCTTGGGAAAAACAATAATTTATGGTTCTACATGTCTACTCCAACACTGAAGCCATCAGCTTTTCCGTGTATGACATGAACCGGTCAGTTAGGGAATCTGCTTTCTGCAGTTAGTGAGTCCCCTATTAATGTTTTAACAAAACCAATTGTTATGTGACCACTAGAAGTTCAAAAAGTCACCAGAAGAGAGTAAAAGCAAAAGTCACAATCATATTCATGCTCAAGCATTGCCTGAATTGATTGCTTTGGATGTTACTTAGTGGTTTTTTTATTATCAGTAATACTGAATGAAAACTAGCATCAGATTATACACAGTGTTAAATGCCTACAGAAACAGCCTTCTTTTAGATTCAATATTTTCTTTCTACTCCATAACTTTTCTTTGTTTTGCAATTTTAAGAGTACCCAAAAGACTATGACTGACGCCTTTCAAAATTATAATGCTAAGCCAGTCTCCTCATGATAATAAATCTAGTCCAAAGAATAACAATAATCCCCCACATTTCCCTTATGTTTTAAAGCCAAATGGCATCTAAAAGATAAAAAGATTTAAAATAGCTAATGGAAGAAACTGAAGGAAAAAAAGGAAGAATGGACTAAAAAAAGGTAAAGAAATATAGAGAAGTAAAACTCTACATAAATCAAAAAATTTTTACTTGCCCTATTAGTAAATATGAATGTTTCCCAATCCCCAAAAGGCCTTTGTTCACTCTTTCACAGGTCATACAGGGCATCTTAACATAAGTGGCAAATCTATGAAAGAACCCAGAGTCCAACAACTGTTTTCTGGATGTCATGATATTGATTTATATTTTTTCTTTGAGATAATGTAAACTAATCAACAGATTACAAGTTTATTATTTGTAATCCTATAAGTTTCACAGGTTCCAGGATGACACCACAAATCATCATGCTACTCAGAATGGTGAGCAATTTAAAACTTATGAATTATGAATTTCAAGAATTTTTCATTTAGTATTTTCAAACCAGAACTGACTACAGGAACCTGGAACCACATAAAGTGAAACCAAGGTAAAGGAGGATTACCCAGCTTCCTGCCTACAGATGCATTACTGCTTTTTATAACTTAGTGCCTTTCTCTAACAAACAACAGTTACACAAAATACATATCAGGGAAGATCTGTATAATTACTGTCTTCATCATCTATGTTGCTGAAATGTATATAAAATTAGATTTTAACATAAATTTATGAAAAATTGTGTAACAGTAAAAAGGGAAATAAAACAGATATCTAAGTAATTAAAGCCACTATGTAAACAGAATAAAGCCAACAAAGTTAGGCTGTTATTGTTTGACAGTTACAATTTTAAAAGCTGTTTCTTAACAATTTATAAAGAAGTACAGTATTTCTGTACAAAGACCTGGTCAGTTTTCAAATGATACCCACTTTTTTTAATGTTGTCTTTTGGAAGTTTATTTATTTAACAATAACATGAAATAAAATAGGCTGATGCAAATTTTGTTAATAAATATAATAACTATTTTATTCTTTGGCTTAGTAAAGGTTATTGGGTGAATCCAATTCTGGTGAGTTTGTGGAGACAATATCACACATGTGTCAAGATCAATGTTTTAAAATAGTAAACATGCTACTATGAAAAAGAGTTATAAATATAGAAGTTTAGATTTCAAGTCAGCCCTTTGAAACATTTTTGTGGGAAAGAAAAGGGAAAGCAGTGATACTCCTGCAAGTCTATTTTATATGGTTATAACAACTATGTGAATTTAAAGGGGCAATATCAACTCATTTCAATTACTACCTAAGCTCTAGAACTTTGTGTATGGCATCTGTAGACATAAGAGCTAGTAATAAGAATGTGTAAGAAAATGTTTTATATTTTCCAGATAGTCTTCCTGCAATAATGCATCATGGTTGAGCCTTACTAACCCAAAAACTGAATCTAAAATGTTCTGTAATGTTTTGAGCACTGCCATAGGACCAAAAGCGGGCAGTTCCACATCTGGCCTATAACCACATGTGACAGGTTATAGTTAAAATAAGGTGCACTAACACACACACACACACACACACATAAATTCCCTCTGGTTTATGTGTATAGGGTGTGTATAAAACAAATCAATTTTGTGTTTAGATTTGAGTCCTATCCCAAAGATATTTCATTATGTATATGCAAACATTCCAAAATCTAGAAAAATCCAAAATTCAAAACACTTTAGGTCTTAAGCATTTTAGATTCTTCTGGGACTTTAAAATTCTTTTACATTTGCTATAGGTAGTTCAAACTGCATAAGTAGTTGTATGTTAACTATAACAGTTATCTTAGGCCTTTCACTGCGTTTTCCGTATTCTCTAGTTCTTATTGAAACCTGAGTTTCTCTACTTCTGCTGGTAGGTGGGGTCTGCGTAAGCCTGAGGCCTCTGTAGTGGAGAAACACTGTTATAGTGTTAGCAACCAACCAAGGCAGGGGATGTCTGCCATCCTCAGCCCTGAGGGTAACAGGGGTAAAGTTGGAGGATGTTGTGTTGCAGCTCTTTTGTTTTTTAACATTTTTTCAAATTTATTTTTTATTCTAATTTGTTATATATGACAGCACAATGCATTACAATTAATATTACACATATAGAGCACAATTTTTCATCTTTGTTCCCCAAAAAAACAAATACCAAATGTTTGATATAAAGAGGTTGATTCATAGAGAGATTAGGAGGGAGAGCATGGGAGGATTAGACAAACTCTAGACAGGGCAGAGGGGTGGGAGGGGAAGATGGGGGCATGGGAGTAGCAAAGATGGTGGAATGAGACGGACATTGTTACCTTAGGGTAAGTACATGTACTAAGTACTAAGTACATGTATGATACCCACTTTTGAGACCAGTAATTTAACACAGTAAGCTACTGAGAAAAAGCAGATTTACACTGTCACTACTTCAAAAGAGAAAACAGATAAGCTGAAACTTCTGTGCAATTTATACACAACAAATTCAATTATAAAGATATAACTACCTGCAACCTTAATTATTATAAAGATACAACAAGTTATGGTTATACAATATTGCATAACTCAAGAAATTACAAAATAATATTTAACTTTGTCTCAAACTGCCTAATAACCACCTAGTAATTAAAAAAAAAAAAAAAAAAAAAAAAGAAAAGCAGGGGCTGGGATTGTGGCTCAGTGGTAGAGGGCTCGCCTAACATGCACAGGGCCCTGTGTTCGATCCTCAGCACCACATAAAAATAAATGAATGGAATAAAGATATTGTGTCCAACTACAACTAAAAAAATAAATATTAAAAAAAGCAGTTCTACATTTAGGAGTTTGGGAGGTTTTTGTTGTTATTGTTGTTTTGTTTTCTTCAATTTAGTTTACTTTACTCCACAGATATCTACATTTGTCCTGATCAGAAACAAAGATTTTTCAGTAATCACAGGGATCAAATCAGCCCTCTCAATTTAATGTTTTTAAACTGTGTTGCTAAAGATATAAAAATGTGCTGATACTGATGATAGAGATTGTCTAATAAAAACCCTTCGAGAATCCTCATCAATCTCTCCGCTTTTGCTGCAGAACAGCTGTGGCTCACACAGATTCACATGAATGAAAATATTTAGATGAGAAACCACCCACTTAGTTTATTTTCCATATGACTTTCCTGTAATTATTTTGTAAACTGTTCACACAACAATACATAAAAACATCTGCAAAAACAGGTAATTAATGTGTCAAGCCAAACTAATGCATTTTTTATGGTGTCCATGCTTCGTCAACTGTAATTATAACTCTTTTTTAAGCAAATGATGATGTGTTTGTTGCAATGTGCAAGTGGTTATTTTAGATGCTCTGTTTACTGTTCATACAATCTGAATATAAAACTCCACAGCTACTTTACCCCACATCAATGCTTTACCTAGCTTTTTGCTGAAGCAGGAAAGTGGTTCTCTTTTCCAAGCTATAATTTCCAATAAACATTTTTGTCATTAAAAGATGCAACTCTCAATGTAAAAGTTGACACCAAAATAACCAACAATTCAAGAAGCATATGCCAGCAAACTACTCATCCAGACTTTACTCCTTCATGTGTAACTATAGGAAATACAGCACTTTATCCAAATAGGCTATAGAACCCTCAACCCCCTAAGAACAAAGAGAAGTTTAAACATTCATTGTGGTTTTAATCATACTATATCCATTGCACCTGGTTCCCCAAATACATGTATTCGGGAAAGAACCAAATGAAGAACCAAATCTTTCCCAAAATATACTGTTTTGTATTCAGCTTATCCTGCCTGAGTTCTAACTACATGAGAAATCACTGTCATTACCACTACTACTATTACACATTAACTGTGTGCCAGTAATCATCCACTGATGGCCCAAAGTATGTGATCTCTAAAGTTCTGTTTCCAGAGCTAACAAAATCTAAGATTAAAGAAGAAGCACAATGCTATACTATTTTGCTAGAGTTCCTTTTCTTTTTTTTTTTTTAAGGGGTAGGGGGTGCTATTTTTTAAAATATCAGTAACTAATTATAGTACAGAAATACCCAGGCAATTAAAAGACTCTCAATAAACAATATTTTCTGTTTGCTTGCTTTCCTAGTGAAATTTTTAAAGATAGTGGAGAATTAAATATTACAAATCCAAGCTTATTCAACTTTTTTTAGACAAATTTTTTTCTAAATTGGGCTGTTCCATACTTAATTAGAATATATTAAAATTAATGTAACTTGCTTTCCCTAAGTATTAGCTACTGTGATATGCTTCAGAGATCTATCCCCAACCTGTTCCCACAAAGATCAGAAAAGTATTTAACAAATCAAATGACAGTATGCCAGTTACCAAGCCTGGGCTTTAGATCAGATTCTTACTTAGGAGAATGTAATGATGAAGTCTGATCAAAATATAACAGAGCTCTAGCTCCAAGGATACTAGAATGGGAAACACATGACCAAGATAAACAGAGGAAATATTTAGAAAGGGCTCATTATAAAAGACAGAAATCAGATTATCAAGATGCTTCAATACTGAGTTCCATTACTTTTACAGCTATAAATATATA
This sequence comes from Callospermophilus lateralis, assembly GCF_048772815.1. Taxonomy (NCBI): domain Eukaryota; kingdom Metazoa; phylum Chordata; class Mammalia; order Rodentia; family Sciuridae; genus Callospermophilus; species Callospermophilus lateralis. The sequence continues at coordinate 70,093,872 of NC_135317.1, forward strand.
TACAATAATGCATATACTTAATGATAATCCAAATAGCTGAATTCTACACATTGTCAAATCTTGGGGATATATGCATGTCTATGTAGAATACTGATATACCAGACCAGAGACATTTATTCAAAAATATTTATAGAGTATTTCCTATGTACTAGGCACCATGCTAGAAGACACAGTGATGAATAACCTTGCCTTCAAGGACACTATAGGTAAGTGAGATTATATTCCTTCAATAAATGATGGCATAAATAATCATCTCATTGTAAATATGATAGGAACTTGAAGACAACAGTGTGCAATGACAACAAAGGTCAGGAAATCTATTCCGGTCTGAGCAGAAGTAAGGGAAAGCTTCCCTAAGAAAACTGGAATTGAGGTGTGAGGAGCAATAAGGAGTTAATCCACTGAAGAAGCACAGTAAAGCACTCCAAACAGCATTGTGCATAGGGAATTTCTAATAAGGAAAAAAACAACTATGGTGCTTTCCAGGAGGTAAAAGGTCACTGTGATCTAAGAAGAGTAAGTGAAGACAAGTGATTCTGGATGAGCCTAGGGAGGGAGGCAGAAGCCAAATCATATGCAAAACTTGCAGGCCACAATAACTATGAATTTTATACTAAAAGAAATGGGTATTTTTATGCAAGGAAAGAACATGTTAGGTTCCATGTTTAAAACATCACTTGGGTTTCTGGAGGAGAGAGAATGGATCAGAATCAAGTATGAATACAAATAGTAAAACAATCATAAAGTCATTATAAAAAACAGATTGACAGAAAGTGAGACTGAGGAGTTCAGTAAATCCTCTCCCTAGATAAATCCAAACAAAATTATCAAAAATATCAACTCTCCAAATCAATGATTTAAACAAAAAATTGAAAAAATTTATACAAGAAAATGTGCTGAACTGTAATAAGAGAAACAGAGGTATTAGTGTTTCAACACAAGGCTACTGATATCTGCTCTCAACCCAATAACACACTGGGATGTTGTGAGGATCAGCAGTCTTCCTGATGCTTGAAGGGGGACATTCAATCTGGATCTCCACTGAAAAGCTTCATGGGGGTGTATGTTATGGCTTAGATGTAAGGTACCCCCCAAAAGCTCATGTGTGAGACAATGCAAGAAAGTTTAGAGGTGAAATGAATGGGTCATAAGAGCCTTAACCAAATCAGTGTATTTACCCACTTGAATGGATTAACTCTGTGGTAACTGTATGGGTAGGGTATGGGTAGAGAAGGCCACCACTGGAGGTATGTCTATGTGGTATACATTTTGTCCCTGGCAAGCATAGCTCTGTTTCCTTGTTGCCATGTCCTGAATTGCTTTCCTCTACTTCTACTTTCCACCATGTTCCACCTCATCTTAAGCCCAGAGCAATGGATTGAGACCTCTGAAACTGTGAACCTCAAATAAACCTTTCCTCCTCTAAAATTGTGTCTGGTCTTTTGGGGAGTGGTAAATTATCGGACTAAAACAGGGGAAGAAGATATTGAAATCAACAGCAATCAATGGCAAAGAGACATTAACAATGAAATCTGGGAAACAAGACAGCTATGGTATGTTCTGATACACTCCCAAGTATTCCTGGGGATCTTAAAAGTTACACACATGCACAGAGGAGACCACAGAGAACCCCAGCTATTTACACCTTCCTGGTGAATGGGAGGTCTTGCACAAGTAGAAGCAAAAACCAGGAAAGACTTGTAAACTGCCTGATCTTTGAACATAGGCCCTAACCCACACACAGATATCTCAAGGGCTCACACTGTTTATGCACAGATACTGAACAATTCTGGGCTAAACAAAAAAACAAAACAACAATAATAACCACCCCTGGGAAATGAGGAGGAAACAAGATCTAGAGTTACTATAATATATTTTATCTAAAATGTCAAGTTTTGAACAAAAAAGTATGAAACATGCAAAGAAAAAGGAAAAATGTGGCCCATCCAAAGGGATAGGGGGAAACAGTCAATAAAACTGCTTCTTGAGTAGACCCAGATGTAAATCTTAGTAGACAAAGACTTAAAACAACTACTACAAATATACTTAAAGAACTAAGAGAAACCACGTTAAAGGAATTAAATAAAGTACAAAGACAATGAGTCTTCCAATCAGATTAACAATAAAGAGACAGAATTTGTATTTTTAAAAAAGAACCAAATAGAACTTCTGGAGTTAAAAACTATACCATAGCAGATTAAGCTGCCAGAAAAAAAGAATTAGCAAACTTAATGTTAGATGAGTAGCCATTATCTAGTCCAAATAAAAGTTAACAGTTAAAAAAAAAACAGGAAATAAAACACCAATGGAGGCCAAAACACCTGTGAAAATCATCAAACATGCTAACACACAAAATACAGTTCAAGAAATTGAGAGTGAAAAATATAGGCAGAAAAAACATATATTTGAAGAACTAATGGGTGAAACTTCCCGGATCTGATAAACATTGATCTACACATGTAGATATAACAAATACAAAAGATAAAACAATGTCAAAAGGATAAACCCACCGGGTGTGCTGGCATACACCTCTAATCCCAAAGATGCAGGAGGATCTCGAGTTCAAAGCCAGACTCAGCAATTTAACAAGGCCCTAAGCAACTCAATGAGAACCTGTCTCTAAATAAAAGATAAAAAGGGGTTAGGGATGTGGCTCAGTGGTTAAGTAGTGCCCCCAAGTTCAATCCCTAGTATCAAAAAAAAAGGATAAGCCCTAAAGCATCCACATCTAGACATATAGCCTAACCCTCAAAAACCAAAAGAAAAAAAACCTTAAATAAATAACAAAGGAAAACATTTGTCATATACTAAGGAATCTTAACAAGAGACTGGCTTATCAGGAAAATGGAAGCTAGAAAGCAGCAGGATGGCATATGTAAAATACTAAATGGGGGAGGGGGTTATCCAAAAAGAATCTGATATCCAGCAAAACTATCTTTCAACAATGGAGGCAAAAAAAAAAAAAAAAAAAAAACCATTCCCAGACAAAGATGAAGAGAATCTATTGCTAGCACAGCACCATACAAGAAATAATTTTAAAAAGAAAAAGAAAGAAAGGAAAAGAAATTTCAGAGAGTAACCCAAATTCAAACCCCCCCGCAAAAAAAAATACAAAGAAAGAAATAAGAAATTACTTACGTAAAAATGAAAGTATCAGTTTCCTCATTTTATCCAAACTGGTTTAAAAGGCAAATGCATGTGAACAGTCATTATAAAAGTACATTGTAAGGCTTATACAAAGACATAATTTACATGGAAGTAACAGCAAAACCTAGTGGGTATGGAAGGAAGCTACATGAAATAATGTTTCCATATATTAATGGAATTAGAACTATTTTATTTTAAAATATAATGTTAAATTAAAATGCTTATTGCTGTAATCTGTAGAGAAACTTATGAAAGAGAAGACTCAAAATGATAAAGTTCTTTTTTAAAACACAAAGAAATTAAATGGTATGTAAGAAAATATCTACTTACCACAAAAGATAGGAGTAAAAAACAAAAGAGACATAAATATACTATGTAAAAAAATAATAATCAAAATACATACTTTTTGATATTTATTTTTTAGTTGTAGTTGCACACAAAGTCTTTATTTGTTTATTTTTATGTGGTGCTGAGGATCGAACCCAGGGCCTCGCACATGCAAGGTGAGTGCTCTACCAGTGAGCCACAACCCCAGCCCTAATCGAAAAAATTTACTAGAGACAAAAATATACATTACAGTGTGAAAAGATTAATCAGGAATATGTAACAATTATCAACATAACAAAAATCTAATAACAGAGCCCCAGAATAGATGAAGAAAAATCACAGAAAAGAAATAGAAAATTCAATAATATTTGTCAGCGAAGTCTCAATAATTGCTAGAAAAGAGAGACAGAAAACTGGCAACGATGTAAATGAATTAAGCAATATTATTAATCAAACTGAGCTGATGAACATCTACAGAATTCTTTATCCAACAAAACAAAAACATGTATTCCTTTTTTAATATTTATTTTTTAGTTATAGTTGAACACAATACATTTATTTATTTATTTTTTATTTTTATGTGGTGCTGAGGACCAAACCCAGGGCTTTGCACATGCTAGGCAAGTGCTTTACCACTGAGCCACAACCCCAGCCCCACCCCCACCCCCGCATATATTCTTTATAAGCCCCATGGAACATTCTCCAGGACAGACCATGTACTGAGCCACTAAACAAGTCCCAATAAATTTAAAGGAATTAAAAGCATGCAAAGTATGTTCATTAACCATAATAAACCAAAAATCAGCAACAAACAAAAACTTGGAAAACACATGAATATTTTAAAATTAAAGAACATTTCCAAATAATACATGGATCAAACAAGAAACTACAAAAGAAACTAAAAATTATTTTAAGCTTAATGAAAATGAAAACAACATCTCAAAATTTAGGGGATGCAAAGCAGTGTTTAGAGGAATAATTTATAGCTGTAAGCATCTATATTGAAATGAAGATCTCAAATAACCTAAGCTTCCACCTCTTAAGATGCAATCTAAAAAATGAAGAACAAACTACACAAAAAGAAAATGGGGGAATAAATGAAATCAATGGAACAGAAAATGGAAAAAGTATGGAGAAAACAAATTAAATAAAAAATCAATTCAAAATCAACTAAATTATGTTACACCCATGTAAGAATATACATAATGAATCCCCTTTTAATATATAATTATGATGCACTAATTAAAAATAAAAGGAAGACCAAGAGAATAAAGCAAGGGGATCAGAGGGTGGACAAGGAGAAGGAAAGGGGAGACACTAGAGAATTATATTATATGCATGCTCAAACATGTCACAATGAATTCCACTATTATGTATAATTATAATGCATCAAAAAAAAAAACATTTTTAAAAATCAGTGCTTTGAAAAGATCAACAAAACCTACAAAATTCTAGCTAAACCAACCACAAATGACTAGGGATATAGCTTAGTTGGTAGAATGCTTGCCTTGCATGATGAGGTTGTGGCTCAGTGGTAGAGCACTTGCCTAGCACATGTGAGGCACTGGATTTGATCCTTAGCACCACATAAAAATAAATAAATAAAATAAAGATATTGTGATCATCTGCAACTAAAAGAAAAAATTCTTTTAAATATATATGCTCATTAGCCAGGAGCAGTGGTATACACCTGTAATTCCAGTGGTTAGAGAGTCAGAGACAGGAGGATTTCAAATTCAAAGCCAGCCTCAGTAATTTATCAAAGTCCTAAGCAACTCAGTGAGACCTTGTCTCTAAATAAAATACAAAAAATGGCTGGGGCTGGGCTCAGTGGTTGCATGCCCCAGGGTTCCATTCCTGGTACCCCAATAATAAATAAATATTCATCATCTCAATAACAATTTGCCTTCTTTTTCGTTTTGTTGTTTGGTTGGTTGGTTTTTTGTTGCTGTTGTTGTTTGTTTGCTTATTTGGAGACAAGGCCTTACCATATTGCTCAGGTTGACCTTAAACTCAAGGGCTCCACTGAGCCTCCTGCTTCCACCTTCAGTTTAGCTGGAATTACAGGCAGTGACTGCATCCAGTATTTTATCTTCACTTGTGAAAGTGATTTTAGCAGGATACAGAATTCTCAAAAGACACAAGTGTTATTGTTGCTTTTTTTTTCTTTCCCTAAATTAAAGATTTTTCTTGGCTTCAGAAAGTAAGATTAGAAGGAATAAATAATGAGCAGAGGCAAAGATGTGGACAAGTGAGTTAGCAAAAGAATGCTAAGAATAAGTAATGAAAGAATGTAAAATAAGTATTGAGGGTCCACTTAAGATCAGGAACAACAAATTCTTAACAATTCAATCTGTATATAAAGTATGATTTCTTCCCACATATCTGCTAGGGTATCTGCCACAACATGGAACTAATCTGACCTAGCTTCTAGATTACACTACACAAATTCTATATTCTATTTCCTATATCACTAGATCATTTCATTTAAAAGGACTATTACAATGTCCTGTCACAGCTTTGCCTCTTCTCATTATTTATTTCTTCTAATCTTACTTTCTGTAGCCTAGGTAAAGGCAGGCCCTTTATCAACAGTGTAGGTCAGGGTATTGTTCTCCCTCCAACTATCAAACCAATAAACTACAATAAAAATCCAATTTAGAGTTCTTTGTCTCTAATCTCTGCTTCTATTCCTTCTGGGTACTCAGTTTGTGTTCTTCATTGCCTTGCAAAGCCCATTTCTCTTATGAGAAAAGGCTATCACTGGTCTGAATTCATTCAAAATAACTATTTCATAACAAGATTTTACTGTATTTATGGGCTTTTCACCCACGAGCCAAAAAAAAAAAAAAAAAAAAAAAGTGTGCTATAATTAATCAGAGAATGATTTAATCACACCCTGTACAATTCAAAATTGATTTAATTGTGTATACCTCTGGCTATTCTGTAATCAAGACCTTTCTGGTTAACTAACTATCAAGAATAAAGCAGAAACTACTAAAAAGTAAGAAAATTTCCTATAAAAATCAAGACAACAGTGATGTTATAGATCATCATATCATAAAACTTTCAGGTTTTTTTTTAATATCATGCACACCATTTCAAAGTACTGAAATAAAATGATCAAAAAGGTAGGGTAGTTTAACCAAAAAGAAAGCCTCAACAAATTTCAAAAAACTGGAATAATTCAGACTAAGTTAATTAATAATTTAGACCATGGAGTTAAGCAGTAACAAAAAGAAAATCAGAAAAACTCCAAATCCCAGAAAATTAAATAATACACTTATATTATACTTCTAAGTAATTCACAGGTACAACAGGCAGAATAATGAAGGATCTCTAAAGATGTCCATGTCCTAATTGCATAATCTATAAATATGCTGCGTTACTTAACGAAATCTTTCAAACGTGATTAAGGTTAAACACTGTGAGATATGGCAATTATCCGGGATTACCAGAGTAGTCCCAAGAAAATCATATGAATCCCTAAAATCAGATAATCTTTCCTGGATAAGGGTCAGAGTAAGATATAATGGTCAGAGGGATGGAAGACTGCTGACTCTGAAGGAGGAAGACCCAAAACCAAGTGTCTAGAAGCTAGAAAAGGCAAGGCAACAGATCTCCCTAAGAGTCTGCAGAAAAGGATGCAGTCCTGTTCGTACCTTGACATTAGCCCAGTGAGACTCACGTCAGATTTCTAACCCCCAAACCATAAAATAAAAATTTGTGTTGTACATCATTAAGTTTACAGCAATTTGTTAAAGTAGCAACAGAAGTGAATAATATGGGATAAAGAAAAAAGTCAAAACAAAAAGCAGAAAATATTTGAACTGAAAATAGTAAGTATTGTGGCTAAAGGAGTATTTAGTAGAAAGTATATAATCCTACATGTGTGTTGAAAAAAACAAAGGTTAAAACTCAAATATCTAAGCCTCTAACTCAAAAATAGACAGGTCAAAATAAATGGGGGAAAGGAAATAAAGAAAAGAAAGTCTTAAATTAAAAACAAACATATAATCTTTTTTAAAAAAAGTTAAAAGTTAAGTGCACATCTGTAATACCTGCTTAACTAGGGAGGCTGAGATAGGAAAATCACCAGTTTGAGGCCAGCCAGCCTGGGCAATTCAACAAGACCGTCATCTCAAAAAATAAAGTTAGGAGTTGTTTCTTTTTAACATTAATTAAACTGATAAATCCTTAATATAACTGATTCAAAACAAAAGAAAAATGACAAATTACCAATATCAAGAAAGATCCAATAGACATCAAAGATTTGAGGCTACTAAAACAATTGCTACAATTAATAAATCTGTCCATTTGTGTGAAATAGACAAATTTCTTGAAAAATACAATTCACAGAAGTTGACAAAAAAAGAAAGGATATCTTCCTTTATGGATATCCTATTTCAACATTTAAAGAAATGAATCCACCATTAAAATCCTTTTCATAGCCAGGTGTGGTAGCACACACCTATAATCCCAGCAACCCTAGAAGCTGAGGCAGAACGATATCAAGTTCGAGGCCAGCCTAGGCAAGTTAGCAAAACCCTGTCTCAAACTTTTTTTGAGATGAGGGTCTTGTTGAACTGTTCTCACATTTGTTAAGTATACTAAATGCCTTGTAAATATGTAGAAGAACAACCCCATTTTCTGGTTATGTAAACTATGGGGTGAAAGCCATGATGTCTACAACTATCTCTTAATTCATCGTACATATATATGTAAAATATATATGTATATTATATATACATAAATCAGGAATAAATCTCAGCAATCAAATAGATAGTATTTTAAAAGGATAATATATAATGTACAATACATACACAACTGAGTAAAGTTGTTCAACACTCCAAAACCCATCTATGTCAACTCTTAGGTCTGGAGGACATTGGCAGCTACACAATTCAAATTTTCCTACATAACATCTCAAAAAACAAACAAAAAAAAAATCAAGAGAGCAAATAAACCCACATTTGACCCATATTTTTAGCAGTATTAGAAAATAAAAAAAAAATACCATGACTGTGAAGATTATCTGTAAACAGAGAAATAAACCAAATTACAACAGAGTTCCCAGGGCTCCACTGTCACAGGTCAGTGATGTAGAGAACAGGAAGAAAAAGCTTAAGGGATTCCCTGAAGTGGGGACAGGGACATAGAGGGACACAGAAGACCTAAACCAAAACACATGAAAAAACTACCCCTAGAGAATTGCATGGAAGATGGTAGAAGACCCTCATCGTTATGCAAAATTACACATAAGATGGTGTGAGGGGAAAGAAAAAAAGAGAGAGAGAAACATGTCACAGTAGATTGGGTAGAAAGAGGGGAGGGGAGGGGGGGATAGGAAGGGCAGCACAATACAATAGACACTGGTATGGCACTATGTATAAACGTGGCTGTATAACCAATGTGATCCTGCAATCTGTACACGTGGAAAAATAAGATTAAGATTACGTACCCCATTTGAATCAAATGTATGATATGTCAAGATCATTGTAATGTTTTGAGCAACTAATAAAAAAATTTTTAAAAAAAACTACCCCTAGAAAGAAAGTCCAACTAAATGCCAAAATATTAGTATTTTGCAACACAGGCTGCAACTTATCAGTCAGAAGCACAGTTTACAAAGAAGGGCCTGGACTTGAGTGGAACTACAAGTAAGAGGCTTGGTAAAGCTTTCTTCCTGGGAAAGAATCAGACACATGAAAAGGAGCGATACCTCCGGAAGATGTGGCAGTGAAAGACTGAAGCAAAAAGAAGGAAATGAGAACCCAGCCATGCAAAAAACAACAAAGAGAAGAAATCAGATCTCATCCACTCAATGCTATTAAGAGATCAAGATAACAACTACCTTCAGAGAAGGAGAAACTGGAAGGGGAGACGAGGACACATCTACAGTACTGATCAAGTTCTGCTTCTTGATCCAATTGCCAGTTGCATGGGAGTTTTCCTTGTGGGAAAATACATTACACCACATATGATATGTACTTTTCTGTTTATATAATTATATTTCACTTAAAAGTTTTAAGAAAAAGCTATGATTCCTGTTCTCTAGAGAATTATAGTTCAGGAAACATATAAGAGAGAACACATAAATAACAAGGAGAGAAAGAATAATAAATGGCATTGTTGAGTCAGTAACAATAAGTAAAAGATGACATTTTAATTTGTTTGTCCCTTGTACTGGTCTATTCCTCCCACATTCTATGTTATGTTCAGTTCATGTGGTTCATCACAGATAGTTCTGTCCACCTTCCCAGAGATGACCAAATAACCTATGCCTAACTAGGTTAAAAAGGCAAAGGTGGAAATACAAGACTCATGCCTGGCCAATCCTCCCAGGGGCCTTTGTTACAGAAAGCTCCCTCTCTCCTAGGATCCTGAGGAACAAATGAGAGAAAGGGAATACCAAGTACACGGTATGAACAGAGACAGCAAACAGAAAGGCAGAGCCCAGGTAACATTTCTTGAACACCTGAATCAAGCTGTATGTAACCACTGAAACACTAATTTCTGTGAGCTAAAACACTCTTTTCTATGTTGAGCTTCTTTGAGTTGCTTAGGTTTTTGTTACGCATAACTGAAAGAGTCCAGCCTAACATAAAACCTAAAAGAAGGACTGATCTGAGTACAGGGTAATTTAAAAGGCGACTCTTTTCATTCGTGAACATCAAGAATAGAGACTCTAATGTTCTCTCTGAACCTATGAAACAGTTTCTTCTGAGTTCACTGCATTAGTAACTGCTTTCTTCTGTTGGGTCAACTAAAGAAAGGAAAAATCAGAATGCTGATGGGAGGGAAAGACAGAAGGGTAAGTGGCAAATTTAAATTATTTCAAATCTATGTTTTTAAATTCAATTTTAGTTTTTTAAAATGTTTTTTTCTAGCCAATTTCAAAACTGTCAAGATCTGAAAAATTCCCAACTAAGGCAATTAACTGAATTACAGTGAAGAATATAACTTGTTTTTTTAAAAGGCAGTGGGAATTTTCAGACAGAAACATTCTGAATTTGTCTTATAGTGCTTCTTTGACAAAATCTCAACAATCTCAAGCTCCAGATGAAGATGAACAGAAAAATTCAGATTCCAAGAGCAGTCCTTCTTTTCCAACTATATGACAATGATAAAAGATACCAAGAGATACCAAAATATACAATAGGACTCAAATTTAGGATATAAATCTCTATGGCAAATGTGATTTATCCTAGAAATGTATGAGTGGTTTAATAAGAAAATCAATATAAATATACATATTAATAAAGCAAAAGGGGGAAAAGATAATCACTTCAATTGATGCAGAAAAAGCGACTAGCAGAATCCAATACCCTTTCATGATGGAATATTCAAAACCTAAGAATAAATGGAATTTCCTTAACATTATAAAGGACATCTACGAAAGACTAATAGCTAACTTCATACTCAATGGTAAAAGATTAAAAGTTTTACCCCTAAGTTCAGGAACAAGACAAGGATACCTGCTTTTTGAATATTCTTCACTGTACTGGAAGTTCTAGCCAGAGCATTAGACAAGAAAAAGAGAGAAACAATATTCAAATTAAAAAGGAAGAAGCAAAACTATCTATATTCACAGACACCTTATCCTATATATAAGAAACCAAAAATCCACAATAAAAATAACTAGGGCTAATAACAAATTCCACAAGTTGCTGGGTAGAAGATCAACATACAAACCCCAGCTAAACTGATACATGCTAGGAACAAATAAAATTTTTATTTATTTTATTACTTTGTGTATGTGTGTGTGTGTGTGTGTGTGTGTGTGTGTGCACGTGCGCACACATATGAGAGAGAGAGAGAGAGAGAGAGAGTGTGTGTGTGTGTGTGGTATCTTGGGGATCAAACCCAGAGTTTTATGCATGCTAGACAAGCACTCTACCACTATATCCATTATATCCCCAGCCCCGAAGAGAAAAATGGAATTTTTAAAATTCCTTTTGCAATAGCATTCAAAAAATAAAATGCCTAGGAATAAATTTAATCCAGGAGGTAAAACTTATATACATTGAAAACCACAAAAATTGCTGAAGATAATTAAAGAAGATATAAACAAGTTAAAAGACATCTTGTGTTCATAGATAAGATTTAACATTGTTGAGAGATAGCAATACTCCCAAAACTTATAGATTTAATATAATTTCTATGAAAATTCCAACTGCCTTTTTTTATACAAACAGAAAAAGCAATTCTCGAATTTATATGAAATGTCAAGGAGACCTAAATAGTTAGAATAATACTGAAAAAAAAAAAAAACTCAAAGGGGTTCATAAATTTAATAATGCTAGAAGTCAATGCATTTGAAGGCAAGATGATCACACCACGATCATCCACTAAAAATGTAGCTCTTACTTTTGCTGGACTTATGCCAAATTAGGCAATAACTTAAAGTCAACTAGAAAATACTTTCACAATACCTTCTGAGTTAACAAACACTGTAAATAATTCAAATAAACCTCAAAGTTGTGATTTTTCATTTCTGAAATTCAACAATACAATATCATATGACTTTTTTCCCTTTATCAAACCAAGACTGATAACCTTTCTCAGGTCCATCCATTCTAAAGCAAACAAGACTATTCTGTTCATTTCCAAATATATATTTATTTAATAAATATTTAACACAAATATTTATTCTTATTCAAAAGAATAAATCAAAGGTCTCAGCTATTTTATACAGCACTTAACTATATATTATTATGAGTACACAGAGACTAACCACATTTAAAGGGACTAAACATATTCTAGAAACAACCCTGCAAAGTATAGCTCAATTTGGAAGCAGTTTAAGTGACTCAAAAGAAATATGGAAGTAGACATGAGTTTGTGGTTTCACCCAGGAAGCCTAATCAAGACCCAATGAGAAACACAGAATGATACAGTGTTCCTGAATACACAAGGTCACAGTTTTTGAAAAATGTATGGCTAGCCCTAAGAACCTAGCACACATCTATCTAGGAATAGGGCAATTATGAAAAATAGCTTGGTGTTGCTTAAAACCATTTAACAGAATAAGAATGGCAGAAAAAATGGTTTGCACCTGTAAGCTGAGTATTCAAAAATAGCAATAAAATTTTCAAAGAAAAATTAAGCATCAATGATATCAAGGAGGTCTTTTCATTATAAATTTCATCACAACATATGTAAGAGATTTCAATGTAAACAAAGAGAAGAGGAGAGGAAAGAGGACAGGAGGATAAAGAACAAATAAGAAGGACAATGAAGACGAAGAAAAGGATTAGAAGATCTTGGCATTTTTACCAAATTTTTAAAAAGTAACACGGATAGCTAAAGCAGCACATCTACCAAATATTTTCAATGAGATAAATACTACGCAATCATGGATCTTATTAACATACTATAGAATTGACAAAAAATCTCATTTTGAAGATTCACCACTCAGTAATATTTTATATTTTCACAAGAAAAAACATTTTATATTCCCTATCACAGAGTCTGATACATGTGAGTAATAAATGCTTACTAAATGATCAACCTGGTGGTAGCTGGGTGAATAAACAATGGACAATGGGAAAGAATGAGTATTAGGCTTTCATTTCTGTGACAAATTACCTAACGTGAACAACTTAAAAGGAGGAAAAGTTTATTTAGGCCCACAGTTTCAGAGGTTCAGCCTAAGGTCAAATGACTCCACTACTCTGGGCTCAAGGTGAGACATAACACCAAGACAGAGAAGTACTCAAGGCAACCAGGAAGCAGAGACAGAAAGGGGAAGGGTCTGCAGGGAAGGTGAGCCCTTCCAGGAATGCCTCCAGTGACCTAATCCCTCCAGTCATGCCCAGCCTTCCTACAGTTACCACCAGTTTAGTCCACTCAAACTAGGAAGGACTGATTAGGTTATAGCTCTCATATTCTAATTGCATTAACACAGGAAGTTTTGGGGGACACCTCCTACCTAAACCGTAACTATATTCAAAACAGAGTATATTTAATACTGGAGAATTGCTACTTCTCCATTTGAAAAAACTTATCTAATTAGGGGGTAATGTGTGAGAAGTAGCACAGTATAGTGGAAAGAAGACATTTAGATTTAGAAAACCTAGATTAAAGCTCTGGCTCAACTCTAACTGGCTGTGTCCCTGAGCAAATTGCTTCATTTATACAAGTCTTAGTTCCTTCACCTGTAAAATGGGGATTACAATAACTACCTTACAAACAAGCAATTTTGGCATCTGGAACAAACTATACCAAACCAGCTCTCAAATCAATTCTGTAATTCATAATGTAGCCCACAGATGGGTATTACTAACAATGCTCACCATCTGGTAGCTTCCTGTTTTAAATAATTATTCTTGCTAAATAGGTGCCAAGCTTTTAGAATCATTATATTAAATGTCTGCACCCTCTAAATTTTGGTACCTTTAGACAAAGCACAAGTACGACCAGACATGGTTCAGCTTAGGGAGTTGACCTGAAGATTAAAAATAACATAAGAAAAACACCTTTATACTGTGACAGGCATGTAATAGATGAGTTGTTACTTAAACATTCATTAACACCTTTCTGCAGTCCATTTGCCACTGTACATTATCACAACTATTCCAGGAAGCCCACCATGAGAATACAGATTAACCATATCAGCATCTTGTAGTAATGTATAACAAGATGGATATGAAAGGATGGTATGTACTTTAGTATTCTCTCCAAAGATTCAATTGACTCCTTCTACCTTGACTTTTAGATTTTCTCTCTCAAGTCCATAAAGACCTGAGAGTCCATGGTGCCATTTCTAGATTAAGGAATAAGAGAAGTGTCAGGTTCAAAAAGAGAATCTGAAATTACCACTATGTAGGCATGCTTCTTTGCTGGATGGGCAAAGAGAACCACTGCTATTGTGCTTTACATCTAGTCTCAGCTGCACAAACTCCAATTAAAGAAGAAAAACATCAAGCAACCTTTATCAGATCTACTAACAATCCAGATAAACTCCTTTAGGATGAATAGTTTAGTAGTAAAGTAACAAAATTTTCCAGCTCCCAAAATCTCTGTGTAAAGTGTTTTTAAATAGCTCTGAAAGATTATTTTCTCTGGATCATCAGATATGCAGATAACTTTTGTGTTCTATCTGCTTTTATTATAAACATGCTAATCCAAACCAAGGTCAAAGGAATAACTGTTATAAAAAGAGTTAAATTAAATATCTATTGGTTTTACTGATTCTAATGATGTTTCAGTAATCCTGGAACAAACTTTCCCCAAGGAAACATCTTTTCTGAGCATAAATGTCAAATCAAGTTCACAAGCTAGAGCCCCCAATTTTCCCACAAATTAAAGGATAATGTCCATATGTCTGTTAGGTGGTAGATTTTTAAACAGAATACACAGACTGGAGTTAAATGTACAGCCATCAGGACTGAAACAGAGGTTCTTTTATATATGGGTTAAATATTAGAATTCTTAAGATGGCAGCTTAGTAAAAACATAGAAAGTAAATAAGAAATGAATAATACTATCATATTATAAATAAACAAAAAAAAAAAGGACTAAAAGCAGTAAGTCAATTATTTAAACTTTTGGGATTCAATAGCACATTAACAATAAAACCCAATCCAGAACAGGACTGGATACTATGGTTTCAGACAGACATGTTAAACAGGAGAAATACGTTTAAATAGTTAAGATTCCTTAAGACAAAGGTCTATCAGGATTAGTGTCAAGTCCCAATGGAGAAATAATTAACCACCATAACCAGCAAAGCAACTAAGTGAAATATTTCTTGTTATTGGTTGATATGTATTTAAAATTCTCATTTTGAAGCAACGATTCTTATTTTTCTGGTGCCATCAAGTGGTAACATTATGAAGTGTTCAAGATTAAATGCAGATAACTTTTAGACAAAAAGATGGCACACTGATGTGCTCAATCTATGTCAATTAAATACCAAGGATGTTTTAGCACATAGCACCAGAAAATCAGAGCAGATTTTTTTGTAATTAATTCCCTCTTTAAACTCCCAAAGAACAACATGGTAAGCAAATCCAAGAACCTTTTACGCTCTTGGTTTAAAAACCTATTTTATTTTATCTTTTCATTGAGAGTAAAAGCACTAAAGAATCTCTGTGAATACTTCTGAGGAACAATGCAGTCAAGTAAGAAAAAAAAATTCTTATTCGTACAAGAGACTTGGAGATGTGTTGACTTTGTTTAAAAAAAAAAAAAAATCCCATTTTGGGGGCTAGAGATATAGCTCAATTGGTAGAGTGCTTGGCTCGAATGCACAAAGCCCTGGGTTCAATCCCCAGCACCACAAAAAAAAAAAAAAAAAAAAAATCATTTTTGTAGATTAACTGATCAAAGTATAGAGTTAAGTACCTCTGATAATCTCACTTGAAGTTCAGTAATTTCTCATTTTCATTCTTGTTCCTATATAAGATTATACAGAAGATATAGTTATATGTACATTTCCCCCCACATACCAACATAAGAACATGCCAAAACATATTAATGTATATAAAATTGTACCTTGAACACCTTCTAGGAGTAAATCAACTCCCTTCCTATAAAAATCAGAAGCAGCTTCATAGTCGTCTTCCTCTTCCTTTTTTAAAGCCAGCTTTATTAATTCTCCTGCTTTCTCCAAATAATCTCTCTTGCCAAGCTTAGATTTTAAACTGCCAGGAAAGAGGCTACGACTTTCCCGTTCTTCTTCTGTTTTGTTCTGTTCACTGTCAGAAGCAACAGCTCCTAATGCTGAAGAATCCGAAGAAAGATTGAGACCAAAAGTTCTACTGGGAGAATTCTGATTGGAAGCCATTCCATCATCTAACTCGGCAAGAGAATCCACATCAACAGTAAGAGATATCAGATCACTGTCACTGGAGAAGCCTAGAAATATGATCACAATAGTAAACATATTAAATTGAGCATCAGCCAAAAGAATACAAATCACTCTAGCTGTTCATTTTTTCATACAATCCAATTCAATTAGGAAGGCTGTAATTTACTGATGGAAGTCAGTGTCTAGCAATTTATTTGAGCGTAGTTCATTCACTTTTATACCATCTCTTTATAACCCTGGAAAATAATTTGCTTACCTTAATCACCAAACTAAAATTGAAGACAAGCTTTGATCTAGCCTTATCAAAACCAAGATCTTGAAAACTGTTGCTTGCACACATAGCTGCTGTAAACAACAGCATTATCATAAGGCACAAAGGGTAAGAGTTTTGGAGTCATACCAAAAAAGTACTTCAATAGCAGTTCTTAAAATGTACTGTGTGACTAAGAGGAAGTTCCTTAAATTTTACTTATTGGGCAAATTTCTAAATGAGAAACTGTTAATGCATATGAGCTATAATAGACTATCATGAAATTATAACCACTATGACAATTAAATAAAAATTATATAATGATTAAATAATGCATCTTCAGGTATGCCTTCAGGTACCCATGCACATCTGGAAAATGTACACTATTAAGATTTTTAAAAGAATTGAAATTTGGGCTGGGGTTGTGCCTTAGCAGTAGAGCGCTTGCCTAGCACGTGTGAGGCCCTGGGTTCAATCCTCAGCATCACATAAAAATAAATAAATAAAACAAAGGTATTGTGTTCAACTACAACTAAAAAAATATAATTTTTTGTATTTATTTAATTGTAAATGAACACACATTATCTTTATTTATTTTTATGTGGTGCTGAGGATTGAACCCAGTACCTCACACATGCGAGGCAAGCACTTTACCACTGAGCTACAGCCTAAGCCCCCTAAAAAAAAAAAGAATTAAAATTTTAGACAATTTTGTTTTGGTCTGTTTTAGAAACAAAGCTGGACTATATTTGTACCTTAGTTTTCAGACCAAAAAATAAAAAATGAATAATAAATTCTACTGAACTATTTAATATTTAAAAGCAAGAATTTCTTCACCCATTTAATTAATTTCATAGTAAATTAAGTATGTTCTACAAAAACAGACAGCAAACTTTCTGGCCTTGGAACTTCCTTTCACATTCTTAAAAATGGTGATTCCAAAAAGCTTTTGGGTAATGTGAATTGTATCTCTAAATACTTACTAACATTGTATTGATACTAAGAAAGACTGAGAAATACTTTTAAATAAAACATTAAAGACCACTGATAAATTCTATGAAAAATAACTTCTATGTGACAAAACAAAAATATCTATTGAGAGATGATTTTGGAAAATCTTGTTAATGTCCAGCTTAAGAGAAGATGAATAGATTCTCATATCTGATTCTACATACCATCTATTGTCATATTTTTTTGGTCAAAAGATATGAAGAAAATGTCACATAGATGTACCATTGAAAAAGAAACAAGTGTTTTCGTACTCTTTTCAGATTACTGTGTACATTGTTCTTTAATAAGACATCAAAACTCCACAAGCAATAGCTTCTTAAATCTAGCTGTACTGTGAAATATAAGATTCTATCAATGAAATGTCCATTTTTATTACATTCAAATCATTCGACTATCTTTTATACTGAATGAATCTTTTACCCATGCTTAAGTTTGTGACAACAAATTGAAAATACTGGTTTACTGAGTTACACAGATCTTCCAAATGTTTTCCCCACATTTCATTAATACAACATCCAAAATAATCATAATTGTTAATACCATCACCAATCTCATCAGAAAATCCTTTAAGTATATGGAAGTTGTCAAACTCAAAATAGCAAACAGAAATGATCCAAAACTCTTACTTTGGGGTTGAAAATTCTAATTTTATCACTGGCAGTAAACACTATCAGTTGTTTTCCTTGAAGTGTCAGCTTACTTCAATCACTTTCAAGAAAAACTTTGCCAAGTATACAAGTTTGAATAACAATAGTTTATCAATTGTTGTTTCAAGCAAAATGGTGTCCCATTAAAAAATAAATAAATAAACAAGTGGTTTGGCTCATAACTTGAAAAACTACACAAATGATTTCCTCACTACATACTGATAGTTCAATATGCAAAGGGCTTTATATGTATCTTTCCTATTTTGTCACAAAGAATATTCAAGAAGACATGTACCCAAAGGCTGATATTTAATAAAATTAACAGTTTTCACTGCTTTATCAAAAACATTCTTAAGAAAAATCAGCATTGGTTTTACTACAAGTATATGCAATGTTTACTGCTGAGTCAGGCATCACTGTCCTGATTCATGCGTAGACATAGCAGTTTCACCCCCACTACTTTTGCAATAATCAGTTCAAATGTCAACACAGTGGAAAGGCAAAGAATGTCCTAATACTATTATCTCTTCTATATTTTTGCCTGTGGAGCCCCTGAAAAGACCTGAAGAATACCCAGAGGTCTGAAGACCACATTTTGAGAGCCTCAGATCTACAGCATTATATAGGAGTCACAATTGTGTTTTATAAAAAAAAAGAATTTAGGAACGCCTATGAGACCTGCATCACAATTGAATATTAACTGCTAAGTTAATATTCTAAGAAAATACATCTTAAAAAATGTATGCTAAGAAAATACATTTTTAAAAAAATTGTTTCCTTTGGGTTAAATGCTAAATCAAAACTAAACATGGAAATCCAAAACTGAAGTCTCTGCACTTTTCCTCCTAATATTCCAAATAAACCACTCTGTAAATTGGGAATTCTCTATTTCTAGAGACTAGGATAGGTATTCTCATGTAAGCAATATATTAAGGACCTTCCATAAAAAAAATTATGAATGCATAAAAAAAACTGAAGGTGGATTAGAATTTACAAATGTAAGATCAGAGATCAGTAAACTTTTTTTCTATAAAGGGTCTAAGAGAAAATATTTTAGGCTTTTCCAACCATATGATCTCTGTTGTAGCTATTCAACTTTGCTGTTGAAGCACAAAAGCAGCCATCATCTACATATAAATGAATAAGCATGGCTTTATTCCAATAAAACTTTATTTATGGATACTGAAATTTTAATTCCATATAATTTTACATCACAAAATAATATGTTCAGGTGTTTATTCAACCAAAAATGTAAAAAACATTCATAGCTCATAGGCCATAGGAAAATATGGGCCATTGTTTGCCAACCTCTATTATAAACTCAAATTGCTTACTTAACATCAATAAAGTAAGTTAGAGTAAAAACATATAACTGGCAGCTAAGCTAAATTTTCAAATCAGTTTTAGACACTACTTTGGCACTCTGTCAATATATCCTTGTTTTCATTTTTTTTCCCAGAAAACTTTAGAATCCGCACTAAGTATTAATTCTGTTCCCCAAAAGCAACAGATTCCATTAAGCCCACAATCTCAACTGGAATTCATTGGACCTAGTGAAAATCATTTCAATTCCCTGACATTTCAGTTATACAGGCAGTACTCCATAACCAAAATCTTTTATACCAATCTTAAAAGTTATTCATATTAGTAGTCTTTTTAATGTTTTATGTATTTCAATGCAAATCTATTTCCTTTAATGATACCAAGTGGACTAGATAATCTACTAATACACAATTTAGTTGAAAACAAATGTTTTGGTTTATACAACTAATCACAGAAGAAAGGAAATGCTGTGTTACAGATCTTTTGTCTGTTCTCTGGTGTCTTGTCACTGTAACCTTCAAACCATCTATCACATTGTTTTATTTCATGCTTTGCTGCATTTTCCTTTCTAACAAGAACAATAATACCAAAGGGCAAGGGGGTAAAGTTATGTGTACTCAGTTTCTCGGCTTTTGACCACAAAAATCTAAGAACATAGAAATACTTCCTGTTATCTTTGTAACCTTATTTTATTAGCAAAGGGAATCATAATTAAATGAAATTAGATCAGAAAAGTAAAACATCTAGGGAGAAAGTCAGATAGCAAAAGTAAGTAAATAAATATTATACATAAAATGTTCACTTCTCAAATTCTTCCTAGTTTTAAATGAAGAATCTTTAAAAGCAAGCAAACATCAACAAAAATACTAACAGGTTATGAAAAGGTGTTTTGTTTTGTTTTTCCTTTTCCTTTTCTTTCTTTTTTTTTTTTTTTTTTTAAGCCAAATTGGGGAAAACAAAGAGAAACAAAAATTTTGATTTCTGGTTTAACCTTTCTGGGAGACAATTTAACAAAGCATATCAAAGACACAAGAACTGCTTATATTTTTCACCAAAGAAATTTGGCAATTTATGCCAAAATCAATCAGAGATATGCAGAAAGCTCCATGTATAAAAATGTTCCTCATAAAAAGTAGTGAAAATTTGGAGATAACAAATTCCTAACAATAGAAGATTATGATACCTCACTATGATTAACTATTATACAGCTTTAAAATCATGTTGTAGAAGACTTTCAATGTTAATGTTTTCATGATATATAAAAACAAATGGCAAAATAGTATGGATACTATAATTCTAACTGGAAAACAAAGACTAAAAAACAGTCTAGGAAGATACACTAAGTATTAATAGCAATTTTTCTCTGTATAGTAAGATTACAGGGGATTCTATAATACAGAATTTCACACAATTCTTTGTGTGCAAAGTCCTTAAGCTTGGTATCTGAAAAATATCAAAAAAAGATGCTGCAAGAGTTAAAAAGTAGGAATTTGGTAATAAAGCTATATGAACATTATTTATAAAATATGGGTCCTCCAACAACCAGTGGTAAGGAATTCCAAACTTTAAAAAGAAAGCAGACGTGATTACAAAGACAGGTGGGTTTACTCCTGACACTGCTCCTCCTTGCCTACCTTATTCCTTTACTTCTCCTGTTAAGCAGCACCTGACCAAGTTTGAAAAGCATAACCCTACCAAATCTCCTTGATCATTCACTGCCACTATTCATCTTGCACTACTTGTGGACATCTCTCTTTTCCATATTTGAGCAATTCCTAAATTCCATTCTTACCCCAACCTGCTCACAGAGATGATTTGTTTGTCTGTCTGTTTGTTTTCAGTGCTGAGGATGAAACACAAGGCCTTAAACATGCTAGGCAAACACTCTACCACTAAGGAAGTTAGGTCACTGAGAGTGTATCTTTGGAAAGGATACTGGGATCCTAGCCCCTTCCCATTTGCTTCCTGGCCTCTATGAGGTAAATAGTTTCCTCCACCATGTGCTCTTACCATGTTAAACTGCCTTGACACAGGCCCAAAAGCAACAGAGTTGACTGACCATTGACTAAACCCTCTGAAACCATGAGCCAAAATAAACCTTTCCTCCTAATAAATTGTTTACATTAGGTATTTTGTCATATTGATGAAAAGTTTATTAAAACACATTTTAAAACTCCCTTTGCTTTTATAGCTATGTCATGTATATGTCTGTGTGTATATATGTATATATATATATATGTATACACACATATATACACACACATATATGAATATACACATATATGTATTCAGTACCTAGTTTATTCACCTTATATCCTAAATACAATAAGCTTAATACAGTGTTTGTTCAATTCTTAGAAACTGTGGTCCTATAGCTTAACTTGTTTTACATAAAGCTATACATAAATTTCACACAGAATCTAAAACCCACAAAGAAAGTTAACAAGTAAGATATGGGGAACAACAAGCAAATAATAAGGTCTCTATTTAGATAAGTAAAAGAAACATGCAAGATTAGGCAGGGCAACCACTGATACTTGATATAATATAGAGAATATATGTCAAAGTTAAACCAACCTGAAGTCAATCCATCCTTACAGGGGCCCTCTAGGCCACCACAAGAGTAAAAGGTGCCTCCTTCACCAACATCATCAAGTCAGAAACCTAGGCCTTTGGGGGAAGTGATGCAAGCGGGGGAAGTCAAAGGTTCTATGAAAGCATTCTGCCTCCAGGTTCATATCACAGAGATTCCAGTCACAGGGCTATTAGAGGGCCCCAGGTGACTTGTTAAAAAGCAGCTACAGACAACGAGGGGTTTATTTAGCATCCCAGTTCACCTACCTACCCTCATCTCTGTGCTTTGAACTGCTGAGAGTAGGGCAGTATAGCGAAATCTGTCTAGGACACCAACTCTGAAAGACAGGCCCCGGGGGAAAGGTTGAGCTGTCACAGGAAAAAAATCTTTATACTATAAGCTATCAGAAATCCGCATTTGAAGACCATCTGTAAAAAGAGATCAGTCTCCTTTAGTACAACAGGTGGGCTCTCATGGGTGACTATATATAAAATACATGGCCTCATTACTATTAGCTGATAACTTTCACTAAACTCTGAGGTTCAAATATTGCCATAGTCAACCAAAGGGAATTTCTACTTGTCCTAGTAGCAATCACTCATGCTTCACACACAAAACCAAGACATCTAACCAGCAGAACAGAAGTTACCTGCAGGTAGAAAACACAGAGATCAGTTTCCATTAAGAAGCCCTAACAAATATGATTTTAAGTGATAACCTACATGTAAAGCTTAATCTAGTTGAGATTCTTACATTTGTTGCCACATTTGTCACTTAGTAATAGCTACTATTACTAACAAGAACCATTTCCTTAATGTTTCATATGTTTAAAAACATCCTTGGGATATGTCTATGCCTCACCCTTGAAAATTTATGAAAAGAGCATCAATATCTGATGTGCATTTGGTGAAAAACTAAGTTCAGAATCATAATTACAACCTAATACTGTTGTCATAAACAATAAAGCTCTATCACTTGGCTTCACTTTCTACCCAAAGAACTTTCATTCTGCTACTCTTCATAACCTTCTCTGGACTCAAGCATTTCAAAACTGCTCCCAATGGTCATGGAGGTCACACTGCACTTTCAATACCACATATGTATCCTCCCTGCCATAAAATTAAATCTGAATTGCAAAATTTAGTTCTGGGAGTGTTATCAAATACCTGTAATGCTTTAGATACATGGTTTAAACCCTTTGAAACTCCAAATTTTTAGTTGTAAAGTAAGGGATTTATATCATCTCTAATGTTTCTTGTACTCTAATTCCTTGTACTCTGTTTCTTGTACTCTGATTACTTCAACATTTTATGAACTTTTTATTATTTAATCCATAGGACCCCTAACCATCTCATATCCAATAGTATTCTCAACACCCCTGGGTTTTTAAAAGTCAATACTTATGATTTGCATCATCTGTTTGTTCTTATATACTTACACATACTGACATATTCTCTCTCATTTGTGCTTACCATTAGAAAAAGGAACTATTCTTTTTCTCTATTTAAGCTTTCCCACTAAAGAAAATTCAATTAATAAGGGGCAATGAATAAAATAAAGATGGGTAAAGAAGCACTTAAAAGGAAAAAGAATGTCTTTAAGCTAAGTAAACCAATATTAACAATATAACCAATATAACACAGAAGGGTCTAGAATGATGTTAGCTGTAAGACAGAGTTCTCATGGTGCCACCTTGTGGACATTTGTTGAATAAAACTCTACTTTAACTTTTCCTTGACTTTCTATATTTTCTCATATTGTATTACACCCTGTACTGCACAGACTTTAAGTTAAACTATTTTTCTTTTCTTTTTCTCCATATACTGAGGGACTGAACCCATCAGGCACTTTAACCCATTAAACTACATCCCTTTTTATTTATTTTTTAAACAGTTGGATCAGGGTCTAGCTAAATTGCAGAGGCTGGCCTTGAATTTGGTATCCTCCTGACTCACCTTGGTCTTCCAAGTCACTAGGATTACAGATGGGCACCACCACACCTGGCTTAAAATTTATCTTAAAAGCAGCCTTAATCGATCTATTTAAGAATAACTCTCTTTAAAAATGATTCTGCCTCAAAGCATAAGCTTTTAAATCCATTAAATGAAAACAGTACATGTAATCAAAATATAAAATAAATAAGATTTCTATAAAGAAATTTTTGATCAAATTAAATAATTATATACTTTCTGTTATGGTTTGGATGATAGGTGTCCCATCAAAGCTCACTTGTGAGATAATTCAAGAAAGCTTAGAGGTGAAATGACTAGGCTATGAGAATCTTACCTAATCAGTGTGTTAGTCCACTGGTAGGGATTAACTGAGTGATGGCTATGGGCTGGTGGGGTATGGCTGGAGGGGTTGGGTCATTGGGGTGTGCATCTATAGTACATACTTTGTCTGTGATGAGGAGAGTCTCTCTCTGCTTCCTAGCCAGGTCCTGACCTGCTTTTTTTTTTGCCACACTCTTACACAATGATATTCTTACTCACCTTGAGCCACAAAAAATGGAGCCAGCTGTCTATGGATTGAGACCTCTGAAACTGTGAGCCCCCAAATAAGCTTTTCCTCTTTAAAATTGTTCTTGTCAGGTCTTTTGATCACAACAGCAACAAAGCTAACTAAAATAGAAAATGGTACTGGAAGTGGGGCTGTTGCTGTGACTAACCTGACTATGTTGTTCAGAAGCTTTTGGAGTTTTTTGAAACTTGTGGGAAGAATTTTGGAAAGGTTAGTGATAAAAACTGGGAAAGCTTTAGATTGTAAGTGGACATAAGGATTGCCTTAGGCCTTAGGCCTTAGCCCAAGCATCTCCATTTTAAAAACTCCACTTTGAAACCTGTAGTCTCATGCCTATGGAGCCCTCCAATATGATCATCAGGCATAGCCCCTGACATAAACAAGTCAATTCTCCCTACCCTGGCAAGCTCAGACCAAATGCTTTAACCCCAGGGCAAATGACGTCACTGAGAAATCCAGTGGCAGCAGATAGGGATGAAAGGGTGGTCAGAAGCCCCAAGATTTAGTGTAAATGATGGAGCAAATGAACAGACATCCAGCTGGCGGACACGGAGCCCTCATGCTGGAGAGCCTAATGAAGACCTGGACTGACATCCTAACTCTTCTCATCATTTGCCTGATCCTCTGCATCTTCCTCACCGCTCTCAAACTCTACAGCCACACCTTGGCCCTGGTGAGAACTTCAACTTCTCCCTATGACCTTCTCCTCAACTGGCCATCAGCTCCTCACCAGGAGAAGCCTGCCTTGGTTCCTGATCTGATCACCATAGTCTGAGTAAGTGTGCATCTGCTAGACTTAAAGTCTAAGGCTTGAAACTTTTGATCTAACACTTGAGCTTAGCATGTAGAGGGAAATGTCATGAGCCTATCAGATTAAGTGTGTTTGCAGTGCTCAGGATTAATCTAGAATTGTTTTCTGTGAATTGATTATGCCTACCATTAAAGATTGTCGTTTTCTTGATTAAGAACCTATAGAAGGGGGAGCTTGAGAGAAATAGATGAACTCTAGATGGGGCAGAGGGGTGGGAGGGGGCATGGGGTTGGAAATGATAATGGAATGTGATGGACATCATTATCCAGAGTACATGTATGAAGACACGAATTGGTGTGAATATACTTTGTATACAACCAGAGATATAAAAAATTTGTGCTCTATATGTGTAAGGTGTAATGCATTCTGTGTCATTTATAAATAAAAAAATAATACAAAAAAGAACCTATAGAGTGAAATTATATTTAGTGATTTGAGTGATTAAGCATTGAAAAGGGCAGAAGCGCATGGACATTCTTTATTTCTCCCCCTGACAACATAAGTCACACCTTTTGCCCTCCCAACAGTGGAATATAATGGGCCATTCTACTGTGAGTTCAAAAGACCAGAATGCCAATATCACAGTGGACTGTAAAAATTGTTCTGATGAGAACTGAGAAGGAAAGGAGTCAAGGAAATTTGACCAGAGGCTATTCGTATTACGTTCTGGCTAAGAAGTATTTTGCCCATGTTCTGAGACTTTCTTTGAAGCTGATTTTAAATGCCATGGAATTCTTAATTTGGTGGGGAAAATGTCTAGGCATCATAGCATTCAGTTGGTGGCATGATTATTGCCGTTACCATTTAGCCAAATTTACCGTGATAACTGGGAGCATGAAGATTTGAAAAAGCTTCACTTTGGTCAGAAAACTGCCAGTAAAACTAGTGCTAAGGGATATGTGGTAGTTACAGACATTACAGCCACTAAAGAAAAGATAAATACTTTGACCAGAAACAATAGGAGACATGGCTTGAGGGCATCTCAGGAACTGGCAAGACCATACCCATCTCAGGATAAAGGGTATAAAAGTAAAAATTCCTTTGAGAAAAGACCATGAGGGCACCCTACTTACTCAGGAGGGCCTAGGAAGATGTTTCACCATGCTCAGCCAGAAAGGCAATCAGAGGCTGCGGCAGCCAAGGTTCTAAGAGGTTTGGCTACTGCTGAGGTGGCAGAAGACCTGGTATCAACCAGGTAGTACTGGTTCTGCAGGAGGGCGGGATGCTAGAGTTAGGGGGTCATGGAGGCTTCCACTGAGATTTCAAAGGCAGGCCTGGGAAGCCAGACAAAGTACAGCAGGGTGGGAGTTCCTGCGGGCAGCTCCTGATAGGGTGATACATTAGATGTGAGAAGAAAGATAAAGCTGCAGGGAGACCCCCAAGATTAAGAAATGACAGTACTGGGGAATATCTGCCAACGAAAGCTGCAGGGATTGAGCACAGACAAACCAACAGGGAAGCCATGTAGGCTGCAACCAGCAAAGCCACAGGGGCGGAGCTACACAAGCCCTTTGGAGAGAACACACAATGCCAGCAGATACCAGCAGATGCCAGCAGATGCCAGACATGGAACTGGACTTGTTCGCCAGCTGGATTTCAGTCTTGTTTTGATCCCACCCCTTCTTTCTATGTCCCTATTTCTCCCTGGTAGAATGGAAATGTTTATTTTGTACCTTTATTTACTG
This sequence comes from Callospermophilus lateralis, assembly GCF_048772815.1. Lineage (NCBI taxonomy): Eukaryota > Metazoa > Chordata > Mammalia > Rodentia > Sciuridae > Callospermophilus > Callospermophilus lateralis. The sequence goes on from NC_135317.1 coordinate 70,120,985, forward strand.
GATACATGTATAACCTGCTTTTGATTTAGCTCACAATGAGAGTTTGCTTTAAGTCTCCAAGGAGACTTTAGAGTTGGACTTTTGGGCAATGCTAATGTGATGGATACTCTTGAAAATGGATTAAATACACTTTGCAATGTGTAATAAGCAAGAGCTTTTGGGGGCCTGTGGTGGAAATGTTACAGTTTAGATGTGAGGTGTCCCCCAAAAGCTTATGTATGAGACAATACAAGAAGGATTAGAGGTGAAATGATTGGGTTATGAGAGCTTTAATCCAAAAAGTTAATTAATTCCCACACAGGGATTAACTGAATGGTAAATGAAGGCAGACAGGGTGAGGCTAGAGGAAGTAGATCCCTGGGGGCATGCCTTTTATACCCATCCTCTCCCTCTCTTCTCCTCTCCTCTCTTCTTCTCTCTCCCTAACCCCCTTCCAGGTGCCCTGTTCCTAGCTGTTTTCCTCTGCCACTCTCTTCCACCATGATGCCTGCCTTACTTCAGCCCCAAGGAATGGAGTCAGCTGTCTGTGAACTAATGTGAATGGAGTCAGCTGTCTGTGAGCCCCAAAATAAACTTTTCCTTTTAAAACTATTCTTGTCAGGTCTTTTGGTCACAACAGCAAAAAAGCTGACTGAAACACTTTCCCCAATTAGTCCTCCAATATTTTAATTATAATCAACACTTCAGTATAACAGTTTAACCACAATCTTTGTGCTTGTCTACATATAGAAAAGAATTGCCTTTTCATCAAATAAACACATAAATCTTGAGCTAAATGTCATTTTAGGGAAACCCTTATAAAAATTAGCAATATATGCTATCCTCCAAAAATATCTGCAATATATTATATATAATATATGTGTGTGTGTGTGTGTGTGTGTGTGTGTGTGTATGTATATATATATATATATATATATATATATATATATATATAATATATTCTATACCTCATTTAATCTAAAATGGCTGGTTAGCTGGGTACCATGATGTATGCCTATAATCGTGATTCAAGAGATTAAGACAGGAAGATTGCAAGTTCAAGGCCAGCCTTAGCAAATTTAGTAACCCTATGCAACTTAGCCAAGACCCTGTCTGAAAAAAGAAAGCAAAAAGGGTTAGGAAATGGTATAGTACTCCTGAGCTCAATTCTCAGCACCAAACAAATAAATAAGTAAATGGATGGTTTAAGACTGCTTAATAGATCATTTCTTATCTCCATCAGTGTTACAATGAGTACTTGTGAGTTCTTAATTCATAATTCACAGACATCCTCCCCACTGAACTCCCCCCTAAAAAAACTGGTAGATTTTGCTATTACAAGGCACATCTAAAAATCATAAGATCTGGGCTGGGGGATATAGCTCAGTTGATAGAGTGCATGCCTTGCATGCACAAGGCCCTGGGTTCGATCCCCAGCACCACCAAAAAAAAAAAAAAAAAATCTTAAGATCTGCTACATATAATAAGCCAATCTCTCATATTCTGCTTGTGGTTATGATCACCTAATTATTTTCCCTTATTTGCTGCATGAAGCTGGATAACATCCCTCCTAAAACTGCAAAGGAAGTCAAGTAATGTATTAGGAAGAGGAAATGACACAGGTTACCAGATGAGACTAAACCAACATCAAAGGCACCAATATCAAGGGCAGCATGGCAGTAAAGCCACCTGCATCCTTCAAACAGGCCAACAGATGAGAGAAACATGTCAAGATGCTCAGTTCCCATGCACCATCTGGGCAGGTTTCCACAAATGTCACAGTAATTTCATAGCTAAGTTTAATTCAAATAAAACACAGAAGCCTAAAATGGAAATAAAATGTTAACTATCAATTATATCTCCTCTCATCTTTGAGAAAATATAGTTTAATTGCTTTGGACAAAGGAGATAAAGAATAACCAACATTTCTTTTTAAAAATGCAAAACAATGTCAACCTTTTGTCTAAAAATCTACAGAATAATTTCATAATGTTCAGCCTCATGCTAAATAAAATACAGTTGCCAACTTATCACAAAGTTATTGATTTCATGACATCTCAAAGAGGTTTCTCTATTCTACTGTACTATAAAACAACTGTAATTTTTACACAAAAGGATATACCCCAGATTTTCATGTTTCCATCACTACTTTGATTCCATAGCAAATTAGGATTTGTTGATTGCATTGTTAATGTGATAAACTTGCTATGTGGCATGATTTATATATAGCTTGTCCCAAAAAGCGTGTGAGCTGGAAGCTTGGTCCTCAGTGTGACAGTGTTAGGTGATATAACAGTTAAAAGGACTTAATGAGAGGTAATGAAGTCAATGGGGACATCATCCTCAGAATAAATTAATGTAGGTCTCATGGGACCCCAATTAATTACCAAGTGAGTTGTTGTAAAAAGAACTAGACTGGCCCCTCCCCAGTCTCTGGGTTCCTGTCTCACCATATGATTACCTCTGCATGAAGCTGTTTCCCCTCCTTTAGGCTTTTCCACCACGTTATGACATAGCCATGAGGGCATTTACCAGAGGCTGAACAAATGTGCTGCCCAACCTTGGTATTTCAGCTTCCAAAACCATAAACAAAATAAGCCTCACTTCTTTATAAAGTACCCAGTCTCTGGTATATTGTTACAGCAACAGAAAACAAACTGCTATGTCTTGTATTTCTAACTGCAATTAAACAATCTTGAAAAGAGCAGGCTGTATTAAGATTTACCCCTCTGGCTTATTCCACCAAGAAACAAATTCTTAAGTATGTAAAATGACAATCCATTTTTAAGACATCATTTGAAATACTATACTCAAAGGAACTGTTACGGAGTAAATCATCTCACATTTCGACTCTAAATGCAAACTACAAGCATTTGTCAATAGGATATCTTTCCGATCCTCCATTTCACTGCATACCTATGGGGCTTGGTTGGATGTCACCTTTCTTGCTCTGTTGCTACTGAATGCCCTTTCCTGTCTCTGTATTTTCCAGACTTTTTACAAAGTAAATCTTCCACTTTCCTATTATATCAGACAATCTCATGATATTTACTACTCATTTTCCCTCTGAAATAACAATGAATTTGTAAGCTGTTTGACAATGCTATCTATCTGTATTTGTCAACTTAGGTGTCTTGTTCATCAGGATTAATGAGCCAGACAAAAAGGCTTTTAAAGGGGAGGGGGAAGGAGACATTAGCATTAACAGCATTTCCAATTTCATGCTCTTCGGTCTCATGAACCACTGCAGTTGAAAAACTAAACTTTGGTGACAGGATAAAATGTCAATATTAGTTTTAGGTGCATAAGTCTTTTTCTGTGTTTTTAACAAAAATGTTGTCCCCATTTCTCTCATAAAAGGAATTACACATTCCTAAGAAATAAATCCTTCCAAAGAAAATACATCTTTTTGAAAATTTAGAGGTAAACTCTAAAACAAGTGCGTTGGGAGGGTTATGGGGTAGTCCTGTGTTATGCCTGTGGTCTTGGTGTAATTACTAACACAGCACTGGCTTTAATTCTCAGAAGTATCTCAATTTGAACAATAAATTGTAGGTTCACCCTAGCTTTAGTTTATCTCTCCTTTAGCATTAATACAACCACCTGTTCACTTGAACAGTCTCAATATTTAGCACACCATCCCAAGAAAAATTATTCCTAATAATAATGCTCCTCCCCCTCCTTCTCTCCCAGACTACAAAAATGAACAAAAAGATCGTTGCACTGCTCCCATTATGACTACCTTAAACTAAAATAGACTCCTAATACCCTTTCCTCATCATGGTAGACTCCCATCTAGTTAACAAAGGCTATCAAAAGAACATAATCACTCCCATATCACACAACCTTTGATTCTTGTGTAAAAAAAAATTAAAAGAGAGGAAAGAAACAGTCTACATGTTCAAGAACAACACTCCTCATTAATAAATATGTAACTTCAAATCTTTCTAACTTTCCTACTTGTTTGATATTGGACATCATAAAGAATCAGTATATTTTGCAGGTGAAAAAATCTACTCCTCTTCCTGATGAGTGAGGAATCTGAGGCAACAGAATGATAAGGTTATCCCAGAGAAGTCACCTTCCAAGGAAACCAGTTCTAGAATTAGGATCACACTAGCATCCCAAGCAAGGGCTAGACTTTTTTCAAATCTTTGCAAAGGGTCTGTGTCTACCAGGTCATGGAGAATAGATTTTTTTTTTTTTTCTAAAAAGCATGACAGGTTGTGGAGAAAAATTACTGTCAACAATGTTTGTCTATAACTCTGGCAAAACCAAGATGAAGTCAAAGATACTGAGGGCTAAATGGAGAGCCCTAGAAGCCTGTGTAATGCACATGGCCTCCATACATGTAAACAGAAAAATGTAAACAGAAGGTTTACATAAATGGACTTTACTTTTAAGTCAATGGGAGGCACAAGGTAAGAATAAAAGCTAACCACTTCTCAAATGGTAGCATCAAAAGAATAAAAAAAGTAAGTACATTATCCCACATAACTGATAGGAACATATCTGCTCTTACAAATCAAGAGACAAATATCCTGTAATAGATACGTCAATGTGGCTGACATCAATGCATAGCCTCACAAACCCAGCACTACAGTAGTGAGACTGCAACTACCTCCTATATGACAGTCATAAAGCATCATCCTCCACCACAAACTCAACTCATGAAAGAGATCAAGAAATATTACTCTATTATCTTACCTTTAATAAACTAAATCTAAGCTACACCTCATTAACTCTATTTTTAAAAACCTACCCCCACCTGTCCCCTATCTTTCTTTCTTTCTTTTTTTTTAATATTTATTCTTAAGGGATTGGGGTTGTGGCTCAGTGGTAGAAGCACTCGCCTAGCACAGACGAAGCCTTGGGTTCGATCCTCAGCACCACATAAAAATAAGTTAATTAATGATATGGTATCCAACTACAACTAAAAAATAAATATTTTAAAAATATATTTATTCTTAAGTTTTCAGTGGACACAATATCTTTATTTAACATTTACATGGTGCTGAGGATCAAACCCAGTGCCTCGTGCATGCTAGGCAAGCACTCTACCACTGAGCCACAACCCCAGTGCCCCCCATTTTCTTTTTAATTCCATTATCTTCCTTGAAAAAAAAAAAACTAGTTACAGAAATCCAAAAGCTAAAATGTATGTATTAAAATTTCCATATAAATTCAAGTATGGCTTAATAAAGGAAACAAACTAAAGAGTAAACATTCTTGAATTAAAGTGATTAAAAGTACAAATATTGCTTTGGTTTAGACTCATGTTACTAGAAAACATATCAAAAAGATTGAAACTACCTTAGTCTTATTCTTTTTAGGCAATTAAAATAAGTAAATTTTTAAAGCCAGCCTTGAAATTGTCTAAAAGTAAGATACTGCTAAGTAAACTTTAGTAAAGCATTCTTATACCACAAATTATACTGTCTAGTATATAAGAATGCCTTACTAAACACTAAACTACACAATATACCATTTCATCAAATTTAAGATGCCATTAATTTGAGGATAAATCACTATTTTATAAATCACTAAGAAAAAAACTTCTAATTAAATGTGAGATACTAACAACCCAATACCAACACACTCAATATCAGAGACAATTAAATATAAAAAAAATTATATAAAAAAATCAGTAAAATCCCCTCAAATTCCTAAATACATCTATTTTTTAATATATAGATATGATTTACAGTCTTCTACAAGAAAAACCTCTAAATGCAAAAAAAAAAAAAAATTAAAGTCTCTTACCTTCTGTACTATACTCAGGAAAGGTATCAATGAGGGAGTCTGAGTGAGCTTCAGCAGGACCAATTAATTCAGAACCATCATTAATTATTCCACCCTAAAAAGATCAGAGTAATTGTTTTCTTGTCATTAAAAACATTTTAAAATGGTAGTATTTATTAGTTATTTTGACTGAGTATATATAAGAAATATAGGCGCTATTAATCTATTAAACTAGTTCACAATTACATTCCAAAAATCACTAAGTATATCAATATTGGTTCATCAATTATATAAATGTACCACACCAATGCAAGATGTTAATAATAGAAAAACCTGAGGTGTGAAAATGCACAAGAAGAAAAAACTCACCAGCTTAAGAATATTTTTTCTTAAGGACGGTAATTTTAATTAGTGATAAATGATGAAATGCATCAGGAAGTCATTGAATTTTATCAAATTTAAACTACAACATATTATACAACATCTCAAGTGATCTGAGAAGCCATTCAGGTTTGAGACTCACATGTAACTTAGGTAAAAGTAAAAAAATTTAAGATATTTCTAGTGAAGAGAGAGTTTTTTTAAGACATAAAAACAAATATAAGATTGATTTCTCAGTGTGACCATCATTTTAATCAAATATCTAGATTTGCAAATTCAGACCTCAAAAGATATTTTCACTTCCTCAACATGCAACTAGAGAATGCTATGATCAGACAAGAAGTGGTGGCGCGATTCTGTGCAGTGACTTTATGGACCAAAGGCTGCAATCACAGATAAAATGACTTATGATACTTAAGACATTATAAATAATTAAAACAGTAATCCTTCTGCTCCTCAACATCCTTCTTTCTGCCTCCCACCAGCAAGTTCTATGTCCCAAACACTACTACCAAGAGAGTAAATTCCCAGCGAAATACAGACCCCATTAGCTCTCTAGCACAGCAAAAAGAACTGTCTTTATCTAGTTAGAAAAATTTCACCTGACAACAAAATATGTATCCCTTTTAAGTACCCATAGAATATTCTCAAGGACATAGCATATGCTAGTGAATAAACCAAGTCTCCCTAAATTTGAAAGAACTGAAATGACACAAAATACATTCTCTAATCATAATTAAACAAAATTAGAAACCAACAATAAAAGAAACTTCAGAAAATCATCAAATATTTAGAAATTAAAGAATCAATTTCTAAATGACCAATGGGTCAACAGAGAAATTACACAACAGGATATACAATAGGCTGAATAAAAAAAAAAATTAAAAAAAGAGAAATTTATGGGTTGAGGCTCAAACAGTGCTCAGGGACATTTATTGCTGTAAATCCTATATTAGACAAGAACATTCTCAAACCAATAACTTAAGTTTTCACTTCAAGGAATTAGATAAACAGCAAAATAATTCCAAAGCAAGTAAAAGGAAGGAAAGTTTAGAGCAAAATTTAACAAAATGAAATAGAAAACAAAATCAATAAACAAAAACTGAATCAAAAGTTGTTCCTCTGAAAAGATCAACAAAAACTGCAAATTTTTAGCTAAGATGACCCAGAAAAAAAACAGACAAGATACAAAATTACCAAAAGGATAATGAAAGAGGAGACATCACTAACACCTATAAAAATCAGAAACATTGCTCTTTTTTTGTGGCAGTGATCAGCTGCTTCAGGATGAAGCTCCATTATTGCCTTCCCAGCCACTGGCCGCCAGAAACACATTAACATGGATGATGAGCTCAAACTTTATGTTTTTTATAAGGAAAATATGCCACAGAGGTTGCTGCTCACATTCTGGGATAATAGAAGTGTTATGTGGTCTGTCTCAGTAGTAGAAATGACAAACAAGGTCTCCCCATGAAATAGGGTGTCTTGATCCCCAACTACATCCATCTGCTATTGAGTAGGGGGCATTTCTGCTATCGACCACAGAGAACTGGAGAAAGCAAGCATAAATCCGGGCATTGTGGATGTCAATGTATTCATTCTCAACTTGGTTAACGATACTGCCAAAGGCTGACAGATACTACAGTGCCTCATCACCTGAGGCACAAAATGAGGAAAATCCCCAAACTATATGATCTCTCTAGAAAAGACAATGTCTGCCAATTATTACCAGGTAGCTGGGCTGACAACCTGGTTCACAAGAGCTGGCTGCACCAATAACCTAGAAGACGACAAAAGAAACATTCAGAAATACCTTTTGCTTTCAGGAATCAGAGACTGCTCTCAACCTTAAGGGTCTGTTGGAAAGAAAAAGAGACAGCACACCTGAGACCCTATTTATTGAGGGGAAGACACTTAAGAAAGTTCTTCCCAAATGAGGCAAAGGGATTGAGTTTCAGGGGGTGCAGCCCAGTCTCACTGGGTGACACCCACTCCCAGAGCTTCATTCTCCTACTGAGCAAAGGTGAGATCCACCTGTTTCCTGGAGCAGCTGAAAAGATTCTCACACCTGTCACTCAAGACTAAGGGTCCATGCTCACTTCTGTGTCACAGCTCCTGACAGCTAATAGTTTTAAGAAAGTCCTTTAATAAAGAAGACAAGCCCCCTAAGATTAAGTATCTTATTCCTCCACATGTCCTGCAGGACAAACACTAGTACATTGCTCTGAAAAACTGGCCCACTAAAGAAAACAAGAAGCTGCACAATATGCTAAACTTGCCAAGAAAATGAAGGCCAAAGAAAAATGCCAGCAACAGACTGAAAAGAAACACAGGTTGTCCTCTCTGAGAGCTCCTACTTCTAAATTTGAGTTAAGTAAAAAATAAATAAATAAATAAATAATAAGGCTTTTTAAGAGCAATAAATAAGATCAGACTTTAAAAATTAAAAATGTTTTATGAGAATTCTGTGAACAACTTTATGCCAACAAATTATATAATTTTGGTGAAAATTCCTAGAAAGACATATTACCAATGCTGACACAAAAAGAAGAAAAAAAAATCAGAACAAAGAATAAGTAAATAAATTAAATTAAAATTAAAAATCTTCCCACAACAATTCTGCTCCTCCCAGGCCTAAGATAAACAAAATTTTCATAATCCACATAAAAACTATACACTGATATTCGTAATAACATTATTCATAAATAGCCAAAATGTACAGAATCTAAATTTTAACTAGTAAACAAAAACAAACCTAAAGTGGCATATCCATAACCATATGAATGAATATCATACAGGCATAAAAAAAAATAAAGTACTATGCTACAACACAGATGAATCTTTAAAGCATTATACTAAGTGAATTCCATTCACTACTAGATTCCAAGAATAAGAAGCTGAGTAATAAAAGTAACACAAGAAATACCAGACTTATACCTTGAAAATTAAAAAATACTACTGAGAGACATTAAAAACATATGAATAAATGGAGAGTCATTTCATGTTCATGGATTAGAATAGTCAAGATGATAATTCTCCACAAATTGAACTACAAAGTTAATGTACTTTCAAATTAAATTTTATGAAAATTTTTGTTCATATGAACAAGCTGATGCCAAACTTTTTTATGTAAATTCAACAGACTCAAAATTTCCATAACAATTTGGGCAAAAAGTAGGCAAACTTATATTATCTGACTTCAAAACCTATAAAGCTATAGTAATCTAAGCAGTATGGTCCTAGCATAAGAATAAGCACAAATTAATAGGACATATCAACAGTCCAAAAATAAGCCATCACATTTACAGTCAATTTATTTTCAATAATAGTGTCAATTCACTGGAGAAAGGAATCTTTTCAATAAATGGTGCCAAGACTATTAGTTCTCATGTCCCAAAAGATGAATTTACACTGTTGCTTTAATCCATACATAAAAATTAACTGAAAACAGATCACAGACCTAAATGTAAAACTAAACCATCTAGGGAGGAAATCTTCATAGCCTTGGGTAAATCAAAAAGCTCTAGAAATGCCAAAAATAGCATAATCCATGAAAAATGGAAAACCTGATAAGTTATACTTTATTAAAAACTGGAAGTTTTTATTCTTCAAATAGCACCCATTAAGAAAATGAAAAGACAAAGCCACAGATTCAAAGAAAATATTTATAAGTCCCATATCGGACAGGGATAATAATACCGTACTGTTCTGAGGATTGTATCCTATATCTAATAGAAGACTTTTATCCAGAATATATTCAGAGCCACTCAATCAAAAAACAAGCACATTTTTAACAGACATTTCACCAAAGAAGTTATATGAATAAGCACAGGAAAACATTAAACATCGTTACACCATTAGGAAAGCAAAATCAGACAATACCAAGTATTGGTGAGGTTGTAAGAGAACTAGGACTTCCACACATTGTTGGGGTATATAAATGGTAAGTTAATTCAGGAAACAGTTTGGCTGTTTCTTTAATACATAAACTTAAGATTCAGAAATTCCAGTCCTCACAATCTACCCAAGTAAAATGAAAACATATATCCACACAAAGATATGTACATAAATGTTCACAGTAACCTAAGTTTTAAGAGCCAAATGCTAGAATAACTCAATGTCCATCAACTTGTCAACAAATAAACAAGATATGGTATAATCCATATACAGAAGTCCCTCCTTACCTACAACTTTGCTTTGCATCTACTATCAAGTGCAGATTGAAAATATTTTATGAAAAAAATCTAGAAATAAACAATTCATAAGTTTTAACAACTTTTATCATAGGATATTGCTATAATTTTTGTATTTTATTATTATTGTTGCTAATCATTTATTGCCTAACTCATAAATTGAACTTTATAGGTATAAACAAGAAAAAACATAGCTTATAGTTTGGTACTCCCACAGTTTCAAGCATCCATAAAGCAGCTTGGAACTAATAAGAGGGAAACTACTAACAGAAAACTATCCAGCAATATACAGTGAATAATATACAGAATGACATAGTGATACAAGATATAACATGGATGAAGCTCAAAAACATGCTAAGTGAAAGGAACTAGAACAAAAGACTACTTATCATATGATTCAATGTATCTGAAACATTGAAAAAAGGCAAATCTATAAACAGAAACAGTGGCTGTGCAGGGCTGGGAATGGGAAAGGGAAACACTGGCAAGAAGACACGGGGAAACTTCTTTGATGTAATGGAAATGATCTAAAACTGATCGGTGGCAATAGCTCCACATGTCTGTAATCGAAAGTCAGTGCATTCATTGCATACTTATTATAACTGGTAAATTTTAAGTTACGTCAATAACGCTATAATAAATAACCATTAAAAAATTTGTGATGGAAAAACATAAGTCAAACAAGATTAGCAATATACTGTTAAATTTTTTAATGTCTGGTAACATTTTTTAAATTATAAATTATATAATTTATAATTTATGTAGTTGTAGATGGACAGCATACATTTATTTAATTTGTTTATTTTTATGTGGTGCTGAGGATCGAACCCAGTGACTCACACGCACTAGGCAATTGCTCTGCCACGGAGCTGCAGCCTTAGCCCCTATACTATTAATTTTTGAAGGTAAATGAGGAGTAATACACAGATCCATTATTTTATTCCTTCAACTCTTAAGAATGTTTTAAAGAAAAGTCAGGCTGGGCACAGTGGCACACACCTATAATCCCAGCAGCTCAGGAGGCTGAGGCAGGAGGATCATGAGTTCAAAGCTAGCCTCAGCAAAAGCAAGGCACTAACCAATTCAGTAAAATGAGACCCTGTCTCTAAATAAAATACAAAATAGGGGTAGAGATGTGGCTTAGTGGTGGAGAGCCCTGAGTTCAACCCCAGGTACCCAAAAAAAAAAAAAAAAATTCAGCCTAAACAAGTGGCTATATGGTCATTTATGTGTGATATCATCAGTGTTCCTACAAACAGAAAAAAAATGTTATTGAGGCACATACCCTACAGACTGGCTAACCCAAAACCTCCCCTCACTACCCCATCCTCAACCATGATCAGAATCAAAAAGCTAAAAATCATCTTCCGGTGATCTCCTTCAAATTAAGGATAGTCATGTGACCCAGTTCTGATCAAGGAGATGTAAGAACTACCTCTAGACATTCTTTCTGTAAAAGCTAGCATGTTTCTTTTGACACTTTGCTTTTCATACTCAAACCCAGAAATCTAGATACTTGATAACATTCCTAAACTCTATACTAGTCTGTAACTACCTTCCTCACTCAGACCTCTTGGATGAGACAAGAGGCAAGCTTTTTTTTTTTTTTTCTTTGCTTGTAGCTAAATAACCTTAAAGACCATATTTTCTCTATTTCAAAAGACTAAAACTACTGTCATATCCTGCTCCTGTCCAGCACTGCTTAAAATAGTTCCAAGATATTTTCCAAAATTACTATGACTCCTCTTAAAACTGTCAATTTTTTCATGAACCCTAAAAATAAGGTCTCATTTCCTAAAGTGTAAAAATTCTTCTTCCAGAAGCAATTATAATCAGGCATTCCAAATCCAAAAGAAATGGAACAAACAGGAAACTTTTATTTAAACTGTTTAGAACCTATAATTTGACTTCTATTAATTCCCAAACTGATTTTTTTAATTCTATACCTTTCACCACCTCTATAAAGAAAAAATCTTCTTGCTTAATAGTAATAGCCTTTTTCTGTAAGTACTGATTCTCTGTCAGACAGTGGGGGGGAAAAAACTATAACAGAGAATAGCAAAGAGTCAAATACTGTATCAATCTGACTTGGTCTTTTATCCCAAAGATCTGCACTGGGGAATTAGCAGAAACCAAATTTATGATCTCAGTCTAGTTTGCAGAGTAATGAAAAAGTAAGCAACAAGGTCAATCATAAGGAATTTAGTCAATACAAACCTACCTACCTCTCTCTCTCTCTCTCTCTCTCTCTCTCTCTCTCTCTCAGATACTGGTGATTGAACCCAGGGGCACTCTACCACTGAGTCTTATCCCCACCCCCTTTCATTTTTTGAGACAGAGTTTCACTAAGTTGCCCAAGCTGGCCTCAAACTTGTGATCCTCCTGCCTCAGCAAATTGCTGGAATTACAGGTCTGCACCACTACACCTAGTCATTACAAAATTTTCTATTACTATTTCTATTACTCTAAGTATAAGTCTGCAATGTCTTTCAAAAGATCAAATTTCTTCAGTAAACTAAATTAGGTCATAAAAAATGCATTCCCTGTGTAGAGATTCACTAGCATCAGTAAAATTAAATACCCCACTACTGATATATCATGATAGTTATGTATTCTAAGAAATTTAATTTATACAAACCAGTATATTTTCAGCTAAAATAAAAAAAGGAAAAAAACAATGATAAAACCATCACCTAGCTTTTTTTCTAAAAGGCTAACTAAATGCAATAGGAAAACTGTGGGGGTAAAAACAGTGAAAGAAACTGACGACCTGCACAGGTTAAGTTGAAAATATATTAGAAAATAATTATTAAAAATGATAAATAACTCAGAATTAAAGCATTATGTCAAAAAACTCAAAACATTAATATTCAATGACCTCAGATAATACTACGTGCAATGGCCTACCTCTCTAAAACTGTGCAAAGACTAATTTTTTATATCGTTACACAAACCAACATAATTACAACAAATGTAATATGGACTTGTAGGATTTTATATCTCAAAGAGAAGTCTGCCACTGAAATATACCTCAAAAAGAAAAAGAGTTTCACGATACCAAATTTTAATGTATTCCAATTGTGATTGAATTTGAAAATCCCTAAGCCCTTTGTATCAATTTTTTAAGATCTTTCAATCAAAAATTGTATAGCTCTTTATGCTAAAAGCAAGATATGCCACAGACATGGTTATTTAGAAATTCACTTCTACGTTTTTAGTGAACAATGAAATTCAAAAGGAAATGAATTTTCTACTTGAATTTACTACAAATTAGAAAATAAAAATATTCAATATGATATAAAATATTCCAGAAGACTATCAAACCTTAAAAAAATCCTCAAGCTGTTTACTGTTGTAAAGAGCTGGAATATTGGCAGAGAACTGTAGCAGGTCTTCAGCACACTGTCTTCTCTCTTCAATAACAGTTTCGTCAAATCGCCCTAGAATTAAATAAGAATCAACACTTACAGAAAGAACAACCAAATGCTGCTTCATGACAGTTTGTGTCCAGAGATTAGAAAGCAGCAGCTGGCCTACTACTGCCTATTTGCTTATTATGAAAACTTCTGGAGTCACATCTAGCCTCTATAGTGAAAATAAGCAAGAAAAGAATGTTTTTGATAAAACAAGAGGCAGAGGTATCAGTTGATAAATAAATGCGTGCTCATAATCTAGAACCTGTCAATGTAAGAATTTTACTATATAAGAAGCTGGTGATTTGAAAAGAGAATTTTAAAGGACTCAAATGGTTTTCCATAGTAATTTAATACTATAATTACTCATAATTTTCCCTTTTCTACTCTTTTTAGTTCATAAAGGGGCTGAAGAGAGAAAATTATGAGAACGTATCAATGGGGTCAAAAATCTCAGCTTAAAGCAAAAAGCTTTTATGTTCAAGTACATGTGTGATGCCGTCTGCATCCATGACAGCACGCTTGGGAGAAAAAAGAACACACAGCAACAGTGAGTTCCACTTTACAAGGTGATGAAATGTTAGTTTTCACAGAATGTTTTAATGATATATACAATTTGAATGCTGAGAAGACATTTTCAAATATGATCATTTTGTATGGCTCTTAGTTTAGATAGCTGGTTGGCATTTGTCACATGCCTTGTTTCTTACTGATTGCAATATAGGTTTAAAAAATACAAAATCAGAAGAGTAGCATTATCATATACTTCAACAATTTAAGTGGTTTTGCAAAGCAGTAATAAAAAACTAAGACACAAAGAGACTCCTAGTTATATAAATCAAAGCAAGAATTTGAAACTAAACCGTTAAAAATCCTTCTACTCAATGTATCTAATGCTTATAGTAAAGTGTCTATTTCATGATAACTAAAAAAGGATACTGATGTTAGACCTGGGTTCAAATATAAGCTCCAGCATTCACATTCACTAGCTGTAAATCCTAAGGTTGATTATTTTCACACCATAAAACGAAGAGAAGTAATAATGTACTTAATGCTTACAGTTCCATGTCAGGCACATGGTACACTTAATAGATTATCATGGTGTCCTTTAATCTTTAAAAGCTGTTGTATTTACTGGATAACAGAGCACACTAGCAACTTGTGAGTGAATAAACAGAAAAATTTTCTCAAAAAAAAAAAAAACTCTTATAGTGGAATACTCTAATAGGAAATCTTAACAGTAGGTTCATTTAAAAAAAAAAAAAAAAAAAAAAAAAAAGCCACAGTTCATGGATAGATTTCTGAGAAAACAATCCTAATAAAATCCATGCATGTATACACAGGTACAATTTTATAAAAAAGGGGGTATAATGTTCTTTAGTGTCCTCTAAGAGCCCAGGGATTGGTAAAGGTTAGCAGGAAAGTAGCAGTCAATTAGAGAATTTCTAATATCTAGGGTTGCTTTATTTACTATGAAACAAGATGCCAGTTGCAATTCAAATATTCACTTTCCTACTTAGCAAAATAATCCTTAATTTTTAACTAGATATATGAAGCACAGGGGGAAAAAGGCTATAATTGTCATATTGTCTTGTAGTTAGAAGTGGACATGGACTCTATATGTTCTGGCCTAAAGCAGTTAAACAAAAGTTATTTTGTAGCTTTCCAGAAAGTCTTTTAAAAAACAGAGCTGATATAAACCCTCTCCCAGATTTTCTTCATTGTTCCTTCCTACAAATACTGCAGTCTGGCTGGGTACAAAATAACCGAGCCCCCAGGAGGCACTTGTAGGTTCAAACAGGAACTACTTTATTGCCCGAACTCCACCAGCACTCCACGGACACTTCCAGGGAACCCTCTCACCCTCCACCGGGAACTCCAAAGTAGTGGGCGCCTGAGGCAGCAGGAGCCTCCCTATTGACAGCAAAGGTCTATATACAACTGAATACACAGCTTAACTTAACCATCATCATCTCAATGGCTCGCTGGTGTCACCTCTCACCACTCCCTCTGGCAAAATGCCAGGTGCCACCCCTACTAGGCTGTGGCCCTCAACACCAGGAAATACTGTGAAATGGAAAGCCAAAAAAATGACATGATACTATGCATGGTAGCACATGCCTATAATCCCAGCAACTCAGGAGGCTGAAGCAAGAGACTTGCAAATTCAAGGGCAGCCTGGGCCATTTGGTGAGACTCTTAGAGTGACCCTGAGTTCAATCCTTAGTACACACACACACAAAAAAAAAAAGACAAAAGAGCAAGAAAACAGGAGCTGGATTCCTAATCACTGAACTGCCATGAGGCTATCTCCAAATCTTTGACCATAAGAAAGAAATTGGCTGCTATTTCATTGTAAATTTTGTCACAAGTAACCAAACCTAATATAATCCACTGTGCTAAATCTATGTTTCTATTAGTTCTCAGTTCATATGCAACAATTAGATTACACGCAATTCTCTCATGACAATAGCACACATAAAGTGGCTCTACTAGCTTACCTATCGACAATATTATCCAGAAACAACCTTCCAAAATCTTCAATAAATAAATTCTCCAGTCTGAAAACAATCTTGGAGAAAATGTAGTAGCTAAATAAAAATATTATTATTAATATTTATTTTTTGTTGCCTACAAAGTATAAAACTGTGCGTGATTATAATTCAACATATTTATCCTTAAAAATTGCTAATTCTAGTGCTTGTGAATTAATATTAGTAATTTTGTAAACATCTATCATCTTGAAACAGAAACCTAGAAAATGCACACTTTTTATGCTTCAACCCCTAAGGCCACCTGATATTATTTTTAAAAATATTAATTACTTGTTGAGAAATTTCAATGAAAGACTTCTTAACAGTTTATGAAACCCTAAAAAGATCTTATTTCTATCTGAAACAATAAAAATATGAAAATCTGAAACATAAAAATTTGAGGGCCCTAATCTTAGTATAACTCACTTCACCTCCCTACTAAGCTAAGCTACAATACTTCAGGATTGGAATACATATGTAGAAAGCTCATCTTTGATCTATGCATTTCTATTCCACTAAACTTGGGTAAGCAGGAATGAATTAAAACATTTTTATAAAGTAGAGTACAACAAAAAAATACCTTATATTTCAATCCTATCACCAGAATACAATGACAGAACAAACTCACTTCTTTGTTCCTAAGATATTTCAGAATAAAAACAAAAAAAAAAAAATAGTAAACATAACAAAAATACAAAACAATAGTAAGGACTGGGGTTGTAACTCAGCAATAGAGCACTTGCCTACCTTGTGTGAGGCACTGGATTTGATCCTCAGCACCACATATAAATAAATAAAATAAAGGCCCATCAACAACTAAAAAATTTTTTAAAAAAATACTAAGCAGGGCTGGGGATATAGCTTAGTTGGTAGAGTGCTTGCCTTGCATGAATAAGGCCCTGGGTTTAATAGTAAAATAAAAATAGTAAGCATAAATGAAGAACACAGATGAATTTTAATGAAATAACTACTGGTCCCAATACATACAATAAAGTTGCTTAATTTTTAAATACTTTTTAAAGTAGCAATATTCAGATCTTGGGACACTGCAGCCACTACCATAGCCCCCTCGATGTGGTAGCCTCCACCTTGGGACACAAGACAGAGCCTAGAGGCAGCCACCTGCCACGGTACCACCTGGCACAGTGCTGTATCTCTGAATGGGCCAGACAATGCCACCACAGGGTCTGCATTCACTACCCCATCTCTGAAAGCAGTCACCTCCATCTTGGGACACCTCTGCCGCCATCTTGGGTTGCCTCCACTGTCACCATCGCCATCGCCATCTTTACTTGGAACAGCTTTCATCTTGAAACAATGGCCAGGATCTGGAAGCCCAATATCAAGGTACCCCTAACCACTAACCCGGCCCAGTGCTTGTAGCTACTAGGCCAGACAATAGCTCTCAATGCCTGGTCCTGATCTGCCTGATACAGAACAGGTCTCCATGACAGGCACAGAGATCCTGGCACTCAGCCCTCAGGACCTCTAAAAAGAAAGATTCCTGATTGGGAACTCTAAAGTATGGGGGTGGGAGAGATACAGGTTAGACACTAAATTTGAGACTAGGAATTGTAGGGTCCACAGATGATGTAAGGGGCTAAGACCAGGATACCATGTCACACAACTGGACCCCAAAGGAGCTATTCCAAAGGAGAGTCCTGGGGTGCAATCTTCCAATGGGGACTGGGAATTGCTATACTCTGCCCCCAGGAATTCCACCTTCAAGTCTGACCCTCCCACTCTAGTAACCTTCACCATCTTGAGGGTGGAGATTCCAGCAAACTCCAGAAAACCCCATCTATCAAATAAGGAAAGCAGGGAAGATACTGAACTCCAACAGAAACAATTGTTCAATTTTCCTTAGTGATTTTTTTCTTTTCCTGTCCTCAAAGCCCCAACATTTGTGAAACCAAGTACTTTTCATGCATCAGTCTACTGAGAACTGGGATATCTAAATAGTATATTACAATTTATTGTATATTCTTTTATTTTTACATTTTTCCCTTTTCTTTTTATTTTTTAACTCACTCTTTATGTTTGCCTCATTTATGTGTTTCCCCAGAGTCTCTTTCTCTCTCTTCTCCTGTTAAGAACCAACTTCTTTAGATTCCTCTTTCATGCTTCCTATGATTTAATGCCTCTATATTATCACTCCCTACCTCATTAACATCTCATCCTACACCTGCCATTCTCTCTTTGTCCAACATTAGAATCTATAGATTCTTATGCAAACGTACTGTTTATATAGTAGACAATGATAGAATACATCATTTCTGTTTATTGCAACAAAACTGTAAACGTCTTAATAGAGATATTGTGTTTAACAGTGCATAGTATTTGCACTAGATGCTGTTAATATTGCTCTCCCCTTTAAGGGTAAGGTACTGGAAACCTGCAGGGACACCATAAGTCTATGGGGTCAAAATTATAACAACTTGGATCCATACTGTTAGAGAGGAAGACACACAAACAACAGGAAAAAACAAGGAAAGAAAATGCCCTCAAATAAACCAAGATGCTACAGCACAGTAGAAGAAGTGTTAGAGAAGGAGTTCATAATGTACATGATTAAAATGATCTGCAAAGTAAAGAATGATATAAGAGAGCAAATGCAGGCAGCAAATGATCAATTCAATAAAGAGATAAGAAAGCAAATGTGGGTAGCAAAAGATTACTTCAAAAAAGAGACAGAAATTCTGGGGGGAAAAAACGAACAGAAATCCTTGAAATTAAGGAAATAATAAACCAAATAAAAACTCAAAATAAAGCATCACCAATAGACTAGACCCCTTGAAGACAGAACCTCAGACAATGAAGACAAAATACATATAATCTTGAAAATGAAGTTAACCACACAATGAAGATGGTAAGAAAACATGAACAGAACTTCCAAGAATTATGGAATAATCTGAAAAGATAATTTAAGAATTATTGGGATAGAGGAAGGCATAGAGATACAAACGAAAGAAATGCACAATCTCCTAAATGAAATAATATTAGAAAATTTCCTAAACCTAAAGAGTGAAATGGAAAATCAAATACAAGAGGTTTACAGGACACCAAATGTACAAAATTACAATAGATCCACACCAATGCACATTCTAATGAAATTGTTTAGCATACAGAATAAAGACAGAATTTTAAAGGCCGCAAGAGAAAAGTATCAGTTATACATATAAGGGAAAACCAATTCAGATCTAAGATTTCTTAATCCATACCCTCAAAGGTAGGAAATCTAGGAACAACATATACCAATATGTGAAAGAAAATGGATGCCAACCAAGAATCTTATATCCAGCAAAATTAAGCTTCAGATTTGATGACAAAATAAAAACCTTCCATGATAAAGAAAAGTTAAATGAATTTACAACTAGAAAGCCTGCACTACAGAATATGTTCAGAAAAATATTCTATGAGGAGGAAATGAAAAACAACAATGAAAATCTGCAAAGGGAGGAACTGCACTAAAGGAAAAGCCAGTCAAAGGAGAAATCAAGTCAAGTTAAAAACCAAAAATAAACCAAAGTGACCAGTAATATAAATCATATCTCAATAATGTTAATGGCCTAAATTCATCAATCAAAAGACACAGACTGGCAGATTGGTTTTAAAAAAAGACCCAACAATATACTGCCTTCAAGAGTCTGATCTCATAGGAAAAGACATCCATAGAATGAAAGTGAAAGGATGGGAAAAAACATCAATCACATGGACTTTGTAAATAAGCAGGGGATTCTATCCTCATATCAGATAGAGTGTGCTATAAGCCAAAGTTAGTCAGAAGGGATAAAGAAGGACATTTCATACTGCTTAAGGAAACCATAAATCAACAAGACATAACAATCATGAAGATTTATGCCCCCAACAATGGAGCATCTACATACATCAAACAGACCCTCTCAATTTCACGAATCAAATAGACCACAACACAATAATACTGGGTGACTTTAACACACCTCTGTTACCACTGGATAACAAAAAACTAAACAAAGAACTATAAAATTCAATAATACATCAATAATTTAGACTTAACAGTCATAGACAGGATATTTCATCCATCATCAAGTGAATACACTTTCTTTTCAGCAGCATATGGATCCTTCTCTAAAATAAAGCATATGTTGTATCACAAAGAACTTCTTAGCAAAAAAAAAAAAAAAAAGATGCTATCCTGAATCCTATCAAACCATAATGAAATGAAATTAGAAACCAATGACAAAATAAAAAATAGAAGTTACTCTAACACCTGGAGACTAAATAACATGCTACTGAATGAAAATGGATAGTAGAAGACATCAGGGAAGACAGAAATAAATTCTTAGAGGGAAATGAGAACACTGATACAATATATCAAAATCTCTGGGAAACTATGAAGGCAGTACTAAGAGAAAAGTTCACTGTGTTGAGCTCATTGATTAAAAGAAAAAATTCAACAAATAAATGACCTAACATTACATCTCAAGCCCTAGAAAAAGAAAAACAAACCAACACCAAAAGTAGTAGAAGACAGGAAATAATTAAAATCAGAATTGAAATTAATGAAATTGAAACAAAAGAAACAATTGAAAAATTTGACAAAATTAAAAGTTGGTTCTTTGAAAAAATAAATAAATTGATAAACCCTCAGCCACAGTAATGAAAAGAGAGAAAACTCAAATTACTAAAATATAAGATAAAGAAGGAAATGTCACAACAGACACTATTGAATTACAGAAGATAATTAGAAACTATTTTTGAAAACTTATACTCCAATAAATTAGAAAATCTCAAAGACATCGACAAATTTCTATAGACATATGATCTACTCAAACTGAATCAGGAGGATATACCCAATTTAAACAGATCAATTTAAAGCAATGAAATAGAAGATGCCATCAAAAGCCTACCAACCAAGAAAAGGCCAGGACCAGACAGATTCTCAGCTGAGGTCTGTCTATAAGACCTTCAAAGAAGAACTAATACCAATACTCCTCAAATTATCACATGAAATAGAAAAGGAGGGAACCCTTCCAAACTCATCTATGAGGCTAATATCACCCTGATACCAAAACCAGACAAAGACACATCAAGGAATGAAAATTTCAGACCAATATCCCTGATGAACATAGATACAAAAATTCTCAATAAAATTCTGGAAAATCGCATGCAAAAAAACATATTAAAAAGATAGTGCACCATGATCAAGTGGGGGTCATCTCAGAGATGCAAGGTTGGCTTAACATATGGAAATCAATAAACATAATTCATCACATCAATAGACTTAAAGATAAGAACCATATGATCATCTCAATAGGTGCAGGAAAAGCATTTGACAAAATACAGCACACCTTCCTGTTTAAAACACCAGAAAAAGTAGGGATAATAGGAACATACCTCAACATTGTAAAAGCTATCTATGCTAAGCCCTGCTGAAAGCCATAGCCAAGTAGGAATGACACATGGCATTTTGGGTTGAAAGGTGATCCTGCTGGGAATAGGGCAGCTCCAGGATTAGGGCGTATCCTGCTGCCTCAGGCACCCACTCTTTGGAGTTCCCGTTGAGTTCTCGCGGGGTTCTGAGAGAATTGGTGCGCGGAGCCCAGTGGAGGCAGTGTATTTCCCAGAAAGTGCGTGTAGAGTGTCGGTGAGAGTTCGGGAATAAAGAGTTGGTGTTTGAATCTACAAGGCTTTGTGGTGGCTCGGTTATTTTGTGCCCAGCCAGACTGCAGCATTTGGCGACCCGTATGGGGAATGTCTGAAGCTTGGGGGTAAGTGAAATTGCTCGCCCCTGAAGGAGAACAAAAAAAAATGGGTGACCATTTCAAAAAACAATGTGTTCTTGTTTTGATTTATTTTGTTTTTATTTCAAGTTGCCTGTTCTTAGAACTTTCTCAGGCAAACTAGGGAAAATGGTTGACTCAAGGTTTGAAGTTGTTCACCCCCGAGGAAGAGAAATTGTTAGAGGAAGGAGGCACCACAGTAAGACCAAGAACAATTAGGGCATATGTTGATACAATACAAAAATGTAGTCCATGGCTTTTTAAAGAGAAGTTGTTGAATATATCACAATGGGACCATCATGGTATCCTGTAAAAAGATTTTTCTTCAACAAGAAAGAGATGACTAGTTCTGTTTACTATACTTGTCTAAGATCTTGGTTTCTACAAAGATCTGATTAATTTACAAAGCTAAAGTGTTGAAACATCAACCACTAAAAATAAAATCAAGTACTCTTTACGTATTAAGCTCCATAAGGTAATATATTTAAACATTATGTGTGTTTTCATAAATTGGTAAATGGAAAAAAGTTTAATATTGCTTTGTGTCTGTGTCTTTGCTAAAACAAGGTTACTAAGAGTTCAGATTCTATCATGTGTAATTTATATACAAAGAGTATAAGAAGTTTCAGATGGGTTTCAATTATAGTATTATAGTACCATAAAAAAAAAAATGAAAGTATTTCATCTTATTAAAGTGGAGTAATTTGTCTAAATCAGAAATTTTATAAGAGTTGTTTCAGAATGTGAATTTATAAAAAGGGTTAACGGCTAGAAAAGAGATATTAAAAGATTCAAGATGTGGAAATATATTTTAATATGGAAGGTTAAAAGAAAAAGAAATGTTTCTAGATGAGATAATCTTTGTATGGTAAAGTAAAAAGTTGTAAAATGTCTAAGTAAGTTGTAAAAGGCATTAAAAAGTTAATTTGAAGGTGGTTAAGATGCCTTCATGATGGAGGAAAAATTGCATCATTCGAAGCCTAGTTAATCTTAAAAGTATTACTTAAAAAAAAAACATGAAAATGGGAAGTTAGTAGGATAAAAGCAATTTGGAGAAAGAATATTAGAAATTTGAAGTGAAAACTTTGAAGATAGAAGTACAGGAAGGTGGGAAAAAAAGATAGAAAAGATGTAGGAAGATAGAGAAGATGTAGGAAGACAATTTTAAACCCACAAAATAGGAAACAAAAGAAAACTAGGAGGAAAAAAAGCAACTAAGGGTGAATGTACAAACCTTAAAAAAAAAACTAGAAGATAGAAATAAGATAGAAAATGGTTGAAAATGTCAAGTAAAGGTATTTCAGATAGAAAATGCAAAAAGCTAAGACAACTATTAGATACAGACATTCAAGATAGAAAAAGGTAGAAGAGAGAAGTTTAAAGTCAAATGTTGGATAAAATAGAAGAACAAGGAGATTATTAGTAATTTTTTCAAAAAGCCCATCAACTTTAATTTCTGGTGGTACAGAAATTAGAAGTCTCAGATGAGGGTGTTAAAATTTATAGACAAGAGCCAATTTAGAAAACGTTAAACTAGAAGGAAATTGGTTTAAAACCACATCAAAAAATTAAAAGGACTAAAGTAATTCTAAAAACTAAGGCAAAATGCTTTTGGAAGACTTGAATTTAAAAGGATGTTTAAATTTCCAAAGGATGCATATAGGATATTTTGGAACATCATCCCTGAAGAAAAATCAGTTAATGTTTTACTTAACAGGAATCCCATACAATCCACAGGGACAAAGCATAGTTTAAAAAAAAAAAAAAACTCATCAAACTATCAAAACGTACTTATTAAAGCAAAAAGAGGGAATTGGAAAGGGGTATATATCCCCCAAAGATAAACTTAAAATAACGCTTTTTACTCTAAACTTTTTAAATTTGGATTCATCAAGACTTAGTGCTGCGGAAAGGCATATGTATCCAAAAAATGTACATAAGCCTAAGGTACTTTGGAAGGATATTCTAACAGGAAAATGGAAAGGTCCTGACCCAGTGATTGTCTGGAGTCGAGGATCTGTTTGTGTGTTCCCACAGGGAGAACAGCAGCCGATTTGGATTCCAGAGAGACTAACCAAAGCGACTTCTACAGACCAAAAAGAAGATGATTTGACTCAAATCCATAACAGCTGATATCCAGAGCTCCAGCTTGGCTATTCTTACATCTGCAACAGTGATTAACCAGGATGTTTTTTTCAATATCTATTTTATTATTGCCTTTTCCCACATCATAAAGTTCTATTTTATTTTTTGAGCTCATACAGACCTAGGTTAATGTTTTTCTGATCACTTTTATTTTTTGACTGTGGAGTTTTTAAACATTGCAATGGAGATTTCACCTGTGTAAAGCTACAAGGCCTTTACTATTGTCTTATGTGTTGTACGTTTGTGTGCACTCTTGTGTTTTGTGTTGTATGTCTGTGTGTGCGTATGTCCATATATCATATATGAGGAATGTTCATGAAAAAATGGATCCGAATTATTTTTTATTCACGTGATTTTAATGGTTTAATTTAAATTGGGTAAACAGCTGTTAGGGATTGTTTTAATATGTGAACAAATAAGGAAATTAACAGATCTGTTTGTTTACTTTCACCTTTCCTTTTCATTATATTTAATAATTCTGTTCAGGATAATGTAAATTGTTCAGGAAATTGTTTTCTTACTACCTGTTGGAACGTTACATAATTTCTTTTTAGTATCATTGCCAGAATTCCTATCTTCATCCCAGTGCCAGTGAAGACAAAGATAAAACCAAACTACAGCTTCTTCAATAGTTATCACAACAAACTGTATAAAATGATGCATCAATGAATAATAACTCAACAAGTAGTGCTCAATCAAGGAGTCGATTTACTTTGGGAGGAAATGGACATATTGATAGATTCCTCCGCTTTGAACTGCTTACAGAACTTGCCTGGGCTATGTATCACTTGTATGCATTGTGAACTATCTATTGGTGCAGTGAATTGTGGTAATGCTGGCGTATCTTTGCTGATGGTGTCACCGGTGATCCAATTTTTCCAAAGGAGCCATCAATGGCTTGGTGTCGTGGCATTTCTGTATCCTCCTCCCTTCTGCTAGTGATGGTCTAAAATTTGGGAGCCAACAGAGGTGAGGCAAAGAACCTCACCCCCCCCACTGGCACCAAGGCCAAATTTGGGGACCAACAGAGGTGAGGCAAAGAACCTCACCCCCGCACTGGTGCATAGGCCTATCCACAAGTATGGCTGTATGCTGGAGCGGTAAAGAGTGACGGGTATGATCCAATTGCAGTGGTACCAACCTAAGACAGGAGGCTGACGCCTAGAGGTCAGCTCATCCAATGTCAGGTAAGGACCATATGTTGAACTGGACAATCTAACAGGCACGGTCCCTAAGCCACATTGCTTGTTGATTAATTAAACAGAAGAAGTGAGATGCTGAAAGCCATAGCCAAGTAGGAATGACGCATGGCATTTTGGGTTGAAAGGTGATCCTGCTGGGAATAGGGCAGCTCCAGGATTAGGGCGTATCCTGCTGCCTCAGGCACCCACTCTTTGGAGTTCCCATTGAGTTCTCGCGGGGTTCTGAGAGAATTGGTGCGCGGAGCCGAGTGGAGGCAGTGTATTTCCCAGAAAGTGTCAGTGAGAGTTCGGAAATAAAGAGTTGGTGTTTGAATCTACAAGGCTTTGTGGTGGCTCAGTTATTTTGTGCCCAGCCAGACTGCAGCAAAGCCCAAAGCCAACATCATTCTAAATTGAAAAACAATTGAATGCATTCCCTCTAAAAACTGGAACAAGACAGAGAGGCCCTCTTTCACCATTTTTATATAACATACCTTGAAACTCTAGTCAGAGCAATCAGACAGACAAAAGAAAGGGATACGCACAGGAAAAGAAGAATTCAAACTCTATTTGCCGATGACATGATTCTATACTTAGAAAATTCAAAGAGTTCCACCAGAAAACTTCTAGAACTAATAAATGAATTCAGCAAAGTAGCAGGATATAAAGTCAACACCCGCTTTGGGCATGGCCACTGCTACCTCTGATACTCCCTCCGAGGTTGCTGCCACTGACTCCTGGAGGTCTCTTCTCCCATCCGCTGCTGCCTACACCACTACTGCCAATGCTGCTGCCTCTGATATTGCTGCTGCCACCCAGAGTCACCTGAAGGTCTTCTTTCTGGGTGCTGCTGCCCATGCAGCTACAGCCATCTGCTGTTGTTTCTGACACAGCTGTTGTTGACAACGCTGCTGCCCCATGGAGATCATCTGGGTGACATTGCCCCCACAGCCACACTTGCAGCCACTGCTGCTGCAGCCACTGCTGCTCCACAGCCTGCTGCCACCAACCACTGCTACTACCACTACCACTGACCCGCGGCCTGCTGTCAACAGCCACCAGCCATCACCATTACTGCTACTATCACCACCTAGAGTCTGCTATGGAAGAAACTCCAGGTTTGGTTGCCTGTGGCCACATCCACATTGGGACACCAGCCAGGGCCTGGGGCCCAAATGCCATCAGGTTTACTACCACAAGAGTCTCTGTCTGGGGACTCTGGCCAGGACCTGCAGCTCCACTGTTGGGGTACCTGCATGTTTGGAGGCATCAGGGGTCTTCCTGATGGGAATGCTGGTGGCCCCTCTTTGCTGCTGCATCTCAGGGTCGCTCCTTTAGATGAGCATATACCTGGTAGTCTCTCTGCAAGTAGGAAAGCATGGCTGAGCCTGAGGTATCTGCAGCCCAGATGGGTGGGATAGTGACTGTGTCTGCGAGAGTTGATCTGGGCCTGGTGATCCCAGGAGACTAAGAGACAGGGCTGAGAAACTATTGAATGCTAACAGAGACAGTTCAACGTTTCATTGAGATTTATTTTATTTGTATTTTTCAATTCACTAATGCCTCTACCATATTTGGAACAGGGTGTTTTGTATGCATCAGTGTGTAGAGGACAATGATATATGAATGGTGTTTTGCATTTTTGTTGTATTCTTATGTCTTTTAATTTTTTCTTTTTATTCGTATTCATCCCCTCACTTGTCTTTTTCTTGGATTTTCTTTCCAGCTTTTCTCCAACCAACAACCAATCTCTGTCAGTTCCTCAACCACTCTTTCTGTGAATTTTTGCTTCTAGCTTCTCTCTTCCTCCCTCTCAAACATCACATACTATGCTACTTCAATTCTCTCGTCCACCATCTTGAAACTGTAAATCATTTTAGCAAAGTTTCTGTTTATACTATAGATAGTTATTGAACTCATCATTTTGGTTTAATGCAAGAAAGCAGTAGATGCCTTACTGGGAGTTGATGGGTTTAAGGATATCTATTGTTTATACTGGATATTGTTGATACTAGTCTCACCATTAAAGGTGAGGTGCTGTAAACCTTCAGAGACACTACAGATCTATAGGATAGAATGTGTGCTGCCTTAGATCCATACTGCTAGATGGGAAAACATACGAACAACATGAAAAAACAAGGGAGTAAAGCACCCCAAACAAACCAAGATGCTCCAACAACAGAATCCACTGATAACATAGTAGAAGAAATGTCCAAGAAAAGTTCAGAATGTACACAAATTGATCTGTGAAGCAAAGGATAGTATAAGGAGTGAAATCAAAGAAAAAATACAGGAAATGAAAGATCACTTTAATAAAGAGAGATTGTGAGAAAAAAAGCAGAAATCTTTGAAATGAAGGAATCAATAAACCAAATTATAAATTCATGGAAAGCATCACCAACAGACTAGACCACTTAGAAGAAAGAACCACAGACAATAAAGACAAAATATATATTCTTGAAATTAGAGTTGACCATGCAGAGAAGATGGTAAAAAACCATGAACAGAACATCCAAGAATTATAGGATAACATGAAAAGACCAAATTTAAGAGTTATCAGAATAGATGAAGAAGTAGAGATACAATCCAAAGGAATGCACAACATTTTCAATGATATGATAGCAGAAAATTTCCCAAACCTAAAGAATGGAATGGAAAATCAAATACAAGAGGCTTACAGGAACCCAAATGTAAAAAATTAGAGCAGGTCCACACCAAGACACATTATAATGAGAATGACTATCACAGAGAATAAAGATAAAATCTTAAAGGCCATGAGAGAAAAAAATCAAATAATGTATTGGGGGAAATCATTTCAGATTTCAACTGATTTTCAACCCAGATCCTCAAAGCTAGGAGGTCCTGGAATAATATATTTTAAGTTCTGAAGGAAAATGGATGCCAACCAAGAATTTTTTATCCAGCAAAATTAAGTTTCAGATTTAAAGATGAAGTTAAATCTTTCCATGATAAACAAAAATTAAAAGAATCCACAACTAGAAAGTCTACCCTATAGAACATCCTCAACAAAATATTCCATGAAGATGAAATGAAAACCAGTAAACGGAGGACCTACACTTAAGAAATATTCAACCAAAGGAGACACTAAGTCAAATTAAAAACCAGAAATAAGTCAAAAAGACAGGGAATACAAATCATATCTCAATCATAACTTTGAATGATAATGGTCTAAACTCATTAATCAAAAGACACAGGCTGGCAGATGGGATTAAAAAGCAAGACCCAGCTATATACTGTCATCAAGAGACTCACCTCATGGGCAAAGACATCCACAGGCTGAAGGTGAAAGGATGGGAAAAAACATATCAATCATATGGACTATGTAAACAAGCAGGGGTTTCCATCCTCATCTCAGGTAAAGTAGACTTTAAGTCAAAGTTATCAGGAAGCGACAAAGACGGACATTTCATACTTCTTAAGGTAAGAACATATGAGCAGCACATAAAAATTATATATATTTATGCCCCCAACAATGGAGCATCTATGTTATCAAACAAACTCTTCTCAATTTCAAGAATCAAATAGGCCACAACACAATAATACTGGGTGACTTTAACACACCTCTCTCACTACCGGACAGATCTTCCAAACAAAAACTATAATAAACTATAGAACTAAATAATACAATCAATAAATTAGACTTAACAGACATATCTACAGAATACTTCATCTATCATCAGGCGAATATACATTCTTCTTAGCAGCACAAGGTTCCTTCTCTAAAACAGACCGTATCTTATGCCACAAAACAACTAAGTAAATATTTAAAAAACAGAGATAATACCCTGCATTCCATCAGATCACAATGGAATGAAACTAGAAATCAAGGATTAAATAAAAATAGAAGCTACTCTAAAGAGACTAAATAATACACTACTGAATGATGAATGGATAGTAGAATAAATAAAGGATGAAATAAATTCTTGGAGTTAAGTGAGAACACTGATACAACATATCAAAATCTCTGGGACACTAAGAGGCAGTACTAAGGAAAGTTTATTGCATTGAGTGCATTCATTAAAAAAATAAAATGTCGACAAATAAATGACCTAACACTGTATCTCAAAGCCCTAGAAAAAGAAGAACAAATCAACCCCAAAAGCAGAAGACAGGAAATAATTAAAATCAGAACTTAAATCCAGGAAATCAAGACAAAACAAACAAATTTAAAAATTGACAAAACAAAAAGTTGACTTTTTGAAAAAATAAATAAAACAGATAAACCCCTAGCCATGCTAACAAAGAGAAAAAGAGAGAAAACTCAAATTACTAAAATACAAGATAAATAAGGAAATATCACAGTGGACACTATTGAATTACAGAAGATAATTAGACAGTATTTTGAAAATTTACACTCCAATAAAATAGAAAATATCAAATGAAAAAATTAAAACACTTGGAAATGGAAAAAAAAAAAGAAAAGAAAATATCAAAGACATCAACAAACTTCTAGAGACATATGACTTACCCAAACTGAATGAGGAGGTCATATAAATTTTAAACAGATCAATTTCAAGTAATGAAATAGAAAACGTCATCAAAAGCCTATCAAACAAAAAAAGCCCAGGACCAGATGAATCCTCTGCCAAGTTCTACAAGACTTTCAAAGACGAATTAACACCAATACTCCTCAAAGTATTCCATGAAACAAAAAAGGAGGGAACCCTTCCAAACTCATTCTATCAGGTTAATATCACCCTGATACCAAAACCAAACAAAGACACATCAAGGAATGAAAATTTCAGACCAATAACCCTGATGAAAATAGATGTAAAAAATTCTCAATAAAATTCTGGTAAATCACATGCAAAACATATTAAAAAGATAGTGCACTGTGATCAAGTGGAATTCATCCCAAGGATGCAGGATCTCTTCACATATGGAAATTAATAAACATAATCCATCATATTAACAGACTTAAAAACAAGAATCATATGGCCATATCAACAGGTGCAGAAAAAGCATTTGACAAAATACAGCATACCTTCATGTTCAAAACACTAGAAAAATTAGAGAAAATAGGTACATAACCTCAACATTGTAAAAGCTATCTATGCTAAGACCCAAGCCAGCATCATTCTAAACAGAGAAAAATTGAAACTATTTCCTCTAAAAACTGGCACAAGACAAAGATGTCATCATCCTTGAAATTCTAACCAGAGAAATTAGAAGAAAGAAATTAAAGGAATGCAAATAGGTAAAGAAGAACTCAAACTATCAATATTAGCTGATGAGATGATTCTATATATAGAAGATCCAAAATAGTCCACCAGAAAACTCTTAGAACTAATCAATGAATTCAGCAAAATTGCAAGATATAAAAATCAACACCTATAAATCAAACACAGTCCTATACATCAGTGATGAATCCACTGAAAGAGAAATTAGGAAAACTAGTCCATTCACAATAGCCTCAAAAATAATAAAATACTTGGGAATCAACCTAACAAAAGAGGTAAGACTTCTACAATGAAAACTTCAGAACACTAAAGAAAGAAATTGAAGAAGATCTTAGAAGATGGAAAGACCCTCACATGCTCCTCAATAGGCAGAATTAATATTGTCAAAATAACCAGACTACCAAAAGTGTTATACAGCCTTAATGCAATTCCTATTAAAATCTCATTGACATTCCTCATAGAAATAGAAAAGGCAATCATAAAATTCATTTGGAAAAATAAGAGACCTAGAAGAGCCAATGCAATGCTTAACAAGAAGAGTGAAATAGGAGATATATCACAATATCAGACCTTAAACTATACAACAAAACAGAGCTATAGTAACAAAAATGGCATGGTATTGGCACCAAAGTAGACATGTACACCAATGATACAGAATAGAAGATACAGAGACAGACCAGTTATCTAATAGTAGACAAAAGTACCAAAATCACACATTGGAGAAAGACAGCCTCTTCAACAAATGTTGCTAGGAAAACTGGAAATCCATATGCAGCAAAATAAAATTCAATCCCTCTCTGTCACCTTGCACAAAATTCAACTCAGGGAACGGAGTTGTGGCTCAGTAGTAGAGTGCTTGCCTAGCATGTGTGAGGCATTCTCAGCACCGTATATAAATAAATTAATAAAGGTCCATCAACAACAACCAAAAAAAAAAAAAAAATTTCAACTCAAAGTGTATCAGGGACCTGGGAATTAAACCAGGGACTCCGCACATAACAGAAGAAAAAGTAGGCCCAAATCTTCATCATTTCGGCTTAGAACCTGACTTCCTGAACAAGACTGCTAAAGCGCAAGAAATAAAATCAAGAATCAACAAATGGTATAGATTAAAACTAAAAGCTTCTCAGCAAAAGAAACAATCAATAACATGATGAGAGAGCCTACAGAATGGGAGAAAATCTTTACCACATGCACTTCAGAGCACTAATCTCCAATACATAAAAAGAACTCAAAAAACTTAACACCAAAAATAAATAAATAAACCAATCAATAAATGGGCTAAGAAACTGAACAGACACTTCACAGAAGAATATAAACAATCAATCAACAAACATGAAAAAATGTTCATCATATAGCAATTAGAGAAATGCAAATCAAAACAACTCTAACATTTCATCTCACTCCAGTCAGAATGGCAATTATCAATAATACAGGCAACGATAAGTGTTGGCGAGGGCGTGGGGGGAAAGATACACTCATTCATTGCTGGTGGGACTGCAAATTGGTACAACCACTATGAAAAGTATGAAGATTCCTCAGAAAACTTGGAATGGAACCACCATTTGACCCAGCTATCCCTCTCCTCTGTCTACCCAAAGGACTTAAAATTAGCATACTACAGAGACACAACCACATCAATGCTTACAGCAGTTCAATTCACAACAGCTAAACAGTGGACCCAACCTAGATTGCCTTCAATAGATGAATGGTTAAATAAATTGTGGTATATCTCACAATATAACATTACTCAGGCTTAAAGAAAAATGAAATTATGGCATTTGTCAGTAAATAAATGGAGCTGGAGAATATCATGCTAAGTGAAATAAGCCAATCCCCCCAAAACCAAAGGCCAAATGTTTTCTCTGATAAGTTAATGCTGATCCATAATGGGGGCAGGGAGGTGGCAGGGGGGACTGAAAGAGGAGAACAGAGAACTTGGGTGTGGGCAGATGGGAGTGAGAGGAAGGGAGGTGAGTAGGTATGGGGGTGGGAAAGACGGTGGAATGAGATGGACATTATTGCCTTATGTACCTGTATGATTGCACGAATGGTGTGACTATTGTGTACAACCAGAGGAACAAAAAGCTGTGTTCCATTTGTATATAATGAGTCAAATGCATTCTGCTGTCATGTATAACTAATTAGAACAAATCTTTTTAAAAGCAGCAATATTCAATCCTAATGGTAGACAATATCCTTGTGGCTATTCTCTGGTTGTTTATCCTTTTAATATAATCAACATTTCACTTAAAAGGCAGTAACAATATGAGAAATCATTAATTGGCACCTTTCTTGTTGCTTCTTAAAATTTGCATTCACAGTGCCAATGTTTATTTTTCTGTGAACAGAATAGAAAAATTATAGATAATGATAAAAAATTATCGATTAAAACCAATTATTCTTAGGAAGACTTACTGTGTAATATTATATATCATGTTTATTATATGTATGTATAATATATATAAGCTACTGCCCCACTTCAAATTATCCAACAATGGTTTGTTTAATAAAAGCTGTGGGAGAAAAAATTGAATTCAAACAATCTAACTAAGCTGGTTAGTTAAAATAAAGCCTTTGTCTTGATTTATAAACTGACTTTGGGATTTTTTTTTCTACTTTTATTGTGATTATTTAGGACAACTCCTAGATAGTAGAGTTTACAGACTTTTTAAGAAAGCAAATGTCAATGATCAAAAATTAGTTAAATGGAATGAAAACTTACCCTTAACCAGTACAATACTAGCCAGAAATGCCTGGTTCTAATGCTTCTTAACTCTATCAAAAATTCATTCACAGAGGATAAAGAAAACAAAAGAGTCCAAGATTTTCAAGTGTGAATTATCTCTAGCCAAACATCAACAGGAACAAATCTCTAGCCAACAAGTTGGATTCATTACTCCCTACAAGTAGGAAGAAAGTACATTACTGAGAATGCTGAGGCCTTGCCCCATGAGGGTGTGAGAAAGTACTCACAGGTTCTGAGCTTGTTTAAGAAGCTTTCAGGAAAGGTTCAAGAATGTAGTTCTGCCCTGGACTGGAGGCTGCCAGAAAAGTGGGATAATTCTATAAATCTATAAATTCTATCTAATCCTATAAGTTCATAATTCTTAATAAATGCTACTATCAAGTAGGAGGAATAAAGCAAAGCTAAAGTTGCAATTTTTAAAGAGGCAGTAGTCACTCATTGGAGCCAGGATGAGAATAGGTTTATCATTTTTGTGGCTTGAACAACATTCTTGTATATGTCTATATTCAAGCCTGATTACAATGTGGGCTTGTTTTTTACTTGATCCAAGGACATGGAGTGAGTTTATCTACTGTTTAGCTTCTGTGAAACAGTTCATGTTCAATGGAAGAATAACACAGCATAGCAGTGAATGCCAGGCCAACTCCAAAAATGTAGGAGATTGAACTAATAATTTCAGGCCACTTCTTAACTGTCCAGAGCTGCTCGTCTCTTTTTCACAGAAAATCATAGTCTGATAAAAGGTACAATAAACAAACAAAACAAAACAAAAAAGATCTAATCATAAGAAAAAAAAATCCTTCTACAAAATGTAACCTAGCGTCATGGGGCTGGGTAGAACTCAGTGGTAGAACACTTGCCTACCTAGTACAAAGCCCTGGATTCAATCACCAGCACTACAAAAAAAGATTTAAAAAAAAAAAAAAAACTGTGAAAACAATGGTCCTACATACTTTAAAAATGTGTCAGAAAAGGAAAAAAATACATAAGGACTATTGTAGATGAGAGAAACCAAAAGAGGCAAGATTGTGGATCTTTAAAAAAAAAATGCAAAACGACATTTACAAAACAAATGGGAAACTTGAATACTGACTGCCCATTTCAGAATATTACTGCATCGTTGTCAAATTTCATGGGTATGATATGGCATTGTGGTCATAGGGGAAAAATGGGAAGTAGGAGTGAAATGTCATAATATCTGCAACATATTCTAAAATAATTCAGGGGAGGGAAATGAGAGATACAAAGGAAGAAATATAGAAAACAATCTTGGAAATTAACAAGCTTAGGGAAAAGGCATACAGTTGTTCACTACACTATTCTTTTGGGTTCTTCTCTATGAATCTGAAAACTCTGAAAATTAAAGAAGTTGATAAAGAAATAAGTGAAGTACTATATTGATAAGCTGTAGAACTGGGAGTGGAGAAGAACTAACTCAGCATAAAGGAAACATAAATAATTTGCTAAACAAGGATATATCTTAAGTCTAAAGGCTAACAAGAAACTTCAAAGTGGAAGAGTACAAAACTAAAAGGAGAGAAGAGAAGACGGAATGGTAGGGGAATGGTAAACTAACCAAGTCACTGACAATAGCTAACGCTAGCTGATACATGTTGAGCATGAGCTAGATACTCTACAGACATAATCATCAGAGCAATATGGTATTATCCCTATCTTACCAATAAGGAAACAGGCTTGGATGTTAATTTGTGTAAAATCAGTGAAAAGTGGACAGAAGATTTGAGTCTATCTGATTTCAAAAGGTAGATTCTTTTCACTATACCCTAGAATCAGAACTGTGTCTCTGAAGATGATGCAGATTAAAGTAAGTCCCCTCTGCTGTTAATTTTATTTCCTAAAAATGTAAGAGGAGCTAAAAAGATAAAGGATTAATCATTATTTCCCTCCACACAACCACAGCTGTTGCCTATAGGGTTCACTACAGTTATCAAGTATTACAAAAGAACTGTACCATTTATTGAAAGAGATAAATTGCTTACTTATTAAGATTAATAAGAAACTTCCAACTTATAACATGGAAACATGTGGAGATATGTTGAAGATAATCCATTAGGAACAGTAAGAACTAAGAACCTCAACCAATTTAGAAAACATTCCTTTTCACCCAGAGACTAGCTTATTGTTTAAGAAGCCAAGTTGTATATCTTCCAACACTGAAAATAAAGATGTAGGTGTTTTAAATTCCACATTATAGCAAGGATAAGATAAAAACTAAAAATATCCCTCCTCCCACTGACTCAGAAGTGACATACACTATACAAATGAGTATGGGTATGTCTTCATATAAACATGTATGTCTATTTACACACAAATTAGATCTTAATAAACACCTTGCCATGTAATATTTGCTCGTTTTCTTTAACTTAAAAATACATCTTGGACATCTTTGCATGCCAGTGTATCTCAAATAGCTTTAGAATTCTATTAATGGCTAAATCATGGCTCTATACACTATATATCACAAAACATTCTGTTTATATTCCATTTTATTATACTAATGAAATACCCATGCATATGTGTACATGTAAATGTACATACAAGGAGTGTCTGTCTGTACATACATATATGTATGTGGGCATTCTCAAAATATGGTCCACAAAATAGATTGTCCCCTGAAGGCCTTTCAGAAAATCTAAACTCAGGGCCCTGTGTTTGCTAAACACATGCTCTACCACTGAGCTATACCTCAGGCCCCACTGTCGAGTTTTTAGGAGTTTGGTACCCTCTTTTAAAAAAAATATTTTTTTTTTTTTTAGTTTTAGGTAGACACAATATCTTCATTTTATTTTTATGTGGTGCTGAGAATCGAACCCAATGCCTCACACATACCACATTCTGAAGCATCCCCCCCCCCAAATTCTGGATCGTGGTGCTCACATATTCAAGGAGAAACTCTAAGTTCCTTAAAGGACGGAGGCTGTTTGAATCATCATGTCTCTAGGGACAATTTTTTAAATGTTTATTGAATTAAATGTGTCATACAATTTTCAGATAATTAGTAGTTGAGATAAAATTTATCAAAGAAAACACTATTAGTAACAGATTTTTGGCATGCAGCCATGCTTGCTGGGCACAGTAGCAGCACAACAATAGTAGAACAGATAGCAGTTGTGATGGCAAAGTGTAACTATAATTTTAAATAGTGTCAAGAAAAAAGTAAATCATAGTTAACTCCATGAACAGAAGGCAATAAAAATACGAAACACTATGAAATCTGAGCTCAAAGGCCAAAAGCAAGCAATCAAAGGTTAACAACATACAACAGAATCATAAACCCCTAATGCCTAAAAGAGGAAGAGAATGAATTAAAGGCTCCATCAAAACTCACTTTCGTTAAGTACACATCTCAATACACCACAGTGAATCTCCACATCATGTACAACTCCAAAACTGGGATCCTAATTAGAATAAGATGTACTCCATGTTTATATAAATACTTCAAAATATACTCTACTGTCTTGTATAACTAAAAAGAACAAATAAAAATCTAAAAATTTAAAAATGGTACTAGTATTTTCTTTGATAAATTTTATCCCAACTATAATTATATGAAAATTGTATGACACATTTAATTCAATAAACATTTAAAAAACTGTCCCTAGAGACATAATGGTTCAAACAGCCTCCATCCTTTAAGGGCCAAAGTTGATGGGCAAGGAATCACAAGTTGGGTCTGGCAAGCAGAAAATCGCTGTGGTACCAGAAGGCCCAAGCTGGGAGACAGGAAGCGACTGTTAGTAATCAACAAGAAAATTTGGTATATGAGTGCCACTAAGTATTCCACACTCATCACTGGCAGCACATAGTAAATGGGTCAGAAGAACATCAGAACCCCACTTCCCATAGTGTCCCACAACACCCTCTATTAACTAAGCTCACCTATGACAAATGGAAAAGCAGGTCCCAAAAGGCAATGAAGGGCAGATTTGGAGCTAAAATGCAATAAATTAATAAGTAACACAGTCTCTGATACCAATCCCCACAAAAAGCAATCCGGCTCCTTAAAGAAATGGCAGATTCTAAGAGTAGAGCAGAATAAATTCAAGATGAACATTAAACATCTTCTTATGCCTAAAAATAGAAAGTACTAAAATAAAAAAGGAAAGAAAAACGTGATAGGAGCTAGTTACAAGGACATATAAGCCAGATTTAAAAGGCGTTGAAAGAGGACAATTTGAACATCAAAATAATTAAGCATATTAATGAATTCTAAGCTTCTAGGGGAAAAAGAAGCATATACGTCCAAATCAATAAGGGAGAGGTGGACAGATACAAAGATAAAACACATAAACATTCAGATACAGATACACAGATGCAGAGATGTAGAAATATAAAGATTCAAGCTACCTAGATAAAAGCTACCAGATAAAAGGAGAAAGGAAGCTAATGACAAATTTGAAGGAGATGTGGCAATTGGGGAATCATCAGTTTGTAACCTGCAAATTTTCAGTGATAATTTTGCAGAAGAGTAAGTTATTTTCCTGACTTTAAAAGCTTCTCCCCAAAAGTTACTCATTAGTGGCGACAAGAAAGGAAAAGAAACATACACACATATATACACACACAATGTGGGAAAGCCTGAAAAATGCCTCCCCACAAGTATCAGGTCCAAATCCCTGGAAGCGATAAATATTATCTTATTTGGGAAAAGGAAGGGTCTTTGCAGATGTGATTAAGGATCTTGAAATGGGGAGATCATCCTGGATTACAGAACAGGTATTATATACCATCACAAGTGTCCAAATGAGAGGCAGAGAGAGAATCCTTAGAAAAGGCAATATGAAGACAGCAGAGCAAGGTTTGAAGATGAGGTCTTCAAAATTAATACGCTGTAGCCATAAGCCAAGGAAAGTGGGCAGCCACCAAAATTTGAAAGCAAAGAACAGATTATTCCTTTCAGCTTCTGAAAGGAACATGGCCCTACTGACAACTTCATTTCAGCCTAATGAAACCCTTTTCTAACTTCTAGCCTCCAGAATAGTATATGAAAACAAATTTCTGATGTTTTAAGCCTATATTAACCTGCTTTTCATGATTGTTTGCTGTGATCAAATGACTTAACATAACTTAAAGGAGGGAAGATTTGGCTTACAGTTTCAGAGGTGTCAGCCCATGGTTGGCTAGTTCCATTGTTCTAGGCCTGGAGTGAAGCCAGACATGGCAGAAAGGTGTAGCAGAGGACAGCTGCTCAGTTCATGGCAGTTAGAAAGCAGAGAAAGAAAGGGGCCAGGAACAAGATGTAGTCCCCAGCAGGCATGGTTCCAGGGATCTACTTCTTCCAATCACTTCCAATCATCTGCCTATAGTTTCCGCTTCCTCCAGACAATTCAAATTATTAATCCATTAAATGGATTAATCCCACCAATGACGTTAAAATCCTCATGATCCAATTACTTCCCAAAAGCTCCACCCTAGACAATGCTACACTGGGGACCATGTCTTTTACATAGGTGCTTTGGGGCAACTTTCTAGATCTAAACCACAGCAGCCAAGTTTGTAATAATCTGGTTTCTGGCAGTGACAGAAACTAATACACAGTGGAACAGTCAGGCAATAATTTGACCCAGTGACACAAATTCATATCACTGATGAGGGGCAGACAGACATCATGCACCTTCAGATGTGATAATCTACAAAGGAACCTATGTAGTGTACAGACAGCAATAATTCAAAACCTACAACTGGACATGAAGAAACTCAGAGAACCTAAAATGAAGACCACTCTCTTAAAAAATGGTGAAGAAGAGAGTAGGGGGAGATTGTACTCTCCAAATATGCCAATATAATAAAAAAAAAAAAAAAAAAAAAGGCTATACAAATGTTCCAGATTAAAGGAAACTAAAGAGAAACAACTAAATGAAATACCAACCCTATAATGAATCCTATTTAAAAAAGACATTTTTAGTCAATGAACAAAATTGGGAGACAGATGGTAGATTAGATCAAAATATTGTTATCAATGTTAAATTTGCTCAAATCAATCACTAATGTCTCTTGTTATTAAAGAATATTCTGCTTAAGAAATTCACACTGAAGTGCTTAGGAATAAAGGGCCATGAAATTTGAAATTTATTCTCAAATGGCTCAGGAAAAAAACTGATATACATCTGTTTCATATATGTATTTAGACAGAGAAAGAGAATACTCAGCAAATGGAATGAAATCCCAATAGATAAACCTGGTTCTAAAGGAATACAGGTTTTCTTGTACTATTTTTATTCTTCCAACTTTCTGTAAGCCTGAAACATTCTTACCTCCACAGGCTGCCTGAGTGGTCTCACAACACGGCAACTGGCCTCTCCCAAAACACTTGATGACGAGGAAGGTGGGCAAGGGAGAGAGGTTGTACCCAAGACAGAAGCTATAGCCTTTTTCTGTAACCAAGAGCCTTGAAAGTGCCGTACCATCTCTTCTGGCATATGCTAGTCATATAGACTAATCCTAGTTCAATGTGGGATGGAAAAAGGTAAGGACATGAACATCAGGAGACAGGGACCACTGGGAACCATCTTAGAAGCTAGACACCAAAGACCACATTTTAGCACCCAATGATTCACATCCCTCCCACATACAAGATGCACTCAGCTCCTCCTAAGGTCTCCAAAAGCCTCATCCCATTACAGCAGCAGTTCAAAGTCCAGAATCTCATTATTTCAATCATATCCAGGTATGAATAAGGTTCATCAAATAAAGA
The DNA here is from genome assembly GCF_048772815.1 of Callospermophilus lateralis. NCBI lineage: Eukaryota > Metazoa > Chordata > Mammalia > Rodentia > Sciuridae > Callospermophilus > Callospermophilus lateralis. Next base: position 70,160,980 of record NC_135317.1, read on the forward strand.
TCCTAAGGCAAGCTCTCTAAATACAATTCTTCCCAACCTATGAGACAAATTACCTGCCCTCTCTATACACTCAATGCACAATAGTGGGATGGGCACAAGATAACTGATATAGACATTTCTATACAAAAAAAGGGAGAAGCAGGAGACACAGTAAATCTACAATCCATTAGGGCAAATGTTAGAAGTTCTATGATTAAGTCTCACAGCCTGGGAATAATTCCCCAAGGACTTGGCTCTGCTTCTGAACTACTGATTCCCCCCTTCTGAGTAAGACCTCCTTTTCTATGAAAGATAGTAGGGTCTGTAGCTCTGCAGTTGTTGCTTTGGGGGCGGGGGGGTTGTTGTGGTGGTGATGGTTGTTTTAAACCTACTTTCAGATAGTAGATTTTTTGTGATAAATCTCTTATCATTCTGCACTACTTCTTATCAGTCCATGCTAGCAATGTTTCTACTATATAGTTTAAGAATTTTGTGGGTCGGGGTTGGGGTTGTGGCTCAGTTGGTAAAGTGTTTGCCTTGCATGTATGAGGCACTGAGTTTGATCCTCAGCACCACATAAAAACAAATAAATAAAGATATTGTGTCTGTCTACAACTAAAAAAAAAAAAAAAAACTTAAATAAAAAGAATATTGTGGGTCTAATGTGACTCTTTTGGGAGTCCACTCAATTTGACAAAGTCACACCCACAAATCTCCTCAAGTTAAGCCTTCTCCTTCTCTAACTTTGGCTTCTGCTGAGCTTGCCTCAGTAGAACTTTTCTGTAACTGTGGCTTCTAGTCAAGACTTACCTTTCACAACACCCTATTATTTGAAAGGCTCTGTAAGGCACATCTTAATTTCTTTAGAGAGCATGCTTGACTCAAACTTTCTGAAGTCTTAAAAAAGACTTTAGTTCACACTGGGGATTTTTCTTTAGACAATGTTTGCCTGGCAGTGTCCTAGATTTGATCTTTGCTCAAGTCATTTCTTCTTTTTAGTCATTTCTTCTTTTAAGTACTGTTTGTTATCTGGAAAAAAAACTTTTTCAAAACAAGTCCCACATTAAAGCACAGAGGCACACACCTGTAACCCTAGCTACTTTAAGGGCTGAAGCAAGAGGATCTCAAGTTCAAGGTCAGCCTGGACAACTTATTAAGATATTGTCTCATAAAAAATATTGAAAAGGCTGGGGATGCAGCTCAGTAGTAAAGTACCCCTGGGTTCAATCCTCTGTACCATAAAAAAAAAAGAAGAAGAAGAAGAAGAAAAGTCCTGGATGTTTTTTGTTTAATAACATTCCTTTAGTCACTCTCCATTCTTTCACATTTTATTATTAGCAGCAGCAAGAAGCAATCACTGGGCCAGGGTTGTGGATCAGTGGTAGAGCGCTTGCCTAGCATGCATGAGGCACTGGGTTCGATCTCCGGCACCACACACAAATAAATAAAGATATTGTGTCCAACTAGAACTAAAAAAATTATGTAAAAAAAAAAACAAAAACGAAGCTATCACATCATACTTTCAAAACTGGCTGAAAATCTCCTGAGCTAGATTACTAGTTCAATTGGTACATTTTCTACTTTCCACAGAACTGTGGTAACAGTGTTGCTAAACTTTCTGCAACTACCTAAGAAAGATCCTCCCTTCCTCTAGTTTCTAGTAATATTTACCTAACTTTACTGCAAATCCTCACCTGCAGTTTTACCAAAGACCATGTGGCTACTATCAATCCCTTCTTCCAGGCCCTCCAGGCACTCACTAACACTGTCCTCAAGCTCCTTCCAAAACCACTCTCCACTTCTGTGGTTTTCATTAGGACTACACCCAACTTCCAGAAAATAAAATCTATTAAGTAGTTATTGCTATATAACAAATTACCCCAAAATGTAGTAGCCAGCAATCACAAACATGTACTATCTCACATAGCCTTTAAGATGTTAGGAATACAAAAGCTCAGGGACACGCATGAGTTTGCTATTATCTGTCACCCAAGACTATAGTAGAACTGGAGAACAAGCTCCTAAGTTCATTCACAATGTTGCTGCAGGTTTCATGCTTTCTGGCTGTTGGCTCAAGGTCCCTATTTCTCATCATGCTGACCTCTTCATAGGTTGCCAGTGTCCTTACAATCAGTTCAAATTAGAGAGAGATGGGAGAGAGGTACAGAGAGAAACATCCTCAAGAGAGAAGCCAGGATCTTTTGTAACCAAATCTCAGAAATGACATACCATCATTTTTGCTATTGGTCACACTGACCAACTGCAATACAATCCGGGATAGGAAATCACAAAGACGTTTATACCAGGAAAAAGAATCAAGTGTGATCATCTTGGATGGCGGCTACCACAAAAGGCATAACCCAAATATTTAAGAAAACTAAAATGTGACATGATTTGATTAATGATGTGTATAAGGAAAAAAATACTTCACTTAAACATTTTTCTCACATTGGCACAGTAGCTATCATAACTAAACCTTGGGAAACAATATGTAAGTGTAATACACTACTTGACACTATAGTGAATAATACATAATCCTAATAATATAAATGTTATAAATGATGCCTATTAAATTTCAGCTTTGAGAATCATCCTATATATTAAGCTTAATTATAATTACTGAACAAATTGACAAATGTTAGAATATGTGTACAGATTTCAAAAGTTAAGTGGTTAAAAGGGGCTGAACAAATTAAAGGAAGGAGAAAAATGCTATTAGAGACTTCTTACAAAATAAATGATATTAATCTTACTTTTGCAATAATAAATAGAAAAGTAGTCAACAGAGAAACTAATAATATTATGTTATGTACTAAGACAAGAAAACAAGATTAGTAAGCTAAATATCCATCAGAATAGCAGGTCAAGAGTATGTCCAAACCTGTTAAATCAAGAAAACATGGCATAAACTTATCAAAATGGATAAGGAAATAAGCATTTCAAAAACAAAACACAGGAAGGAATAAAATTCAGTTATTCCTAGAAATAAAAGTGAGAAACCATTGTCATTTTTATTGTACATTCTTCTATACTAGCTTTGTTTTGTCTTAGTTTTCATTTTTCTTAGCTATATGTCTGTATTACTTTAATTTTTAAAGAAATTTCAACATAAAAGGATGTTGATATTATAATTATTTGAAAACAATAAGACAATATGCCTCAAAAATATACATACTCCTTAACTGTGCAATTCTACTTCCAAGAATTTATAACTGTAGCATTGTTTCTTACAGCAAAGAAACTAAAAATAATATATCAGTAAAAGATTGGTTCAAAATTATAGTACATACAAAAACTGGAATTCTATATATCTAATATATATAGAATTATAATATAGATCATTCTGATGTCCATAAAAAACAATTGTAATATACCATTATATAAAGAGAAGTTACAAAATCAAACACTGCAAAATTTCTTTTCTAAGGTTTACATGTATAAAGGAAGGAAGCATATACACATTCACATGTACAAAAATACACTTTGCACAGAGTCTAGAATGAAATGCCAAAATATTATACTATCAAGGAAATCATATTAAGTTTGAAATTGTATTCACTTTTTTAAGTGTTTTACTTAAGTATTTTTTCAGAGCTATTTGCATATACCACTTTTATAATCTAAAAAATTATTCAGTTTAAAAAATAATGAAATTCACTATGCAGAAATTGATAGTGAAAAAATAATATGATGAAATGTTTATCCACATGAGAAGATTTATGATAGTGTTGTAAAAAAAATAAGAAATAATATTTAATACCTACTGGTCAAGTCCAATCAGGGACAGAAACCGCGCCAGTTATTTTAACAGAGAGAATTTAATATAAAAAATTGTGAATTCAGTGTTTGAAAATTGACGAGGGAAAAGGGAACGCTAAGGTATCAAAAGGTAGTAGCAAAAAACATCTGCAGATTGAGCATTTCTAATCAGAAAGTATGAAATCCAGAACCTCCAAAATCTAAATTTGGGAGGCATTCTTAGCATGTCAGGATTTTAGAGCACTGCAAATTTCAGATTTTCAGAGCAGGGACACTCAATTGGTGAAGTCTATGTAAAAACTCCAAAATCTGAAAAACTCTGAAATCTGAAACACTTCTAGTCCCAGGCACTTCAGATGAGGAATAGTCAAGATATACCAGAAAGTAATGAGTGTTGCCAAGAACGTGGAGAACTGGAACCCTGTGCACAGCTGGTAAATGTAAAATGGTACAGCCACTATACAAAACAGTACAGCAACTCCTCAAACAATTAAAAATAAAATTACCACATAATCCAGCACTTTGATTTCTGAATGCATATACCCAAAAGAACTCAAAGTACAGTCTTGAACAAATATCTCTGTATACCCACATTCATGACAGTTTTATTCACAACAGCCAAAAGGGAAAAGCAATCCAAGTGTCCATCAACAGATGAGGGAATGAACAAAATGTAATACACACATACATACACACACACACACACACACACACACACACACACACAATGGAATATTATTCAGCCTTAAAAGGGAAAGAAATTCTGACACCTGAATCAACATGAATAAACCTAAAGGACATTACGCTAAGGATAAGGCAGTCACAAAAGGTCAGATATTTTATGATTCCACTTACATAAAGTACCTAGAGTAGTCAAATTCAGGGATAGAAAACAGAAGAGTATTTGCCAGGGGCTAGGGCTGAGGGAAATGGGGAGTTATTATTTTATTGGTATAGAGATTCAATTTTGCAAGAAGAAAAGACTTTTGGAGATGAACAGTAATAATGACAACTGTTCATAGTAAACAACAATGTAAAAGTACTTACTGGGGGTGAGGGGGGCGGTGCCTGGGGATATAGCTGAGTTGGTAGAGTGCTTGCCTCACATGCACAAGGCCCTGTGTTCAATGAGCTATATCCTTACTAATTATTAAAATGGTAAATTTTATGTTATATGTATTTTACTTCAACTTAATTTTTTATTACATAAAGCTTTAAATTATAAAAGTTTTAATAGCAAACAACCCTGTTAAACTACTAATTCTAATCTTTTTCAATTAAATATCCAATTATAGGGATTTAATTTGAACTACTGTCAGGTCATCAGGCTACTATTTGTGTGACTGATTTCCTAATCTAAATATAGTACTTCAGATTTTTTCCTATTAAATTTCATTTTGCTTGTTTCCTAAAAAATGAAAAGCTGCCACAACTACTATCACTGATTTTGGTAAAACAAAGGGAAGAAGACAGAATTAAAGTTAGAAGCTTAGAGGCAGGGTCCTACCTTGGAGCTGACACTAAGGCCCCTGTGAAGGGTATGGGGTAGTGGGAGGGTGCCACTCAGGGAAGCAGTGGGATGAAGCAAGGACACTGCAAGGAGCAATCAACTGCTGCTATTGAAACAACAGCATCTGTCAGGGTAAAGAAGTTTCCTGGGTCCATGCAAACAGGACCAGGAAGTTAAAAAAAAAGGCACGTTTCTTCTTCCAACCTTCCAGCCTCTCTCTAATGCCCCCTATTACCAGAGACTAACAAAAAGCCAGATGCCAAAAAAAGAGACTGAGATCAAAAAAAAAGTATAACCGTGAATTTAAATCAAGGAGAAAAATATTTATTAATTGGTAAAAATATTAAAATGACAAATAAAGTAACAACCAATTACTAAATCCTTAGTAGGCACCAGCCACCATTAAATACTTCATACACATCACTTATTTAATCCATACATTATAATGTCCATTTTAATGATCAGAAAGCAGAGGCTCAAAAAGGATAAGTCCCTTGATTACAGATGTAGTAAATAGCAAAGATAGAATTCAATTTTAGATCCAACTGATCCTAAAATCCATACTCTTAACTAATTAAAACCAACCCAAAGGTCTACCCAAAGGAAACTATGATAAATCCATATAAAATTAAAAACATGTTCTAGAAGACTTTTTTCACATAGGAACATATTCCCAATAAATTGATGTTTTTTAAAAAGGCAACTTTAAAAATAATAAGTATAATGTAATCTTTTTTAAAATTAATATGTACCCATAAAAACCACATGGAAAAAATGATTGATAAGACATGATCCGAATTATTAATCATGTAAACAGAGACTGTTTTTTGGTGGCTTTTACTGTTGTCATTCTGTGTAGGGTAATATGTTTTCCATACTTTCTACCTTTTCTTTTCTTTTTTGTTTTTTTTTAATTTTTATTTTTTAGTTTTCGGCGGACATAACATCTTTGTTTGTACGTGGTGATGAGGGTCGAACCCGGGCCGCAAGCAGGCGAGCACGCTACCGCTTGAGCCATATCCCCAGCCCCACTTTCTACCTTTTCTATATCAAATATATAAATAAATCCTATCAAATATTTTTTTGTTTAACTGATCTCAGCAATATTGACAATAACATACCCAGAGCACCATCCCAAATTGTTCAACTATTAATTCATATTATGAGAAAAGAAAAATATTTAGGGAAATATAGAGGCTTTATTTTTAAATCAAAGAATTTCAGAACTATAAAAATAATTTAATATCTTTTCTTGGGTTTGTAAATGTTTTTTACTCATTTGGTTAAAACTAGAGTTATTATTTCACGCAAGTGAAGAGTAAATGTATTCTGCATAAACAAAACTACACCAAGAATACATCAAGAACATGAAGGAGCCGGGCGCAATGGTGCACACCTGTAATCCCAGCAGCTCGGGAGGCTGAGGCAAGAAGATGTGAGTCCAGCCTCAACAAAAGTGAGGTGCTAAGGGATGTGACTCAGTGTCTGAGTGCCCAAGTTCATTCCCCAGTACCAAATTTAAAAAAAAAAAGAACATAAAGGAGCAACTTCAAGTTGATTTTGATAAACAAAATGAATTATCTTAATAAATAAAAGGGTTTGTGACTTCAAAGTGTTGTATGTCAGGGTTTGGCATCCACACACAAAACTTAGCTAACCCTCACTCCTAAGCTGTTGCTTTTTTTGTTGTTTTGTTTTGGTTTTTTGTTCAATAGTGGAGGTTGAATCCAGGGGTGCTCTACCACTGAGCTATATCCCTCAGACCCCAGACCCTTATTTTTAATTTCTGATTTTGAGAGAGGGCCTAAATTGCCCAGGCTGGCCTCTAACTTGCCATCCTCCTTCCTCAACCTACCAAGTATCTAGAATTACAGGCACTCGCCACAACACAAGACCATTTTTTCAAATTACAGTTTCAAAATAATCACTTACCAAACACTTTTCCTTTAGCAAACGGAGGGAACAATTCTGAATGTCGGAACAAATTTTTGTGAATTTGCCATAGTTCTTTGTGCAGTTTCTTAAAATCACTATATCGCTTCCATACGATTATCTAAAGAAAAAAAAATTAAGTGTATATTTCATAGCAAAAAAATTTGTATTCCTGTACCTGAACAATAATTTTGAAAGTTTTCAAACTCATAATACAAAACAAACATTTGTTCTAATCAACAGAGTTAACTGTCTGAACTTAACTAAAAATATAAAGCAACAATTTCTCTTCACTGGTCTCTTTGAGTCTTTAAATTTATTTTAAACAAGTACTATTTTATTCAAACTGGAAATATATCCAACCTGAATATTGATATGGCATAAACTTTCTTTGTTGAATCAAATGGCATTTAATCTCTGGAATGGCCTGGAAATGAGTTAAATGTCAAAAATGTTCTCTATCTCAAAAATAATTTTAAATACAACATAACTAAGTAAATTTTTAAACACACAAACTCAACCTTTACCTAAAAATATTAATAAACTACAGTAATACTAGAGAAGAAATGCCTGTGTAGCAAGTAGTTAACATTAACTTTTTTATTGCATAATTGTTCTCATAAATCTCAATGTGAGCTAGTAAAAAGGGGGCAAGGTAAATACTGATCAGAATACCATTAAAACTACTGTATTTCAAAAGATAAAACACAATCATTAAGATTAGATAACATAAAAATGAGTCTACTTTCATTAATTTGAATTATTTAGCATCACTCTCATTAAATTAGAAAAAAAAAGAGAAAACTTTGCAAAAAGAAAGTATCTGACATATAACCTTGAAATCACTAAAGCACCCCTTCAGTCTCCACAAATAGGACAAAACTGAGTTTTAAATTCTGTTACACAGTTGACTGGGGTCTGCATTTCTGAAAAGTCTAATCACTTCTCTTCTAACAAATTCTAAGTGTCTTTATGCACAACAGTGTGTGATGCTAATGACAGTAGTTTAGGCAGGCAACCAACATGATTTAAGAGATTCTTGCCAAAAAAACCTACTTTATGTTCAAACAAAATTCTTTACCCAACTTTGTCTTACTAGCAAAAATTCTACCTTAATTATTATATTCCTTATTTAATATAGCTATAATCCTAGGAGGGTAGGCAGCTTTACTATGAATTAATGTAAACAAAGTGCTTCCTCCTGATGTTTCACCTTTATATCTACTCAACAAAAGCAGTCACCAAACAAACATTTTCATGGCCCTATTTAGCACTAGGCACCATATTCCAAAAAAAATAGATGAGAAACACAGTCCCTGCCTTCAAAGAGTTTACAGTTTAGTTGGGAAGAATAAGCCACACCATAAATACAAGGCAAGATGTCTTCATAAATGCTAAAGGCATGTGTTACAGAGAGGCTCCTAAACCAGCTTGGGTATTTGAGAAGGCTCCTTTGAGAGAGTTGCCTGAAGGAAAGTAGTCATCAGATTAAAAATAAATAAATAAATAAAAGGAGGAGGAGAGGGAAGGGAAGGCGGAAGATGAAGTTCTTAGAAGGAAAGAAGGATGCCAAAGATGACCTAGATTTTTGGCTTTTGTGAGTGGGTAAGTGGAGGTGTCCTTCTCTAAGGTGACAAGCAAGGAAGAAGCAGGACTGAGGCAAGAAAGGACAACAGTTCTAGATGTCTGGATTAGGGGCATGGGAGTCATCACATTGGAGGTGTTCTACAGGATACATGGGTTTGGGCTTAAGAACAAAATCTATTAATTCAGAAGCCGTGAGCATATTGGAGGTAATCACTCAGGAGATGTTCTCAGTGTTCCTAACAAAATGAACAGTCCAACAGAATGGTAGGACACACTAACAGCAAAGGACCAGGCAGAAAAAAGGAAGAGAAAACTAATACAAAGTGTTTGAGAAGCCTGGGAGAGGATTACTAGGATAGAAAAAGATTGTATTTTACAATGGAAGTGAACAAGACAAATGCTCATAGCAAAGAACCAGTTGTTCTAGTAACAGGCAGAACAAGAGAAATGAACTGGCAATCAAGCCAACATTCAAAAAGTAAAAAAGTCCCAGGATAATGAAACTACAGGTGATTTTAATAGTTTTTGCTTCTCTGTGGTTTCTAATCTGATATGTGAACATAATTCTGTCACCAGGAAAAAAGAGTTAATTTTATATTTTAAAAATGTTTTAGCTTATGGTAGTACTACACTGCCAAGGTATTAGAAGGAACTGGGTGATGGCTTATGAAAGGAATGTCTTATGTGAGGTAAACACCATCATGAACTGGGTATTAAATAAGATTAAGGGTATTATAAGTCTTTTCCCCCCCCTTTTCTTTTTTTGGTACCAAGGATTGAACCCAGGGGTACTTAACCACTGAGCTACATTTCCAGCCTTCTTCAATTTTTATTTTGAGACAAGGTCCTACTAAGTTGCTGGGGGCTCACTAAATTGTTGAAGGTGGCCTCGAATTTGCAATCCTCCTGCCTCAGCCTCCCAAGTCCCTGGGATTATAGGCAAGCACCTATTACAAGTCTTAAGGGGGAAAATTTAACAATTTAATCACAATAATGATTAAAGTATCAGGGTATATAAGCCAATAAAGAATATTTTAGAGCAATAATAAGAACTGCCAACATGAGGCAACATGAAGATCTGTGTTTCTTCACCAGGCTTTTATTATTCACTTACGCATTCCTTTTTCTCAATACTGGGAATGCAAAACCAAAATACCTAAGAGCATTATAAAAGATCACATCCACTGCCTCCTTTTCTTCTTATCCCTTTTAAACTTAGAATGTTTCCATAAATTTTCAAAATGGATAATTGAACAAAAGTACACTTGCAATACATCAGCAAGTACTGATACTTATATGTAGACTACAAAAAGTCCCCAAAGACATATGTGAAAATTATTTTCTCTAACAAACATCTGATACTTTCCCACTGGAAAATATAATCATATAACATCTATTGCTTTGCTGAATCACACATGCACAGATTGCTTATTCATTAATAATAATTGTTTATTATTATTTATTCACCAAAGATGGCTTTCTTTCATAAGTCATCACTTTGAAGAAAATTTATCAATGAAGTATCAATTCAGTGACAATCACACATAGACTACAAATTTAATAAAAGTTTGATCTTTATCATTAAAAATATTTCCTTAGCTATTTTTAACATACAATAAATGTTTCCTTTCCAGGTAATTATATTTAATGACACCAAAAATTTTTAGATCCCTATATTTTACAAAATCATCTAATTCAATAAATTTTGTCATTTTTACTCTCATATAGTACTTAAAACTGGCTGGATTATCATTTCTTGCAACCAACATCACTACCATATTATTTGCATATGGATTTTCTTACTCCTCTTTTCAAGAACCTTTTCTATCAAGATACAATTCTAAGTGCACCTATTTTCTAAAACCATTTTATTTATGAAAAGACAGAAGATTTACAAATTTTTGATGGCATATACAATGTTCTATTTTAGTTCTTTTCACCAATAACATGTGCTACCTGTACAGAAACAACTATAGGTTGCTATTTTAAAAGGGAAAGGATGGAGGGTGCAACACCATCTCCTTCTTTACCCTTTTGGAGGATGCTCATGTTCAAGACAATCTAGTGAATGACAGGCCACAGATTAAACATTCCTGTAGTGCTGCAATTTCATTCATGTTTTTCTTTCTTTTTTTTTTTTTTTTTTTTGGTTGTAAACTGAGAATTGAACCTAAGACCTCATTTATGCAAGCCAAGTGCTCTACCACTAAATAACAACTCCAGTCCTTTTTTAAGTTTTATTTTGAGATAAGATCTCATTAAGTTGCACAGACTGGCCTTAAACTTAAACTGCCTCAGCCTCCTGAGTAGCTGAGATTATCTTTTTTTTTTTTTTTTCCTGGAACTGTGATTAAACCCAGGGGTACTTAACCATTGAGCAACATCCCAATTCCTTTTTATTTTTTATTTTGCAATAAGATATCCCTGAGTTACTGAAGCTGGCTTTGAATGTGTAATCCTCCTGCCTCAGCCTCCCAAATTACTGGGATTACAGATAGACATGTGCCACCACACCTAGCTCATATTATACTTCTTAATAAATAAAAATTGAGAGGAAATTTTTAAAACATTTTAAAAAAAAAAAAGCTATCCTAGATCATTTTAATCTAATCCCTGTGAATATTCTTAAGAAGAAAATACTCAGATCTGGTGGCATGTGCCAAGATACAAAGGAAAAACAGCAGCTTTCTCCAGTTTTATAAGGATAAAATATTATTGCCTCATATTTGTTGAACCAATAGTATGTCTACTAGTCCTCAAAAGTCCTTAGGAAGGCTGACTATACTCTAAAGCAGTAGCTAAATAAATTAAGTATCCAAGACAGAAAGTAAAAGAAAGAAAATGGAAACAAAGTCTATGTGGTGAATTCCTACCTAAATGAGAATTCCTGTGTTTAAATGAAATAAATAAGAAACCAAAAAAAAAAACTACTATTATAATTTCAAGGTTATTCTATATTTTAAGAAGTCAATTAGATAGAAGACTTTTCCAAAAAATTATACCATTTCTAACAAAGGATCATGCAATTGTCTCACTAAAGGACACTTACAAGAGTTTTCTGATGAATGGTTCACCAACAGTTGTTATTATAAAAGAGTTTCCCCCAAAAAGGATTAAGGAAATAGCAGAGAGTATGTTCATGGATAGGTTGGTTCAGGATTCTCCCTGGAAAAGGGGAACATCAAGCTACAAACTACAGCATAGCAATCAGCGAATTCAAAGGAATCACAACTCATTTTCAATTTTAACAGAGCTGTAAATTTTCAAAAGCAGAACAGACTGATATTGGCCATTAATTCAACATAATTAATAGAATTCCAAAAAAATTAGTTTATACTAATCAATTGCTATGTAAGTAGAGAGTACTTTAAGTAATCGATGAATGCAAATTATTTTCATTGGCATGTGTATCCTTTTCTTCCAAAATAACGATATTATAATACTCTTCCTATTGGGAAACAGAAGATATCTCAAAACACGAGAAAATAGTATGAAATCTTTTTAACACAAAAACAGATGGTAATGTATAAAATTTAAATGTTTTCTAAATTTGGGGGTCATACCCTCAAACCAACCAATACCAAACAATCAACTTAAATGTATGAATCAAGGCAGGTATGTGCACTGAGAAGTAGTGGGGCCTGTGGCTAAATAGAAAGTTTATACTCCACCTAAACACTGGGAAAGACAGTAATGTGCAGAATCAGTCCTGTAAATTCACAGCTTCTGTTTTAGACACTTCAGGGGAAAAAAAAAAATCCCCAAAATATATCCTTCTAGAGTTTAGTTAAAATGAGCAGAAATTAAAATGAAAGTAAATCAAAAAATTTTCAAAGAAGCAAGCTCCTCACGGGGGCTGGGAATATAGCTCAGTTGGTAAAGTGCTTGCCTCACATGCATAAGGCCCTGGGTTTAATTACCAGTACCACAGGGGGCAAAAAAAAAAAAAAAAAAAAAAAAAAAACGAAGAAGAAGAAGCAAGCTCCTCAGTTAGGATATCCTAAAGATATGCAGCAAGCACAAAGTAATTACAAATGGAGAAGTCCACAGTTTTAAGCAAAACCACAGACAGGTTATCTTCCTAAAGAGAGAAAAGGGCAGGGGGGGGGGGGGGGGATAAAAATGCAAAGAGTTTGCAAAAGAACTATTAACTTTAAAAAGTTAAAAAGAAACTTCATATTTAAAGTCATCTTCCAAGAATGTGAACATGCCAATTCAACATAAAAGTAGGTGAACTTCTACTTTTATTATTTATCATTATAATATTTAAATATATAACACTTATTTTTTATTAAACAAGCACAATTTTGAAATGAGTAAAGAGATACCCTTAACTATAATGACATCTTATGAGTATTAGTTACCAGAATATCATTTTTTTAAATTCCGATTTATATAACTTAACACCTAATAAAGCTGAACACCTACTTAGTATGTTCTAAAATAGGATACTTCAGCTGCAGTTTTGAAAGCTAAAAATAATCTCCATACAAAGACTAACATTAAAATAATTCAGATAGTTTCCTCAATAAAACATTTAATTAAATTTTTATCAAATACATATAATGGAATTTTCATATGGATAAACATGTTACCTCCTGCACATCCTCTGGATTTCTTCGTGAAACAACCTAAAATAAAGCATATGCAGAAATACCTAATCATTATCAGAACTTGACTGCACATTTATACAATTACTTTCAACAGAATTTGTATACAAAACTTGATTTGCTTAAAAGAAAATAAATATCACCTCTAAAAACTCAGCCATATAATAATTTCCTTACCTGAAATTCAATAAATTTTAAGGGAAAAAAGTAACTAAAATTAAGCCCAAGTATATTACAATTCATAAGAGAATGACTCCAGCCTTCATTCTTTTTTTGTGTGGGTGTGTGTATGTGTGTGTGTGTGTTTGTGTGTGTGGTGCTAGGGATTGAACCCAGGGCCTTCTCATTCTTAATATAATTCTCAGAAGCTTGTCCACCCCACATCCGGGCCTACACATTATAAGTATAAGCAGCAGCAAACGTAGTTAAAGTGTACAAAGGTTCTCTGTATAATTTCTTACAACTGTACAAGAATCTTTGATTCCAGCTCAGGAGGTAAAGGCAGGAAAATCACGAGCTCAAAGCCAGCCTCAGCAAAAGCAGGGCACGAAGCAATTCAGTGAGACCCTGTCTCCACATTAACTACATAAAAGGGCTGGGGATGTGGTTCAGGGATCCAGTGCCCCAAGTTCAATCCCTGGTACCAAAAAAAAAAAAAAGAAAGAAAGAAAAAGGAAATTAACGAACTTGAAGCTACAATGATATATTCTTCAAAGTCAAACCAAAAAATACATCAAACACATTAAAAGAGTCACCTATGGGTGGGAGGAAGAAAATAGTCCCTGATGACCAGTAACAATATACCAATAATGGGATTAACTCAGCATTACTCCTAACATCCAAAACCAAAACAAAATATGGGACTTGACAGCAGATAAAGATTGATTCAAAATTACAGTTCTTCTTAAGACTTGATCTCAGCTATAAAATGAGGACAAAACTACCTGCCTGGCCTGACTACTACAAACATCAAATACCAGCAAAGAACATCATAATTTAAAATTAGTTCCCTCTCTCCCCTACCAGAGAGTTTAACTATCTTCGCAGGTCCCACCTAAGAATCCCAGAAAGCACTAGTTTCCAATTTCTAGCCATTCTAGTCTCCAACTTTCAGCATATATAAATTTGGTGAAATCTCTCAGCAGTTTTCATTAACTTAGAACAGGGCTATCCAATAAAACTTTCTGTGATGATACAAAGGAATGTTTTCTATCTGTATTGTTCAACACAGTAGCCACAGCCATGTGTATGAGGCTATTGAGCTCTTGAAATATGGCTATTTTAATAAACCAACTTAACTTTTAACTTTACTTCATTTAAAATAATTTAAATTTAAACAAAAATAGTCATGTGTCTAATGACTACCATATTATACAACATAAATTTATTAGAGACTAAAATAGGTTAACAACTACACATTACTCAAATATTTCATTTTAACTATTACTTTCAAACAGTAGCCTATCCCCTACCAACACACACACACTCTTCCACACAATTAAATGTGGACATATTTTAGTTAATTAGTATTTCACAGAATTAAATTACTTAATATTCCCTGATACGAGCTTTTCTTATATTTTTATAAATTGTACTAATGCAGAGAAAAGTCACAGGTAATCTATCCACTAATACACAAACGACCAAAAACAGTCAATACACAGAAGGCTTACTCTGATATATCTTACATTTTATAATTTATTCATATAAAAAATCAATAATCTCCTGAATTTATAAATATACTAAACTATCTTTCTATTTTAGATAATTTTTTCTTAACATACACAAAATGACAGAAGAAATTCTTTCCTAGCTTGGTATACATATTAGAATTATCACATTTTGGATTTTCTTTAAGTACACCACTCATGGAAAACAAATACATGTATTCTACATATGCAAAATACACTAGCCATCCCCTAACAATATCTACTTATTAGAAATTGCTGATTTGATTGTGCTGTCTCAGCTATCTTCTTAATGGCTCAAATATTTCTGCCATGCAGCAGGGCTGCAATGGCCAGCACTGCCTCATGGAGTTCACAGTCTAGTAAAACACAAGTGACTAGGGGAAGAGGTTGCAGGGTAGAGGGGGTATGTATTTCCCAAACATTTTCATATCTCAGAGAAGAGCACTATGTTAAACAACAGACTAGGAAGCATTTCATCCTAGACCCTTACTCTGATGTTGAAACTTCACTGTCTAGAACAGAGCATGGTGACATCCTGAAAGTCAGAGTTTAAGCTGAGCAAGGTAGTGCATGCCTATAATTCCAGCTACTCGAGAGACTGAGGTAGGAGAATCACAAGTACAAGACCAGCTTGGACATCTTAGCAAGACCCTGTGTCAAAAAGAAAAGCAGATCTGGGGATTTAGTTCAGTAATGGAATATTTGCCTAGCAATTGCAAAGCCCTGGATCCCACCCCCAGCACCACCAAGAAAAAATGGTTTAGTGATTTAAGAATGTTAAAAGTTTTCATGATAATAAGTGTGAGAAGCCATTCTCCCACGTGATTGGGCACCTCGCGGATTGGGTGTGAGGCGCTCTGGCTAAACTGTCAGAGCTTTCCCCACCCTCTCCAGGTGGGAGAGCCTGTCCGTGTGGGGGTGTGACTGACCACTGACCCTGAGGCCAATCACTGACCCTGACCTTGGAATGCTGCCCCCCTCGACCTTCATTGGATGGAATTTTTCCCTGAATTTCTTGTTCCCCAATAAAAGGTCACTCCCTGGCATGCTCTCTCTCTCTCTCCTGCTAGCCCTGAGTAAGCCTTGCTGCCCTACCGGGTGGTTCCAGGTGTGAGCCAGAGAGGTGAAAGCCGACTCGGACCTGGTCATAGAAAAAGGTAATTGAGTCTGTGTGTTTATTTTGATCTCACTAGTTAACTTTTATGCCAGGAACCTCTTTAATGAAACCAGTGCGCTGGTCGCCTAGTGGAAATAATAAGAGTAACTCATAATTACTACCAAAAATAGAGTCAAAGTTAAAATTATTCCCAAAATTCCTAAGAAAAGATTTTCCTTCACTCTAATTTTAGGTTTATAAGAGTAACTATCCTTCATCCTCCAAATAGTTCCCAAATGAAGGGGAATTTTAATTAGGGTTCAGAAAATTAAATCAAAAGCTGTTTGTTGGGTGGACATGTACCTCAAGTAGAGCACTTACTTAGCATGCAAGAGGCCCTGGGTTTGATCCCTAGCACCTCAAGCAAACAAACAAACAAAACCAGGCTACTTTTGTTAAGTATTAAGGATCCCTTTCCCCAACAGCATTCTTTTTCCTTTTTCTATCCATCCACCCCAACACTCTGTAAACAAAAGAAGCAAAAATACCAAAGAGGAAAGAGTAGAGTTCTGAAAATACAGCCCTATACTTTCCAGACATGATTGTCTCCATTTTAAATATAATTTACAATAATAAAAAAGATAAAATACTAAGGAATAAATCTAATAAAACTCATATAGAATCTGTATAATGAAAACTACGAAATGCTAATGGGAGAAATCAAAGAACCCTTAAATAAATGGCAAAAAAAAAAAAAATACTCTGTTAATAAATTTGAAAATTCAACCCATTGAAGACATCAATTCTCCCCCAAATTAGTCTAGACTTACTACACTCCTAATCAAAATCCAATCAGGAAATTTTTTATAAACATATACAAACTGATTTTAAAATTCATGGAAAAAGTTCCTTTTTTAAATTAAGAGTTAAGTTGCAGAAATCATACTACCTAATTTTGAGACAGTATAAAGCTACAATAATCAAGACAGTGTGATATGGAATAAACAAGAGAACAGAGAAACAGAACCACATATATATGGACATTTTTTTTTCTTTTTTTCTTTTGCAGTACTGAGGATTGTAAACCCTGGGCATCTGGCATGCAAGGCAGTACTCTGCCACTGAGCTACCTTCCTAGCCCTTTATTATTTTATTTTCATACAGAGTCTAGCTAAGTTGCCCAGACTGGCCTTGAACTTGAGATCATCCTGCCTCAGCCTCTCAAGGTTACCTGTGATTGCAAGTGTGTACCACCACACCTGCTGGACAGATGGTTTTTGACAAAGATGAAAAGGCAATTCAATGAAGTCTAGGCTCTTAAACAAATGGTGTTTGGTTACAATTGGATATTCACATGTTTAAAAAAAAAAAGGGAACCTTCTTCTAAAACTCACACGTTATACAAAAATAAATTCAAACAAAAGGCATCATAGACCTAAGTATAATGTGCAAAAAGATAAGATTTCTAGTAAATATTGGGGAAAATTATTTGCATCCTGGTGTTAGGCAAAGACACTAAAAATTTGCTCCATAAAAGAAAAAGCTGGGCTGGGGATGTGGCTCAAGCGGTAGCGCGCTCGCCTGGCATGCGTGCGGCCCGGGTTCGATCCTCAGCACCACGTACAAACAAAGATGTTGTGTCCGCCGAGAACTAAAAAATAAATAAATAAATAAATAAATAAAAGTAGATAAATGCATTAAAAAAAAAAAAAAAGAAAGAAAAAGCTGATAATTGGTCTTTACCAAACTCAAAACTGTTTGCTTTTCAAAAGACACAGTTAAGGTGATGAAAAAAAAATATGACTACACAATGGGAAATAATATTTGCAAAGGACATATCAAAAAAATATATCCAGAACATAAAGAATTCTCAAAACTTTAGAGCAAGAAAATAACCCAAACAAAAAATGGGCAAGATTGTCTCAAAAGGTTAAATAATGAATATTTTACGATATATTTATATCATATATAATAAAATTCTATTTATATGGCACTCTCAAAAAAATAAAAGTACAGTGATGGAGAGTACATCAGTGCTTGCCAGGGGCTAAAGAATGAAGGAAAGAGTGTGAAAAAGGGACAACCTGAAGAAACTTTTTTAGGAGATGGAATTATTCTGTTTCCTGATTATGGTGATGGATACAATCTATCTATACATGTGTTAAGATTCATAGAATTATATAACAAAGTTAATTTTAATATGTTACTTTTTAAAATGATACTTAAGAAGGAAAGTGCTGCCTCCTTCCAGTCTTCTTTCAAAGAAACACAGTCCAGGCTCTGCACAAGGCACTAAGAATATACCATTAAAAAAGCATCTCCTCAAAAAAAAAAAAAAAAAAAAGCATCTCCTCTCAAAAAAGAAATCCAAGTACATTATCATAAAGGTTTGATGAAAGAGTTTATACTACACTGAGAGCCAGGCATCAAGGAGAACATAGGGCATAGCTGATAATAGAAATAAGCAGGGATTGCAAAGACAGAAAGAAAAACTTCTTAGAGAAGAAAGCATATAAGAGAAAGAAGCACATAGTGTCCTAACATAACCTGGAAAACTACAAATATTTCCTTCTCAAACAAGGACTACTTAAGAATATGATCAAAAATTGAGGGCTGGGGATAGGGCTCACTTGGTAGAGTGCTTGCCTCACATGCATAAGACCCTGGGTTCAATCCCCAACACCACCAAAAAAAAAAAAAAAAAAAAAAGAATTGAAAGCAGGTTGCCTCTAAGCAATTCAGTGTTTCAATGGGAAGTTTTGCTAATGACAGTTTTCAAAGCATTTCAAGTCTTTGTTCTCCTTTGTTCATATCACACAGTCATTGTGTTATCTATGTGTCCATTTTGGTCAAATGACAATAAGACTCTTGTGGGGACACATAGGTATTCCCATATGTATATGTATACCTACAGCACCTAACAAAATGTGTTTTGAACAGGTAACACAGGTATTCCACAGAATAGCACTGGGATTAAAAGTACTGCTCAAACTAGGGAGATTTACATATTCATTTACATATTCATTCACACACCAGAAGAGTCAATGCTGAAAAGACATTAATTCTTCTGAAACTGATCTCCAATCTCAATGTAATCCCAATCAAAATCTGGGCAGGCATTTTTGTAGAACTTGACAAAATGATTCTTAATCATATGAAAATGTTAACAATACAGAATTGCCAAAATACAAATATTGAAAAGCAAGAATACTCAGACCACCTGATTTCAAGGATTAGTAAAAAGTCATAGTAAATGAGGCTGTGTGGTAGTAAGAGAAATGAAACCAAATGTACATACAATGACTTGTATATGAATGTTCATATTTCAAATAATTGGAAGAAGCCAGATCAAAAGAAAGCATATATTATATGATCCCTTTTATATAAAATTCTAGAAAAATGCAACCTAATCTATAATGATAGAAAGCAAACCAGTGGTTGCTTAGAAACAGGGTTGGGGAGGAAACTGACTGCAAAAGTGCATGAAGGAATTTGTACAGACCTGACTATGGGGGTGATTACACAACTATATACATGTGTCAAAATTCATCAAACTGTGCACTTGAAATTGGCAAATTTAATTGTATATAAACTGTGCCTCAATGTAAACAAAATTAAATCATAAGGCAGCACTGTCTTTTAATAATGAAAGCATACACTTTGCATTCCACACTGATAAAAAGAATACAGACAAGAATTACCATTCATTTCATGTTATTGAGAAATCTATATTACAATATGAAAATTTTGCAAACTTAATATGCTGAAACAAGCAAAAACCACTGCTGATGATTCTTTTATATGTTCCTCCTTCAACTAAAAAGAAAACTTACACAAGAATTTTCCAACTCTGAATAAGAATATCTATTAGAGATAAAAATTAAGAAGCAATAGAGAGTTTAACTAGGGAATTTGGTTTTTTGTTTTTGTTTTTGTTTGTTTGTTTTGTGGTGTTGGGGATTGAACCTAGGGCATTGTATATGTAAGGCAAGAACTCTACCAACTGAGCTACATGCCCAGCTTAACTAGGGAATTTGTTAGCATGTTTGTAACTAGCCACAAATTATCTAAACCTGCCAGGTGCCAGAGAATTGCAAACAAAGTACAAAGGAATTTTAAGAAGATGAAATATCTCTTTTGCTATCCAAAATTTAACGAAGAGTTATTTCAACAATTCTAATTCTATTCCTATAGAAATAACCCTGCGAAGATCAAGAATACAGAAACTGTTTAAGCTAGGATTAAATCAATAATAGGAAATATACAGAGAACATTCCTAATTTTTATCTCAAGAAGTTCTCAGGGGAACACTACTTACCTAATTAATTCTTCTGAGCAAAGATGTTTTTCTCCTTAAGTATCAAAAAATAATATTTTGTTTTATAATAGTAAGTACAGTTATGTTTAAGTATATTTCCATGTTAACCCTCAAACCTTAAATTTAAAAGATAAATCTGTAATATAAATAATAAATGAGATAGGATGAAAGAAGGCAATGTAAGCAATTTTCAGATTCAAATAACTATAGCAATATGCAGCATGCATATTTTACCCATTTGTTAAGACAATGTGTTATGTCATCTTCTAATTTATATTGTCAAAAAAGTTCATTCAGGCTGGGCACAGTGGCACACGCCTGTAATCCCGGTGGCTCAGGAGGCTAAAACAGGGGGATTACAAAATCAAAGCCAGCCTCAGCAATTTAGCCCTAAGCAACTCAGTGAGACCCTGTGTCTTAATAAAATAGAAAAAAAAGTGCTGGGGAGCCTGACGATATAGCTCAGTTGGCAGAGTGCTTGCCTTGCATGTACTGAGGCCCTGGGTCAATTCTTAGCACTATAAATAAATAAATAAATAAATAAATGAATGAATGAATGAATGAATGAATGAATAAATAAATAAATGTGCTGGGGATGTGGCTCAGTGGTTAAGTGCCCCTGAGTTCAATCCCCAATAACCCCGCCCCCCAAAAGAAGTTCATTCAGTAAGTAGTTCACAGCATATGACACTTATAATCTGAATTTAGTTAAGCTTTCCTTCAGTAAAGAAGGAATAACTATCAGCAATAACTATCAAACTCAGTGCTTCCAATTCAAGTTCTTCACACATTCACACCTCCAGGACTTATGTGCATAGAGTTATCCCTTTCTTCTACCTTCTATGCCCTCTTCTTTTCTGGATTCTTCCCATCTTTCACCACCTATCTTAATTGGTACATATTCCCCTGAGCCACAGGCAACTCTTTGTCTTCCGAATTCCCACAGCTCCTCTCTGTAGAGTCTTATGGCCCTTGACACTATTCTACTATACTTCTTTAAGTACAGTAAACTCTGTTCTAAGTATCCTTGAAAGGAAGGTCCATGCTATATTCAGCCTTGAACTCTCCATAGGGCTTGGTGCCTAGAACCAAACATTCGCTGGGTGTGCTGCTTAGAATGGAGAGGAAAACATTCAATAATGTGTTTTAAGCACTGTGCACCATGAACTTAGTTGACACAAGAAGAAAATACCAATGATAGAGACATACTTTAAATCTACCAAGAGACACAGTCATGTCAGCAAATTAATACAATATAATTTTGGTAAGTGTAATGGGGACACCATGCCAGTTGAACATTGCTCTGACTCTATAAACTACACGTTAGAAAATTTAAGTCTAGATTTTTGAAGGTTCCAATGACCAAAAATGTTTTTGGTTTTTATCTTTATTTTGTTTATTTATATTTATGTGGTGCTGAGGATTGAACCCAGTGCCTCACATGTGGGAGGCAAGGACTCTGGCACTGAGCCACAACCCCAGTCCTAAAAAAAATGTTTTAAAGTGAGATAACAGGGGCTTTTTGATGTTATAAAAATTTCTTAAGACAACCTAAAATTAACATTCCACCAATATAATAACCTTATTTAAAAACACAGAGCAGCAAATTTCTCCCTATTCTCAGCAATCAGCAATAAACCAGACCCCATCGTCTCTTCTCTTTAAACAAATTTGCTCATCCCACCATTTCACATTTGTCTGTATATCATTTCCATTTACCATGTGCCACTCACATGCCCCAAAATCTGCTTTTATAGATATACTTCAGGTTCTTCTCAAGGTCTACTTTCTGAGCTCTCTATCACATATGAGTACTGTATTTTACAAATACATATTGTACTATGGTGACTTAATCTGTACTTCTCTTCTTTAAGTATTAATAATAATAATAAGTCATAACATTTTATGGATCTTGGAGTTAAGGAAAATTGGTTCCATACACCAGATCTGCTACTGTCTTGCAATGTAAAGCTGGGCAAGGTACTAAACTTTCTTGGGCCTGGCATGGTGGCACTGGCCTGTAATCCCAGCAACTCAGAAGGCTGAGGCAGTGGGATTCAAAGTATCAGACCAACCTCAGTAACTCAGTGAGGCCCTAAACAACTTAGTAAGATTCTTTCTCAAAATAAAAAATAAAAAATGTAAGCTCAATGGTAAAGCCTTCCTAGATTCAATCCCCAGTACTTCCTCAACCCCCCCCCCAAAAAAAAATTCCTTAAATTTCAGTTTCCTCATCATTAAAATGAAGGTCAAATTACAAAATGCCCAATATACACACATCCCTTACATAGATAAAGGTTTATTCAATGTTGTTATTTTTGCTTTCCTAGAAGGGAGATGCAGACTCTCTTTAAAATTTACTCATGATGCAAAAGGAAATGTAAACAAAATGGGTACTAAATTTTGGGTCAGTGAATTTTAATGCAAAGTAGCCTCACAACTTTTAAATCTACCCTCACATAAGATAACTTCAGTTACATTTTCTCACATGTCTCCTATGGAAAACCTCAGAGGCAAAGACAGCCCAGACACAGAGGTCCAAAACTAGCCTTAAACTGACATCTTTCCCAAGCGTCTACCTGCCTCAGAGCAAACCTCACTCTGAATAAAATGTTAAAAGAAGAAATATCTTCCATTACATAAGCCAGACAATACGTAAATTAACATTTTTTAAGTGTACATTATTCCTCTGGAGCAAGCAAAGACAATTCTGCAAATCTGGTTCTAAGAGAAAGTCCAAATGGGAAGGAGGCTGAGTCATCAATGTAAAACCATCCCCTGCTCCACCCCAGAATGGGGACTCTCCGGAGACCTGCTTCAGTGGAGCCCCGAACATCCCCATTCAGCCACTACCTCAGTGTCGCTGAAGTACCCATCTCCGACGCTTGTCTGGCGACTAGGCGCACCCAGTCCCACTGGTGGCTCTGACCCAGAGTTAGCTACTCCCACACCAGGGTCTCCAGTCCAGACCCTCAGGTCCCAGTCCAGGCTCCTTCCCCTGCCCAACACCAGCACTCACCCGGGCGGTGACCTTATACACCGTGTAGCCCCTCGGGTGTCGCTGGGGTTCTGTGACAGTGTAGAAACGAGCCAGGTCGGCACTCCGCTCCCGGGGAGCGGTCATCCTCCCTCCGCTTCGGCCGCCTCAGCCAGCCCGGGATCATCGGGGCAACCCGGAGCCGCCGCGGTCCGGGTCCCCACGCAGCGGCCAAGCGGCGAGGGGGCGGTGGCTCCAGGGCGGCGCGTCCGCCGCAAGGCTCCGCTTCCGGGTCGGCGGAGACGATTCCGGGTCAGGCTGTGCCGCCCGCATGCCCGAGGCGGGGCGAGTCCGCTTTGGATTTGGGGCCCCTTGGGGACCTGGAGCCAGCCTGAGACGTCTCTGCTAAGTCTCCTTGGGCGCTAGTGCCACCTTCTTAATTTCATGAGGTGTGTGATAGCTACGGGTGAGAGCTTTGGTCCTCCGCACCCTCGCTCTGCCCTTTACAGACTTGTGTCCAGTGGGGAAAGGATGGAGGGAGATCCCAGCCAGGCTGCTTTCCTTCTCTACTCGGTCTGTAAGATTAAACACCCACAGCGACATCTCAATACTTTTGCAGAAGTGTTCCTTTCTTCTAACACGAATTCGCTTCGCCTGCGCACCTGTCTTTTCATCCCATCCCTGCACAGCAAGCCCCTAGCCCTGTGTCAGGCTTTTTAAAAATCCCCTCCCATTCTGGAATCTGGAGCCTGCATCTGTCAAGGAGAGGTGGTGTCTTACTTTTAAAAGCCACTACACAGAGTTTCTAGTTCCCTCTGGTTGCATATCTGCTACTTGTCCATTCCTTTATCTTTTCCTGATCAGAGTTCTTTCTTATTCTTCAAAATAATCATTCCAAGTCTTGGTCATTCTCCTCAATTCTCCTTGCTCTCTGTGCCCTCCCACTTAGAGGAAAAAGAAGAAAGGAGGAGGGGAGCCCTTTGTACCAATTCCTTTATCTGACAGTTCCATTCCAATAAGACGATCTTCCACGTTTTTAAAAGTAACCACTTGTGTACTGAGTCTCATCCTCTGACAGATGTAAAGCATTGCTTCGTCGATGACATTTCAGCTCTCCTTTCTGTATATTTCACCATCAGCCTCTTTTTCTCAGCCACATATCCTTAAATCTGTCCATCATTCATTCATTAAGCCTAAATTCACAACCTAGTGCCAGACATCATGCTAATTAGGCACTGGAATTACAAAAATAGTCCCTCCTCTCAAGTACCATCTAGTAGGAAAAATAAATAATTAAAATATATTGTGATAAGTACCATGAAAGGTTTATGTATGGAGTGCTATTAAACACATCTAAGTTAGAATGGAAAGTTATACCTAGACATTCTGATAGAGGAGAACTGTGGCTGGATCAAGAAAGAGAGAAGGGAGTTAGCCAGACAAAGAAGGGGCAAAAGGACATCATGTTATCTTCTTTTCCTGAGTCTCCTTACTTCATTGTCAAAGTAATCTTCAGTTTATTCCCATCTTTGCTTCAATCTGGCTTGATGGCTATATTGCTATCCTGACACTGCTCTGAAAAAAAAAAAAAAAACTTTCTAATGACATCATCTTATTCAATATTTTCAGCTTTGAAAGCATCTGACCATTTCCATCTTTTCAGAACTCTTCCGTGTTCTTAGTGTATGAGTCAACATTATCTCTCTCTTTTTTTCTTTTACACTCAGATCACTCATTCCTTTCAATCTCTTTGGCTGGTTTCTCCTCCTTCCTAGAATCTTCAATGTTCTCATTTCTCAGAATTTTACCATTGATCCTTTGTTCATTATTTCCTATTGACTCACAAATCTGTATCTCCATGCATATCTCTCTTTACAGACTTGGCCTATATTTATTTATCTATAGACCAATTAACACTGAAAACATAAGAGATCAAAATCCAGACTTTTTCCTAATAAGCTTGTTCCTATTTTTATGGCTGGTTTTACTTTCTTTAATTGTGTTTGGGAGTTATCTTTACCAACTGTCTCTTCCACTTTCTCCAAGTTATTTGATTTCCCATATGCCATTATTTAAAAAATAAAAGAATGGGAAAAGATATACCTTGAAAACACCTCTGAGAAGAGTTTAAAATAATATTTTTTCTTAAATTCTGGGGATTACATTTCCTAGGCAAATGCTCTATCCCTGAGCTACTTCTCCAGCCCAAGAAGAAATATTATTAGGAATGAATTAGGGAAAATTTAATGATGAAGAAGAGTTCGATTCAGGCCCCAAAGGAAAAGTGATTCTAGAAAGGAGAGGAAAGGGTGAACAGCCTCTATAAGTGACAGTGCTGACAAGAAGACAGAGTCCCACTAAATTGCTTAGGGGCTGCTAAGTTGCTGAGGCTAGCTTTGAACTTGGCAATCCTCTTGCCTCAGCCTCCCAAGTCACTGAGATTGCAGTCATGTACCACCATGCCTACCTGGCTAAAAAATATTGTTTAGTAACAAAAATTCAGGAAAGGAAAGCATAAATTGCAGGATTATACAAAGTGGGCACATCTTTGGGATACTAGTGCAGTCCTTAAGGAGAATTAATTGTTGCTTCTAGACTGGTTGGGGCTTGACATTCCAGAAATTTATACACAAATGGGACACAGTAGCACTGGTGGTCAAATATCATGGAATTTAAGTTAAAATGTGAAACAATATTTTTGTTGGTTTTGTCGACAGTTATTAACTGGTTAATTCACCTTATCTCTTTCTACCTCCATCTTTTGACCCTTGTAATTAAATTTAAAACATCTTGGAACCTTTTTTATCAGAAGTAAAATATTCAATAATTTTAAAATTTCCTACAAACTCCTCCAAAAAATAGAATATAAGGAAACACTTCCTAACTCATTTTACAAGACCAGTATTACCTGAATACCAAAGGAAGAAGGATACATCATGAGAAAAAAAACTTTGGACCAGTATCCCTTATGAATGTATGTGAAAATCCCCAATTGAAAATTAACAAACTGCGGGGTGTGGTGGCACGTGCCTGTAATATCACTGGCTCAGGAGGCTGAAGCAAGTGGGTCATAAGTTCAAAGCTAGCAAGGCCCTAAGCAACTCATGGAGATTCTGTCTCAAAATAAAAAAGGGCTGCAGATGCAGTTCAATGGTTAAGCACCCTTGGGCTGAATCCCTGGGACAAAAAAAAACTAGCAAACTAAATCCAGCAGCATATTAAAATAAGTATATGCTATAACCAAATGGGATTTATGCCCAAAATGCAAAGTTGGTTCAACATATGAAAATAAATCAATGTAACACACCAAATTAATAATATAAAAAAGAAATATGTAATCATCTCAATAAATGAAGAAAGGGCACTTAACAAAATTCAACAGTGTTTCATGATAAAGTCACATGGCAAACTAGGAATACAAGAGAATCTTTTCAACCTAATAAAGAGCATTGATGAAAAACCTACAACCAACATCATAATAGTAAAAGATAAATCTTTCTCCCCAAGAGCAGGAACAAACAAGAGTGTCCACTCTTTCCGAATCTACTCAACATTGCATTAGAAGTTCTAGCCAGAGCAGTGAGACAAGAAAAGAACAAGTACGGGGAAGCCAAAAAGATTGGAAAGGCAGAAGTAAAACTATCTTTATTTGAAGGTGACCATATAGCAAAGAATTCTTTTTACCCCCCAAAAAAATTAGTAGAGCTAATAAATTCAGCAATGTTGTAGAATATAAGATCTATATATAAAAATTATTTATATTTCTATACACTAGTAATGAATAATCCAAAAGTGAAATTAAGAAAATAATTCCATTTATAATATCATTAAAATAATAAAATATTTAGTAATAAATTTAATTAAGGAAATGCCATGCTTTTACATTAAAAACTACAAACTATTGAGATAAATTAAAGAAAATCAAATTAAATAGAAAGTCATCACATGTTTGTGGATTGGAATATTGTTAAGATGCAATACTCTGGGAATTCATCTACAAAATTCCAATTAAATTTTCAGCCACTTTTTTTTCGGAAATGGACAAGTCAATTCTAAAATTCATATGGAAATGCAAACATCTCTAAATAGCAAAAAAAAAATTTTTTTTAAAGATTGAAGGATTTGCACTTTCTGATTTTTGAATGTACTACAAAGCTATAGTAATCAAGGAAGTGTGTTGCTGGCATAAAGATAAATACATAAATAAATGACATATGGTTGAGAGATCAGAAATACACCCAAACATTAATAGTTGAGTGATTTCCAATAAGGATGCCAAAACCATTTGAAAGAAGAGAGGTGGGGAGAAATAGTCTTTTTAACAATGCTGAGAAAACTGGATACCCACATGTCAAAGAATGACCTTGGACTCCTATGTAGTACCACATGCTAAAATTAACTCAAAATAGATCAGAGACTTGAAGGGAAGATCTAAAAGTATAATGCTTTTAGAAGGAAACATCTTCATGACCTTGTATTAGAAAATGGGTTTGCCAAGACATCAAAAGTACAAGCAATGTATATCTAAAAACAGCAAATAAAAAATAAACAACAAAAAACACAAGCAACCAAAGTAAAAGTAGGTAAACTGGAGTTCACCAAAATAGAAGTTTTTGTGTGTCAAAACATACTATCAAAGTGAAAATTGTACCCATGAAAAGGGAGAGAATAGATACAGATCATGTGCCTGATAAAGGTATGGTATCCAGCACATAAAAGAACTCTCCTAACTCAACAATAAAGGGACAACCAATTTTAAATGGGCAAAGGATCTAAATATACTTTTTCCCAAAGAAGGTATACAAATGATCAATAAGCACATGAAAAGATGCATCATTAATTATCAAAGAAAATGTACATAAAAACCACAATAAAATCAGGAACAGTGGTATGAACCTGTTTTCTCCACTACTTGGGAGGCTGGTGAAAGAGAGTCATTTGAGCTCAGGAATTTGTGGACAGCCTGGGCAGCATAGCAGTACCTCATCTCAAGAAAGACACACACACACACACTTAAATAAAACTTCATATTCACCTTGATGGTGTTATTGACTAAATGGTGCCTCCCTGAATACATATGCTTAAGTTCTTACCTCCAGTAATGTGACGACATTTGGAGATGGGGACTTTAAAGAGGGAATTAAGATAAAATGAGGTAAAATGGATGAGCCTTAACAGAATACAACTAATGTCCTTATCAGAAGAGATCAGGATACAGGTACACACAGAGGAAAGATCATATGAAGATACAGACAAGATGGGCATCTACAAGTGAAGGAGAAATCAATCCTACTAATACAGATTGTTATTATTTTTTAAAGGCAGTATCAATTATGGACAAAAATGTGACGAAATTGTAATTTCATACCTAGCTTGTGGGAAGTTGGTAAGCTCCTGTGGAATATAATTTGGCAATTCTTCAAACATTTAGAGTTATCATATGACCCAATAATTCTGCACCTAAATATATACCCAAAGAATTGAAAACACCTCCACACAGAAATGTGTTCACGGCAACATTATACATAATAGAAAAATTATACTAATGTCTTTCTGAATCTCTCTTTCACACTCTTCATCTTCCCTTCAAGGAGAAAGGAGGACTTCTTCCTCTAGGGCACCACATTTTTGCTGTGGCACTCATTACAGGATAGTGGTATGTTGAGAGGCCCTAAATTCAATCCCCAGTACTGTGAGCCCTAAAAGCTAAATTGTGAGCCCTTTAAAGGCAGAGGCCAATGTTCCTTTACCCTTGTATCACCATTATTTGTTGCAGTGGCTACTGAAGTCAATTAAATATATTGAGTTGTCATTATTTGTTTTTCTCTACAATCAAAGTTATCAACATAGAATTATTGATCTGAGTTTCTGACCAGAATCAGACAACAAATGTAACCCTATTAAATTCACATAATATCAATAAAAAACAAAGCCACTTGAGGTTTTAGTGAATCTCTACTTTCTTGTGGACTTTAATTCCTAATATATTTCTCAAACTTATAAAAACTCAGTTTTCCTTAAATGTTTTTTTTATCTCCAGTATCCCAGACATCCCAGATTTAGATATCAAGAAACAAAAATTTCTTAAATAGAGAAAAAATATGCCCATCTATTATAGTTTGCATTTTGAATGTCCCTCAGTGTCCTGTGTATTAAAGACTTAGTCCCCAGCCTATGGCATTATTGGGAGCGGTAAAGTCTTTAGTAAATGGAGACTAGTGGGAGGTTTCAGATCTTTGGGAGTGTGACCTTGAAGGTGATTGTGACATCAGTATCTTCCTCTGTGCTTCCCCCTTGCCATTAGGTGAGCAGCTTGTTCTATGTGCTCCCCACCATGATGTGCTGCCTCACTACAAGCCCAAAAGCAATGGGATCAACCAACTACAGACTGAAACCTCCAAAGCTATGAATCAAAATAAAATTTTTGTCTTTATAAACTTATTATCTTGGGTATTCTTTTTTTACACTTAATGCATAACTGCGTAACAAAATACTCTATGCCTGCTATTAGCCACCATGAGGGATGTATACTGTTTTCAAATGTCTAGTTTGGGTATGCACCAGACTATATGGGAAAGTTACCACTAAATATCCACTTACTTAGTCACTATTTTACAAACAAAAGATGACTTCTGTTTTTAAAAAGTTATTTGAAAACTACAGAAAGCATTTTTGCTCTTCCTTACATGCAGCTTTCTCATCTTTTCTTCTGACATTCCAATAATATTTTCCCAGAAAGATAATTGTAAGAGCCCCAAAACAGACCAGGCAGGCAACATGGCCATCTGTCACAGGCAAGCTTAATTCCATAGCATCCACACGTCTCTGCAATCTAGGTTCCCAAATGTACAAACACCATTTGGGGACTGAGAGATGCAAATAAAAAAAGGGTTTAGGGTTGGGATTGTGGCTCAGTGGTAGAGCTCTTGCCTAGCATGTGTGAGGCACTGGAAATTCAATTCTCAGCACCACATATAAATAAATGGATAAATAAAGGTCCATCAACACCTAAAAAATTTTTTTAAGGGTTTAAGGGTGGAAGGAAGAGAGAGAGCTAACCTGAATTTTATATCCTAACTACCAAGTTCCTATACTTGTACTTCTGTTTCAAAAGTCTGAACACCAAGAAGATTATTGTTCTGTTTTTGCAGTTCTGGGAATTGAACTCAGGGCCTTGCTACACTAAGGAAGTACTTTACCACTGGGCTACAATCCTAGCCCAAGAATTCTTAATTTAACTAGTCCATACAGGTTAGAGAAAAAATTTGAAATTCTAGTAAGGGCTGAGTGCTGTGAAACTTTAATCAAGGACTACTGTGGAACGTATATTCATAGAGGTCTCCATCAGCTTTATAGACTGATTTACTAACTATTCTAAGACCATTAATTAAGTCCACCCTGTCTTGGTTTAAATTTTTAATTTGCTAGCATACCAGTATGCACACATATAACATTAGGATGGGGAACATTTTTAAATAACAGTGCCAAAAAAAGTAAGGAAGTATTCTACAACCATGAAGAATCAGGAAACTACTGTACTTGATTTCAAGGTTCCAAAGGGGAAAGAACTGTGTCACCATGACAACCCAGAATATTTTTATTGAGAGGGTTGGTAGGCTCTACAGAAACATTTTCCAAAATTTGGAGGTGGAAAATGAAGTATAAGAACATGTGTGGGAGTTGAGAGACACTTCAAATTGTATTTCAACCTTTTTTTTTTTTTAGCTTTTCCTTGCAATCTGTATATGTTCAAATCCTATTTTATAAGCAAAAGGGCAAAAATAATTTTATATCCCATAATTTTATATACATATATATATGTATATAACTTTGCTAATATGGAAGAGTTTCATTTAACATTTCATTTAATGCTTGGTTTCTTAAAGAACAGGAGAGATTTACATCAATCAATAGTTCAAAATACATTATTGGACAATAGCATACTCATCCTTGTCCAGAAACCCTGAAAATGGATGGATACTTCCTTTATGTATTGAAACTGTACTACATTACTTTTCATTTGATTTTATATGATTTATGTCTTCACTTTTTATTTGTTCTGTACTGTTTCTAAAAGTTCTACATAAAGTTCTATTACATGTGGGTTATCTAGTCAGTATCTGCTAGTTCATTAACCAACTTTATGTGTTCAAAATTTTGCATACAAAGTTGGTGAAAAAAAACATTTTAGCCTTTTCACATCTATAATTTATTTATTCTCAGAGTATTTTATTAAATAAGTATCATTATCCAGTTTTACAGATAACTATGATCAAAGAGGTGATGTATTTACCCATTGCCACACTGGAAGTAGCAGAATCTGTATTGAAACCCAGATCTATTTGACCCTTAGGAGTCTTTTCATTTCACTGTTGTGATATTGTGATCTACAATAAGAAATATATTTTTATTCTTTAAATCTGTTTCTTGGCAGACATTGCGATTTATAATAGAAAGCATTCATTGATCTTTGTACCCGTCTCCTGGCACACAGCTGATAAAACCACTGGACTCTCTTAAGTGATGTGTCTTTGTTGGTGAGATGGAACACACAGCTGGTGGCTCCTGTGTCACCAACCTTTTAGGGGGAGCCTGGTTGCCAGGAGAGTCAACCATGTGAGTAGAGGACTCTCAGTCCCATCCCCAAAGTGGGTGGTGGGAAACATGCTGAAGGTTGAGCTCATAACCAATGACCAATGATATAATCAATCATACCTATATAACGAAGCTGTAGTAGGGCCCCTTTGAGTTAAAAACCCCAGATTATTATTGTTGTTGTTGTTTTTCTTTCATTTTTGGTAATGTGTATTTCTCCACTCAAGCTTCCTCATGCTAAGAATGGAACTGAGAAGCTGTGGCTCCCCTGGCCTGGGTGGGTGCCAGCGAAACAGGAATTGTAACATATCTCTGGCTAACAGAGCCTCACTAAAACTACATAGGTATAGTTCCTGATTTTGTTCCTATAAATTACAACTGTTCTGTAGGACTAACACCGGCAGATTAGCTGCCTTCCCAGTTTCAGACAAACTGAATTTATTTTCCTTTTATGTCATTTTCTCTTGCTTCTGATCTGATGGGACACCAAATCCATCTGCCTCTGGCCTGGCCTCTGTGCTGTGTAATAAAGCCTCCATAAAAAAAAAAACAAAGGACAGGGACTGTAGCTCAGTGGCAGAACGTTTGCTTAGCATGTATGAGGCACTGGGTTCAGTCCTTAGCACCACATAAAAATGAAACAAATAAAATAAAGACATGCTGTCCATCTACAACTACAAAAAAAAAATTAAAAAACAAAAAAACAAAACCAAAGGACAGCTTGATGTGGTGGTGCACATCTGTAATCCCAGGCAGCTGGGGCAGAAGGATCACAAGTTCAAAGCCAGCCTCAGCACCTTAGCACTCTGTCTCAAAATAAAAATTAAAAATGCCTCAGTGGTTAAGAGCCCCTGGGTTCACCACTTTAATGTACCCCCCTCCAAAATGTAAAGTACAAGATTCAGAGAGCTACTGGATTGCTGAACAGGTATCAGTTGGGTAGTAGACAGAGGGTATGGAAGCTTCATGCCCCTTCCTACATACCTTGCTCATGTATCTCTTATAAGGTCCTTGCTTAGCATCTGGACGGCCATCTTAAATGAAAGCTGCCATTTTAAGAAAAATTTTGCTTTCCCGCCCAAGGGCCTTTCTGAGAAAGGCTCACTACTCCCTCATACCAACCCCACCCTTAACCGCCAGCATTAGGACCCGCCTAGCCCTAATCCCTGAGCCTGCCCCATAAAAGTTCCGAACCCCAAGCCTGTTTTGCTCTCTCCATCTATGGAGAGATGTGTCTTTATTTGTCAGCTCTGACAAATAAACTCTTGTGTGTATCTCTGCCTGGTCTCCGTCTTTCATTTTTTGCTCACTTGTCTCCCAGTTCCTCACTTTTCCTATCATCTCTTTATGTGGTTATTCATCTGAATCCTTTGTAATATTGAGATCTACTAAGGCCTTATTTGTTATTCCTTAAATAACAAAGGACCCAAATTGTCTCTCCAGGAGTGCCTCCAGAATCCACTCAGGAGTGATTTGAACCCCTCTTTCAGAATGGACATGAAAGGAAGTCAGCTAGGTTGGTCAGTGCCCTTTCAGCATCACAAGCTCAGAATCCCCTGTGCAGAATACAACTCCCCTGAAAAGAAACATGCCACCTGTCAAGAGGAGTAATTTGGAGATGGGAACATCTGACTCGCTGATGGTAAAAATGAATTCAAGCCAAGTGACGTGGTCACACAGGCAAGGCTTAAATTGGAGCTTCAGATGAAGGGAGACAGCACCAAGGGGAAACCACACTGCTCCCACAAACAAAGGGAGAGATAAGCTCTTATTGATTTTCTTTTTTAGGGTAGGCTAAATCTGGTAATTTTTTTTCCAGTAGTGGGAATTGAACCCAGGGTCACTTGATCACTGAGCTACACCCCAGTCTTTTTTATTTTGGGACAGGGTCCCACTAAATTTCCCAGGCTGATCTTAAAATTTTCAATCCTTCTGCTTCAGCTTTCCTGAGCAGCTGGGATTCCAAGGATGCACCACTGGGGCTGTTAATTTTTCATTGGCCAGGGGCATGGTTTGAAAAGCTGTTTGGGGCAGTGTTTTTGTTTTGTGCAAGCATCCCATCCTTGAGGAATGAACAGTTGGTTTATCCCAGGAAATGATATACTACATTTCTTGTGTCAGTGCCACCATCCTACACAAACATCCCGGCCTCCCAAAAGGTTGGGCTGCTGTAGCTTCAGAGAGAGCACCATGTGAGAGTACAAGAAAACAGTATCATGCTTTTATTGAGTAAGAGGTAAGGGCCCCAGTAGTTTGTTTGCCTTTTCTCCTTTTGTGGTAATCCCCAATAGGCTTGCTTTCTCATTTGGTTTATTTTTGGAGCAAAGGCATTCTGGCTCTTCAAAGGCAGCTGGATTCTGTGGTTGATGTGATTGTTTGGAGAGTGAAGGGGTGGGAAGAATACACACCATACCTTAATGGTAAGGTCCTGAGCTAAAGCCTAGAGAGTTCATCTGTCCTTTGTCCTCATGGTGCTCCCTGACTGTCTCATGATATCCTACTATGTACCCGCATAAAAGAACATTAAAACTGTCCCTTGTCACCATCCAATCAACATACAGCTTCTCCCCTCTGTCTTACTAGAAATACCATAATACCAACTGATGGAGGGATAGGATTATGCTTTTTTATTTTGTTCCTGGCCTCTTATTGATTATCCTTTCAATGAAGTTCTTTCTTCTTGCAAAACCTGGTGTCACAGTATATGCTTCTATGTGTCTTGGGCAGCGGGGCTTTGTTCTGTATCAATATCCTTTATAGTCAGTAGGTAAATGTAAATAGGGCCTTTCCTAGATTCTGTGAGCTACTCTAGCAAATTAACTGAACCCAGGGAAGGGGTCATGGGATCTTCCAATTTGTAGCCAGTTGGTTAGAAGTAAAGGGTCATTTTGACTAGCATCTAAAGTAGAGAGCAGTCCTGTAGACTGAACATTTAGCCTGTGGGATATGATGTGATTTTCAGGGAGACAGTGTCAGAATTGAATTGAATTGTAGGACACTCAGTTTGTGTTCACTGGAGAATTGCTAGATCTGTGTGGAATCCTCACAACACCCATTTTGGTGACAGAAGTGTTGTGCAAAATGGTATGAGAAAGTAAGAAAACAAATGCATTTTATCCACACTCCCATTTCTTACAACTATGCTAACCTGAATCTCAACGTGCTCACAATTCTTGAGGCATAGACTTTGGGCTTATAAAGAAACTGTTTCCAGATATTATATGATATAGTATATTTGTACTTTTAGCTAAGGTACCTTATAAGTTCTTGCTTTAAAGACATCTATACCAAATACATAATGATATATATATATATATATATATATATATATATATATATATATATATATATATATATATATATATAATGGAGAAATTATGACACAAAACAAGCAAATAAATGAAAACACCACCGTACTCAGAATCAGTATAAACATCTCTTGAGGTCCAGAAACACCAAAACTTAGATTGCTATGCTCTTCATCTAGGAATTGCACTCCTTCAGGGAACCAGGAACCAAAAGTCCTCTGAAGAAGGGGAAGGAATAGGTTCAGGTCCACCACTGCAGAAACTAAAGGAAAACAAAGCTAAAAAGTAAATCAGTAGTGACTGCTTCTATGGAATTGCCTAGGAAGGCTGAGGAAGTTGACACAGCCTCACACCCAGGCCCTGGGACAGGCCACCCACTAGCTCAGTGACTGAATCTACAATATCTCTAACAACATATGTAGATTGAACCAAACAACTAACACAGGAACTAATTTTGGTCTGGAAGTCCCTAGTGGGGGAAACGGAGGCTACTAAGATAGAAAGGTTAACAGAAAAAAAGAGAGAGGAGGGAAGAAATCTAATAAGGATGTTTGCACATCAAAATTCCAAAACATGAGGAGCTTCACATTCAGAAGAGTAACCGACAGAAAAAAAAAAGGGAGAGATCTATTTCAGACGAGATAACATAACAGAATAATCAGAAAACAAAATTTAAATAAGTATGTTAAGTATTATCTGAGAGTGTTTTTTTTGTTGTTTTTTTTTTTTTTTTTAGTTGTAGTTGGACACAACTTATTTATTTATTTTTATGTGGTGCTGAGGATCAAACACAGGGCCTCGCATGTGCTAGGCAAGCACTCTACCACTAAGCCACAACCCAAGCCCCTCCCTTTTTAAAAAATACTTATTTTTTAGTTGTAGTTGGACACATACCTTTACTTATTTATTTTTTAATGTGGTGCTGAGGATCGAATCCAGAGCATCATACATGCAGGTGAGCGCTCTACTGCTGAGCCACAACCCCAACCCCCATGAGAGATTTAAAAGAAAAAAAGAGCAAGGAATTATAAAAAAACAAGGAGAAATGAAACAAAAATGTGGATGTGGGAAAAAAACTAGAATAGTGGGGAATGAAATTCACCAAATTATATTATTATGTTACTA
The DNA here is from genome assembly GCF_048772815.1 of Callospermophilus lateralis. NCBI lineage: Eukaryota > Metazoa > Chordata > Mammalia > Rodentia > Sciuridae > Callospermophilus > Callospermophilus lateralis. The sequence continues at coordinate 70,197,467 of NC_135317.1, forward strand.
TTACTATTATGTGTGCATGAATGAATATATAAAAACAAATCCTGCTATTATGTATAATTATAATGCAGCACTATAAATATGGGGGGGAAAAACTAGAAATCCTGAAAATTAAAAATGAAAAAAGTCTTAATAGAAGATTACACGGTACACATCAATCTTTTGGCCTTGATGTTTAACCAATTGTACTGTATATTGACTATTTTACTGCTGATCAGTTACTTCATTATTTGTTATATAAATAATCAATTTAAATTCCTATAATATGGGACTCTTTTGTATTTTTTAAATTATGGTTTTATGGCCCTTAAAAATTTAGTCATTGAAACAACTGTGCAATAGACCAGATACGGTCTAAGATGGTCTGGGTTAAAATGAATAAAGTAAACTAGTAGGATAGATTAATTCACCCAGACCTCAGCAGGGAAAGAGAGAAGAAAGAGAAGAATAAAAAGCGCATAAGGCAGAGGAGGAATGATTAAGAATAGTCAATAGAAAGGAAATTAAAATAATAGATAAAAAAAGAACAGTCAAGTGGCAAAAGATTTTTAAAAGACTTAATAACAATCTAGCAGGAATTCCAGAAAAAAATAGTAGAGGAAATAGTGGAAAAATAAAATTCAAGGAGATAATCAACCAGTATTTCCCAAACTGAATAAGAAATTAATGTTCAGAATAAAAGTACACAGAGTACCAATCAGGATAAAAACAATTCCACATATACAGTATGGATCTTAAAAACCAGAAGGAGCCAGGTGGTGTGGTGCACACATGTAATCCCAACAGTTTGGGAAGCTGAGGTAAGAGGATCACAAATTCAAAGCCAGCCTCAGTAACTTGGAGAGGTACTAAGCAATTTAGCCAGACCTTGTTTCTAAATAAAATATAAAAAGGGCTGGGTATGTAGCTCAGTGGTTAAACACCCCTGGATTATTTCCTTCTAGAAACTAATGAAGACATTATGCAAGTATGTCAAAGTAAAATATTTCTGTTTGCATATGCTCTGATTTTTTTTTTTTCTTTTTCTGTCATAATCCTGTCTCTGCCTTGTTTGCTGATCCATTCTGGATGTCCCAAACCAGACAACTGAGATGATCACTTTCCTGCTTAGGGATTTGAAAAGCAATTTTCAGATAAATTTTAAGTCTTTTTGGTTTTGCTCAAATTCATATTTAGAGCATTATTTTCTCTTCTGCCACATTCTGATAGCTCCTTAATGAGGTTCTTTATACTTTTGTCACACTCTGAAAATTGCTTCCCCTAGTGGCTTATCCCTCAAGAAGGGAGACACTGAATTAATTCCACTGCATTTCTCAGCCTCCTCTCTGTTCCATAATCAGCCCTGGAAGTTCCAGGTGAGAGAGGACAGTTTTACCTACTTTAGTTTTTGCCAAGAACAACTCCCACAGGGTATCCAGGATGTCTGTGTTTCATAGAAATCTGAACTCTGGAAGACTTCCATTTCCTTTCAATCGTCAGCCCTTCTGGATGAAAGACACGATGAAGTGTGTTTAACTCATAAGTAGACATATTGGCTACTTATACCCCAGTCCAGTGGACTCAAGCTCATAAACTCTTCAGCAGTCTCCTCAGTACGAAATGAATTTCTATTTGCTTGTCCAAAACACATAGTTTCCATTTAATAGAGCTCTGAGGTTTAACTGATGACCCTTCTTCACTGCCTCATTCCCTGGCTGAGTGTGCAATTATGGAGGGATGGTGTTCTGAAGTATCAATCTTTCTTCCTAACCCATTTCTTAGTAACATTAAACTATATCAAAAAAGAAATTGCCTGTTTATCAGAGATTGACCTTAGTTATGTGAACTTGGGGTCATAAAACATTTCTGAGCCATTTCTATAAGAATAATATGGTTTTCTTTAAAGTGCATCACACTTAAGCCTGGGTACAGCAGCTCATGTTTATAATTCTAGCTACTTGGGAGGCTGAGGCAGGAAGATCACAAGTTCAAGGCCAGTCTGGACCACTTAGTCAGACTCTGTCTCAATAAAATAAAATAAAATCAGCTGAGTGGTAGAATGCTTGCTTACCACGCATAAGGCCCTGGATTCAATCCCCACCACCACCAAAAAAAAAAAAAAAATTACATTTAAATTTTACTCCCTTATTTTCAGGTAAGTTTAGGCATTAAATTTATATAAATCCTTATTTATTTCTACAAGTCAATCAGAACAAACAGAGCTCCTTTAGTAAAATACAGTGTGTAACTTTTTCCAGAGGTAAAACAACAACCCACACTCATATAAAGAGGGGAAAGTTCTTTATGAATTACAGGCACACACAGATATATGAGAGTTTATGGCTTCAAGTGTACAATTTCAGCCATGAATCAAGTGTAAAGACAATACACAAAAATTCACCAGTCTAGATATCAAAGACGTGTTCTCTTTCCCAGAAAGCATTAAATTCTTGAGTTGACAAATAAACAAAAACAAAAACAAACAACCAACCTAATAAGCCAGAGGTTTTAGGATGTACTAAAGGAAAAAAATTCTGGTTATACACAGGTCCTTTCTAACTCTCGCTCAGTGTTCACCATTCATTCAAGAATGTTTTGTCTACCAACTTGAGCACTTAGCACAGCACTAAGTCAGATAAATTTTGAAAATAGCAGGTCATGGCCCTTGCTTAAAAGTGATGTTAGCTGGATATGGTGGTATATCCCTGTAATCCCACAACACGGGAGGCTAAGGCAGGAGGATCATGAGTTCAAAGCCAGCCTGAGCAACTTAGTGAGGCTCTAAGCAACTCAGCAAGACCCTGTCTCTAAGTAAAATACAAAAAAAAAAAGGGGGGGGGGGCTGGGGATGTGGCTACACTGACCCGCTACTCAAATGTAATGAACTGCAAAATTGTGGGTATAATTAGAAAATAGGACACTATGAAACAGAAGTACACTTGATCCTCATTATTTGTGGATTCTGTATTTGCAAATGTATACTACCCTAAAATTTATTTGTAATTCCAAAATCAATACTCAAAGTGCTTTTGCTAACCGATGTGAATCTGCAATATGTATACAGGGTAATAACGGAGTTCATAATCCGCTTGAATCAAATGTATGAAATATGATATGTCAAGAGCTTTGTAATGTTTTGAACAACTAATAATAAAAAAAAATTAAAAACAACAAAAAACAAAAAAAAAAAAAACCCAAACAAAAACAAAGTGCTTTTGCACTTACTCTCAGGCATATACAGATCAGTGAAAAGTGCCTGTTCCTAGCTGCGGCTGAAGAGGGCCCACTCTACCTTCTTGTTTCAGTTCTCAAAAATAAACAAGTGTCCTATCACAGTCTATCTAGTGCCATTTTTTCACATCTTTTTTTTTTAATATTTATTTTTTAGGTATAGATGGACACAACACAATGCCTTTATTTTTATGTGGTGCTGAGGATCGAACCCGGATCCTGCCCCGTGCTAGGCGAGTGCTCTACTGCTGAGCCACAATCCCCACCCTTTCCACATCTTTATTGATTAAAATATGCTGTTAAAAAATGGTCCCCAAAGCTAGTGCTATTGTTATTGGGCATGGGCTTGCTGCCCTACATGCATAGAAGCCAATGCTGTAGCACCAGGTTTTTGCAAAAAGAAGACACTTTATTGTGCAGCCAACTGGCAAAGAAGCTGGGAGCTGAGAGCTCAAATCTGCCTTCCCTCTATTGGTAATGAGAGGATTTATAGAAAGTTAAAGGGGTAAATCTACTTGTGGGTTGGATGAAAAGAAGGGGCCAGTTCAGTTTCAGTGGAAGTCACGGTCTGTGTTAGGGATATCACTGTTGGCTTTCAGCTCATGTCATTCTTGAAAAGTTGCTTCCAAACAATAATCATTGAATGGCCTGAAAGCTTTTCTATGAAGACAAGTTAAGGAACTCACGGCCTTGTGTGTGTAGGCCTTAGCAGATTTCACTGTCAAATTTTCTTAAGTGCAAGAAGCCTGTGATATAATTTACAGAGAAAATATTTCTGTTAGATAAACTTTCTTTAGGGGTGAGTTATAATGCTGTTGACCTTGAGTCAGTTCAGTGTTAATGAATTAACAATATTAAATAAGGATCTTTAAATAGAAACACAAATAAAACAAGATTAGGTATTGATTAGTTGATGAAAATGTAATTGAAGTCACACAGAAACCTAACCCTGTGTTTCCCTAAATAGTAATGGCGTAGTATACATTGATTCAGTGTTTGTGCAAATTGATGATAGAATCTAACTACTATTAATGATGAGAATCAATTATATACTGAGGGAAAATTATTCTTCCAAAGTAACACAAGAAGAAAAAAAAAGTTTCCCAAGAAACAACTTCAACAGCCTATGAAACACCACTGATCTTACCTTCTAGTATGCCTTTCTCCTCCTTTCTCCCACTTTATTCTCAATCTCTCCTTTCATGTTTTCCAAGAATCTAGAGTCCTACTATATTTGATACCGATGAGCATTCAAGACACACATACACATTTAAAAGTGAGTTCTATAGTTATGTGGGTGTGTTTCCACAAAATTAGTTGCCAAAAATCTGTAGTACCCTCGTTCCATGGGAACTAAGAGGGTATTTCCTCAACTTGGGCATTCACCTTTTGAATATCTACATTTTAAAAATACGATAAAATAACTTTTATTTTCCTTCTTAGCTCTCATACAGTAACAACGGTGCACCTGCCCACGGGTCTTGATAAAGCGATCCAGTCATTTCTTTCTTTCTGTTTCTTTAAGACGGAGGTCGGGAATTTTGCCCTGTTCGGATATGGCTGGCAAAGCTTCCATCCTCTGCGCATGCTCCTTAAGCACAATTCGTGTGTAAGGATTTAAGGGATTCACTGGGCTGGATTGAGACATGGCCGGCGGCGAGACTGCAGCTCCCAGCATGCATTGCAGCCGGGCCGGGAACCGGGACTTCGAGTGATGGGGGCCCCATGGTGCCTTAAGCCGCCGAGTAGGTCGTAAAGGTTCAGGTGGAGCCCTGGGCCTGGGAATTGGACGACGGCTGAGGAAGAAGATGGAAGCTTGGCGTTGTATGAGAAGGGGCTACGGCCGCTGTGTGGTGGGGAGAGGCCGGTCAGTAAGGCTGGGTGACCCGAGGGAGGAGGAAGGGGCGGGCGGCCCAGGTTAGCCCGGGGCGGGGCGGGCTTGGGGAGGCGGAGGAGGAAGAGGGTCTGGGAGATGGTGCGGCCGGGACGGTTCCTCCGGAGACCCAAAGGGATAGGTAAACCCGGCGCCAGGCCGGCGGGACGCTTGGCCGCCGGGTCCGGGTGCCGAGCGCGTCGGCCGCCTTCAGGGAAGGCGCGGGCCCTCCGGACCCGGCTTGGCCTCGGCGCCCTGGCCCTCTCCCCGGCTCAGCCTTCAAGCCGGCCTCGGCCACCCCGGACGCCGCGGCCCGACCCGGGACTGGCAGCCTGTCCGCTGCAGGTCCTGGCGGGCCTGACCTCCAGGGAGGCGGTGCGTGGCACACGCCTGGGGGGTGGTTGGTTATTGATATGTTAGCATCTTTCAAACTTGGGTCGCTTTCATACCAACCTTTACGGTTATAGCCAAGTTCTCGTTCCAGCCGTGGTGTTGACTGGATGTTTTCTTTCAATTGGCGTACTTAGAAGAAAAAAAAATTACAAACCACTTAAGTAGGCGCTACTTACATTAGAGTCGCCCTTACTCGTGCCCGCGAAATCCTGGGATTACTTTTATTCCTAATAAATTAAAATAATATGTTGCAAATCAGAAGGTTTAATTGTGTACTCTATTAAACCGACTGGTGTACCATGCGTGGGATGCACATCACTATTAATTATCACAAAAGTCACGAGGGTCTGGTTTTAACTCCTGTGGGCCTGGGACTTGATGGCAATTCAGTTCAACAATGTTTCCTGAGTACCAGCTGTATGCCAGGCACTGTGCTAGGCACTTGTGAAGATTCCGGCTTAAAAATGAGTAAGAAGATTCTGGCCCTGAAGGAGCTCAATATCTTAAGAGAAAAAGGCGTTAAATAATTAAAAATACAGAGAATACATGTTGTAGTCCAAGTTTTAAGTTTTATTATAGTAGCTTAGAGAGGTAGGAAATGCAGAGACCAAGTGCCCAAATATCTTTGGCTTTCAAGAGTTATCACAAGGCTGGGGTTGTGGCTCAGCAGTAGAGCCCCCGCACGTGCGATACCCTGGGTTCGATCCTCAGCACCACATAAAAATAAATAAGTGAAATAAAGGTATTGTGTCCAGTTACAACTAAAAAATTTAAAAAAAATTATCACAAAACAGGACAGAGTGCACGTGTCAAGTCTTTAAAGATGTACAATTAAGTTGATTGTTAGAGAACAGTTTTTGACCTCATAAACAGCATTTATGCTCTTAAAATGAAAAATAACATAAAAGTCAACATTATTGACAGTATTTGAGAAATGTGCTTATAATGAATTCCAGAGGCAAGGATAGAAATCCTCTGAATCCTAACTTTTTTTTTTTTTTCAACTTACTAGAGTAAGAAGATGGTACTTAGGCTCCAGTGTTTTTTTTTTTGAGAGCTTGAGAGCAACATATCAAAGATAATCTTAGCACTACTTTGGAGATACTTTGGATGATAGATTAAATTGATGCTGTTGGGCTTGAAGTGCTGTTGAGTGAATTCCTAGTACGTGATCTTTACCTTCTTTAATTTCCCCCAAGGAGAAGAATGCTTATAAAAGAAAAAAGAATGTAAAAATAAATTGTCCACCCACTGATGCGCAAGGCAAGTAGTTTTGTAAGGTTGTGATAGGCTTGTTTTCTTAGCTTTACAAGTGTTTGGGAAAAATCTACTTTAGTATAAAAACCTGTTCAGAAACATTTTTTTTTCTCCAAATCCAAGTTGGAGAAGAGATTAGCTTCAATTGCAGTCTAATATGTGTTCCATATTTGATTAAGTATTATGTTTGCTGTGGATTTTATTTTTCTATGGAGTTTGGTGCCAGAGAGCTACTCTGAATTCTAGTTTGATGGTTGATTACTCTCTTAGTTGGACTATGGACATTTTGGGAGCGTTTGTGGCGTTTTGGGAGCTGAGGTTACATTTTCTTGTTAAGTATTTAGAATACCATTCATGGTTGTTTAGGGGGAAAATATTGAGGTATTGATGCTCATAGCTAAACCATACGTGCTTTTCCTTTCATCCTTCACAGATATAGAAGTCAGATTTTAAATAGTAGATGTTATCTTCCCTTGAGGAATTAAATTTAGATTTTGTGTACTATAGCTGAACAAAAAGTGGTGCCTCAAGGAGTGTATTTATTTCTTTTAGATACCCCATGTTTTCCCATCACCCGAAGAGTCTGGGCAGAGACTGGACTACACCGTGGGAGAATCTGCAAAGGTGTTGCTGGAACAGACATATTTCTAGTTGTATGAGGTGGCCTGGACATTATTCTCGTGCTCCTTACCCATACTTCAGTAGTAGGCAGTTTTCACTAAATTGGAGACCACCTTGTTTATTTGAGTCTAGAACTCAGTTTCAGTACAGTAACTGGAGACCTGACAACCTGAGCCAGACCTCTTTGATTCATCTCTCTAGTTACATCATGAACTCTGAGGGAGATGAGCCTTCATCAAAACGAAGAAAACACCAAGGTAAAGGTGACATTTATCTTGGTGAAGGAATAGATATAAATTATTATAGACTAAGTTGACACTTTTATTTGTAATATTTAAATCTACAGATTTTAGAGTTGTTTGGTGTTTATTTTTAGCCAGTAGTTTTCTATTAGGAAAAAATAAATCTTTTTACAATGAAGTTTTTTTTTGTTGTTTTTTTTTTAATTACTTGTGTATTTCTGGCTGAAAAAAAAAAAGAAGAAATTTCAGACAAAATACAGTTGGAAAAGAGTGGAGAAATAGATTAAAACACTAAGTTTAATTTAAGAATAATTTTCACATCCAGTGTTTTTGAAACAGAAGGCCTTTCAGGAATTAGAAATTGGTGGGTGTATTCTTGGAAGTCATAGATATTAAAAAAAAAAATCAATTTAGTTTTCATTTTTAACACTAGCTTTTAAATATAAAAAGATTATTTTTAAGAAGAAATAATTGAAAGTGAAGTTGGCCTGGTGGTATATACTGTACTCTGCTACTCTGGAAACTGAGGCAAGTGGATCACAACTTTGAGACCAGCCTGGTCGATTTAGCAAGACCCTATCTCCAGTTGAAAAATCAAAAGGTCTGGGGATGTAGCTCAGTAGTAGAACTTCCCTGGGTTCAGTCCCTAGTACGGGGGGAAGGGGGGAAGGAAAAAATTATAAGTGAAAGTTTCTTACAGAGTGAGGTTTTAGTTTATTAAATCTGTACTTCTCAAACAGATCTATAAAATTGAGTCAGTCAGAAATATCTTTTAGAAAGGGATCTATATCTTATGCAACTCTGAGGAAACATTTTTTTTTCAAATACGTTGATTAGGTCTATTTTTCTTATATATTTTTTTTTCTTCTGAACAGTTCACTAGGCTCCCTCTTTGTCACCAGCCCTACACAATACCCTAACCTCCTACTCCAACCTCCTGAAAATATAAAGGAAGTGTCAAGTAGAATTTGGAATTGTCTTTCTTATTGAACCATAGTTTTCAATGAAGATAATTCCTTTGAAGATATTTGAACGTGGCCTTGTGTGGTTGTTAACATGGAAGGAGATGACATACAAGTTTTTCAGAGGAAGACATTGAGTGAGTTTTGCCCAGAAATCGGGGTTAGAAGAATTGATTAGTTAGTACTCTTTGAGTTCTCTCTGCCCTTATTATACAAAAGCAGTATACAGGCTTAAGCTGAATTCTAGGTCCAGCTAATATCCAAGCAAATGTATAATTTGTTATCATATAGTTGCAAAGAACCTACTGGGTGGGGGGCGAGAAACAGAAATTATAATCCCTCAAAAGTGAAATCTGTGTACTACTTAATTATTACATGTGAAGATAAAGAGATATTTATTTGAATGAATGAAGGCATATTTAAAGGCATTAGAATCAGGTTCCTAAGAATGGATCATTATCTAAGTCTAGGTCTGTATGATGACCTTGAATTGCTTTTCATTTATTTATTTGTTGTTCATCAGGTTAGCATATGCTTCTCTGCTGTTTATCCTCTTATAAATTTGGTGAGCTCTCAGAGCAGTGGCATAGTGACATTAGCATGGACTTAGAAACCACTCCCTGCCCTCATTTCTACTCTACCACTGATTGTGTGAACGTGGAGAGATTACTGAAACTCCTTGCTCCTTAGATTCCTAGTGTAAGGTAATGCTTACCTTGCAAGTCTTTGTGGAAGAAATGAGGCATGTCAAAGTGCCTACCACACTGTTGGCTACATTGTAGGTACTCAGAAAACTGTGGTGTTGTTTTCCCTTTATGGATGGGGAATTACAATTACATACTGATAATCTTTGATTGCAACCTGACTCTTTATATGTCCATTCTTCCTAGGTATTGTGAATAAGGAAAAGGCTCTTCGTTAAGCCATATTTGTGACTTCCGATATTTCACTAATACTTTTCAATCAAGAGAACAGCATTGCTAACTTGCCTATCACTTTAAAGTGGTATTTGAAGGATTTATGTGATACAATTATGATATTTTAATTAGGCAGCCCAAAAACCTGATCAGGCCTATTGCTTACTTTCTTTGATTCATCTATCTTCTCTGCTGTGATCATCTTGTTCCTCCTGACATGGAAGGTATATAAGCTTTTGCAGTGTGAATTTATGTTGTGAAGTATATAAAGGTCGAAGACTATCCACTCTGTCAGTGGTTTTCAAATTGTCTTCCATGGAACCCTAGCACTTGAAACACATTTATGAACTTTTATTAAAAGCAAATAAAATGTGTGTTTACTCTATCATCACATTCCCAGTCCCATTATGCCAGAGATTGGTGTTCCATGACAAAAAATAATGACAGAAGGTTCTGCAAGCTATCAAAGTTTGAAAGCCACTGTATTAATCAGAAATTGAATGGTCCTGATTATTTAAAAGTAAAATTGCAAAAAAGTTGATTTACAAACTGATTACCAGGACTATAAAAATCTTAAAGCATTTATATGCCATTATGTGCATATATTTTGTAAGGAACTGCAAACACATTTTTTAGACCCTCATCTTTCCTATTTTCATATGGCAGTGACCAAGATAGTGCTTTATTTATGATGATAGCTTACATTTTGTTTGCATGACTAGAGCCCTTTCCATCTCATATACATTTGTATACATTTGAAGACTGATTGGTGGCTAAAACCATCATAGACTAACCCCAGTTTATGAATAGTGTTCTATAAATCTCTAAGTAGCTCTGTGGAGGTAGTATAATTAGCCCTAGTACTGAGCCTTTTGGGGTAGGTTTCTGCATGTTTGGTGAAGGATAGAGAAAGGAATAATTTTCTTCCTTTTTTCTGTGCATAGGACAAGCTCCATGTAAAATTATGGAATACTTGAGGACTTTCATTTAGTTTGGTTTTATTTTTTTCCTCTTTTTTTTTTTTCCTTTACCCTTCTCCTAATATGTTCATGGTATCATAAGTCTCCAATTCCTTTGTTCCCTCCAGACTGCATTAGTCATACTAGTTATCTTCTTGTGTCCTCTGGTCAAAATTTCTATCCCCTCAGTGCATCAGATACTTAGATATTGAGGAAAGCAGTCTGATTAATTTACCAGAAGGTATTATTATTTTATATTAATTTACCAGAAGGTATTGACAGTTTTATGTGGTATATTGGTATTTTGAGGTAAATAGATAATTATTGTAGATTTGGAAAATTCTGTCACAATCCTACTACTCAAAGATAACTATTTACAAAAATACTAGTGTATTTCCTTTTAATTTTATTTTCACTTCATGTATAAATTTATAGGATATTTTAACCTCAATTTAATTTTTAATTGGTAGGGTTTTAGGCATTATAATCCAGCAAAGTGAATATGTTCATGTAGAGTAGAAGAAGATATTCTAGGGCTGATTTTTCATATAATCTAATCATGCTTGGAAGTCCATCTCCTACTGTATTTTCTTCCCATTATTTATTTCTTCTTCCTTTTGAGCTCATAGTTAGATCTCTAAAAGTTCCAAATTTTTCTTCATAGCTTCCATGGCAGGTAGAGTATCCCTTTTAATGGTGTGGTGAGGGACACTACGTAAATGGTGGTCATTTTTAAGTCAAGGACTATCTATAATGCAGAATCTCATGCTTTTCTGTTCTCTCATTGCTTTTTCAGAGTATGTTATGTCTTTGCGGAATAAAAACTATGACACATTCCTGGTTTTTGCATGCTATGTTTGTCAACCAGCCATTATCTACTAGCCTTCCATAAATCACATTTAGCTTTTGCTTTGGTATTTTGTTCATTTTGTTTTCATTGTCCCCCTACAATGTTTTAGATACCAAGTACTACTTCCATGTATTGCCATTATGTAACCATCATTCATGTATATATCAGAATTCTGAACTAAAGAGTTATTCTGGAACTTAATAATTTGTTGATTTTATTTTACTAAATAGGAAATAAAATATAATATGAAATCATCTCATTGAAAAGCCAACTGTGACATACAAATACACCATTATAGTTGTCTGTGGCAAACTATTCTTAACCATAGAGAAGTAAGAAACCACAACCCCTGTATAGTATTAACTTTATTATTTATTAGCACATACTCTTAGTCTTCAGAATGTCTTGTAGATCCTTTTAAATTTGTATGTGTTAGTCAGTATAGCATTTTGCTGCCTTTGCAATCTATTTTATGACATCTGCTAGTTATTTAGTGCTATATGGTCATTTTTTAGGGAAAAAACATTTGACTCATTATGGGAATGTTTAAATAGCATTTTAAATAAAATTTTTACTAATTCTTATTTTGTCCAATGTATTTTAACAGGCATAATCAAAAGGAATTGGGAATATATATGTAACCATAAAAAAGAAAAAACGAAGATCCTAGGAGATGAAAATGTTGACCCCCAATGTGAAGACAGTGAGAACAAGTTTGACTTTTCAGTGATGTCCTATAATATACTTTCACAAGATTTATTGGAAGATAATTCACACCTTTATAGACACTGCCGACGGCCAGTATTACACTGGAGTTTTAGGTTTCCCAATATTCTGAAAGAAATTAAACACTTTGATGCAGATGTAAGTGTAAAATATTACCAAAATTCTTCACACAAGGAAGAGTTGAGTTAAATGTTTCATTTGTGCATTTGTGAATGAAGTGATTTTTATCCTTTTTTGTGTTGGGGGGGATAAGAAGGAGAGATGTTTAAGAACATCTTAAACATGGTGGAACAGTTCTTAACATGTTATCATGACTTCCAGAGAATCATTTGTTTATATAAATAATTATCTAACTTTTCAAAAATTATCTGAAAAGTTGTAAGTATGGTCGGTTTTGAAGCATGAGCTGGCACATTAAGAAAATATTTTCTTTGGTTCAAAATTTCAATAGTTCATGCAAAAATTTCATCTAAATGATAGTATTAAAAAAATCAATTTCTCTTAGAAAGGATTCCAAAGATTAGTACAAAAGAACATGGGAATTCAGGATAAAGAGCCTGACATGTAAATTTAAAACATTTCTTTTGGGAAATATCAATCTTGGATAGAAAGAAAGCTCCAAGATTAAAGGCCAGAGTTTTGAGATTGGTCAAATTGGGAAACATTAATTTGTTAAATCTAAAAATAACAGGAAAAAAGGATTTTAAGTCATTTTTTTCAATTCTCACCAGGTTTAGAATTTATGAAACCTCCTTTTAAAGGTGAAAGCACCAGAAAATTCATATTTGCATTTCTATGTTTTAATTCAAGCTATTCTTTTCTTCCAAGGTACTTTGTTTGCAAGAAGTTCAAGAAGATCATTATGGAACAGAAATCAGGCCAAGTTTGGAATCACTGGGTACAATGTAACTTTTACTTTAGCCAAATTTACTTTTACTTTTGAAGATTTGTGTATTATTAAGCATAACTTGCTAAGAAAGATGTAAGATGTAAGCTAAAAATTTTAATTTTGAAAATGTAAATACCTATTTCAGAAGATCAAAAAAACATTTGAGGTATTTCAATGGGAACCTTTTTAAATGTTGATATGTAGTTTTAATTCAAAGGGATAGGTATATCAGAATATGTTTAATAGTTCGTATTCCCAGCAGTTGCTGTGCTTACCACCAGAATACTAATATTCTGATCTCCATGAGATCAGGGATGATTCTGCCTAGTTCATGACAGAGCCTCCAGTACTTCATAGATAAAAGCTAAAAACCTGTTTAATGAATAAACACTTCTAGAAACAGGTCATCTTTGGTCATATAGATTGAGAAATGTACCTGCTTTATATTTATTTAGTCAGCAAATAATTTTGAGTGCTTACTATATACTATGCACTGTTCTAGACAGTGGAGTTGGGCAAAACAGGTAAAATGTCTCCTCCCTTGGACAGCACACACTTAGAATTATAATATATATCAGGAGATACTTATCTAGAGAAAAGTAGGAAAGTGGAATGAGATTCAATTTTAATCAAAATGATCAAAGTGACATTTTAACAAAGACTTGAAAAAGAGGAACAAGCCATGCCTAGAGCATTCCAGGCAGCAGGAAGACAGGTAATTGGAGATAGGAACAGAGCAAGGGGGAAAGAGCTATTGGCCGAAAGATTAGAGATGAGGTGAAGAGAGAGGAGATGATTATAGAGCCTTACTGTCATTGTCATGACTTGGAACTGAGAGAATGATGATGCACATTAGCATAGTAAGGACTTAACTCAGCCAGTAAAGAGATCTATTAAACCCAGTGCTAATCTTTTTGGACTCCAGCACTTACGTATATCCCATATTACTAATGTTCTGCAGAATACACTTTGTTAAACATTGTTGAGAAATATTATAAGAGCTGTGTTTTGACATATATAAACAGTCCCTTGTTTTACATTTCTTTCTTTCTTGTAGGTTATCACTGTGAATATAAGATGCGGACAGGAAGGAAACCTGATGGCTGTGCCATTTGCTTCAAGCATTCCAAATTTTCGCTCTTATCAGTGAATCCAGTGGAATTCTTCCGCCCTGATATTCCTCTCTTGGACAGAGACAATATTGGATTAGTTTTACTCTTGCAGCCCAAAATTCCATGTGCTACCTCTCCTGCGATCTGTGTAGCTAATACACATCTATTGTATAATCCAAGGAGAGGAGATATTAAGCTGACTCAATTGGCAATGCTGCTGGCAGAGATTTCCAGTGTTGCACATCAGAAAGATGGCAGTTTCTGTCCTATTGTTATGTGTGGTGACTTTAATTCTGTTCCTGGTTCTCCACTCTATAGTTTCATAAAGGAAGGAAAATTGAATTATGAAGGACTTGCCATAGGAAAGGTAAGTGCTCACTTTTCCATTGTTAAGAAGTGGGTAGTTGGTTGCTCCATTCATTGTAATGTGAGGATAGTCATCTTGTGGCTGTTAGAAAACCTTGGATGATCCAGTATCTCACTTTACCAAGCTGTGATGATTTTCCACAACTCCTAATCAGTCTTTATTCACTTGGTTAATTTTATCTTTTCTGTGCATCTGTAGCAACATTCTGCTTTGAGGAATTAGCAAGCAAGCAAGCAAGAAAGAAAGAAAAATAGGGGGAAAAAACTGCCAGACATGAATACCTCACAAATAAAGAATTGTTCATAAGGTGGCAGGATAGAATTTTGAATGCTGGATACAGGCAACACTCTTAGCAAAACTAGTCTTCATTATATTCTCCTCTATATAATGAGTAATATTTTAATGCTTTAGTTTATAATAATTTATCTGGTGCTATTATTTTTATTGTGCTTTCCTCTGCTTTAATCGTGTGATCTTCAGTATATTTAACCAAAGTAAACTATACTCCTGGAGTTTTGAGTAATCATAAATTTAAAGAATTGATCCTCTTAGTATTTGATATAATAGGAATTATATTGCAGGTAGCAAAAAAGGAGAGGCAGTATTAGTCAAAGCTTTAAATGGTTTGGATGTTTAAATTAGAGAAAAATGTGTATAGAGGAAAAGACTTGTTTTCATATAAATAAGTACTTTCTGAACTGTATTTGAACATGATTTTTATAAGCACAGGTAATTACTTAACATAATGAATAATGGGTAATGTTTACTATTTTTGGATTACCTTTTATTTAAGACATAAATTTTTCAATACATAAATTATTTAAAATCTATTCACCTAAGATACCTGTTGAAATTTTGTTTAGGTATCTGGCCAGGAACAGTCTTCACGGGGACAAAGAATTTTATCTATTCCAATTTGGCCCCCAAACCTAGGTATCTCACAGAACTGTGTGTATGAGGTACAGCAGGTACCAAAAGTAGAAAAGACAGGTAAGCGTTTGCAGTACATTTTGGCAGTCTGCTGGGCAATAGTATTTCTTTTGAAGCTGTAAGATGAAAATTTTAAAGGAATAGCATCTCAGGGATGAATATTCATATATATGTATAAGTATTTATCTATTTGCTCATTCCTTTTTTCAAAGAGCTTTAAATTTACTTTGTAAAGTTGAACTTCCAAAATTATACATGCATGATTACTTGCGTGTTGCCTTGGAAATGTTTGCATTTTATTTTATTAAAAACAAAAGTTGTGGGGCTCAAGCGGTAGTGCGATCGCCTGGCATGCGTGGGGTGCTGGGTTCCATCCTCAGCACCACATAAAAATAAAAAAATAAAGATGTTGTGTTCACCGAAAACTAAAAAATAAATATTAAAAAATTCTCTCTCTCTCTTTAAAAAAAAAAAAAAAGTTGGTTAGTTTAAAAAAATTGTTTGTTTTTTTTTTTAGTTGGACACAATACCTTTATTTTTATTTATTTATTTGTATGCAGTGCTGAGGATTGAACCCAGAGCCTCACACATCCTAGGCAAGTGCTGTACCACTGAGATACAACCCCAACCCTGCATTTTATTTTTCCTAATTCTGGAGACTATCAAAACAGACTCCAGGATAAAACACATAAGGTGGCAGAGTAGAATTTAAACTAGATGTGTTTTTTTAAATATCATTCTGTAGTAAGAGGACTACTAAGACAAACTAGAACAAAAGAATGTGTAAGTAAGCTTAATACATTTCTCTGTTCTTACAGATAGTGATTCTACACAAACACAGCTGGAGAAAACAGAGGTCCTCGAAACAGCTGAAAAGTGAGTTCTGGAAAGCAGTTGGGCACTTCCTGACTTCAGTTGAATAAAAAAAAAATTCTCAAAAAAACACTTGGATAAAAAAGGAAGATAGTGTTGATGCTGCTTTTTTAGTGGTGTGATTTTGCACATGATATTTAACATTTCTGAGGTTCAGTTTCTTGATATATAATTTGGGTTGTTGTGAGGATTCAGAGAGATAAAATATATACAGCTTAATGTTTACTGCTTAGTTGGTGTTATGAAAGGACCTAGACCAGCTCAAGTACCCTGAAATTTATTGCCATTTCATATTGAAACAAAGGTCAAGGTTGCAGAAAAATATTTTTTGGTTTTCAGGAGGATCTTTAACTGTTCTTTGACTTACTAGATCTCAAAACAGTCTACATTCCAGCTATTCCCCTATTCGGTCTATTCCCTAAAGACCTAAAAAGAGCACACTATAGGGACACTGCTACATCCATGTTCATAGCAGCACAATTCACAATAACAAGACTGTGGAACCAACCTAGATGCCCTTCAATAGACGAATAGATCAAAAAAATGTGGCATTTATACACAATGGAGTATTACTCTGCATTAAAAAATGATAAAATCATAGAATTTGGAGGGAAATGGATGGCATTAGAGCAGATTATGCTAAGTGAAGCTAGCCAATCCCTTAAAAACAAATGCCAAATGTCTTCTTTGATATAAGGAGAGTAACTAAGAACAGAGTAGGGACGAAGAGCATGAGAAGAAGATTAACATTAAACAGGGATGAGAGGTGGGAGGGAAAGGGAGAGAGAAGGGAAATTGCATGGAAATGGAAGGAGACCCTCAGGGGTATACAAAATTACATACAAGAGGAAGTGAGGGGAAAGGGGGAAAAATATAAGGGGGAGAAATGAATTACAGTAGAGGGGGTAGAGAGAGAAGAGGGGAGGGGAGGGGGAGGGGGGATAGTAGAGGATAGGAAAGGCAGCAGAATACAACAGACACCAGAATGGCAATATGTAAATCAATGGTTGTGCAACTGATGTGATTCTGCAATCTGTATACGGGGTAAAAATGGGAGTTCATATCCCACTTAAATCAAAGTGTGAAATATGATATATCAAGAACTATGTAATGTTTTGAACAACCAACAATAAAAATTAATTTAAAAAAAATAAATAAAAAAGAAAAAAAAAACAGTCTACAGGAGAATTGATCCAAAAAAAAAAAAAAAAAGAGTATACCATTAGAAAAGAGAAATTTTATAATATCTTGAACTATAGGAAAAGAACATCAGCGGATGAAGATGCCTGGATTCCTTATTAAAGAAACATTAATGTTTCGGGCTGTGGTTGAGAAATGGATTCATGTTAGCATAACAAGACAGGGATCTATGTCTTATCTCTTTGGGAGATTTTTGAAATATTTTGATTGTTTTATGTTGTGAATAAGTTTTTGTTTTAACATTTAAACTTAGGAACCTAATTAGGAGCATCTCTCCTACATTTTATCTTTTTTTTAAATATTTTTTTTAATTGTAGGTGGACACAATGCCTTTGTTTTTATTTATTTATTTTTATGTGGTGCTGAGGATCAAACCTAGTACCTCACACATGCCAGACGAGTGCGCTACCACTGAACCACAATCCTAGTCCCCTTATCTGCTTTCTTAATTTTATTTTGTATACCTTGTTTTGAGAACATATTCTCACATCATAAATACTCAGTAAGAAAGGAAGTAGTTTTTTGGTTTTCAAAAAGGAATATTTAGCCACCTGTGGTGGTGCATACCTGCAAGCCCAGCAACAGGCCGGAGGATCACAAGTTCCAGGGCAGCCTAAGCAACTTAATAAGACCCACAGCCTGGGCAACTAGTGAGAGAGATTCTGTCTCAAAGTTTTAAAAAAAAGTGGGTGGTTGGGGAGTGGGAGGGTGGCTGCTGGGGATATAGCTCAGTGGTAGAGCTTATCTAGCATGTGTGAGACCCTGGATTCAATCCCCAGTATTAAAGGAAAAAAATAAAAAATAAAGAAGATTAACCTAACAATTAATAATGTTAAATAATTCTTAAATTGTTTTAAAATAAGATGGGGTATGAGAAAAGATAGGCTGACTATCTGCACATGAATGCAGTGCATTTATATGTACAGCTTTTATCTGTAAACTGAAAAATTTATGGTAAGATGAAAATTTGCAGAAAACCTATTTACATTTAATAATTCTGTAAATATATGTTCCTGAATATAAGATGTTCCTAAAAGTTGGAAGTTAAGAGCAATTCCAAGGAATTATCTTTATTTATTGACATACTAGCTCATCAAAAACAAAACCACATTAAAACCTCATTTTTATCTGTAGCCTCAGCACCTAAGATGGTGCCTAGAATTTATTAGATGTTTGATAAATGTTTGTTGAATGAATTTTCAAAATGTTCTGAAGATTTTATTTTTCTTCATGGCATAAATGATCCTTAAAATTTATGATGTATTACTAGAAAATGATCTTCAAACCCTTTGCCCATAACATCACATGTACTTATAGTAAATGTAAGCCATTATAGAAGCTGACTTCAGATGCAGCCTGAAGTTATCTCATACATCAGAGCAAGAATAACAGAAAAACTTGATCTCTCTGATGTCAGAAGTCTTTTTCTTTCTTAAAAATACAACAACAACAAAAAAAATGAAAGTTGTCTTAGAATACATGTTAATTATCAAGTGAAGGCTTTTGAACATAAATAGTTTCATTAGTATGTTGGTTATTGATATATTGGATTTTGAATATCACTGCATAAGTGAATGCTAAATTATGATATGGTCTGCATATATAAAACTTGTCCTAATGTCTGGTCTTAATGTAGAAATTGAATGAAAAAGTACTTTAAATAGTAGACTTGAAAAACTTGATGGATGCTGAATGCTTTTTCTTTTCAATTTAGATTATCTTCAAACCTACAGCACCATTTCAGCTTGTCATCCGTTTATTCACATTTCTTTCCTGACACTGGAATTCCAGAAGTTACCACCTGTCATTCTCGAAGTGCCATAACTGTGGATTATATTTTCTACTCTGCAGAAAAAGAAGATGTTGCTAGGCACCCAGGTAAAAACTGTATGTATTCCTAACTCTGCTAGAGAGCCCAGTAGCTAAAACTCCAAGGCTGAAGTTAAGAAAGTTAGCTAAACCTCTAGATAAAGTTCCAGATTTAGAAGTTAAAATCTTCTGAAAGAAACAGTTGATGGTGTCAGTTACTTGCCTACATATGATGGAAAGCAGGAAAGTACTCCAAAGAAATTATTTAAAAATTATATCCGTAGATGATAGTAACTGAATAAATTGTCAATGGTCATCATACAATTTTGTGGTTAAGATTTACTAAGGCATGCTGCCTTTGTTGTAGGACCACACTTATCCTGCCAACAACAGTTTTGTATATTGACTTTGGAATATTGGATCTTTCTGAGGAAGAAAGCGTGACTATGTGTTTCTAAAAAGCGAAAGTGATAACATCTTTCCTTGTATGACTCAGTGAAAATCAGGTTGTATACATTAATCAAAGGATTTTAAATGGAGAATTTAAAATAATCAGAATATAAAGTAGAACTTTTGGCAGTTTTAAATGTGGGCAGTTTTTTTTTTTTTTTCTGATTTTCCCATCTGTCTGTTTCTCTCTCTCTCTCTCTGTCTTTCATCCCTAGCACTTTTTATTTTATTTTTATTTATTTTTTTTTAAGATGATAGTATTTATTGATTTATTTTGGTATCAGGGATTGAACTCAGGCACTCTACTGAGCCACATTCCCAGCCCTGTTTTGTATTTTATTAGAGGGTCTCACTGAGTTGCTTGGCGCCTTGCTTTTTTTCTTTTTTTTTAGAGAGAGTGAGAGAGGGGGAGAGAGAGAGAGAATTTTTAATATTTACTTTTTATTTTATGAGATGGAGTCTTACAAGTTGGCAGTTGGCCAGATTGACCTCAAACTTGTGATCCTTCTGTCTCAGCCTCCCTAGTTGCTGGGATTACAGGTGTGGGCCACCATGCCTAGCTCTCTTCTTTTTTGTGTGTGTATGTGTGTGTGCTTTTTTATATTTTCCCTTTTGTTCCTGTTTTTGTTTTATTTTACCTCCCCTTCCTTCTGGGGATTACTTTATTATTAACACTCAGGAGATAGCTTACTCTTCCTACTAAAATCAATTTTATGAAATAGCTTGCTATAATAGGGTTCTGGAAGATGTCATGCCTACAAAAGTTCACTAGGTGGCGGGAGAGTGTCATGGACCAGCATTTCAAATCTCTTCACAGTTGAGAGTGTGTCATGTTTTACTTCTGTGGGGGCAGCCTCTCTGGGAGTAAATTATACTTATTCTCCAATTACCTGATAAGCTTCCTACATAAGTGTGGTTGGATCTGTTTGGTTTTATTGCAATTGCAAAATGATTGGTGGATGATTTATTGGGTAGTTATCAATCTGAAATTACTCCTAACACTTTTTTATGTATTACATTAATATTTTCCTCTAAAAGCTGGGAATGGAACCACCATTTGACCCAGCTATTCCCCTTCTCAGTCTATTCCCTAAAGACCTAAAAAGAGCACACTATAGGGACACTGCTACATCCATGTTCATAGCAGCACAATTCACAATAGCAAGACTGTGGAACCAACCTAGATGCCCTTCAATAGACGAATAGATCAAAAAAATGTGGCATTTATACACAATGGAGTATTACTCTGCATTAAAAAATGACAAAATCATAGAATTTGGAGGGAAATGGATGGCATTAGAGCAGATTATGCTAAGTGAAGCTAGCCAATCCCTTAAAAACAAATGCCAAATGTCTTCTTTGATATAAGGAGAGTAACTAAGAACAGAGTAGGGACGAAGAGCATGAGAAGAAGATTAACATTAAACAGGGATGAGAGGTGGGAGGGAAAGGGAGAGAGAAGGGAAATTGCATGGAAATGGAAGGAGACCCTCAGGGGTATACAAAATTACATACAAGAGGAAGTGAGGGGAAAGGGGGAAAAATATAAGGGGGAGAAATGAATTACAGTAGAGGGGGTAGAGAGAGAAGAGGGGAGGGGAGGGGGAGGGGGGATAGTAGAGGATAGGAAAGGCAGCAGAATACAACAGACACTAGTATGGTAATATGTAAATCAATGGATGTGTAACTGATGTGATCCTGCAATCTGTATACGGGGTAAAAATGGGAGTTCATATCCCACTTGAATCAAAGTGTGAAATATGATATATCAAGAACTATGTAATGTTTTGAACAACCAACAATAAAAATTAATAAAAAAAATATTTTCCTCTAAAGATTATTTGCAAAACTTAAAATAGAAAAATGTATTTGAAGTACAAATAATATTAGAAACTGCTGTGAGTTTGAGAATTATTGTTATAACTCAATAAAACAATTAGTCATTCTAAAAACTTTCATATTAGTGTTCTGTAGGAGTCTCAAGTTCTTCGTCACTGTTTAGAAAAAAAGGCTTGTGTAATTAATTTACAATAACTCATTGACACAGTTTCACTAAACATTTATCTGCTTCTTTAATGTAGGAGCTGAAGTTGCTTTGGTTGGTGGCTTGAAACTTCTAGCTAGACTGTCACTTCTTACAGAACAAGACTTATGGACTGTTAATGGACTTCCAAATGAAAATAACTCTTCAGATCATCTGCCTTTATTGGCTAAATTCAGACTTGAGCTGTGACTCTTCTTTGATTATATACATAATTTTCTTTCTGGTTATATTCTTTTTCAAAGACTATAAGTTGTTCTTCGGCTTTTGCATGTTTATTTTTGTGCTGTGGAGTTTCTGAAGAGATCAAGTGCTTGAAACAGATATCGGAAGAAACAAGTTTACAACAGTTTTCTTTTTTAATGATGAAAAATATTTTCCTGACAGTTGAGATGTAAATACTCTTTATTATAAAAGATGTGTAAATATTTTTTATTCTAAATCTTAGTAAAGTTGACAATGTTTTTAAAATATAGTGCATCTTCTTTAGTCTGTTTAGTGAAGAATTTCATTTCATGTTTTTGGAAAGCTTTAAGTGGATCCAGAATATCTGAGTTCTTGCAAACCACAATTTGTTTCTGTCCTGTAGGCGTGATTTCTTAGGGAGAACTCTATGTGTTTTGAGTCCCAATTGACTGTCTCAGAAATCATCAGGTCATTCACAGGTATCCAGCCTACCATTTTAGTTTTTGAAGGTAATAATGCTTTTAAATTGTACAGAATGCTTAATCCTTCTTATTATTGTCCTGAGCCATGTGATATGCCTGTAGTTTGGAGAAAAGGTTTGGGAAATGTAGGTCACCATAAGAGGATGAGGTCTTATAAGTCTACTCTTTTCACCCCATAACAGATATAGGTGGACCTAAAAGTAGTAGACTTGAGTTATACCTTTGTTTACCTAGGATTTTCTTGTGTTTTTCTGTTTTCTGTAAGAAAAGATTTGTGGGGCCAGGTGCAGTGGCACATGCCTGTGACTCAGAGGCTGAGGTAAGAGAATTGCAAGTTTGAGGCCTCAGCAATTTAGCAAGGCCCTATGTAACTTAAGAGAGAACCTGCCTCAAAATTAAAATTAAAAAGGGGGGTCTGGAGATACAGGTCAGTGGTATAGCACCCCAGGGTTCAGTTCTCAGTACCTTCCATGATCCCCACAAAAAAAGAAAAGATCCCTGATTTAGGGGAGAGATTCTGTTTTACTGAACTGATTTTGTAGAACTATATTTTATTAGGAAAATCATCAGAACTAAGTAGCAGCCATCAGGATTCTAAGAAAGTTGTAAAACTCTAAGGGGAGATACCAACTTGGATGCCTAATTCTCTAGAAGAGCTCTTTAAAAAGCCATCAGTTTCAGTGTTTTTTTTTTTTTGTTTTGTTTTTTGTTGTTTTTTTTTTTTTGGTACCAGGGATTAAACCCAGGATTGCTTAACCACTGGGCCACATCCCAGCCCTTTTTAATATTTTATTTAGACAGGGTTTTGCTGAGTTGCTTAAAGCCTTGCTAAGTTGCTGAGGCTGCCTTTGAACTCAAGATCCTCCTGCCTCAACCTCCCAAGCCTGCTTGGGATTATAGGCGTGTACTACTGAGCCCACCTTTATTTTATTTTATAGTGGTGCACCAGTGTAAGTTGGTGCTTATTTATGAGTGGATTATGAGAGGTTTTTATTTTTATAAAATCCTGTAGGTGGCTCTATGTGTTTGAATCAAAAACAAAGTTTTTTAAACAATTTTTTTTTGTAGTTGTATATGGACAACTTTGTTTTATTTATTTATTTTTATGTGGTGCTGAGGATCGAATCCAGGGCCTCACATGTGCTAGGCAAGCACTATACCACTTAGCTACAGCCCCAGCCCCTTGAATCAAAAAATTTTAAAACACAAAAAGTTAAAATTTTATTTTGTAGACAGTAGGATCAATGGATTATAAACATTTTTACTAAGTAGTCATTTTGCACTAAATTATAAACATTTTTACAGTGAATTTTATTACTAGAATGTCTTGTCTTCAATTGGAAAACATAATAGTCTTGGACTTAAAATTTTTGTACTAAATCATTTGCTACAATTATTTTTAAAAAATAAACCAGATGAAAGCCTCCAAGAAGATGTGCAGGTGATAAAATTTATCTATTAAAATCTGTAATAAGTGAGTACTTTGAAATGTTTAATTGCTTTTTTTTTTTTTTTTTTTGGTAGTTGTAGATAGATAGCATGCCTTTATTTTGTTTATTTTTATGTGGTGCTGAGGATTGAACCCAGTGTTTCACATGTGCTATGCAAGTACTATGCCACTAAGCTACATCCCAAGCCCTTCTTTTTTAAGTTTTTATTTAGTGTCAAATATAGTTCAAAGATTTTCCTCATTTTTTAGTAGTGTGTAGAATAATATAGGTCTTGATTAACAGATATAGTCATCATCAAATTATAATGATAATAGAATTATCATTATAAAATTATAATGATAATAGAATCTCTTTACAGTATTGGGGAAATAAAAATGAAAATTCATTGATTAGTGCTTCATGTTGAATGAATTTATTTTAAAATAACTTTATTGTATGTAGGTCATTTTTAGCAATCTAATATCCCTGAAAACCTCTGTGAAAATTTTATATCCTAATAAATACATTGTGAATTTTGGCCCATTTCATGTGCTTCACTTTGAGAAGAGTTAATCCATAAAATTGCTTTCTATTTTAACTTATCAAATGAAGTGTTATTTTGTGGACCAGAAGCCAACAGGTCACTATAACTTTCTCACAAGCTTTTAAAGCTCCACTGAAAAGTAATTATCCACTTGTCTTTCCTTTTTTTAGCCACTAGAGTTGGTAATGCTTCTGGATCCTCATTTTTACCTGCCAAAAACAATCATTAATTGCAGAAACCAAATCTCACAGTCTAAAGTGTTATATACTATTCAAGCAAAGGGAGATTGTGAAATAATTAAATTTTTATTTTACTCTATGTTTTAATATCAAGATAATATGCATGTTAGAAATCTTGTCTCTCTCTTTTTTTTTAATTTAACAACTGTCTGCTTTAAACACTTTGCTTTTCTTAAAAAAATAAATAATAATCAAAGTTATTTGGGAGCCAGAGAGTTCAAGGGCTTGGGGAAATGGAGGAGTCAAGTCATTTGCACTTTGTACCTGTAAATTATGTAATAAATTATTAGAATTGTACATCTGGTGCCTGAACGTTTTGTGGTAGATGTACTAAGCTGCACAAGTTGGCCTTTGGCCTCTTCAAAAGTAATTCAGTACTCTGTTCAGCCTTTAATACTACTTAGGGTAATGCTACAAGCTAAGATGCCAAAATAGAGGACCAAGGAATAAAATTGTACCATCTGATATTTTTAGTGGAAAAAAAAGAACACAATTGTTAAGTTTCCAGGATGGTTTTATTAAATTTCCATGCTATGTATAAACATACAAGTGATGAGAAAAACATTAACTTGAAACATGCACTTATCTGGCATTCTCTAAAATACCATTATACAAGTTTTCGTTTACTTAGAAAAATACCCACTAAAACAATCACAGATTTTCTTAAAAGATTTAAAAAAAATGTATTGGCCAGAACAAAGTTCAGGAGAATAAACAAGATTCCAATAGTATGTCAAAAAAACTGTACAAGGTTGTACATAAAACTATAGTTTACAAAAGCCTCAGGTATAGTAAGAATACTGAATTAAGATTTCCAAAGTTCTATTTACCAATATCTATTAATAAAATCCTTATGAAATAATTGACTTAGAAAAAGTGAAATGCTCATGATTTCAGTGTGTATAGAAAATACTAAATATCACTTTCTGAAATAAAGTGTACTCAAAACATCACAACATAGTCTCAGATCAAAATTTCTGTCATTCATTTAAACTTTGCAAATAATGCCATGTGGCTTAAGCATAAAATTTCTCTTGCATAATAACTTTAAAAACTAGACTCCAAATCATCTTGTAACTTAATTTTTTATTTTTTGAATTACAGCTATTCTTAAAATCAGTTTTGAGAGGTAAAACATGTTGGGCTTGTTGTTTGGTTGCTTATTTGGGGTTTTTGCCATAATATTATTTTTTTTAAATTATTACATTAGAATTTAGGATTTGGTGACTTTCCTATATCTTTTCAAAATTAACATATTCTGTAGGCAATAGAAGTAAAATGATAACTGTGAACAGTTTAAATAAGTTTACATGTTGCTGTGAGTAACCCTTACTTAGGAAAAATGAATCTAAAAATCACAGAATGTCAAAGAAATTAGGTTGCTAATTGAATCATCAGGCCAGTTGGCAATTTTAAGGCTTATACATCAGCATACTGGGAACAGTTTTATATTCCTGTTCTTTTACCTTTTCTTGGGAGAAACAAGAGGCTCTGCAACTATTTGACATTTTGTGTTTGGGATGGGATAGTCCTTAAGCAGTACTTGGCAAATGCTATTCTAAGCTCTTCTGACATTACAGTTGATTGAGCAGTCTGTTTATTGGACATAATAAAGTTTCAGATGGATAATAGAAGATACATGGCGAAATTGGTATTGTTTCAGAGAGAGAATGAAATGATTCACTGGTTACTTGGAACATCAGAACACATGGGCCATGAAGACTGCCAGTGAATATACTGTGAAAAGATAAAAAGGCATCATTTTTTTTCCCCTTGGTGCTTGGGATTGAACCCAGGAAGGACCTTGCACATGCTGAGTGTGCTTCACCACTGAGCTATATCCCTAGTCCAAAAATACTATTCTTAAAAACTGTTCCGAATTTTCTCTCATGCTGCATTTAGTCTACGTGAAATATATACTTATTTGGTCACTAAGGGACATTAGACTTCCTTTTCCAGAACAGCAGTACTTTCATTAATAATACTGATTTTTAGGGTAAAGTGAGCTAAAGGATGAATCCCTTGTGCTTTCATGACACCCACCCCCAGGGGTTTTATTGGTATAAGTTATCACGGAACAGATTCTTACCTTTATTTTTTTTTTTTTTAACTCCCTTCTTTCAACTACCTTTAGTCAAAGCCAAAGGAGAAACACTGAACTAACACTTTTGTTGACAAGCTTAATCAGACTTGACTTAAATATGTCCTTTGGTCTTACAAGTTAGCATGGTTGCTAAGATAAAACAAATGAAATAGAAGTTCTGCTCTTGATATTTGTAACACAGATTACACATGTCTGCCCTCAGAACTGCTCTGGTCTGCAGCCAGAAGTTACACCATAACTGGTAAATGCAGCCAGACGTGCATTCTGTGCTCATGGACTAAATTACACTTTCATATGTAACATTGTACCAGAAGACTTCCATTCTACAAAAAAAAAAAAAAAAAAAAAAGAGAAAAGAAAAGAAAGAAAAATGTTCTGCTAATCCATAGATTTTTTCCAGTATTTCCAAATTGTCATGAAGAGGGATCTAAAAGCAAAGAACTGGGAAAAAAATCATATTGTATCACATTTGGCCTTAATATAAGACATCAGAACACATCTTTAACAATGGTAAGTTCTTCAGAATCAAAACTTAATTCAAGAGTTTAAAAATCAGATGAAATGTGAGAGAAAAGGTTATCGGGTTCTCAGGACCCCTGATTCATTCCTGTCTCTCTGACTTTGAGTGTGTTGCTGGCAGAGATTGTAACCTCAATACTGCTAAATTTGTGGAAGGAGTGTATGACCTCATGTCCTATTTTGCCAGACTCTGCAAAGTTTAAATGTTAGTGACAGAACATAGACTAGCTTTTGACTGTGCTTGTTTTGTTTTGAAAGAACAAAAAATGCTCTCAGCAAATGTTTTAAGAAACAAGTAATTCCAAGATCCTAAAAATGGTTTCCCGTATTGCCAGGAGAATTTCAGTGCTTTTTAATAAAACACCTGCATAAAATACCTTAAGTCTCATCACGTGTGTGCACCAGGAAAAAACTCCAAACTTGTGGAGATCCCCATGGGGAATGTTGGGGAAACAATACAAATAGAATATAAAAAACCAAAATACCATTAAGTTTGCATATCTAATGTCAAAAGGCTGAGGTAATATTAACTGCTTAAAAAAACCCCACCATTCTTTGCTTCTGTTATTGCTGAAAAAGACTAATACTGATTGAGTTACCTTACTATACCAAAAGTGGGAGAGGATTTATGAACATTTACTACTGGTGAGGCATAATGTTCAAAGCAAGTAAAAGAAAGTCAGTAAATGGAAAAATATAAAACTATTGTGAATGTTTGTTATCCTTGAGATCTTTAGTGAGGGAGACAGTCCAGCTCCAGTGGGGTTTATTACTTTAGCCTTTTCATGGTCAGAGTTTTTAAAGCTAATTATCCCCACCCACTCGGATTCTGTTTCCAGGTGAATCCTTAAAAATAAAATTTTCAAGTTCTTAATAAATAATAGTTGCAGTTCCTCCTGAAGATGCTGGGTAAAGTGCAGAGAGAAGCACCACAGAAACCCTCTTGCTGCCCGGTATGGCTTGGCTAGATTCGGATTTGATAGCCCACTTCATTCAGAGTGCTGAGGTCAGCCACCTTCTTTTCAGGCAGAGCAGGTCTAAAGTTAAAAGACAGGAAGATGGTGGGAGAGAGGGGACAGGGCAAAGAAAGATAATGAGCATCTTCAAGGGCCTCTACTCAGAGTTCCTGACCTTTCTGATCCTTGTCTTTTTCCACCTTCCACCCCCACTCTACCAGCCTTAGCTCCCAACTCTGGTTCTTGTTCTTAGGTCTGCTTTTATAGGTTTTAAGGAACATTCTAGCAGGCTTTTAATGTAGAAATCAAAAATTTTCAGGGTGTTGAATGAACTTTTTCAGCTGTACGACAATGGAGTCCCATGATAACTTTTGAAACCCAGTTCCGCTATACATTGCAACTGTCTAAAAAGTCACATATGCCACAAACTGAAAGTGGAATTCTCCTGGAAACTGATTTCCTAGCTTTTGTGTCTCTAAGGAAGCTCAGATATTACAGGGTGACTCAGGTGACCCAGATTCTGGGAGAGGATCCCAGTTACCATTGACAGAGGGTTTATATTCCAGACTTGAATATATAAAATCAAGGTGAATTTTTCAAAATTTATCTGAAAACAACATGTCATTATGGAAGTTATTCAGTGGCAAAGCATGTCTCTTTCCTAAGAAACATTCTCTAAAATACTTTCCAATATCAATATAAAACTATGCCTGTGTATTTATGTAAGAAAGTACTTGAAGCTGGGGGGAGGTGGTAGAAATCACTTAGTAGCACATCATCTGTTGTCATTAAAGACATTTTCTAAGTGACTTTCTAATATAACAGTGCCTAAGCCTTGTGGTTTATCTTGCGATTTTTCCTATTCCTAATGAGCCTCTTGGATAAGAAGTAACCAAGACTATAAACCAGCTTTTGGATGTTTAATGTCTAGTGATTTCTAATCTAAAAGCTTCACATTTGGTCATTTTTACAAGAAAAATATTTTTAGGTTACATAGAACCTTGTTCATAATTATAAAAAATAAAATATAAATGTAAAAAATTTCTTAGTTTATACCTTTGAAAGTTTTCCTAACAGCAAATGGTTTTCCCCTGGCAGGAAGATAGCCCAGTTTATTCAACTAGAAATACACTTCCAGCTTCAGTCAGCTCAGCTCAATGAATGGTGTTAAGCACTGCCAATAAATTCTGTACTTCCCTTCTTGACCTTATTAAGCCCATGACCCTTCTTCTCTGAAACTTGACTTCAGAAATGTCCCTAACTTGGAACTTGGCCCCACTAAAAAACAAAAAGTGTAATCTTTATTTTCTCTGTATTGCATGGGCTTATTTCTCAGCTAGACCACATGTCCTGCTTTATCAGTCAAGATCCATGCCTCCTTCTTCTTTGTGTCTTTTATGGTTCCTGGGGCTCACCCACAATGCTAATAAATACAGTTGACTGCTGGTAGAATACCAACACTGTGTGTAGACTCTTGCTTTTTTTTTTTTTTAATCAAAGAGCCCAAGGCTTCCAGTCCTCAGCCATTCCCTTTAAATAGGACCACTACCCACAGGCCTGAAGAGTGGCCTCCAGTTCCCAAGTGAGGGCCCTGCTTGGGTTGACAGCTAAAGGAAACAGTTTTGCTTGAGGATTCAAACTTAGATTTCTGCCCTAGTCCTCAGCCCGCTGATGTGGAGAGAACTATGGTTCTTACAAATCAGGTTTAAAGGGTTCATATATTTCTTGTTCACTTTGTCAGAAAACCTGAAGTGAAGCCTCTATTTTGTCTCCTTGCCTGAGATGATATCTTTACAAACAGCTAATTTGAGACTTTCTCCCTCAAAGCATTGTCTCCATACATTAGTATCAGCCTAAGACACATGTTCAGAAAGGTAAGTCAACCTCTCACCTTCCTGGCATGTTCTACTCTTAAGAAAATTCAGTAACAAAAAATACACTTGCCCAGGGAGAAGCTGGAAATATGTATATGCAATTCCTTACTTTAGAGAAGGAATAAATAAAAGTCATTTCCTACAGCAACTAAAATATGGACACCACTTTTTCTGGTGGTGTAACTATGAAAAAGGATATTCTCCTTATCCCAATGGAAACTACATTTGTAATAGATGATTTTTTAACTGATGTTTTCAATGATCTGTGTGTGGCAGCCTTAGTTGCCCCTCAATAACAACTTTCCCCTTTGTGAGAAATCCCCGCCCCCAACTTTTAGCTGACCACCTGGCTGCCTAGAATACAAACTACATCCCCTAGTCTTCCTGTAGCCAGCCTGGGTTTGGCTGACACACAGCCAATGAGATGGAAGTAGAAGTGTGTGGCAGTTGGCTACCAGGTCTCCTCTTAGACAACTGGCATGTGCCTTTCATCTTTTTATTTCCCTCTAACTTCCTGCTGAGGACAATGTGGAAGTGATGTAGAGCTTAAACCTCAAGTTGGTCACTAAAGAAGTCAGAGCAGTAAGAAGCCCCATACCACTTCGGCTGAGCTGCTTTCATGTAATAGGGAATCTTGTAAGTCACCATCTCCAACCCCGCATTATCCACAGCTAAACCTGATCCTTGTTGATACCAGTTCCCTCCAATAACTCAAAATTGCTAATTCACACCCAATGCTGGTAACAATGGGTGTTGAGTCAGCCTGAGGAAGGTTAGTGTGTGGAGTTAGAACTTGTTCCTAGCAAGTTATAATTCCACTCATGAGAAGTGGTGGTACCTAAGTGAAGTCAGGAGACACACTCCCTTCTCAGGGTCAGTTGTCTTCCCTATAACCCTGCTAAACAATGTAGGACCTAAGTCATGGTGGCTCCTTGGGTCTCCTGTTGTCCCTGGAAAGTAAGTAGTTCCTGTGCTTAACAAGAGAATCCCTTGCTCCAGAGTCCTTGCCCAACCTACCACTGATTGAACCCTGGGCCTCAAGCAGGGTAAGCATGTGCTCCCTATCAGTGAGCTACAGCCCCAGCCCTAGAACCTTTCAGGTACAATTCTTTATTTTTGTGGTCTAGGAATTAAACCAGGGTCATACAGATATTAGGCAAGCATTCTATCACTGGACTACAGCCTCATTCCTTTTCATTTTGTTTTGAGACAGGGTCTGAGTTGTCTAGGCTGCCTCCAACTTGGCGATCCACCTGCCTCAGCCTCCCAGATATCAGGATTTCAGGTGTGTGTCATATGCCCAGCTCAAGTGCACACTTTCTTCCTGGCCTGGCATCATCCTCAATACCAAGATGCACCTCTCATTCTGAAGCTAAATAAGTTGCCCTTCATGTATGAAAATACTGCCAGTAAGATGCTAGCTTAATATTTTCAGGGATTGAAATAGATCTATACTGGTTGTTCACTCCCAGTCCTGTGCCCAACAGCATCTCCTGGGAAGTCAGTGGCCAGAACAGGCTACAGGACAGGGTCAATAAGACAAAGTTTGCCCCCTGGTTCCTGAACTGTGGGCTTGCTGTGTCTACTGTAGCTAACTGGCCATAGGCCACCAAAGAGAAGTCACTTTTTGGCCAGTCACTTTGGAGCTCCTCAGACCTGAGGAACAGGATTTTCACCATACTTTTCACAGTTTATGGGTTCCTAAAATTTCACTCTACTTTTATCCAGGTTCTGTTATTGGCACATCTGAAAATAGATGAAATTTAGTTTGCGAGTTTTTGGCCTCCTTTTTCTAGATCTTTCCTTAGCACTTCCACCAATTCCCCTGTGTCTTCCAGGAGCCAAGAAATCACTTATAAATAGCTGGAATCTATCAGGCACATACAACGTGCCAGGTACTGTTCTATGAGGTTGGGTTTATTTTATTTTATTTATTTTTTTTTTAAAGAGAGAGTGAGAGAGGGAGAGAGAGAGAGAAGTTTTAATATTTATTTTTTAGTTATTGGCGGACACAACATCTTTGTTTGTATGTGGTGCTGAGGATCGAACCCGGGCCGCACGCATGCCAGGCGAGCGCGCTACCACTTGAGCCACATCCCCAGCCCGAGGTTGGGTTTATTAATTCTCATCATAACCTACCAAGATTGATACTGTTACTGTCTCCTTTATAGAAGAGAAAGCAATGAAGTTAGGGAACTTGCCCAAGCAAAGTCACACCATTGGCCAGGGTTGGTCGCCAGAACCTGCAGCCCATGCCTTATGAGCAAGCTGTCCCACCCCACCCCCACCCCAATCAAAGCACCTGAGGACGCCATGGCCACTCTTGCCTCTGCACCTTGCCTATTTGGTCCTGTCTGAAATGCCCTTCCCCACCCATATCTTGTCATCCCTACAGGTCCAACCCAAATGCCCCCTATTCCATGAAGTATTTCCTGACAATTCACTATTTGCCGTTTCTTACATTCATCTGTTCAAGAATCCTGCTGATTCACGATCCTTGTGCCTTGAAAACTGAAGGATCGAGAGCAGGGTCCAAGTAAATTCATCTGGGAGTTCCTCTGTTGAGTATGTACCTCTCCAGCCTAATGTGTAAATGGCTGATAGGGCCTCATATGCTACTTTTATCATGTAATATCTTATTTGAACAAAGTCCTAAGCCAGGAATTCAAGTTGCCAGGACAACATCTGAAGAATTAACAAGTAGAAAGATTTTTTTCTTCTGTATTGGAGAGGCTTTATTCCTCAAAGTCATGTAGGGAACCTGCCTACTCAGTAAGCTGACTATGGTTCTGTAATGACACACAGCTTGTGTACTCCTAAAGGAAAGTGACGAGGTGTCTCCTCCCTTTGTATTCCCACCCTGCCTGCCACCCCTGGACCTCCAGATCCAGGGGAAGAAAGGCTAATTCTGGTGGAAGAAGAGCGAGGCTGAGATTCCTGGTGAACTGCCCAGGAGATGAAACCCTTTCCTTTCACAGTGGCAGTGACTGCAGCTTCCTGGTCTGGCAAAGGATAGAAGTGGGTTATCACAGCATGCCACCTGCCTATTGGGTGCAGCCAGAAATAGCGCTCAGTCCTCGCCAGCTCATCTCAGGGCCAGAGCTGGGGGAGCTATGGTGTGTGTGGAGGCCTCTTCCAGTGCTCCCCCATTTATAATTAGAATATTGCCAAGGGGTTATTTTTAAGAAACACGAACACCAGGATGATGATTCAGCTGAGTCTGTGCTTGCCCAAAACCTCTCATCAGATCCCGGGTTATTTTAGATTGCACATTGTTCTCCAGGCTCATTCCCAGTCCAAACATGGCAAGGGAATCAAAGGATTTCCCTTCTGCAAGGCTCTGGAGCAGCATTCTGTTTCAAGGGGAAGGGGTGACACTCTGTTTGCTTTGACTCCCTTTGTGGGAGGAACAAGGGGCCCAGCCTCATCTGTTCTCTCATAAATGTGAGAGTAGGGTGAACTCAGGCAAAAGCCTGATGGCCCATCTGGTCTACCCTTAACCCTGACTGTGGGTTGGCATCCCGGGAGCCAGCAGGTCAGAGGCTGGGAGGGGGAGGTAGGTTGGGGAGGACAGCATGGTGGTTCCACAGAGAAGGTATTATATGGACAGCACCTCTGGGCTGCTCTTCCCCACTGTTACTTGAGCTTTGACAGTGGCACACTGAGTCCTTTGCACACCAATCAGCTGCTGTGTGAGTACTGCTACTGGTGAGGCCACAAGAAGCCTCAGAACCAGAAAATGAGGGCAGCATGTTGGGGACTATGGGGACATCACCACATCCTAGGGCTTAACATATAAGGAGGTGTGTGTCCCCTTGAGGCTGAGTTTAAGAAAAGATGTAGTGGGCTGGGGCTGGGGCTCAGTGGTAGAGCACTTGCCTGGCTTGCATAAGGCACTGGGTTCGATCCTTAGCACCACATAAAAATAAAATGATAAAGATATTGTGCCCACCTATAACTAAAAAATAAATATTTAAGAAAAAAAGAAAAGAAGTAGTAAAAGGAAGGGAAGCTTATAGGATTCCTGAACCCCTAGTCTCTCTTCTACCCTCTGTCAAGGGGCTGTGTGTGGCACACATGCTGGCAGGTCCCACACACACACACACACACACATGCAAGAGGAGCAGTACCGCCGTGTCACATGCAGACTTGGGATTCCTGGAAGGGATGCATGGTAAAGGTGCACCCTAACATTAACCCCTTAGTCCTCCATGTTAAGGGTGCTACTGGCCCAGCATTTCCAAGTATAAACAGAAACCCCATACCCTCCTCTCCTGTCAGGTCTGACAGGAATCAGATCAGGCCAAGCCCCAATTTAGCATTTATGGCTTATCTGAGTAGGCCCTGGAGAAACATGGAGTCAGCTGGAAGAACGCTGGGAGGGCAGAGGTCCATTCACACCTGTCACCCTCATTCAAGACCAGTCCCACTCTTCCCTCACATTCCTTACTTCCCAGGATGTCGGGCACCACCGTTGGCGGCTGATGGGGCAGACAGCTGAGGTTGTTACGTAAACAGGGAGGCCTTGCCAAGACAGAATGGGCCCATCCCTTACACCCTTCCCAGGCAGGAGGCTCTGGCCAGAGTTCAAGAACCACAGGCCACTATCTGAAACTCCACAGCACCACTTCCAGGCTCTGATGTTACCTCTCTTTTCTGTGACCCAGAATCCCAGCTCCAGGAACCCTGACCCTGTGTGACCCTGCAGAGCTCACAGAGGTTCTTGGCTCACTCTGCCTGACCTGATCTGTCCTGATAAGACCCACCGCTCCATCTTGGTTTTTTCAAGTGTCCCTAGGGACCCCGGGTCATATGAAATCCTATGAGGAGCTAATGGGTAAGTCATTTGAGTAGAGACTGCTCTGTTCACATAATCTGGGAAGTTTGCTTTTCCTCCATAGTCGTCATCTTTTTTTTTTTTTAAACTCTGTTCTAAGGAAGTGTTCTTCTTTCTATCCTGGGAATGTTTTCTTGTCTGGGATCTGAGGAGAATGACTGCACTGAAGGATCCTATTCAAAATATCTCCAATGTGGGCTGGGGTTGTGGCTCAGTGGTAGAGCATTTGCCTGGCACGTATGAGGCCCTGGGTTCGATCCTCAGCACCACGAAAAAATAATTAAAATAAAGGTATTATGTCCAACTACAACTAAAAAATATTTTAAAACAATATCTTCAATGTGATTAAACCACAGAATCAAACTCATTCTCTATGACTTCATAAACAGCCTCTGTCCTCATTCACCCTGAAGCCTAGAGATGAGTAATCCTCCCTGAAAGAATGAAGCAGGATTTGCATTGTCCACCTGTGACCCTGTGGCCAAGGGACCTTATCTTGAGGTGAGGCTTAGTAACTCTGGGACCCAGAGGGTCTCCCGTCGGGTGAGCAGAGCCCACTAGAGGCACAGATGCCAGGGAGGATGATGAAGGAGGGAAATCAAGAAGGAAGAGACAAAAATAGAAGAAGAAACATGAACAAGGGAGGGACAGAAGGTGGGGAAAGGAGCCATATGGAGACAGAGAACAAAGAGGTTCTCTTGGGTCCTTATGGACACTGGCCCCAATGAAGAAGACTCTCCCTTGTGGTCACTCCAATGGGAGGTGCTCCCTACTGCCAACATAGCCAGCCAAGCCAGAAAACTCCCATCAGCTCCCTCTTATTCTCCCAGACCCAGGTCCCAGGCAGCAAGCCGAGAGTTGTGACCTGTCGGAGATGGGAAGGACCTCGGGGAACATGCACGCAGGCTCAGTGGGGGCTCTACTGACACGTGCAGTGAAAGCTTGCTTATGGGGCATGGTGGTCCTGGGCTTGGCAGAGCTTTAACCATCCCTGGTCCCCCAGACCCAATGGGAGTGTCCTTGCTTACCACCAGAGAGGCAAAATCTCCCACTGCTCATCTAACCCTGCTCTTTGCAAGCTGGCCCCAGTTAAATCGCCACATGATTATCCCTCCGTGAAGAGCTATGAGGGCACTGAGGCCCAGAGCTGGGGAGGAGCTGGGTTAGGTTCACAGAGGGCCTTTGACACATGAACCTCAAACTCCATCACCCTTTCTCTCTAAGAACCATGGGGGAAACTGACCTTTCTCTGTAGAAGATACTTTACACACTCCTAAGGCAGCAGAGTAGGAGAAAAGATGCATGGGTGGAGGGGCTTCCCCGTCTCCCCCTGGAAACTGTCTCAGCTGATGCTCATACAGTCATCTCCACTTACCCACCCACTCAGCTGTGTCAGCCAAGTGACACGGATCCTCCTTTTTAAAGGGATTATTCAGACAAGTGCAAAAATAGAGTGGAATTAATTCAGTAGCTTCATCTGTAGGGAGGAAATGGCTGGGGATATAAAGCCACTAAAATTATCCATGCACAGACAGGGGCTAGGACCCCACAGCTGATGGGCCTCTTGCCTGTTAAGGTCATTTCCATCCTTAGGGCCACTCCCACGCTGCCCTCTGGTACCCAACACATTTAAAGCTGACTTGCTGGCCTTATGTAATGCTGAAATAATAGCACAGTAAGGTCACCAAACTCTTTGTGGTGCTCACTGTCCCACGGTAGGATTCCTGGAGTTTAAACTCATAGTCATACTTGTCTCTTTCTTCCTTGCCAAAAGCAAAACCTGCTTGGTAAAGGCCATGGGCAGAAGCAGAGAAGCTGTTTCTCTGCAGACATAACTCTGGGAGCCAGAATGTGCTGGGATCTAGTCTGAGCAATGACAGAGCTGACATCTAGAGAGGGAAGGAGGGGCCTGGGGTGGGCTTCTGGTGCGTCCTGCTTCTGGCAGCCCTTCTTTTTGTTCTCATCCATGTCCCTCTTTTTTCTCCCCATATCCAGTAGCCCCATAACCCCTTCCCTGGATCTGCAACTCAGAAATATCAAGGTTTAAGAGAAAATGGGAGTCGGGCACATTGGTGCACGCCTGTAATCCCAAGCAGCTCGGGAAGCTGAGGCAGGAGGATCACAAGTTCAAAGCCAGTCTCAGCAACAGCAAAGCGCTAAGCAATTCTGCAAGATCCTGTCTCTAAATAAAACACAAATAGAGTTGGGGATGTAGCTCAGTGGTCAAGTGCCCCTGGGTTCAATCCCTGGTACCCACCCACCCTCCCCCGAAAAAAAGAAAATGGGAAGGGAATTGCCCCTCCTCATCTACCTCAATCCATTTTAAACTTTAGTCAAGATACCTGCCCTCTCAAGTCTCTTTCCAGCCTCCAAACAGGAGCCCCAGCTCATATTTGACTAGTTACTGGGAATAGGACATAATGAACACGTTTTTGTCTTCTGGTTTCTTTATCTGAAAATAAACATTGTAAAACCATTCCCTGCTTACCCTGTAGGATTAACAGGCTTGTGTTAAAGCAGTTCGCCATTCCCAAGTCACTCTTGTCACAAGATCTAACTGAATCCTTTCAACAACCTTGTGAGATCGGCGAGGATGCATTTTTATTCTCTTTTATAGATGAAAACTAAGGTTCCCTGAGGACCAAGGATCTGTCCAGCTGCACAGCTAATCTGTGGCAGAGCTGGGACTCAACCAAGACTGTGTGCACTGTCCCCATCATGGCCAGGGGTTCATGTGACACAGCATGCTGCTATTATTAAGAAAAGCAGCATTTCTCCCAGTATAATTATAGCTCAAGTGTTTGCCAGTGGATTATTGCTGGTTACTCTGGGCATCCTTGGCAGCTCCGATCTGTCATATCTTAAGTGGGTCATTATGACCTAAGAAGTAGGTGTGGAATTGCTAGTCCTGGGGCCAAAACAGGAGGGTTAGCCAAGGAAAAGGATGAGCCTGCGGGTATTTCTGATGCCACCATCCACTGATGGCAATCATACTTTTGCTGGGCACAGTTGACTACAGAGTTTTAGGAAAGTCATAAATTCTAACAATCTCATTTTATGGGTGACAAACATATATCCAGAAAGGTTATAAGACATGCCCAAGGTCACATGTCTTAGCCTAAGTGGCCAAGCTGGTTCCAGACCCAGGTTTCCTAAATCTAGATCCAGTGCTCCTTCCGTTCTACCTGGCTTCCAGGCTGTTCCTCTAGGGCCATCTGGATCTTGGCCCTTTGGGTGTGTACACAACTCAGAATCAGCAGGGTAAGAGTAATGGGGGGGATGTGCCAAGTGGATCCTTCTCCATATATGACCCCTGAATGAGGGTAGTTCTCTTGGGGATCATCGTCTGTTCAAATGTCAAACCCAGGACACAGCTTTGTCACCATGGGCCAGGACAACCCCACAAATATGTGTGCTGAGCCTCGTGTTAGGGAAGAGGAATATTACTCACGACTTGTCTCGCCTGCCAAGCCTTCTTGGGGGGCTTGCTTGTCTCCTTCGGGGGGACAGGGATTTTCCCCGGGTTCTCACTTGGGTTGGAGAGCGGGCACTTGCAGGTTTCAAGATCTGGAGGAGATATGAGGCATCAACCACACTGTTTCCTAAAGGACCCCCACCCCATATCCTCCTACAGCACAGCATCCCAACCCCCAGCCCACCCATGATCCCACAGTTCAGAGGCACCGACAGGAAGACTTCCAGAGCGGCACACATTCCTCCCTACGCAAGAAGGGCACCATCTCCCAGGGGGCCATGTGGGTCTTCACATCCCCTTTTCCA
Source organism: Callospermophilus lateralis (assembly GCF_048772815.1). Lineage (NCBI taxonomy): Eukaryota > Metazoa > Chordata > Mammalia > Rodentia > Sciuridae > Callospermophilus > Callospermophilus lateralis. The sequence goes on from NC_135317.1 coordinate 70,236,096, forward strand.
TGGCAGACAGGGGAACTGAGTCAAATGCCTAGCCTCCTGGGGCTGCCTGGTCTCTTGGTAAGATTCTCCGCTCAGCTACACTGCCTCAGACTCTCCCAGCCCAGGTACACAGAGCGGCTGCAGTTCATCAAAAGCTCCACTCCAGAGCCAACAGAGTGAAGAAGGCAGGCCCCCAGGTGCTGAACATAACCAAGCCTGAAGTTAACATAACCCCCACCCCAGGGCTTTAGAGTGTGCAGGGGCTTTCCTGTAGTGACCCCACAAGCCCTGAAGGGACATGGATAAGCTGGCATCAAGTCACTACAGAGGTAAACCTGAAAGAGGGAAGAAAGGCTTATAGGTATGTTCTATCTAAGGCCTGCCCAGTGAACACTCCCTCGTTGGCTATTGTGACGCCTGATTAGAATTTTATGTCAAGGGGCTTTACAATTGAGATGGCAGACCGAAGATGTAATGTGACTCTGAAACACATCATAAAGCAGGGAGACCAACTCCTCCTGGTTTCCCTGGGTCTTTCCTGGTTTGTTTCGTTTGGGTACCAGGGATTGAACTCAGGGGCACTTGACCACTGAGCCACATCCCTATGCCTATTTTTATCTTATTTGGAAACAGGGTCTCACTGTTTAGAGACCTCTCTGCTTAGAGCCTCACTTTTGCTGAGGCTGGCTTTGAACTCATGATCCTGCCTCAGCCTCCCAAGCTGCTAGGATTACAGGCGTATACCACTGCACCTGGCTCCTTTCCTAGTTTTTTTTTTTTTTTTTAATATTTATTTTTTAGTTGTAACTGGACACAATGTCTTTATTTTATTTATTTATTTTTATGTGTGCTGAGGATCGAACCCAGGGCCTCACGCGTGCTAGGCGAGCGCTCTACCGCTGAGCCACAATCCCAGCCCCTCCTTTTCTAGTTTTAATATTGAAAAACCTGTCCTGGAAAACCATTCAGTTCCAACCACACTGGAACGATTGGCCACCCTACTGTATGGTGAAAACAGAACAAACCTAGAGCTTTAATGTGAAATGACTACATTTTACATCTGATTTCACAGAAGAAATTGCAGGACAAGATATTGCTTTAATTTTAAGATCTAATTTGGTTTTAGTTCTGATTTTTGAGAAACAATTATCCTCTTGATCCTAGAGGGGACTGGTTCTAGGAACTCCACAGATTACCAAAAATCTATGGTGTAGTATTTGCATATAGCCTACAGAATCCTCTCACGTTCTTTAAATTACTTGCAATAACTAACACAATGTAAGTACTATGAAAACAGTTGTTACAGTGTATTATTTAGGGAATAATGACAATACACAGGTCTGTATATATTCAGAACAGATGTAATTTTTTCCCAAGTATTTTTTTTTAAACCAGAGGGTCTTTTTTTTTTTTTTTAGTTGTAGATAGACACATATCTTTGCTTTATATATTTATTTTATGTGGTGCTGAGGATCGAACTCAGTACCTCACACATGTGAGGCAAGTGCTCAACCACTTAGCTACAACCCCAGCCCCTCCCAAGTATTTTTAATAAGGAACTGCAGATGCAGAACCCACAGGTATGAAGGGCCAACTATGTTACATACAAATAGAGACTTCAATTGTCTTTATCAAGTAATAAATGACTTATATTTCTCAATTTACTAGGGTGACCACCAAGCAAGATAACCTCAGGAAACTTGTGACCATCCTAGAAGTTTGAGGCCTGGAGCAAAAGGGGTAGAGGAGTGGGTGGGGAGAGAGAGGAAATGGGAAAAAGGCTCTTTGGCATAAATTTGTGTTCCCAGCACCTACCTTCATTCTCATGTCCCTGGCGTACTTCTCCAGCTCCTTCCTTATGTCAGCCCTCAACATCTTGGAGACATTGAGGACCAGCTGCTTCCACTCAATGGGTTGGAAGCTATGAGGCTCATGGGGGACATATAGCCCAATCTTGACCTTCTTGACTGTGTGCAGGTATTTCTTGTAAGAGTCTTCAAAGTCAAAGATAAGGTCACTCAGAGTCCGAAAGGTCAATGGCTTGTCCATCAGCTCAGCCCTTCTGCTCATGCCCAATGAGCCATAGTGGCCATTGCAATAAATCCCCAGCACAACATGGTGAAAGTAGTTTCCTGAGAAGTAGGTTTTAAAGCTGATGGGGAATCGCTCGATGGAAGGCTGTCCATTGGTTAAGTATCTTAGACAATTTGAGTCAAGGAAGGAACCAAAGGTCTTGAAAATTCACAGAGGATGAACTCCCAAGAAAGGAAAACAAACTCATAGGGGTCAACGAGCCTATACTTCTGCCTCTGAGCAGGCCCACATCTAAGCTTTCTGGATCCTTTGATAAAGGATCCACTTGATATCTTCAAGTATCAACTAAATGGTACATACCAAAGCAGAATTAATATGGGACAAAGAGAACAGCTTGCCATCTTTAGTAATTAAATGGAAAACAAAAAAATGCAAAACATAACATGAAGGCACTTTTTCCTTGCTTGGTTCTCTACGGGTGATTAAGAGCTCTTTAAGGTATCTTTGTTTTCTTCTTTTATACAGTCAGAATGATGTGCTAGACTACCTTGTGTAAAATAGACCAAGAATACGCTGTAGTTCAAAGTGAGAAATGAAAACCAGAATCCAGGCAATAGAGATGTGAGAGGCAGGGTGGTGGATGATCTAGGTGGCAAGGGCCAGAGAAAAGTCATAAGGGGTCAATATGTACCTCATCTGGTCTTCCCAGGCCCTGGAGTACCCATGCCAGAAGATATTCCTGGGGTACCATGCAGAGTAGCTGCCTCCACACCCAAACCCCAAGGCTCCCCAAGGCTCAGTCCCCAGCCAATAGGCAGGCTCTCTCCACTCACTAGCCCATTTGGATTTAGTAAAAGCCTCTTACTGTTACCTTGGTTTTGACCTAGCAACTTCACAGGTGCAGCTTCAAATAATGGTCCCACTGCCTCCCTGTCCAGGAATGATGGATAAGAGGCATAGCATTCTCAAGTCCGTCTTGAAATCCCAACCAGTCCTGCTGAGGCTGTGTGTCCTTCTGCCAGCTTTTCTGGAGAGGGCTAATGAAAACTCCTCCGAAAGGGGGCGGAATATAATGTCACTCCTCTGCTAAAAAGATTTGGAAAATACTAATCCAGGTGCTCATCACAGAGTCCTGTGCATAGTCAGTATTCATAGCAGGTGCCATTCTCACTCTAAGAATGTGTTCACTAATGCTGGCCTCCTCTCCAATTCCATGCAGTGGCCAGAATGAACTATTTAAGTCAAAATTTGTTATATGTCAGTCTTCCACTTAAAAAGTTTTCAATGACTCATCTTCTCCAGGACATAGTCCACATCCTGCCACGATTTGATCCCTGCTCATTACTCCTTTTTACAGTCCCATTTTCCCCCTACCCTACCCTAGCTATAACACTGATGGACACGAGGACCCTAGATAGTTCTGGAGAATTCTCTCTGAGACAATACGCAGATGGATGCCCATTGCCCTTAGTGCAACTATTCTCTCATAATATGAAGTCAAATATAACCAAACATTTAGATGACTTTTAAAGGATCTTTATATTACATGATCCTTTATATTATAGAGCTGGGACAAAATGATATCATTAAAAAATTTAGACAAACTCTATACTACATTGCATTTTTTTTTTAAAGAAAAAGAGAGAGAGAATTTTTTAATATTTATTTTTTAGTTTTCGGCGGACACAACATCTTTGTTTGTATGTGGTTCTAAGGATCGAACCCGGGCCGCATGCATGCCAGGCGAGCGCACTACCGTTTGAGCCACATCCCCAGCCCTACATTGCATTTTTATTGCAGTAATAACTTACTTTTTGGCTTCACTTACACACTAGCCATATACTGCAGGGGATTCAAACCTGGCCGAGATCTTTGGGATCTCGTGGGAACCATAAGAGGCTGTGGACTTGTGCCCTCTGCTCCCAGGGTTCACACAGGCTTAACACCCGCCTGGGGATAGCCTTACTGCTATGCCCTCTCTTCCTCCCTGAGTGTTGTGTCTTCCCTGATTTCTCTCGGCTTACTCGATCCCTCCACGAACAAGAACTCATGCAGCACTTGGTGCTTCCCATCCTGCACTGTCACTGTATCTTGAGAGGGCAGCAGCTGTGTCTGGCATCCATTAACCCCTGGGCACAGCACAGGCCTGGCACACAGAAGGTCCTGTTCATTGCTTGCTCAAAGAATGAACCTTAGATTGGGAGGATACACTTCCTTACATTTAAAAGGACAGCACTCCGTGGTGGCTGAACTCATGTGCCCTGAAAAACAGGAAGCTGACAGAACCCAGTCCTCAGCCAGAGGACAGCCATGTCACTGGCGGTAAGAAAGTGAAGTCAAGTCCTCTGAGTCTCTCACATAAACTCCTGCCTGCTTTCTGGGGTGAGTTCTCTGAGGCTGGAATGAGGGCATTCTTCAGTTATTGAAATCACTGTAAAAAACCACTGTCTGTAAGTGTGCCCTGTGCCTATTGGGCTGCTAGGTAGGGCTGCGGAGCCAAAGATGAAGAACACAGCCTTCTCTGGATCTGGTGGGAGGCAGACTCAAAATGGATATGAGGAAATCAAATAATAAAACAGAATTACCAGGGCTGGGGCCGCAGCTCAGTGGTAAAGTGCTTGCCTTGTATGTGTGAGGCACTGGGTTTGATCCTCAGCACCACATAAAAATAAATAAAGGTATCATGTGTCCATCTACAACTAAAAAAAATTTTTTTAAAGTTAAAAAACAAAACAGAATTAACATATGATCCAGCAATTTCATTCTGGGTATATACCTGTTACAACTGGACATGAAGTGTCCCCCCAAAGCTCATTAGATTATGAGAGCTGTGACCTAATGAGTGGATTAGTCCATTTGATGGATGAATAATTTGAAAGGACTATCAACCTGAGTGGTAACTGTAGGCAGGAAGGGTGTGGCCAGAGGAAACAGATCACGAGGGGTCCCTGGCAACTCTCCCTCCTCTCTCTGTCCTCTCTCTTCCCTCTCCTCCCTCCCTCCCTCCCTCTCCCGCCCCCCCTGCTTCCTGGCTGCCATGAGCTGAGCAGCTTTCCTCCACCATGTCTTGCCTCACCTGGAGTCTAAAGCAATGGAGCTGGCCAGCCAGGTACTGAACCCCTGAAACCATGAAACCAAACATACTTTCCCTCCTCTAAATTATTGCCAAGTAGTTTGGTCACAGCAATAACAAGCTGACTGATATCAGTTAGTCACAGTACCCAAAAGAACTGCAACCAGGGTTTCCAGACATCTGTACCCTGAGGCTCACAGCAGCATTAGTCACAATAACCAAAGTGGAAACAATCCAAACGTCCACCAATGGATAAATGGATAAACAAAATGTAGTATCTGTATGACAAACAGTATTATTCATCCTTTTAAAAGAATGAAATCCTGGGCTTGGAGTTAGCTCAATGGTGGAGAGCTTGCCTAGCATGCGTGAGGTCCTGGGCTTGATTACTAGTAGCCAAAAAAAAAAGAAAGAAAGAAATCTTGTAATATGCTAAAACATGAATAAACGCTTGCAGATACGATGCCAAGTGAAATAAGCCATACAGAAAAGGACAAAATCTGTATGATTCCATTCATCTGAAGTGCCTAGAATAGTCAAATTCATAGAGACAGAAGGCAGATATTGGTTGCCAGGGGCTGGAAGGAGGCAACAGGAGCTGTTTAATGGGTGTGCACTTCCAACTGGGGTGATGAGAAAGTTCTGGAGATGAACGGTAATAATGTCACACAAGATTACAGATAGACTTAATGTCACTGAATTATATATTTGAAAATAGTTAAGATGGTTAAACTTTGTTATATGTGTTTTACAATAAAAAAACAGGACCAGAACATGATGTCATACCTGCCGTAGAGAGGCAAGCCCAGTAATCTGTGGGTGGACAGAAGTGGAGCCTCAGCACAGCAACACTGGAATTAGTCTTGGGGGACAAGCAGTCAGCTAGGTAGGGAAGTAGGAGTGGGGAGGAGGCAGGAGAGACCACTAGACCACCCCATCACAAGCCACAGATCTCCAGGATTTGTTCCATCATTATGGCAGTCAGTGAAGCCTTGGGTGAGAGTAGGGAAGCAGCCTGAGTTTTTCCTTGGGAAGGAAAACAGCAGCACTCAAACCTCTGGATAATCTCCTAGCACCTTGTGTCTGGGGAAATGCTGAGGCTACTTCTCATATGGCACCTGTAACTTTCACAAACCATGTTCTTTAGCACCATGAGCAAGCCTACCTCAGTGGTGAAGCCCTCTAAGATTGTTGCTATACTTCAGAAAATAATTTAGAACCAAAGATCTATGTATCCAGCATGCATGTAAAAGTATGTGTATGTGCTTTGGCAAGATAAAAAAAAAAAAAAGTGGCTCTTTGGGAGAAAATCCTGAACTTGGGAAAAAAGTACAAAAAGAAAACAAGACAGAAAAGGTCAAGGGACACAGGCTTCTATGCAGCCAAACAGACAGCTTCTGAGTCATCCAGGTCTTTTCCTGGACAAGGGTCTGCGGGAGACACAGGTGATGCCCAAGCCATCCTTCACTATCCCTGAGGGCAAAGCAGGACACAGAGATGCTGACGCACAGCAAAGAGAAGACAAAGATGCTGCAACTTTTAGAATTTAGGTCTGTGTTTCTTGTCTGCGTCCCAGAGTCAGATTTCACTGTGTTCAGCAGTGTGAGCTCAATCTCTCCACCCTCCCCACCTTCCCTGGACTGTTCTGAAATGTAACACGGATAAGAACAAAGGAAAAGCAAGAGTACAAGCCCAGAAGTTTTGTCACAGATCTATTCCCTGCAATCCCCAAAGATTGCAGATAATTTCAGTGACAGGGAGCTTAGATGCAGAAAACTGTGCAGGAGTGTGGGGAGGAGGGGTGGATAACTATATGCAGGTGCACTTAGATGTCAGCAGCAGAGCCTGAGGTTAGCTCATCCATCCAGAAAAGGGCCTGGGCTAGTGTTCTTCACTGATCTCCACCAGATCCCTGGCCAATTGTTCGCCCCTATTAAACTTGCAAAAGGCTCTGCTAAACAGCTGTGGCTCATTCCTGTCACTAAAGAGTTGGGGCCCTCAGCCATCTGTTGCCCTGACCCTCAGCCCTGGCCTCCTGCTGCGCTCCCCAGGCACACATTTCATCTCCTTTGTGGGAAGCTGGGAGCAGGCATCATTGCATAGCTGGGGAAGGGCCTCCAAGAGGCTCAAGTTTCTGGGTTTTTTTTTTGTTTTGTTTTGTTTTCAGAAGTCCGCCAAGGCACCTGTGCACAATCTGGTTTCAGATCAGACCTGCGAGTGCTCCACAGACAGGCAAGAAATTCCCCCTCCCATGACAATGTCCAAAGACCAAAAAAAACAGACTAGACCAATCCCATGTCCTGCTGATTGCTAGAGCTCCTTTCTCTTCTGCCTTTCCTTTGACCTCTCTGACTTCCCCTCTTGAGTCTCATAAGTTCTTTGCATCCAACTAGACCAAAAAATACTGAGATTTTTGTCCTTGATCATTTTCTCTTCTAACGTGTTGAACAGCAGCTACAACCCCCCGAATATCCCAGCTCCCCATCAGTATTTCTAGTGTAGATCCTCCTGGTGAGCTCCACTCTCCAAACAGCCCATCCTGCATCCTGAATTCAATGCCTCAAACTCAGCTAGTCCAAATCTGAACTCAGGTCCCCATAAATCTGATCCTTCCCTCTAAGTCCTTCCCTTGGTGTGTGACCCTATTTATTATGCAAGCCAGAAATATAGGGTTCCTGCTTTCTCATTTAGCTCTTCACTTCTCAGCAGTTCACAAGTGTTGATTCACTTCCAACTCCTTTTCTCCTCCTTCACTGCTACTTCCTGAGTTCAGGTCTGCACTGAAGTGAAGTATCCACTTCTCTGTCACTCTCACTCCTCCAGCCCATCCTCCACACACTGTCACCTAATCAGGAAACCTGTATTTGTTGATTCCTTATTAACTCCTGCATCCATCTGGTCTCCAAATTCTGTACATTCTGCCTCCTTATCAACTCCTGAAACCATTACCTCAACTCCATTCCTATCACCAGGGCCATGGTCCAAACATCACCTTTCCCTCCTGCAATAGCTCCCAATGGGCTTTGCAGATCCAGTCCCAGCCTTCTCCAGCTGTTCTTTTTCAGTATGTCCTTAGAAGGCTACTCTCACCTGGCATATGCTTGTAATAGTAGCAGCTCAAGAGGCTAAGGCAGGAGGATCACAAGTTCAAAGCCAGCCTAAGCAACTTAGAAGACCCTGTCCTAAATTTAAAAAAAGGACTGGGGATGTGGCTCAGGGGTTAAGCGCCCCTGGGTTCAATCCCTAGAACCAAATAAAATAAAACAGAAAGCTACTCTCTAAAAGGTACATATGATCATGTCACTTCTTTGCTTCAGAACTTCCATCCGAGCTGTCTACTTCCTTTTAGGAAAAGATAACTTCTCGGTACAGCACACAAGGACCCAACTGGTTTCCCCCCGTCTCTCAAGCTCATATCTTACTCTGTTTCCTTTGCCACCATCCCTTCCAGCCATCCACCCAGAGAACTTGGAGTTTCTTTGCTTTTCTATCTGATCATATTCAATTACCATCAGCACCAATAAGCGTCATCACGGTTTTTCTGGACTGTACTCCTCTCAGGTTGAAGAGCCAAGAGTGTGGTGGAAAATGGAACAGAAAGTGTGAGCGAGACCAGACCCTTGTGCCAGCTGTGTTCCATCAAGTGGGAATGCACTGCCACTGCTTGGTCTCCTCCACAATCTGCCCTTACGTTTTCCTTGGAGATGGGTTTGGCTACTAGCCCTCTTGTTACTGATTCCACTTTCCCTTGAGTGTTTTTCCTGTGACAATGTCAAATTAATGCAAGAAAGAAACATATTCTCTTTCTCTCTCTCTAGTCCCTCTAAGTTAGAATTCTCCTTCTGACCAGGGAACCTGCAAACCCACTGGCCTGAGAGCCAGCCCTCACAGAGGCTAGAGCTAACAGTTTTGACTACTATTGGTCCAAGAAGCCAAGCATTGATTTGGTTCAACTCCCAAAGTAAAAGCTAAAGAGAAGCACCAGAGTTTGATCCCTTCATTCAAAGAGAAATGGGCATCATCTCTGTTAATTAAAGATGTTGAAGGTGCAACAAGCCCCATAGTTAGGTCACCATCTGTGCAGTAACTATAAGCATACATAACTTCAAGGATACATGCCCAGGATGACAGCTTCAAGGCATTTGATAGGTAAGGACTCTCGGGTCATTTCTTTCGCTGTTTCCATTAACCTGTAGGATAGAACACAGCAAAGGATTCTCAGGACTTAATTATGCAGTAGTCAGTCTGTCTGTCAATCCATCAGCATGCCTGTCTCTACCCTAGGTACCATGCAGGAATACAGGGGAAAGAGAGAGCTTGATTCACAGGAAGACACCAAAGCATATCTGCACTTGGCAGAACTAAAACCCTCAATTCTCCACTCTCTTCTCTAAGAGTTATATCTTGGAGGTGAGTGCCAGTATTCCATGGCACATTCCCAATGGAACAGGCAAATGAGGCCTCAGAAAGTGAATCTTACAAGCTTCCAATGCAGAGAGTCAGACTTCACCACTAGACATAGCAGCCAGAGTGGCTCAGTCCTCAGCCCCACCTTCAACCTGGGCCCAGGGGCACCCTCTACATATACCCGCAACTGACTAGGATATCTGAGCACCAGAATATAGGACTAGAGGTTGGGAGAGGGAATTGGCAGCTCTTTTTGGTAGGAGAGAGAGGGGGGTGGCATCTGGCCCACAGATCATGCACCACTTACCCACTCAGCGGTCTCATTTTCCTAATTTCAAAGAACTGGGTCCCTGTGTGATTATATCTGTGTAAAGTATGTAAAGGAAAAGTGACAGAAAACTCCAAAGATCCCAGTCACCCAGCAGAGGAAAATATGCATTCTGATTTCTCAATGGGGTTAGGAAGCAGGAGCTTTTCAGAAACAGACAGTAGTTAGTAGCCTCTAATTCTTCTCTGTCCTATCATAAAGTTTAATCTAATTTTTAACTTAGGCCTCAAAGCACCTTGGACCTTTGTAATAGCTCTGTTAAATTCTGTTTAGTTTTATCTACACACACACACACACACACACACACACACACAATCTTAATTTACCTACTAGACTACAAGTTCTTTGAGAGTTGGGACTGTTCTTTTATCATCTTTATATCCCCAAAAAGCTTGGCAGAATCCCAACATACTTAAGTTAGCAAATTTTATTAAATGACTAAGGAATAAGTGAATGAATAGATGAATGGAGAGATTGATGAAGGGATGTCAGGAGAGAAGGGTGAAATGGAAGGATGCACGAATGGAAGGATGAAAGATGGATGGAAAGATGGATGAATAGGTGGAATGGAAAGATGGATGGAAAGGAAGATGAATTCAGATGGATGGATGAAATGGAATGAAGAGTAAATAAATGGCAATAAGTTTTTTAATTGCACACAGACAGAATGCAACAGAGTTTACTCTAGAAACATCACTTTCTTTTCATGGCTGCACTGACACTTGACATTGATTATAAACCTAGAAAGATGGCACCACTATCCACATCTAGAATTTAGCCGGCCACCCAGAAGTTCCCAGGGACTGGTAAACCTGCACCAGGTGACTCTGGAGGAGATCAGTGATTCCCTAATGTTCTCTGAGACTGGATCTTGATTTTTCTCACTCTATAGAAAAATCGCTTTGTGTGTTTGGCTCTTTTGTCTCAAACCAAATCATAGAAAAAGTGCGTGTTGGGAGGGCACTAAAGAAGCAGGAACACGTAGAGCTACTGCAGCCCAGGAAGGACTTGTGGGACGGATGCACCCCTGAGTGAAAAAAGCAGCTGCAGAGGAGACACTTCACACCCTCCTGAGAGGGGCTGGGGTCCCTTCCAGCACCAGTGTGTTTGGCCTCTAGGACACAGGCACACGTGACAACCATCTGGGGAGCTCAAAAGCAGACTCTAGGCACCAACCCTGGAAACTGTGATTTCAGGCCATGCCTCTTAACCATAGTTGCCATTCAAAGTCACCCTAACTCAGATCACTGAGTTCAGAGCTGCAGGGTGTGGGGCAAAGGACAGTTTTCACGAACTCACCAGCTTGGGAGTTACTGACTAGGCTGTGAGATTAACCACTAACAATACAGGCTTGGTGGCATTTCTGAAAACGCCATGTACCAAATATTAGAGGTAAAAGAGAAAAATGAGGGACTAAATATTCTCATCCTAAAGTGATTTTTTTTTTTACTTAAACCAAAAGATTTACTCAAAAAGTGGGGTTCCCAGTAAATATAAAGAATTCAATTGGCAAACATGCAGCTATATGCCCAACTTTCTCTGTTTAAACATTTAATGTATACATCTAGTACATAAAAGTAAGTACATAAACTAGTACATAAACTGATAATTAAATAATGAAAAACTACCTGACCACTCTCCTCTTAGTTCTTTACAATGAATAATTGAGATCCTGTAAGTGAATGGGTGGGAAAAGTCTCCCCAGCACACTCTCTGCAGAGGAAGGTATTCATTCTCCCCTGTGCCCCTCAGAAGGCTTCTCCCCATCTAGCACAGCCACTGAGGCACCTTTCTTTCCAGAATCCCATGCAAGATCAGCACACCAGCTGGCTGCCACTTGGAGGCTGAAGACAGGATTCATTTTTTCATGACTCCACAGCCAGCTGAGACCATCTATAGTCAGGTCTGAACCCAAGCGATTCCCAGAACCTGACCTCTACTACGGGTCCAGGCCAAAGTAGTAGGGGATCCCAATGAACTAAACCAAAATCAGGTCAGAAGAAAAAGTCCATGCTTTGCTTTCCTGGAGTGATGGCTCCAAAGGCCAGGAGCACATCCCGACAACCTCCTGGTAGTTTCTTTTGCCCTCTCTGCCATCAGTGATCTTCTTCAATTGACCATCATAGTGGTCCAGAGAAAAGAAACATTAAAATGCAGATCCTTCAGGGCAACAATGAAACTTAGCTGAGTACATGCCGCAGGGCTTAAGGGAGCATGGGCAAGTGCTACACAAAGCACATACAATTTGCCCCCGTCAATGCCATCCCAGCCCAGACTCATTCTCTTGCCTCTCTGGCTTGGTGATCCTTAGGAAGATTCAGTCCTAGATAGAAATAGAAGCCATTCTCATTTGTCACCTTTTGGAATATTTGATGAAGAGTAGGTCATCTTTGAAAAGAATCAGCTCTTGGGATTCAGGTCTCCTCTGGCAGGAGTTTGTGCTCTGGACTACAAAGAACTCCCCAAGTGGGGTTCCAGTTTGTGGATCAGCAACCACACCCATAGTCTTCCCAGGGCCAGAACTGTTGACCTCCCTCTGGAGGTTGCTTCCTCCTTCTCCTGCTAATATCACTGCAGGACTCCACTGAGAAAATGTCACATGGGGGAGCTGGTGATCCATGAAAGGGGAACTAAGGCTAATCAAGTAATCTCTCTACCCAAATGAGCAGAAATTGGAGTTATTTCCATCTGGTAACACTCAGCCCTATGGGAGAGGTGCTGATGTTTCGTCCCTTTAGAGGAGACCCAAAAAAATCCACCAGAAAGAGTCTTGCCTATAATACAGAGAAGAAGAGGCTCTTCTGGAGTATGTTGGACAGGTGCTTGGTGCTTTCTGAAGTCCTTTTGGCTTCAGAAAGCTGGGTAGGAACAGACAAATAGAAAGCAAAGCAATGTGACTGGGTTTTGCAGCACAGGCTAAGTTTCATGTCTATGGAGAAAGGGTAAGGGTCAACAGAAGCTTGGCCTCCCGGACAATGTGCTGTGGCCTGCTCCCCATTGGACACCTATGCTTGGTAAAGTCCCAGAAGTGTCTAGAGGACCATCACTTCTGCCCCTTCGTTCCCACAGTGTTGCTCATGAGGAGCCCTCTGAACTGCTAATCTTGCTTGTAAACAAGCCGAGGACATGGGGATCAAAAAAATCTAGCTGGTCTGAACCAGCCTGGGCCCACAGGGTTCCTCAGCAATTCTTCAAGCTCAAGTCAGGGACAGGACCCCCACTGCAGAGCTCCAACCAATTTATGCAAAATCTGAGCAAGGTCACCAGCCTGGATTGCTGTGGGAGCCCAAAGCAGCATGGGGGTAGGTCTCTTGAGATCATGAGTGACCAGAGACCAAGGCAAATAAGTGAGAGAAGAAATAAAAGAAAAAGAATAGGGGGAAAGGGGAAGAAAGACAGTTGGTTCAGTAGCAAGTGACCAAGAGGAAGGAAGCAGAGAAAGAGAAGAAGATGTAAGGAAGAGGGGATCTCACGGACAGCCCAGGAAAGGGGAGGGAAAAAGAGAAGCCAGAGGGTCTGGCTCACTGTCCCCTTGCTGTCCTTGCCCACATCCTGCTTAAGGAAGAAGGGCTGGTCATTGCAATTACATCCTCTGTTATCACTTTCAGACTCTCATCTGGGGCCTTCCTGTATGCCTCACCAGCCTTAAAGACCAACTGGGGACAGACATGACACCAGACTTACAATCCCCAGACCCCCAGCCGGGTCCACTCAGATGCCAGGTGGAAGGATACTGTAGTGTCTTCATGTAATTCTGGATTGCCTGCAGCCAGTCTGGAATCGTCATCGACAGCCTGTAGTTTGGGACCTGGGGTATTGAAGGCTGTTGAGAAATAGAGAAGGATCTTTTTGTTGAGGAGACAGCTTCTGGGCGCAGGTGCAGAGCTATAACTACCAGAGAAGGAGCTGCTCCCGAGAGCAGATAACCACCCTGGCATGGTCACTTGTTCTAAGGGTGCCTCCTCCACAAGGTCTCCCCAGAATTGCCAGTGCATCATGGAAGTTCTCCCTCTACACATACTCTCTTCTGGGTCATAGGGGTTCCTTATGGCCCTCCTGGTGTTGTATTAACACAACTGGCCTCTCCCGTGGGAGCCTAAGCACCTCCTTGAGACCAGGGGCCATATCCCCTCTACTGAGCCTGGCCCAGGTGGACACAGAAGTGCTCCATTCATGGCCACACTTTTACTGTAAAACACTTTTTTTTTTTTTTTGTATCAGGGACTGAACTCAGGGGAACTTGACCCCTGAGCCACATCCCCAGCCCTATTTTATGCTTTATTTAGAGACAGGGTCTCACTGAGTTGCTGAGCACCCACTTTTGGTGAGGCTGGCTTTGAACCAGCAATCCTCCTGCCTCAGCCTCCTGAGTCACTGGGATTACAGGCATGCACCACCGCGCCCGGCACAGGACACTTTTTGTTGCACAGCTAATGATAACCCAGTTTATGGGTCATCACTCCAGGCCATTATTTACACAGAATGCAGGTACAGGGTGCCCTACAACATAGTGCTAAGGGCCCCGTTCTCAATATACTTCCCTGAAACACCCATTGTATTCTGTCCCCTGAGTCCCACAACCAAGTGGATTCAGAAAGATTCATTTTCTTGCCTTGATTCTTCCTGGACAAGTGCAGCTCCTCTGACTCATAATCCATGGAAAGGAAAACAGCAGCACTCCAAACCTCTGGATAATCTCCTAGCACCCTGTATCTGGGGAAATACTGACGCTACCTCTCATATCACACCTCTAACTTTCATAAATCATAGTCCTTTAACACCATGAGCAAACCTGCCACAGTTGGTGAGGCTCTCTGAAATTGTTGCTATAATTCAGAAAATAATTTAGAACCAAAGATCTATGTATCCAGCATACATGTAAAAGTATGTATATGTGCTTCAGCAAGATAAAAAGAATTGGCTATTTGGGAGTAAATCCTGAACTTGGGCTTTTACCCAGAGGACACCCCAGCCAATTTTGTTTCCTAGTCTACCTTTTGGTCAACACTCAAGTATATGAAGTTCTAACCCCTGCCAGGGAGAGAAAGGACCAAAGGCAAGCAAAGACTGGAAAGGGGAAGGAAAGTGCGTCTCCTGGGAAATTTAGAGCTAAGACGCCCACTCAGCTCTGAGCAACCCTGTCAAGGAGGCCAAGAGCAAGAATAAACAGAGATGTCCAATTAAGCGACTCCTGGGAAGCAAGAAACAACATATGGGCATGGTTTTGTCTTGTATGCATGTTAGATTTTTTTTTTTTTTTTTGGCACTGGGAATTGAACTCAGGGGCCCTCAACCACTGAGCCACATCCCAACCCTATTTTGTATTTCATTTAGAGACAGGGTCTCACTGAGTTGCTTAGCACCTTGCTTTTTGCTGAAGCTAGCTTTAAACTAGTGATTCTCTTGTCTCAGCCTCCTCATATGCTGGGATTACAGGGTGCCTGGCATGTTAGATTCTGCTTTGGTTTGGTTTGGTTTGGTTTTATTCACCACTATGTGTTTCTCAGTCTCCTTGCCTCTGCTGTCTGGTGGGGTAGAGTCATTGGTGAAAGGAACTATGGACCCAGGAAGGAGAAAGGAGGTTCCTTAGCCTCTCAGGAAAAAGTAGAACTGGTTAAAAGAAAGATAGTCCCATCTATGGAGAAAACAGGACCAGGAAAGCCCTAGGATAATACTAAGCAGATAGAAGGGGAAGTTGCTGGTAAAGAGATTCAAGGACAGCCCTGGGCAGCCTGGCTGGGCAGCAGAGCCAGATGTTGCCTAAGACATTCCTGGCTGTTTCCCTGACAAGTTCCTATGGGGCAGCAGGCTCTTTCCATACTTCTGCCCCTTTGGCTACATTTACTGCAAATGTGCCTTAACCTTCATTTCCCATCTTGCCTCTAATCTATCTTGGCCTTGAGACATCCTTCCTCACAGCCAGTGTTCCTTCAGCTGAAAGTCACACTTTCTACCTCACAGTTAAGGATTATGTGTGATTCCTGTGTGTGTGTGTGTGTGTGTGTGTGTGTGTGTGTGTGGTGTGGCTAAGTGGCAGTACTTGCAAACACAACTGTTCTGCAAGCTACATTTTCTTTACAACATCTCAACTCAAATGAATCACATTCCTGCCTGAGAGAGTTATTTTGAGGAGCAAATGTTTCAATTTGAACACACACACACACACACACACACACACACACACACAGTCAAAATATGAAGTGAGCAGGGTTCAGTGGTACATATCTGTAGTCCCAGCTACTTTGGAGGCTGAGGCAGGAGGATCTCTTGATCCCAGGAGTTCAGTGCCAGCCTGGGCAACATAGCAAGAATCCATCTCAAAAACAAAAACAAAACCAAAAAAACAGGCAGGGCTGGTGATATAGCTCAGTGATAGAGCACATTCCTTGCACTAGTGAGGCTCTGGGTTCCATCCCTGGTATCACCAAAAAAAAGGTTAGGGAAGAACACTTGCATTTCTGCTCAACAAACACCAGGAAGTGTCAAGCTTATCCCTGGTTTTGTTTTGGTTTCTTTTCAGAAACATCTGCAAAAACCATACCTGGAATTCTGGGTAAAAAAGCGTGCCAGAAATTTCACAGAGAAGTAAAGAAAGAAGGGGAGATTTGAACAAACATTTTCTTAGCATCTCCTTTGTTCCAAGCTCTAGGCCAGATACAGAGGGGACAGGAAGCACAGGGGCAGAGGAAGGGAGGAGGGAAATTACAGTTTATGAAGCCATGAGCATTTCTCCACAGGCAAGTGCTATTTGTACCTACTTCATGGAAAAGTTGGTAAATGTGGGGAAGTGGGAGGGTAAACCTCTTGGGAAACTGTGCATGGCCAGTGACATGGTTCAGAGTTTGCTGCAGGGCTGACCACCAAATTATTTCAACTCCCCTGAAGCTCCACAGGCTGAATGGTGGGGGTGAGAGTCAGGCGACAGCTGGTCTTCAGAATAACAGCCCAATGGCGCCCAAGGGCTTTTCAAGACAGCTGCAAGGTTACCTCAGCCCGGCTGTGAGCAGAGTCCTAGGGCTGCGGCCACATTTGCTCCCAGTTGGGAGGACAAATGTAGACATTCCCCAAACCCAGGCTAGGGAGCTGAGCTGTGGTGGGGAGAGGAGCAGAGACTGCTGCGGGGATGATGTCATCGGCTACAACTCACCCAATGTCTGAGAGAACTGGGTGGGGCTCAGACTAGGGGGGCAGTTTCCCGCTGGTGCCTTAGGCTGCCGGGGTTCCCACGGGACCTGGACTATAAGGCCGGGTGGGCTCTTTGGGGTGTTATCACAAGACACACAATCAGGTTCAAATCTCTGCTCTGTCACCTACCAGCTGTGGACCCTGTTTGGAGCTGCATGACCTCTCTAACTCTCCACTTTTCTTCCTGATAACAGAGGAATCATATCATTACCTGTTTTAAACCTTCCAGGCTGGTTGTGAGGTTTACATGAGCTAATGTGTAAACATTCAAAGGTGTCCAACTGTAATGACTCATCAACAACAGGTTCTCAGAGGTCTAGAGCAGGGAGGCCTGTAGAGTCTGCTCCTTTCTAGAACTTGAAAACAGAATCAGCAGGGGCCTGAATTCTCAGACACTCAGAACTTGGAATCAAGAAGATGCCTTCTCAACCTAATGGAAGATGAAAACACCCACTTTCCCCTAGGGATGCGTGGTGGCAATAAATTAATATCCTTAATTCATGAAGAGTTCATACAGAATGATAAGAAAACTCTTTAGGCCTCGATGGAAAAAAATAGAGCCCCCAAAGATGGAAGCAATGTAGACATTCCCCAAACCCAGGGTCTATGGATGAATGAAAGGAATACGCACAATGTTGCACGTACATACAGTGGATAGTTATTCAGCCTTAAAAAGGAAGGAAATTTTAGTACATGCTAGAACATGGATGAACCTTGAAGACATTTGGTAGGGGAATAACCTTGTCATAAAAGGGCAAATGTTGAGCCAAGTATGGAGGCACATGTCTGAAATCTCAGCCACTTGCGAGGCTGAGGCAGGAGAATTGCTAATTCGAGACCAGTTTCAGCAATTTAGTGAGACCCTGACTCAAAATTAAAAAAAAATAAAAAACTGGCAATTCGTGGTAAAGCTCAGTGGCAAAGCTCTCCTAGGTTCAATCCCCAGTACTGGGGAAAGTGGGGGAAGCAGGGGGCAAATATTGTATAATTTCTCTTGAATGAGGATTATAGAGTTGCCTGATTCATAGGAAGTAGAGACTGACTGCCAGAGGCTGGGTTGAGAAGGAGGTGAGGAGATCGTGTTTTTAATGTGTACCAGTGTCAATGGAGGAAGATGAAAAGGTTTTGGAGATGGATGGCAGTGACATGAATGTACTCATTGCCACCACAGAACTGTGCACCTTGAATGGTTAAAATGGTAAATTATGTTATATAGGTTTATCACAATAAAAAGATCACAAAAAGACAACTTGCAAAAGAAGAAATGCAGAGGGGATAAATATTTGAAAAAAACATTCAAGCTCGCTAATAATTTAAGAAATGCAAATTGAAGTCCCTGCAAAATGTCATTTTCCTCTTCCCTAGATAGCAAAGACATTTTGAAATGCAAATACCCAATGCTGGTGAGGATGCTCTCACCCAGCAATAATGGAACATAAATTGGTGCGACCTTTTCAGGAAAAGCCCAGGGCACACCGTTTTTCTTCTCCCTGACTGAGGTCCAAAGGGTCCTTCTTCCTCATGCTGTTTCCTTGCCAGATTTCATCACACTCCAACTTTGATTTTCCATGGCTCTTCCCCCCAAGGGTCTCATATCCTGCCACCTACATCCTGCTCAGCAAACCACAGCTAAGTTGATGAAGGCAGAATCTAGAGGGAACAGCTCAGACCTAACCTCTCCACAGACAAGGGCCCTGGGAGGTTTAGTGGACAGGAAAGGGGGGAAGGGGAATGGGCAGGAAGACTGTTGTTCAAGAAGAAGAAGAATGAGACAAACCACAGGCAAGGCTTTTGCAGACAGCCTCTCTTCGACTCCATTCTTGCCAAACACAATCTGTCAGGAGAAAGCAAGGGGAAGGGATGTGGATGAGCACAGGTGTGCAGCTGGCATTGTCATGGCAGAGAGAGAGGGGAGGCCAGGAAAGGAGCCAGAGAGGCAGCAAGAGGCCCAGGCACTAGCAATCTTTGACAAGAATGAGGAGTAAGCAAAGGCTTTTGTCTTCCCTGCTCTGAAAAATACACTGCACAGGCACCAGGCAGAAGAATCTTCCTGGCAACTGGGGAGAAGCAGCACAGAGCAACCAGCATCCATGATCTCAGGGTGGGGCCCAGGGTTCTGCATCAGGAGCAACCTCAAATCTGTTAATGGTGGCTTGGTACAGAGGTCCTGGGGTCACAATCTTGGGCAGAGCAGGGTGCACAGACAAGACAGACAGTTCTGAATCCAGGGCAGAGGAGGGAATTAACTGCCCGTGTGAGGCCTCTAGGGGCCCCTGTGGAGCCCCCTTTGCAGCAAAGTCTCAAGTCCCAAGAACTCACACTTGTTGGCTGAGGCAAAGCTCAGACCTCTAAACGTGAATTCTTTCCCTGTTTAGAATCAATGTGAGAATGAGAGAGAAACGTGTGAGGGCTGCAAGAAACACCGGATGTTTCCTGCTGAATCCATCTTGGTTTCCTGCCTGAGTGGGGCCAGCCCCAGGCAGATAGAAGTACTAGGAGTGCTTCCACTTTCTCTGCCCCTCCCATCCCATCTTCTAGAAACCTCCAAATGATTCTTGCTATTTCCTTCATTCTACCCCACTGCCTCACATGTGGAACACGTATAAACACATAAATTGAGCAAGAATTATACCACTTGTAGTAACGGTGAAATAATTATTATGCTCACAGAATTGAAGACTTGTGAACTCAATGGGTTAAACTATCCCTGAAAAACCTCGGATTTGACCTGTTCAAGTGCTAACTTCAGACTCAGCAACCACCAGAGAAGAGGCCTGTAGTCACAAATTTGGAAGAAGGATCTCAGTGAACACTCTTCTTTCCCTCAAGAGGAGACATCTGGACTCTCAGGTAAAGCTGACCATGGCCACTAATGCAATGTCCTGTAGACAGGAAAGGTCTGTCATTCATTCCTCCTCCTAGGCCCTTGACACCTTTCCCTGTCCATTTCTTTTTGCTTGTTAGTTCATCTTCAATTGCCAAAAAAAATAAAATAAAATAAATGCCTTGAAATTCTCTGACCTTTCTCCACAACCACTACCCTACCACTGTTCTTTCATGCTTCAGGGGGACTTTGATTTGCAGGAAGGAGGAAAAGACTTGGCCCCAGAGGAGAGTCTGCCAAGTTAAGCACAGGAAATTGCCCCTGATCCAAGAGGAGCACAGGAGCTTTTGACATCATTCCCATGTCAGAGACTGGGCAGGGGTCAGGGTTTGCAAAAAGGAGGGCCCAGGGAGATACCATCTGACCACTGAAGATAGAGAGCCAAGCATTAAGAGGTAAGGCTGAGAGACAGAAAAATGTTAAGCCCTTTCCCTAGGTTCAAAGACCAACTGCCCGAATTTGGGCTGGCAGAGTCCTGGCTTAACTGCAGTTTCCATGTTCCTATAAAAGTACAGTAATGACACAGCTGACATATAAAAAAGGAACATTCTGAGCCAGGTGCCTGTAATCCCAGCAACTCGGAAAGCTGAGGCAGAAGGATTGCAAGTTTGAGGCCAGACTCCGTTGTAACTTAGTGAGGCCCTAAGCAACTTGGTGAGATCTTGTCTCAAAATAAAAAGTAAAAATAAAACAGGCTGGGGATGTTGAAGTCAGTGGTAAAGCACCGGGTTTCAATCCCAAGTATGAAAAAAAATAAAAGAAAAAGAAAAAAGAAACATTCTCTTTTAAGAGCATAGCTTTTAGCTATAATAGTAAGTATTAGGTGCAGATATCAGAAAATAGAAATCTATGTTCTAAACTGCTCAGACAACATTGGGGATACTGTATTTTACATGTGCTTATTTCAGAGGACTGATGACAAGCTAGCAATTGTCCTATAAAGAGGACAAGAATGAGTTAACGAACTATGACACATAAGAAAAGGTAAAAGGCACTATCAGTAGACACAGAGGACTAAAGAATGATGTGAAATGTCACGGTTCTAAGGGTTCTTCATCCAGTGGGCCTCTAGTGTCACACAGGTCAGCATTAGAGACCTGCAGACTCCTGGATCATGACATCATGGGATTTGAGAGTTGCAAAGAACATTACATGAAATCAGCTCTACTTTTATTTTATGGATGAGAAAAGTAAGCCCAGAGATTTTAAGTGAGTGACCTGGTCACAAAGCTAGCACAACCAAGACTAGAATTTGGTCCCTAATTTTTACTTCAAGTGCCTTCCACCATAAGAGCCTTTTAGCCTTCAGGGTTGCTGTGAATAATAGCAAGGAAGTCAACACACTGCGCACTGATTCAAAGGGCAATACAAGAGTCAGTGGTGAAATGTGACTGAAGTGGGAGTGGATTTCTGTTAAGTCTAAGAAAAGAGCTTCCCCACATTCAAATCTGGCCAGTCCTGGAATCATCTGCCCTGGGAGGTGACAAGTAAGTGTTCAGGAAGAGGAAGGGAAAGGGTTCAGTGAGATGGGAGACTATTTTACCTACTAAGATTCCATGATTCCTACATGGAAAAGTACTACAAGGATGGAAGAAGAATGTACAATTAGAGACCAAGACAGTAATAAGTGTGCAAGTTAGAAAGGCAACCCAGGACAGTAGCATCTAGCCTCT
Source organism: Callospermophilus lateralis (assembly GCF_048772815.1). Lineage (NCBI taxonomy): Eukaryota > Metazoa > Chordata > Mammalia > Rodentia > Sciuridae > Callospermophilus > Callospermophilus lateralis. The sequence goes on from NC_135317.1 coordinate 70,257,659, forward strand.
GTTCCCTGTGACCTCATCTTCTAGGCTTAAGGGCTCCAGCTTCTCAAGTAAGTAAAGAAAAATTCTGAAGTCAGAATTGTCTCAAAATAAACAGTAAAAATAAACCAGAAACAGGACTGTTTAAGAGAACGGAGCATGGGTAATTTTGACACTCATGCGGACAGGTTCTAGGTGGGCATACTGGAGATCTCCTTGACCAGAAGAGTAATAAAATACTCCAACTGATGCTGCAGGAAGTTTAGAGGCCCTGTCACACCCCCAAGGGCACACAGCCTTCTAGCCTGCAGGCTCACATGCTCAGCTGTCACCAAATTCTATCAGATGGCCCTCTAGGACTCTGGTCTGGTATACCTTGACCTACTCAAGAATCTTCTCAGCCATACCAGTGTCCCCAAGATCCAGGGGAAACTATCTACCATAGTAACTCCCAAGCTCTGCAGCATTTCTCTCCAGTTTCATTTTGGTATTTTATATAATGCTGTTACTCCCACCAGGGAACATCTTCCTCCCTCTGACACAATATCCTTGGCCCTCAAGCCCAGTCAGCTCACTCCTGAGCCTCTTTCTTTATCCAGTGAGACTAATTCATCATGTGTACTGGAAAGTCCCTTTTAAGCCACAGCCAAAACTCTTCCTTTTATTTTTTTCTTGGAGTCCAGATAAGCTGGAAAGAGACAGTTCATTGTTTTGCAAGTTTCAGAGGTGAAAGTCACTGTCATTAAAAAAAAAAAAAAAAAAAAAAAAAAATTGGCAAAAAGTCTAGAAATGATTCACACTGAGAAGTCTGACTGGTTGATTGCAAATTCATTCACAGCTTAATAAATCATTTGCTGGGGGTGGGGGGCTGGGAGGATGGGGGAAGAAGCGAGAAACTCCAAAGAGGACAAGTAGAGTGGTATCCTTGGGGTCTATGCATTTTTGGCATCGCTGGTGTTACCTGGTGGCGCTAGTCTTTGCTGAAGGGGGATGGACATGGGACTGAGTACATAACAGTTTGGAGATTCAGAGAAACCTTGCCACAATCCTATCATATAGTTCCAGGATGGTGCTCCCTGTACCCGTCCCTCCCCCATTTCTAAGGCTTCCAAGGCAAACATGACAATTAGGAAAAGGGCTGACAAGAGCAATTGGGAGGAGGGAGTTTGTAGCAGGACCAATGACATGGAGATTGACTCTATTTGCTCTCTTCTGGTTGAAATGGTCCCATCACTGCCCATCCCACTCTCTCCGGCGAAGCCACTGACCTTTGCCAAGAAGGCGGCGTTCCTGATAGCGCCCACCATTTCTCCCCCCTTGGGGTGCACCTTGGCCACGTGCATCCACATGCGCTCCCAGGTGTGGCTGTCGATCGGGAAGCCGCTCTTGTTAACGTGAAACATCACCCCACCGTCTTTGTCCTCCTCCTCCGAGCCCCCGCTGGTGGCGAGGCTCACGGGCCGTGCGTGGCTGCTCCGGGACCGGGTGCCTTTGGAGCCTTTGGGGTGGGGGCAGCGGAGAGTGTCGGCCGCGGAGCCGGTCATGGTGGGGAGAGGGCGGGGGACGAGGTGTAGGGGGTGCTCGGCAGCGGCAGCAGCGGGGGGCGTGTGCGCGCGGGCGCGGCGCGGGGATCAGCGCCCCGCGGGGGTGGCCTTTTCCATGCCTCTCTCTGCGGCAGGACGCGCCAAGGGGTAGCGGCGGCGAGAGCTCCGCGGAGGCGGCCGGGCTCCCGGCTTACGGGCCGTGCCTGAAATCAGTGGAGACAGCAGACACCACGGCTAAGTGGACATCCAGAGGAACCGAGTGGGAGCCCTGGAGTGTCTCCACGTCACCTCCCGCTGCCCCTTGCACGCTGACAAGACCCCCCCCTTCCCCCAAGGAATTGAATACGAGCTTTCAGCCTTCCGATTACACAGAAAGGCAGCTTGAATTTGCCACAAAGCTTCACACACACCTAAACACCAGGGTGTGGGGGAAACGAGGAGCATGGGGGATGCGGAGTGGACCGTGTAGGCAGAAGAAAGACAGCCCGTGGAGCGTGAAGACACAGGAGGTCCCCGCAAGGCTCCACTCATTCCTGGGTCCCCAGTAGTGGACGAACGACGAGCCGAGCCCAAACGTGCCGACACGTGAGCGCCCAGGGCTAACGCCAGGGCGCTGCAGCAGCCTCCGCCTGCAAAGGCAGCCCCGCTTCTTCCAGGAAACCCTCCCGGATCCCGGCAAGAGAAGGGGCGCCCTTAGCCCTCTGTTCCAATGGAAAGAGCTGCATCCGCCTCCCGCACCCCAAATTCCAGCGCCAGGCACCTGGAGCGACTGACCGCAGGCGGGGCTCGGAAAGGGCGCGCGGCGCTCCGGGACCTACCTCGGGACAGTGGGCTTCATTGCTGCAGAGCCTCTCCGGGCGGCGGGGGCTGCTGCTTCGGCGCCTGCTGCCGAGCCTGGGACTGGGGCTGCTGGGGCTGCTGGGGCTGCTGCGGTCGTCGCCTCATTCCATGTCCCATTCTCGAATGTTATTCTGTGACATATAACCGAGTCACCCGGGCAGCCGCCGATGTTCCGAATGCGTCCATTGGCCACCGCAACAAAGAGGGGCGGGTCCCGGGCTCGGGACTCTACAACCCGGAGCTCGGCGACGCTCTGATTGGCTCCAGTGCTTCTCAGGCGGGAGGAAAGCGGAGTAAGGGAAGCTGGGCTGCCACGCGAAATCCGATCTCTCTAGTGTCCGGGAGCCCCGCGGGGCTGGAGCATTTGTCCACGGAACTTAAGATTTAGTTTCGGGTAAGGTGAGGGTTTGCAACTGTGGGAAGCATAGGAGAAGCAAAACCTCCCGAAATAGAGAAGCGACCCTGGGGTAGAGAAAGGGTTGTAGGAACAGTATTCCCTGAAAAAGGCTGGACAGTCTACTGCCCCTACCAGGGATGATGGGTGATTCCGGAAGGAGCTCTTTATATGTATGCACAATATTCAATATTTTTTTAAAAGCGCTACAAATTTCTCCCGAATTAACAAATGAGCACAGCTTTGGGTTTTCTGTTATTAGTGATAATTATAAAGTCCCTATAAAACGCAAGTTGATATGGGACTTTAAGGCCCAGGATGTCAGCCAGGCCCCCACTGTTCTGCCACAGCTACTTGGTTAGAGAAGGGGATGGAGAGATCCTTCAAAACCAGGGTGAAGTGGGAGGCCCTCCCACACTCCCACACTCCCGGCTGAAACACCTTTTCCTTAAGGTGATTCTCATTCTCTCATTCATTCTCTTTCTCCGCTCTTTCCCTCTCTCCCTGTCAGAAAGAAAGGAATAAGATGAGGTGGGAAAAGGACCAGATTTACTGATCTATGGGACGGTTCTAGGTCCAGGTTTGTCTTTTTAAGCTGAGTGACCCTAGACAAGTCACTTTCCTGCTCGCTTTCTGAAAAGAAGAGAGCAGATTTCTCACCCTCCCAGAGTTCTGGCTCTCAGGTTCTTTGGTTCCAGAACTTGCTCTTTGTGGACACTTAGGAACCTGGCTGTAATTCCTTTCTCTTTGAACTCCAGGCCAGGATGCCAGTTTTGAGAGTGAAGCAGTAATGGCAATGGGATTGTGAAGGAACACTGACAGGGGATCCATTTTAAGGATGCTTAACCCTATAAGTGACTGGCGGGTGGGGACTGGGTCTTTGATGGTGAGATATGGGTGTCAGCAGAGGCCTCTGGGGAGTGGCTGAGAGCCAGGACTGGGGTGAAGAGACCTGAATTCTGGACCTAGCCCTGACCTAGCCCTGAGACAAAGACCGTGCCCTAGGACTTTCCAGACTCAATAATGACAGTGATGACTTAGGCCCATACAGACAAAGGAAATGGGTCAGTTTAAGAAATATAATTCAAGTGGAACAGACACACCTGAAAAAAAAATCAGGAAATTGAAATAAAATCATCCTCTCACCTTATAATTGCCTCAGTTTTCGTTGCACTGTTAAAGGAAAACATGCCTCAGAGAGTACTCAATTTTCTCCTGTTGAACATCCTTCCTTCTTTATGCATTCATTTCTCAAACCATACCCCTCTCCAGAAGACTAGAATTTTTAGGATGAGCCTAACCTATATAACCTATATGAGCCTATATTCAGAGCCTAACCAGATCAATCAGTGAACATCAAACAGCACAGGTCGCCTTCCTGGGAAACACTTTCTCCAAGCAGGAGCTAATGACCACAACTACTAAGCCAGGGCCTGTATCCTGCCAAAGGGGGTACAGATCATCTTTCTGCCTCAAAGCACCTTGGATTTTCTGACAGCTGACAGGGAGAGCATTTATTGTTAGCCTCTAATATTCCGGTCATGTGTTTTCTTCTTTCCCATGGGTGGGATGGGTGGAGAGCCAAGGGCCTAAGCATATGAAGGCAGTTGTGAGACTTGAGATTTTTTACTTTTCCAACATGGTGGCATGGAGGTGGATTGTGCTGTCCCAGGAAAGGCACTGTGAGTCAGGACTCCTGTTCAGAGTTCCTTTGCACTTGAGAGTTGCACTAGATTACATCCAATTTTTTTCATTTCTTTGGGTATTTGATTAACAGGACACTCAAGTGAACCCAGGCCATATTGATTTAGGGGTTTTGAAAATTCCAATGGTTAGCTTGGCACAACTATGTATATACACGGTGGGATGAGACCAATTTGTGACACCTGGGTAACTAGATGCTCAACCTCTAAGAGCACAGTCACTTCCATTCATTGGCACAGTGACTGGTAGAGCAGAGAAGCGCAGTGGAAAGGTTTGGAATGAGAAGAGCTGCTGATACGTCTCAGTATCAGTTTCTGGAATCACAAAGATAAGACAAAATCCTATCCAGATGGATCGTATTTCTAGCCCTACCACTTGTGAATGGTGTGATTTTGGATAAGCTACTTAATGTCTTAGTTTTATTTTCCTCAAAAGTAGGTATCATACTACTCTAAAGGGGAATTTTGAGGATTCAGAGAGGCAAGGTATGTGAAAACACACGCAATGCAGATCAGAGATATTGGTTGGGCCTTCATCTGAATCCAAGACTGCTGCAGAAACAGATTTGGAGACATCTGTTCCCAGCATGTTTCATTGTCCGAGAGTCAAGAAGAGAAGTCATATCCCTTGCCAGGGAAAGGGACATACATTGAAAAGAAGCCATAGCTGTATGAAGAGGGGAAGGAAAAAGCTAGGGGGAGAAGGAGGAACTTTGGCACACAGGAACCAGCAGCTTCTTTCTGCCTCTGTTGGCAACAAAGAAGAAGATCCACCCAGTTATGGGTGGGATTGTGTCGCCCTCCCCCACAAAATTCTTACATTGGAGTTCTAACCTCTAGCAACTCAGAATGAGACCTTATTTGGAAATACTGTCACTGCACATGTAATTAGTTAAGATGAGGTCATCCTGGAGAGCTTCTAGTCCAATATAACTGATGTCTTTATAAAAAGGGAAGTTTTGGACTCAGAGACAGACATGTGCATAGAAGAAAATACCATGTGAGTATGGGGGTCCTGCTGCCACAGCCAAAGAACTCCCCAAAGCCAGGAGAAAGGCCAGGAGCAGATGCTTCCCTAGTGCCTTCTGAGGGAACATGGCCCTGCTGATGCCTTGATATCAGACTTTTCAGCTCCAGAAATATGAGACCGCCAATTTCTGTTTATACCACTCTGTTTGTGGCACTTTGTTCTGGCAACTTTAGCAAACAAATAGGCACCCCAAATGGAGCTTATGTCCATGGATTCAACCCAAGTGTTCAGGGTCTATGATCAGTCTGATGAGGGAAGTTATCACTCTGCTGAAGTAGTGACTTTTCACTAAATATCAACAATAATATTCTGTAAGCCATGAGATTTAACAACCTTGGTCTTATTCTATGACAGCAGAAGAAAACACCAAATAAGGGGACTATACCTCTTTCTGGGGTCAGGGGAGTTCCTGGAAAATAGAGAAGGTTCTTCAACTCTCACTTCCCTCAAAGAATATTTTCTGTATGTTCCATGACAGTCTGTGAACCACATGAATTGTCATTTATTTATACACTGTTTTATATCATTCCCTAATGGTTTTGGATATAGGTCTTGCCATATAAATTACAAAAAAGGAAATAACATTTATCCAGTACTTAATTTATGCAAAGCACAATTAAGCACTTCATTTGTATTATGTTACTTAATGCCTACAAGAAATCAGTGATAATAACTCTTAAATTAAGGAAAGTTTAAGTGATTTGCCTAAGGTCCAACCAGCAGAAGGAAGTGCTATGGTTTGGAACTCAAGTGTCCCACAAAGGTCCATGTGTTAAAGGCGTGATGCCCAGTTTGGTGCTACTGGGAGGTGGTGGAACCTTCTAGAAGTGGAGCCTCATGGGAGGTTTTAGGTCATTGGGAGCATGCTCTCAAAAGGGATTATAGGACCCCAGTATTCTTTTTCTCTCTTTTGCTCCCCAGCCATGAGGGGGGTAAGTGATTTTTGCTTTGCCTTGATTTGCTGTCGCCCCACCAGAGACCTAAAAGCAAAGTGTTCGCTCAATTCGGGACTGTAAGACAAAACTGTAAGGCAAAATAAACCTTTCTCTTTATAAGTTGATTATCTCAGGAACTTGTTATAGTTGATGAAAAGCTAACACAAAAATAATTTGTCTATTTGAGCCTCTGTTGTGAATGGAAAAACACATCATAATAAGAAAGGATACTCCAAGAATTTATAACCACATATCTGTTCTTGCAATGACCTTAAACTGAACATAGAATTCAGAAAAACTCAAGCTGAAAAATAGATCTGCATGGTGCCAGGTTGACAATGTCCTTGGAGGCCCTGAAGCAGCAAATACACATCTTCTCTGGAGAAATCATTCTCAACCCCAGCCCACCAGTAATCCTAAAGGACTCAGGCAAACAAAAACCCATGTTTAAAAACTACCAAGTCACAAGGAAACAAGCCTCCAAACCAAAGAGTCAGCATAAATAACTAGAGTTAAACCTCTAAGAACATTATACTGAAATCGTATGCAGAATATAAAATGTTTAAAATTTTTACAAAACTAAAAAGAGGAGCCAAATGGGATGGTGCATGCCTGTAATCCCAGTGATTTGGGATGTTGAGACAGGAGGATTGCAATTCCAAGGCCAACCTCAGCAACTTAATGAGGCCCTTTGCAATTTGGTAAGACCCTGTTTCAAAATAAAAAAATTTTTTTAAAAAGTCTGGGAATGTGACCCAGTGATAAAGCCCCCCATCCCTTGGGTTAAATCTCTAGTACCAAAAAATATTATAAGTTTATTAGATTGTGTATAACTAATTATGTATAATTGCTATAACAATTATTTCCAACAAGATATTTTTTGATTACACTGGGAAGGTGAATAAGTTGGTGGGCAAATTTTCTATACTTAGTCATTCAGAGACTCACTGACAGGCTCTTCCATATTTAGCACATGGCTCTTCAGATTTCCCTGATTATCATCTTTATTTCAGCCATTAGAAGGGGAAAAAGGAAGAGAAGTATGTACAGGAAGTTTCTTATAGTCCAGACATATATATGATGCATATAAAATAAACAATTGTAAAATAAAATCAAAACCATGGGCTCGGGGTGTGGCTCAGTGGTAGAGTGCTTGCCTAGCATGTGTGAAGCACTGGGTTTGATTCTCAGCACCACATATAAATAAATAAAATAAAGGTCCATTGACAATTTAAAAATGAATAAATAAATAAATAAATAAATAAAACCAAAACCAAATCTGTGTGAGACAACCAAGGCAATATGAGTATGGAACTGGGCATTCAAATCATATTAAAGAATTGTCATTTCATTCGTATGGGATAGTGACATTTTGTTAGGTTTGATAGGGGTATGTACAAATCTTATTGGAGATGCATAATAGAGTATAGATGAAGTGATACAATGTTTAGGATCTGCTTTACAACAAACAACAAGGTAAGAAAAATCTGCGAAGTGTTCATAATTGTTGAGCTGAAAGATGAGTACAGGGAGTCATGAAATGATTTTCTCAATTTTTATGTTTGAAATTTTACATATAAAGCAAAGACATGCTCTGAATTAATAGCCTATTAATAGATGTATTTAATACATCTCATGTCCCACCTAACATTCTCTAGAACTTGCCTTTCTCCTAAAATCAATAGCTGCCATCATGTCAGCCAAATTTGTGCATTCTGCCACCTGGGGCTGATGAGACACTTGCCCAGAAGTTCTGAGCTCTCCCTTTTGTCTGTTATTGCACAGCTGGACCGGCCAGCTGCATGTCTGGATCCTCCATTACTGCTAGACTTGGATGACATGCCACCCTGAGGAAGTGGGATCTGCTCTCTGAGCAACCATCACAGGTGTCGGCAGATGTAACCTAGGGAATCATTCAATACAGAAGGCATTTTGACTATGAGAAACAGGAGATGGGAGGGAATTGGGAGGATAAATTATTTCTTCTTCCCTTTGAGAGACTGTTCTAAGTGATGGTTTTCCAATACCTGTCTGAGATGTCCGGCATGGCTGAGCAGATGTGCCTACTGAGCAATGTGCCATGGCTCTCTGCAGCTGGTTGTGAAGTAACTGCATAAAACACCACCTGCATTGCTTCTTATCCTAGCCAACCTCATTTCCCTGTTCACTCATTCTTGAAGTCTCCCCAATCTGCATTTAATCTCTCCTTCCGTTTCTGTTTCTTAGGGAAACAGAGCTCAGACAACTGGTTGCACAAGTAGTTCTAAAAATCAAATCTTCAAAATGGATTGGGGGTTGTTTTGCCCTCCTATCTGAAACCAATACAGACTCCTTTGCTAATAATAAGAGGGAGGGTAATAACCCTAATGTCTAGTCACCTGTTAATAGGTATATCTGACCCATTTCCTGTCCCACCTCACATTCTCTGGCACCACAGATAAACTGGAGTTGAGAGCATTAGGATCACGTCACATTGCATTTCATTAGTTTGGAAACAGAGGTCATTAGAAGGTGCCAGAGAAGCTTCTCACCAAGATGGTGCCTAAAGTGAAGAAGGAAGTTCCTGCCCATCCCCCAAAGCTGAAGCCAAAGCAAATACTCTGAAGGTCAAGGCAATGCTGAAAGGGGTCTATAACCTCATACAAAAAGAATCTACACATATCCACCTCTGGAAGCCCAAGACACTGAGACTCTTATGTTGTCCAAATATCCACAGAAGATCATCCCCAGGAGAGACAAACTTCACCACCATGCCATCATCTAGTTCCCAAACCATGACTGTGCCAGCAAGAAGACAGAACCCAAGAGCACACCTGTGTTCATTGTGGATGTCAAGGCCAACAGGCACCACAACAAGCAGGCTGTGAAGAAGCTCTTTGACACTGATGTGCCCCAGGTTAACACCCTAATCAGGATTGATGGAGAGAAGGCATGGGTCTGAATAACTCCTGATTATCACACTTTGGCTATTGCCAACAAGATTGGGATCATCTGAACTGAATCCAGCTGGCTAATCCTATTATATATCTTTTTCAAAATAAAAAAAAAAAAGAGGGTACTAGAGTCCTGGAAAACAGAAAATGACAAGGTCAGAGCAGTTAATGATCAACTTATAAAATGATCTGAAAGCCAGAGAGCTTCTAGGGCAACTCCAAAGGACAGCCTGTTTCCTGTAGCCATAGGATAGACTCTTGACATCAAGCCCAAGACCTGATTACAGAGTAGCAGAACAGCAAAGCAGACTGAACACATGGCCCTGATAAACTGCCCCGTCAAAGTCACAGTCCTGATAGGGACAACAGGACCATAGAGTGGGAGGGGGATATCTGGATGGATAAACATTTTGCAACTTCACATCTTCTGAATCCTCTGGGTCAGTGAAGACCCCCTGCTCCATTGTGTGTTCTCCTCCAGGCCTGGCCTCACCAACTGCTGCCTCCATCAGTATCCACAGTCAGGTTGTAGCACTGCACTGGAAAAGCAAAGCCCTGCTCCAAAGAGGGAGATCATAGGACTTGTTGGGGCAGAAACTGTGGAAACATGCATGGGAGTGGGCCTTGGGGATGTTATATTTTATGTCAGGGACAGTGAGGCAGAAAGCTCAATTGGGAGGATTCACTGATTGGGAATACTCATACAAAATTGAGCACCTACTGTTAGCAAGGATGCCTGGGGTTTGTTCTGATAGTTTGCTGGGATGGCAGTTTGAATACTGATCTCAATTATGGCAAAAAGAAAAGTGGAGTAGTCAGGCTTAAAAGGGTTGAAAGAATTCAGAAGACTCAGGAAGAAATAGGGTTTATTCTTAGGGTGATTCTATAGGATTCAAGAATTCACCAGCTCTCTAGTTCCTTGGGCCACCCCAGAGCACCCCCTTCACTAAAGTGAAAGTAAAAAAGAATGTGCTAACAAGAGAATTTTTTTTTTTTTTTGGTAGTATTGAGGATTGAACCCAAAGCCTTGCACATGTCAGCAAACATTCTACCACTGAGTAACATTCCAGCTCTATTGATTGATTGTTTTTTTTTTTTTTAACCTAGGATTGAACCCAGAGGCACTTAACCACTAAGCCACAGCCCCAGCCCTTTTTATTTTTTTTATTTTGAGACAGAGTCTCGCTAAGTTGCTTAGGGCCTCACTAAGTGGCTAAGGCTGGCATTGAACTTGCCAGCCTCCTGCCTCAGTATCCTGAGCCACTGGGATTATAGGCATGCTCTACTACTCCTAGTGTCCTTTTTATTTTGTGAGACAGGATCTTACTAAGTTGCCCAAGCTGACCTTAAACTTGTAATCCTCCTGCCTCAGCCTCTTGAGTTGCTGGGATTATAGGTGTGCTCCACCATACCTGATAGTGAGGAAGATTTTTTAGGAGTTGGTAATGGCTAGAGTTGATGGTATGGGGAAGGTTGCTGTGAAACTGAGCCCCTTGCTATTAGTGGAGATGATTTTTTTTAAATCCCAAAATTACAGAGGCCAGAGGGAGCATTTAACCATAAAGAATAAGGTGGAGATCCTTTCCACAGTAGACAGCAAGGTGGAGGGGAAATCAGGACGATTCTGTGCAGGGTTAATATATCACGCTCTTCCTAAGAGAAGGATGACTATGGAATTTATTGTCCCAATCAGGATACTTCTGAGAGTGAAGACAGATGCTAGGAATGTTACATGGGGACAGTGGGTAAACACCAGGGCTGTCTCTGTCAAATTGATATCTAGGGCCACCCCATCAAGGGGTGAGATAGAAACACATACACTGATATAAACATAATAAATGGGTTTGCCTTCTCTGCCCATAGAACTTCAGCCAGTACCACCATCTGAGAGCTTATGAAATGCCTTCTCTACTGGCATGTTACCCTGATCAACACTTTCTGAGAACAATGTATGATGAAAGAGGGGGCAACAGTGGGCTCATGACCATGAACTACTGGTCTTACTATACCCACATACCCCAAAGCAGCTGATCTGTTAATATGGGAACACCTATTGGAACTCAGGTAAGGCAAAGCTAGGGGACAATACCTTGAGGCACAGAATTCCAGGTTATAATGCACTTTGAACTAATGACCTACACATGGTCCTAATCTTCAATAGCTGAAAAGAATGAATCCAGAAACCCAGGGATGGGAGTGGAAGTGACTCCTTTTACTTTAACACTCAGTGACCACTTAAGGAATTTGTGCTTTTTGTCCCTGAAACTTTGGTCTCTGTTATGTTATGATTCTGGTTTCCCGGGAGGTATCTCTGCCAGGGAACACAGTCAGATTCCACTGACCCAGAAGCTGTGACTACTGCCTTGCTGCTTTGGTAGCTTCAGGCCAGTGGGCATACTGGTAAAGTATGATAATTAAATCTCCTTGAGAAGCCTGGACTATTTCTACTGGATTGCAGAGAGCTCAGGTGATTCAGTGGAATCTCTCTCAATGCTTCGATACCTGATGCAATAATTTGGCAATGATGGCAATTACAACTTGATAAGGACAATTCAACCAAGAGCTTAAGACCTCACTTCACCCTAAAGTATGAGGATCATCTAGATTGGCAATGAATCTAGATAAACCAGTTGAAATGTTGGACAAGAGTTGGGGAAGTCCAGAATGGATAATGGAGAAGGTAGAAGATGAATATCAATGACAATCTCCAGATCAGGCCCCAGAGCTTGAATCAAGCCTTTTGTAGCTTCATTCATTAGTTTTTTCCATGAAGTCTTCTGGGAGATTGCAACTGGCCAACACCTTGAAAGGATCTTTGTAACTGAATAGGTTTGTATTTACTCCCCTGGAATAGAGGTGAGGGTGGTTTACTTAAAAAAAAAAAGGCAAAGAGAATGGGGGCTCCATATTCTAATATGGGAGCCATGTAATGGAAGGCCACACTTTTCTGCCTTTACCAGAATCAGTTAGCTTAATTGTCCACAGGGCTTCAACCAGCACTACTACTGAAGGCTATAGAATGTCTTATCCACTAACATGTTACCCCACACAACTTTTCTGGTTGTTGAATGGTAGGTCATATTGGACATATTGGTGAATGGGAAGGTCGTATTGGACATATATTAAGATGCCTTCTCAGATTCCCTCATATTCTCTGCTGTTGCCATCAAACAGTCCCACACAGTTCCACTGCCTCAGCCCTTTCCTTCCACTACTGTTGTATAGCCAAAGTGACCAGTTATTGGATGTATTCTGTGGCCCCTCCTGCCGCTTTCAGACTTGGGTGGAACACCATACAACGTCATGTGAAATTTGGCTTCTGAAAGAGAACAAATAGGATGAGTGATATAATCCAGAAGCATAAGGGTTAACTTCCTCTGGGGTAATCAATAGGAAATAGGAGATGGGTGGTTTCTGAGGATAAATTCTCTCCTTTGCCTCCATTGTTGGGTTTCTGTATGGCACAGTTTCTCCACAGAGCTGTCCAAAGACTTGCAACATGGCCAGGTGTTCATGCCTGCCAGGAAAACTGCAGTGTCTTTTTAAGGCTTATTATAAAGCAGAGGCCAGGGTAGAAACCTACCCCTTTGCTTTGCTGTCCAGCCCCTTGTCTGACTTCTTTATTTTTCTTATTCCTGCAATAAAGCATCAGCACCTTAATCCTTGCTTCAGGCTCTGTTTTTAGTGGTCCTCCTATTTTATATCACCTAGGGTAGTCACTGAATGGCAATCTGTAGTGGATCTAGGGTGAGGTCTGAGATTCTGCATTTCTTTCTTTTTCTTTCTTTCTTTTTCTTTTCTTTTCTTTTCTTTTTTTTTTTTTTTTTTTTTTTTTTTTTTTGTTGTTGTGTGGTTCTGGGGATTGAACCCAAGGCCTTGTGCATGCGAGGCAAGCACTCTACCAACTGAGCTATATCCCCAATCCCTGAGGTTCTGCATTTCTAATGAACTCCCCCTGATCCTGCTAGTTGAGGATTACACTTTGGGAAGCAAGTTTTGGAAACCTATGTTAAGACATAACCTTAAGAAAAAAAACAAGTTGAAAATGTATGGGTGAATTAATTTTCTAAATATGAAAATGATATGTAAAAGTTTTATAGGAGAGTATAGCAAAATGGCTCAGGATGTTGGAAAATTGATGAGATAGAATTTCTCACAATGAGCACCGAAGCTGACTCTGGTTGTCCAAGAAGAGAAAAGCACTTATTAAAGGATGTTGAATAGTTCACAGAATTGTTGGGAGGACTGGAGAACTAGGCTTAAGGCTAAGCTTCCAAGGTCAGTATGCAGAAACATGTTCCAGAATCGGACTGATGAGGAATTTCTCCTCCTGCCTTTAATGCTAGCCCATACAGCTTACATTGCCTCCCATGTGACTTTGGAGGCTCTTGATACCACCTCCAATTCCATTTCTGTGTAGATTTCAACCTAACACATTCAGTGAATTCTGAAATCCAGTTTATTCGAACATCACTCACTCTTACTAGAAAAATGGATGCTTAGTGCAGAGCCTATTTCCTCCTACCATTTGTTCTGAACCAATGTCTCACCTGCATGATTGGTGAAATCCTTTCCAGAGTCTACAAGCCTAAGAATCAGGATCATTGGCACATAGGGGTGGGAGATATGAGTGCCTCAATTCCAGCAGAGAAATCAGTCTCACCTACCTCTACCTTTTGGCTCTATTCAGGCTTTCAATGTATTGGATGATGCCCCCCCTACACACACACACACACACACACACACACACACACACAAACAAACACACACACTGGAAAGGGCCATCTGCTTTATTCAGCTCACCAGTTCAAATGTTAATTTCTCCTGTAACACCTTCACAGACATACCAGATATAATATTTTACCAGCTATCTGGGCAACTCTTAGCCCAGTCAAGTTGACACATAAAATTGACAATCAGAGCCTGGTGCAGGGGCACACACTTATAATCCCAGCAACTAGGTAGACTAAGGCAGGAGGATTGCAAGTTTGAGGCCAGTCTCAGCAACTTAGAAAAACCTTGTCTCAAAATAAAGAGCTGAGGGTATAGCTCTGTGATTAAGCACCCCTGGGTTTAATACCTGGTACCTCCCTTCCAAATTAACAATGACAATTATAGTCAGAAAGCAACTGCTCAAAAAAAAGTGATGAGGGAATTTCACAAGGATACATGGATGAAGAGGTAGCTTCAAGGGCTCCTACTGGGGGCTGGGGATGTGGCTCAAGTGGTAGCGCGCTCGCCTGCCATGCATGCGAACCGGGTTCGATCCTCAGCACCATATACAAACAAAGATGTTGTGTCCGCGGAAAACTAAAAAAATAAATATTAAAACTCTCTCTTTAAAAAAAAAAAAAAAAGGGGCTCCTACTGGTCAAGGGTCAATTTCAGTACAAAAATAATTAACTTCAGTAACTGGAGAAAAATGTGAATCCATGAGTCTATGTTAGATTATAAATAAAGAAAAGGGAGACTCATGCTCACAGTGTAAGGGCAATGTGCAGAGTGCTAGAGTTAGAGAATCATCATTTGGCAGCCATCACAGTAAAGACTACTTCAGCCAGGAACATAAGTGGATGTTAAATCCAGGCAGAAATTTTTATGAGAAGTAGGATATGCATGGTTTTAAAGTGCCTCCTTCCAGATTTATTATCAGTTGCAAGGAGGAATGTAGTAACTATTTGGTAGCAAATTTACAACACCTTGACCAGCTGATTAAAATTAACATCCCCCATGATGGACAGATGGACATCACAGGTCTTCTGAAGTGATATCCTGAGAAGGACACAACATCTCCTATTCAGTATTTTGGCTTAGAATTCATAACACGAATCTAATTATGATGAAACACCAGACCAATCCAAACTAAGAAAGTTCAATTAAAAAAAAAACTGAATAACTTTCAAACTGTGAATGCAATAAAAAACAAAAACTATAGAAATGTTCCAGATCAAAAAAGACTAAAAAGACACCACCACAGTAGAACATGATAGATGATAAAGAGGCTAGATCTTGACCTGGGAAGAGAGACAGGTGGTATGAATGATATCACTGGATCAATTGATGAAATTGAAATATAGATGTTAGATTGAAATACTGTATCTATGTTACTTCACTGAAAATATTAATTGCATACTGGGATGTAAGAGAGAATAGCCTTGGTTTTAGGAACTATACACTAAAGTATATAAAAGAAAAGATCATAATATTTGCAATTGGGTAAAAGGCATATGGGTGTCCTTTGCACTAATTTTACTTTTGCCACTTTTCTGTCAGTTTAAAATTATTTACAAATAAAAAAATTTAAAAGGAAGGGAATAGATAGCCAGAAAACATAATAAAAATCCACTACAATAACCCTGTGAGCTAGATATTATTATTTTCATTTTACAAAGGAAGAAACTGAGGTTTAAAAAGGCTATGTAACTTGTGTAAGGAGATAAAACTAGTAAGTTGTCAGAAGTGGGGACTGAATCTAGATTCCCTTAATCCGATTCTTTTCTTTTCCCTTTCCTTTTTTAATAAGCAAGAACAATGAGGACTTAAATAGTAATTGCAGACACTTCTCGGACATCCCTACGATCTAGGAGTTACTGCCCTGTTGCTTCAAGCTTTTACCTTCCAGGAATGGACCTGGAAACACAGATTCACTGACTTCTCTAACCTAGACCATGTAGAGGGCATGCTGGAGAAGAGAGAGCATGGAAGAGAATTAATGACCAAGACTAGGGACAAGGACAAAAGTAAGGTCCAAATAATCTACTGGCAACAGCTTGTGCCCTGGATAATGGTCCTTCCTGAAGGTTCAGGGTGCTGAGGTGCTTTGAGGACATTTGGCTAGAGGGAGCAGAAATTTAAGACTTTCTTGGATGACAGCTCCCTTTTGCTCAGAGAAGAGGATCATCTGCTGTAAAATGACTGCCTTTTCCTACAATGGCAGCCTATGAGAAGCCTGTTGTTCCCCTCCTGACGGTGTCCTTGCAGGCTCTTGCAACCCCAGAAGCTCCCCAACTCACCCTGGGCTTAAGTAAATCCATCATAAATGGAAAACGTTAAGTTAAAAATGCAGTTAATAGGATCGGGGTTGTAGCTCAGTGGTACAGTGCTTGCCTGACGTGTGTGAGGCCCTGGGTTCCATCCCCAGCACAACCCCACTCCTCCCCTCAAAAAAAATAAATAAATAAATTTAATGCACTAACCTACCTTACTCTCTAACTTAGCCTAGTCTGTCTTAAATGTGCTGAGGACACGTTCATTAGCCTACAATAGGACAAAATCACCTAACACAAATACCATTTTATAATATAAAATATAAAGTGTTGACTATCTCATATAATTTATACTGTCCTTCCACTGTAGAGTATTGATTGTTTACTTTTGTGATCAGCCGCCTGGGAACTGTGGCTCACTGTACTGCCCAGCATCACAAGAAAATATTGCATCATTAGTCTGGGGAAAGAGCAACATTCAAATTTCAAGGTTTGGATTCTACCGAATGCATATCACTTTTGCACCCTCTTAGAGTTGGAAAATTATAGGTTGAACCATGTAAGTTGCAGATCATCTCTACTTGAATTTGGTCTCTGCAGGGCTTTTTAAAATCAATTTTCCACTGGGTGCAGTGGTGCACACCTGTAATCCCAGCAGCTTGGGAGGCTGAGGCAGAAGGATTGCAAGTTCAAAGCCAGCCAGCCTCAGCAACTGAGTGAGGCCCTAAGCAACTCAGTGAGATCTTGTCTCTAAATAAAATATTTAAAAAGGGGGTGGGGCAGGAGATGTGGCTCAGTGATTAAGGCCCCTGGGTTCAATCCCTGGTACCAAAACAAAACAAAACAAAACAAAAAACCAAAACAAACAAACAAAAAATGATTCACATAGAGAGGAACAGTGGTTGAGATGACTTGGAATAACCCAGGTTGTGTAGGGGAGCTCCCCTTCTGGCTTCCCAGCACTTTAGGAAGACAAAAATGAAGTGAGCTTAGCAATAAAGCATCTATGTCTCAGAGGAAAATGGAAACACGCTGAACAGACCTGTCTTGTTGGATGGACAGACCTATAGTAGTTGCAATGGAAGTGCACGACTGGGATCATATGGGAGCTGCATCAGGGAGTTTCTGAAGGTCCAGGAAGCCATCTGATGTGAAGGGAACTCCACCTGCTAATCTTAGTGCTGCCTAGACCATCCTGGATGGGGGTTAGCACTCCCTATGTGTTTGGTGAATGCCACAGGATGTGTCTTATGAATATTCATGGGATTGGAGCTGAATACTCTTTCATGAGCAGGATGGGGGGGTGTTGAGAGCCACAGCCGAAGGGGCCCCAGCAAACTTCCAGCTGCCAGTTGATGATTGGCTCACAGCGGCCCCAGCAAACTTCTAGCTGCCAACTGATTGGCTCCTCTGCGGTGATGCTCATTGGGCTGTTTCCCTGCCCTTTCAGACCACAGAGCTGCTCATTGGGGCACTTTTTTTGGCTCTGCCCATGTGACCCAGCCAATCAGCCTCAAGAGCAGGAGGTGTTGGGGAGGGGGAGAGGCTTGTGGGAAGCCGGTGGTGGCAGTTGGGCTCTGAAGGTTTTTCCTGAGGAGCTGTTTTGTTTGGCGTGTGTGGTTTTAAAAATAAAGTTTGTTTCTTTTGACAAGTGGCTCCTGAATTGTGCCCAGCCAGACTGCGGCAGGGGGTGCACACCCATTTTGCCTGAAGAGCTTTCTGGGTTCAGTCTTTTCCACTTTCCCCCAGAAAGCAAGATACCAGACTTTTCTGTGTCAGTCAGGGATCAAGAAGAAAATATGTGGAACTTGTGAGAAAGTGGAGCGAAATGAATTTTTGAAGGGACTATTAACAGAGGTGTGGGCAGGATTGATGGACCTGTCCCATCAGGCACGATAACATTTCCAGGACTAGCAAGCTGTTACCACCAACTGAGGAAATGAAAGTGAGGACAGGAGCCCATGGACCACTGAAGCAATATTTGGGGGACAGAGAAAGTAGATTTGGGGGGCAAACATAGACTGCCTAGTGCACCATCAATCTTCAGGGTGCTGACACATGCCCCCTTCTGGGGAATACATGGAGGTGAAAGGGAAAAGCAGATAAGATGTAACAAGAACCTTGAACAAGGGGGAAAGAAGACATGCGGTCAGACCATCAGCATAAGCACATTCAGAGACCAACTATCCCTCCTGGATGTGTTGACTAGACACTTGAGCCCGTGGTTGTATAGGGATGTGGCTCAACTTTCTTCCTGATGCTCCCTGAATACCCTATTTGAGGAAAGGAGTCAGAAACATACCAACAGTTCTTCCTTTCTTAACTGTAATACTTTCCTAGGTCTAATGCAAGATGGCAGCTGTTCGGGAGCGGAGCAGGTCCCCATAACAAACATCTATTGGCAGAGAGAGTACTATAAAAATCTGAAGAGGAGCCCTATACCCTCGTCATCATCATCAGCATCATATATT
Source organism: Callospermophilus lateralis (assembly GCF_048772815.1). Classification (NCBI taxonomy): domain Eukaryota; kingdom Metazoa; phylum Chordata; class Mammalia; order Rodentia; family Sciuridae; genus Callospermophilus; species Callospermophilus lateralis. Next base: position 70,276,471 of record NC_135317.1, read on the forward strand.
GTTGCTACACTCTTGACGCTGCTCTGAGTGCTTTTCATGCATCCATTCCCTCCTTCCAGGGCCAGTTTAGGAAATAAGCACCACTGTGGACTGAGTGTTTGTGATTCCCACAGCTCCAGTGTGGCTGCATTTGGAGATGAGGCCCCTAAAGAAGTAATTAAAATAAAATGGAGTCATAAAGGTGGGGTTCTGATCGGATAGGATTGGTTCCCTTGCTTGCACAATCTCCCCTTGAAGTTCACACACCAATGAGAGGGCCATGTAAAGCGGGTGACTCTCTTTTTGCAAGCCAGGAAGAGAGCCTTCCCAAGAATCCAAATTGGTTGGCAGTTTGGTTATAGAGGGCTACCCTGCAGAACTCTGGAGCTAGGTGTTTGTTGTACAAGTCACCCAGTCTGTGGGTTTTGTTGTGGCAGCCCAGGCAGACAACCGCAAGCACTAGTCAATATTCTCATTTTACAGATGAGGAAATGGCAGCACAGGGAAGCTAGGCAGCTTGCTCAAGATCCCCCTTTTGCCTGTGTCTTTGGTCTCCTTGCTTCTCAGGGTCCTGCTTTTCTAACAGGAAGCAGGTGGGTGGAAATAGATTAAGGGTCATAAGCACAAATGTCAAGGGAGACAGACAGATGACAGGAACAGGTGAAGGTGACTGAGAGGAGACTGGCAAAGGGAGCGAGCAGGCTCCCCTAGGGAAGGGGCCGTCAGCTTCCTCCAATTGTTGGCCAAGTGGTCAGTGTTCTCAGATCTACAGTTTTTCAAGATAAACTTGGAAGACTAAATCTTGTTGGGAAATGTTCTGGTCTTTGAAATATTGGCAGTAAATTCCATCATGAAACACTGGACGACCCTCTTCAGACATATCTATAGTGATGTTTGGCAAGCTGTGTAGGGTCATCCTCTCTGGCCTGGATGATTTTTCCAACTCTGTACTTCTGGCCATGATCTTCTGACTTGGGCAGCATTGTTATATGCAGGCTCTAAGCCCCTGACCTTCAGGAAAATGAGCCCCCAAATCACCTAGAATTATTTGAAGATAAAATCAGTGCAAACAGTAGACCCACTCAGCCAGGTTTTTCTAAATCTATTCCCTCTTTTGAATATTGGTCCAGTTACACACACCTCACAGAAGTTCTGTACAGATTAAATGAGATGGTGCAATTGGTAAATAATGAATTAGCTTTGTGCACAGCCCCTGCTATGTATCAGAGACACTGTGTTCATGCTTTCCACACATCATGAGGTATCTCAACATTAAGTGTTTGAGCTCCTTCTGTATACAGGACTGAAGGTTCCACTGGCTGTCACATGCTTGAATTAGAAATGACTGGCAAGGTTCTAGAAGGTAGCAGAGGATGCTCTGTGGAGTCCAGGGCCACAGCTGGAGGGTGGAGAAGGGTCAGGAGCGATTGGGAGCAGCAGTGATTTCACCCCTGGAAGACAGGAAGGAACAAAACGGCCTCCTGTGCTCACAAGGGATTGGGAGGCATAGTAAAGAGAAGGGTTGGTAATACTGCCCTGAAAGTTCTATGCCAAGCATAGGAGTGTGAAAATTCTAAGGTGTCCATTGTTAGCTGGGGCTAAGGAGGGTTAAAACTCTCCAGACAGCCTATCCTAAACTACTCTCAGTGAGGCTCCCAGCACGGGCTTTTATTTACTGCACTGCTGATTAAGGGACTGTTTATCTGCTCTGGATCATCTTTCTCCAAGCCTTTATTAGTATGTTTTTTTGGCCGCTAGTGATTTTTTTAAACAAATGAAAGCAGATTATTTGTGTTCCAAGGCCATGACTCAAGTTCCGCTGTTTGCCAGCTGTGGGGAAGACACAGCAGGGTCCTCTGGGGCCAGCCCTTCCCCTTCAGAGCTGGAGGGGACTCACTAGTCAGGAGAAGGAAGGAGGAGGAGGCAACAATTCACTTATTTCCACATCTTGCTGGGGGGCCACTCAGCCAGGCAGGGATGATCTGCAGAGGACTAACCAGGAGTGGGTGGAAGGCCAGTGGAAGAGGAGGAAGGAAAATCAGAAACAAACTGGCAAGGGACAGACAGACAGCAAAAAGAGGCATCAAGGGAGGCGCACTGAGGTCTTCCCAGGAAACGGAACCAATCAGCGCCCATGTCTGTAACAGGAGGCTGGCACAGAGCAGGTGGGGATGGGAGAGGAGCTGTGTTCTCATCTGCATTAAATCTAAGTCCACTCGGCAGATAAAGGGAATGTGGAAAGGGTATGACCTTAGGAAGAACTTTCTGCTCCTCCCTTCCAAAAACACCAGGTGCCCCTCAAATGCATTTTCTAAACAGATGATGGAGATGCATTTTGAGTGGAGAAGAGGGCTCAATGAAGTTGGGTCTTCGTTCTTCACTATATGGTCCCTCCTCTCTCTGAGGTTGGTATATAAAATGAGAGGGTTGGATTAGATCCCTATTTCTAAATCCTGGGCACACACACTAAAGACACCTGAGGAGCTAAAAATTCTGATGCCAGGCTGCCACCCAGACCAACTAAATCAGAATCTTTAAAAGTGGGGTGCGCACACTAGGGAACTATACACTGTCAGGTCTGAGACCCTCAGAACTAGATGGTTTCCAAAGGTCTTGATCAGTCCTGACATTCATTTAAGTCTTTACTGAAAAGAGAGGTTTGATTGGCAGGTAGTCCTCAGTAGAAGCAAGGCATGGACCAGGTGACTTTTTGAGAGTTCCATTGTTTATAAAATCAATGATTTGAGACCCCAAGTGGCAGGATCCCACTTCCAAGACCAGATCTTGCTGATGTTTATCCTTATTAATTAATTCCACAAATATTTTTTACTGAGCATCCACTATGTGCCTGGCACTGTTATTGGTGCTAAGGATCCACAGAGCACAAGTCAAACACCCTCCAGTGCTCCACTCTTGGAAGAGACCTGAAGCCAGGAGTCTGAAGAGGAGGGTACAAGCTGGAGCAGAGTAAAGGGAAGGGATGGTTGGGAATCCATGGAATTCATAGATTTACGTCCCCAGCCTCCTGGAGGGACTGTGGATGTGACCTTGTTGCATTCATTCCATGTTCCTCTCTCCTTCTCCTTCAACTCTGGGGTCTTAACTATCTGGATTTAGCAAACAATCCCATTCTGTCCCATTCTCTCAAGTAGAACTCGTGTCTTTTCGACTGAATCATGAACTGCTCCCAGCTGACTGCCCTTGAGTCTTTGGCAAGCAGATAGTGTAGCTTAGAGACAAGAGAGGGCTGGCTTTAAATTCTGGCTCTGCCTTTACTAGAGTCTATCAGTGACCTTGAACACAACACTTGACCTTCCTCGGACCTGCACCTTCACAAGAGGGACTATAATAGTTCCCCCTTTTACTGCCTTTTAGAGTATTGTGGAGGAGTAAACAAATTAATGAAAACAAAGCAGTTAATGAACATTCCTTTGGCATTGGCTATTATAACCTGGAGCAGATGCTCAATATGAAGAAGATCACACAGAGATCAGTCTAAATCCAGATGTTAAATCTGAGGAAGCTCATGGAGGAACCTGCAAGTGTATGGCAGTGTCCCTTATTTCTCATTTCTCATCAGAGCAGGTGTCAGATGTATTAGTGAGGGTGGTGGCAGATGCTGTAACAGGTAGGTCCCAAAACTCAGTGTCTTCATTCAATAGGGGCTCATTCTTCTCTCAGGTTAAAGTCTGCAGGGCCTGGGGATGGAGTGCCTTGTCCCATGCAGCCATCTAGGGTACCAGAGGCACCATCATCTCCAAAGTGTGCCTCCCAAGGCAGTCCAGGATTTGCACATTAAATGGAACATGAAATGAGAGAGACCAAGGTAGCTTTTGTGACCAGATTTCAAAAGGTACCACTTCTACCCACATTTAGCTGTCCAGAGCTCAGTTGTGTCCTGCAGGCACCTGGGAAAGGTGCCCAGGAGGAGTGCAGGTGGGGCCTCCAGCACCCAGCCTCCAGGGTCTTCTTAGCTGGGAATGCTTCAGCTCCCTATTGTTAACACTCAGCACTCACAGTGGCTATCTTGTCTAGGACAGACATGGGGGCTCACGTCTCTGTCCCCTTCCTCTCTGACCTTCTCCAGTTGCTTTTCTCTTCTTCCTGTTCTCTCCAATGGCACCTTCTCTGTATTGAGCTCCTGTTGTTTAAGAAAGGTTGATTGTTTGGCTCTTGAGGCCTTTGATGGAGAGTAGTGTCAGGATTTAGTGACAAGCGATGTTGGGGAAGGGGTCTGCTGGTACAGGAACATTCCAGAGAGGAGGGCTTGTGGCCATCTCTTCTTGTAAAGTTCAGGAGAGCACAATTCCAGTCTTTTGGGTCCTAGAAGAGTCTGAAGGGCTCTTTACAGAAGGATCTGGCACCTGTGGGATTCCCAGGGCAGATAGATGTCCAGCTTGCTGGGTGCTTATAGCCCCTGGCACTGTCCCCTGAACAGGAGCAACCATATTGTCTGGCAACTTGTTAGAAATGCAAATGTTCATCCACATCCCAGAGCTGATGAGTCAGAAACTCAGCTCAGAAAGGTTAGTAACCTCCCAAAGTCACACAGCTACTTAGAGATAGAACAAAGGTGTTTACTGTGCACTCAGGACAGTAGGAATGAAGCCCCAGCAGGAGGTGAGGTGAGGGAAGTGCTTCTCACTGCCACCTGGTGGCCCCAGAGGAAATAACACTGGAGGCTGGGGACAAACTTGGGGCTGAAGAGGCAGCATTGTTAGCATAGAAGATCAGGAAGCTAGTTCTGGAAGGCAATAGGATATCCTCAGTGTGCAGCATGAGAATAACCTAGGTTTGCCAATGGGTGGTTTTTAAGATTTGAACCAGAGTCCATCCCAGAGTCAAGCCCAAAGGCTGTTTTCAGAAGGGCAAAGGCACCTGTGTTTACATTTCATAGGGACCAGCACAGCTGGCTAGAAGCGGCTTCTGTGACAGGATCAGTGACCCCATTGGGCATTAGCTCCAACGTGCTGCCTCCATCCTCAAGGAAAGCCAGAAGAAGCAGAGTCCCCTCTTCCCTGGGAGAGCACAGGACTCCAGGTGGGATCCTGCCAATGAGCCACTGAGGCTCTGCGGCTCACCTTGGACCCTATCAGAGCAGATGTACCTTGGGTCAGGGAAGTAGAGGGAGAAGAGAAAATGAGATGATCCCTCAGGTCAAGCCCTCTCCCTCCTGAGTAATCAGGCAGTGCACAGAGAAGTCTGAGCTCAAGGAGAAGGGGATGTCCAGAGACAAAGGCCATTTGTCTTGTGACTTTCCCTCTTCTCTCAGACACAGCAAGGGGATAAGCACTCTTAGGGATTGGCTCTGTTTTTGCACTTTTAAAAATAATATTTTAAAAATATAACTTTTTAGTTATTGATAGACCTTTATTTTATTTATTTATATGTGGTGCTGAGAATCAAACCCAGTGCCTCACACATGCCACCCAAGTGTACTACCGCTGAGCCCCAGCCCCTGTTTTTGCATTTTTAGAGAAGGGTCTGGCACCTGTGGGATTCCCAAGGCAGACAGATGCCCAGCTTGCTAGGTCAGCTGATTGGTCCTGACAACTACTTGGCCTGTCCAAAGCACAGGAACCAGGACCTGCAAGGCATCCTGCTCTGTTGGGAATTCGCAGTCAACTTCTCATGTAATGCACTCGCTCCTGATTCCTAGCATGCAGGTGGTAAGACGGCTGAGAGGTTGGTAATGGGCCCAAAGTTGCCCCACTAGGAAGAGGCAGAGTAAACATGTAAGATCTATCACCAAAGCCTGTGCTCTGTCCCCCGCTCTCTGCTGCCCACTCCTCTCTTGCATGGCCACTCTGGGCTGGTTATCACTCTGGACAGTTACAGCTTTGAGGTCTGATGACAACAGAGAGAGCCTCCTTGCTTTTCCCCCATCCCTTTGCCTAGGTCCCCTTGATGGCTCAACAGCAGCTCTAACAAGGAAGGAGGCCTCAGCCACCTTAGGAGGCAGAGACACTGGCTGTGCCCCCAGGTCTGAGGGAATGAAAGGCCGCCCTCTCTCTGGACCAGGTATTCACCCCACCTTCAATGCTTTCCATCTGGGGATGGAGGAGACAGCCAAACAGCTGCTCAGTTCCTCCAGTGGTGGGACAGATGGGGTCCCTGGTGCAGCATAGAGCAGCTTCACTGCCAGGAACCCCAGATGTAGCTGTTCAGCCCAGCTGAGTCTGGGCTGCTGGTCTCCAGATGGCCCACTGTCTCCTGGGTGGACCATGTGGACCACAGCTATCACATGGTACCAATCACTCAAAACTAAGGGAGTTTTTAAAGATGAATTTGCTTCTGCAGACTTAAAAGTACAGAAGTCATTAAAATAAACATGAGAAAAGTAAACAGATCTAAAGTTGCAAACTTGATTCAACACAGAATTATCATCAAAGAGCCTAACATATATGCTCCTTCTGGATATCTGACTGAGGAGGAGGAGGTGGACTTTCTGCCAAACAATCCCAGGGGCTGACGACAAGCCAGAGCGTCTGCCTCTATACGCCTGGCATCTCTTCCCAGCCCCCATCACTGACCCAGATCTTCACTGTGAGGGTCCGAGGATGGGCACAGAAAAGGCAAATCCTCAAGGTAATCAGGGGCAGTTGCTCAGACAGACTAGCTTCAGAACACCTTCCTTTTTGAGGGTCACAAGACCCAGCACCATAGAGCAATCCTGGCAAGCATCTTAGGTACCAGGAGACAGAAGAACCAATGGCAGTTTCATGCCAGGTGTTTGGCAGCACCCAATTCCCCTCAGGCTGGTAATCAGTGCCAACTCCTCCTTGGAGTCACCCCCAGGGTCACAGGATAGACAAGGTCCACACTGCCTGCCTGAGGCTGGGGCTGCTGCCAGCTGCTCCCTGCTCAATGCTGCTCTGACCTTCCCTGTCCCAGAGACTCTCTCCTGCACTGGGAGCCCCAAGAGTGGGGCCCTAGTTCCAACTCCATTCTTTTCTGGTTATGCAACTTTTGGCAAGGCCAGGCCTGAGTTTACTCTCATGCCAGATGGTTGCGATTAGTAAAGCTCCAGAATGTTTTATGAGAGGCACTTGGGACACCCATGTGCTCTCAAAGAAGCAGTATAGAGTGCCAGGAAATGGTCCAGGAGCACAGACACACTGTTTTTAGTTAGATTATTAGGATAATTAGAGGTGCCATGAAGAACTGGGAGCCAGGCCATACTGAAGCCCCTCCCTGCTATTGGTTGGTGCTGCCACTGACTATGTGGGTCAAACCCACTTCCCCCATGGGGTTGGTTGCAGTGGTTAAATGAGAGAACATGGATGAAACCCTTTGGGAAGTGTAGTGCTCTCTGCAGACAGGGCACTTCATTATTCCCTCCTGCAGTAAGACCGAAGCCCTTTAGTTGGAAGCCTGACCTGCATTGCTTACTAATGGATTATTTCCATTCCCTGTGACCCCTTCTGCAGAAGAGCCACCAGTGAACACTTTCCTCAGCCCTGGAGGATGCTCCAGAGGGCTGTCTGGGGCTCCTTCCTAAGTCAAGGCCCTGGTTAATATGTCAGGTTCTCCAGAACATGTTCTTCTGAGACCCTCCCTCACTAGGCAGTTCTCTAAATAGGTGTTAAGAGCCTTCAAGTCTCTGGGGCTTCATTCTGGTGGGTCAGTGGTCCTCAAAAGATGGCCGCTAAGCTGGGCACAGCGGCACACGTCTGTAATCCCAGCAGCTTGGGAGGCTGAGTCAGGAGCATCATAGATTCAAAGCCAGCCTCAGCAATTTAGAGAGACTATAAGTAAACTAGTGAGACCCTGTCCCCCCAACACCCTCCCCCCCAAAAAAAAGAGAAAGAAAGAAAAGGACTGGGGATGTGGCTCAGTGATTAAGCACCCTTGGGTTCAATCCCTGGTAAAGAAAAAATAAAATAAAGATGGCCCTGCCTACCTGTGGTAGGAACACAAGGAAGGCTGGTGACAGATGAAATTCCAGGGTCTCTGCCTGGGTCTAGGGAATCCTTTTCTGCAGAATGGGTTTGGCAACTTGTATGTGTGTGTGTTGGGGGGTTGCATTTTTTTTTTTAAATCACAAGCACCTCTGGTTATTGTACACAATACATTTGAGTTTGGGGAAGGAATTATCAGGGGATCTGGTCCCCTACCCAGGAACGACTTCTTGACAAGTTCTCAAATTTTGGAGAATCTTGCCCATTTGGAAAGAGCTCACCTGTGACAAAGAAGCATCAAAGGCCAGCCACAACAATGCAGGAGGAAACCTGGGATAAAAAGGAGGACTGGGGAGCTGGATATGGCACACACCTGTGATCCCCGCTACTGGGGAGGCTGAGGCAGGAGGATGGCAAGTTCAAGACAGCCTGGGCAACTTAGCAGGACTCAGGCTTAAAATAAAATTTTAAAAGAGGGTTTGGGAGATTGCTTAGTGACAGTGAATTCCTAGATTCAACCCCTGATACCACCCACACATATAAGCATACACAAAATAACTGGGAAGATCAGGTTTAAATGCACATGGAGCTTTTGCTAAGGGCAGACATTTCTGTTTGGTAACATGTGGAAAACAAGAGGAGGTCTCACTAGGACAATGGATAGATGTCCCTGTCAATCAGTTCCAACATTACCCCTGCCATGTTCTCCTCTCACCCACTCCCTCCCACCACACATGCCCATCCCAGGAGTCACCCATGTGTCACAGCATACTCTACAGACCCTTTAAACTTCCATCTGTCCTCACTAGGCGATTCCAGCTAGCATCAGTCCTTGTTTGGTTCTGCAACTTCAACCTGCTGCCCAAAAGGTCAGATGTTTGTTAAATGAATAAACAAACCCCACAATTAACTTGTCAATTAACCCAGAGGAAGTTTTGAATTTGAAGAGATAATTTAAAGCCTGGCACGGTGGCTCACGCCTGTAATCCCAGCCTCTGGGGAGGCTGAGGCATGAGGATCACAAGTTCAAAACCAGATTCATCAACTTAGCAAGACCCTGTGTCAAAATAAAAAATAAAAGGGGCTGGGGATGCGGTTTAGTGATTATGTACCCCTAGGATCAATCTCTAGTACCAGAGAGAGAGAGAGAGAGAGAGAGAGAGAGAGAGAGGGAGAGGGAGATATCACTTAAAGAAGATAAAAGAGGTCTTTATCATACAATCTTCAAATGATACAGGGGAAACAAGCAGAGGAAGAGTGAGGGGGAACCCCTGATAGACAATTCTAGAAGTGAATAAATTAGGGTAGTCCTGTCCTGTGTGCGTGGGACCCAGGATAGCAGTCTTGGGGCCTCCATGTGATTCTTAGGGTACAGAAGTCAAGACTGGGTCTCCTTCCCTCCTTTACTCTCTCAGAGGAAAGAGTGCCCTGGTGGGTGCTTAGGAAATTTCCCCTGTTCAAAGTGGGGGGCTTCCTGTGCAGTTCCAGGCTGGGGCCTCTTCTCTCCTTTGCTCTTTCTTCTCCAAACCAGGCGAGGGTGTGGCTGGCTTCTTCCCTTCACCAGGCAGGGAACTGCTTTTCCCTAGAGGATGGTTCCTCCACCCGCTCCCTTCCACCCAGTGCCATCCTTTGCTTCTTTCTCAAACCCACCTTTTCCCTTTTCTGAATTGGTCCAGAAGAAAGGGGAGGGGAGGAAGATGGACACATAGTGGGGAAGAACCCAGCAGATGAGCCTCAGCCAGGCACACCAGGAGACAGCCTGCTCCTCTCGGGGTTGCCGCGGGGGCTGGAGTTGGTTTCCCCTCAGAAGCAGCTGCCAGTGGCTCACAAGGCGTGGAGACAGTTTGGCGGCTCCATCTGGGATCTTTCCTCACCAGTCACAGATGCACCCACAGGGATGGGAACTGTTGGGGTGTCTGAGAAACCAAATCTCTTCATTGTTCCTCTTTGTGGGGGAAATACAAAACCCACTCATCCTGATAAAGAACACCAGGTCATACATACCATCAGGCCAGTGGTGGTGCTTCTGGGGCTGCCAGGGGACCTGGGTCAGCGTAGCCAGCATGTGCTCTTGGACACCAGCGGGTGGCAGGGTGGGGCATGGCTGGGGGCAGCAACTTAGGGTGGGAAATCTGACAGTATGATCCCCAGGTCAGCAGCATCTGCCTGGGAACTTGTTACAAATACAAATTCTCCGGCCCCAGCCTAGACCTACAGAACCAGATCCTCAGAGTCCAGCACTCGATTTCATTAAACCTTCTGGGTGGTTCAGAGGCATCTGCACATTTGAGAACTCCTGGGCTTTGGTGTGGTGTGAGAGTGAGAGCTCAGCCTTGGGTAAGGAAGCAGGGCCCAGGGCCTCCAGCAGGGCAGCCCCAGGGGTTCACCCCAGTGTGTTGTGCCAATAGTCCCCTTCCTATGTGAAAATAATATCCTCTTCTCCCAGGGAATGACAAGGAGAAATACTGAGCAATGTCACCTACGGGGGCATGCTTTCAGTCTTCCCGGGCCAGGTCAGCATCCACCCCAGCCTGGAGAGCTTGTTTTCACGGATTCCCAAGTAACCTGGCTCTGAGGCTACCATCACAGTCCAGTCCTGTGCCAGCACGGGTCTGTCACATTCCAGCGTGGGTCCTCAATGGCTTGATCTTTGGTCAGCAGGGCTGGGACTAGAGAAAGCCGGTGGGCCCAGCTGAGGGTGTACTGTAAGCAAGTTCCTCCTCCTGTCACAACATGGCCAGGGGCACTGGAGGGGTTCCACAGAGGAGCAGCCAGTAAAAAACACCACACACTCTTCCATTCGCAGAAGCTGTGTCCTGTGCAAACTTCCATCTGGGTTAGGCTTGGTCACTGGGCTGTTTGCCACACTGATCATCCCATTATTTTGCTTGGATGTGACCTAGAAACCCAAAAGGTCATTGATAGCTAATGTTTCCCTCATGCTATGCTGCCCAGGTGGCGGGTGCAGGTGGCCACTCAGTTGTTTAACACAGTGTGTGTGTGTGTGTGTGTGTGTGTGTGTATGTGTGTTTTGAGGTCAAGGAAATGTCAGTTTATTTCAGCCATATCTCCCAAACCTGTTAGACATATGGATGGTCCCAAACACACACACATGGAACTGGCTCTAACTCAGTGGTTACTTCCACAAAGCATCTACAACCAAATACACACACACACACACACACACACATACACACACACACACACGCAAGTCAGACATGTCTCTTTTCCACAAGCCTCTGAAATTTCAACTACTCTGAAACAGTTCATTAAATGGCCAGTAGAGGGCATGCTCTCCCCATTTTTTGGAGTGGAAATGGCTCTCCCTGGCACTGTGCCTGACAGCGGCCAGATTTTTAGTGCTTAGGAAAAGGCAGATAGATGTATTTGTAGGTTATGAGGCACTAATGTAATGCAGAGTGACTTCAGGAACACAAAAAAGAACACTAACCTCATTCAGTTTCTTACTGGACAATTGAAGCTATTGTCTTTATTCATTTAGCCTAAACCAGTTTACAATGCAAATACAGTCAAGGTTACATTTGAGGCTGTTAACGGTCCTCATAACTCGTCAGATGGACGTTGAGGAAAGGTTTTGAAGAGCGAGGTGAAGGTGAGAGCGGGGGGTGAGCAGAGGCATAAGAGGCAAAAAAAAAAAAAAAAAAACAATGAACCTGGGGGCCTCCCGGCATTCCAGTCTTCTGCTCAACAGAAGAGAAAAGCCCTGCCTGCACCAACAAGAGCAGCCTGTGTGTCTGCTGGGCAGGAGGGGACCCCCCCTCCCCTTCTGTCCTCCCTGGGTTCCCATCTCATCTTGCACATGAACAAACACTGATCAAGCGCTGTGGACTAGAATGATTTGTTTTCTTCTCTTTCAGCATCTGAGAGAGGGACACTATTTTAATATCCTCTCCAAGGACAGCTTTTTAAATCCTACACTCAGGATTATGCAATGGAAAATTCTGTCCACCAATAAATCTGGTCCTAGCTGTCATGACCCAGAGCTTATTTGTCTCAGTTTGGGTGAAAATGGATTTTGAAGGATTCAGGATTTTTCACTGAAGAGAAATCCCTCTCTTATATTAGACTCAATTTTATGCTGCATGAAAATTCACTGTGCCAGTTCCTTGGCTTCGCTAATAAAACTACCCATAATTTTTCTGCTTTCTGTCCAATGGATTCCTTCTCTGTCTCCAGTAGCTCTTTATATTTCCTGTCTCCTCATTAGAGTCCTTTGATCCTTAACCCTCCCTTGGTCTTCCCTCTCACTTTTTTCCCACAGGCCAATCCATCCAGACAATGGCCAGTCTCCTCTCTCAAAGTGTGGTTATCCAAGTGTAAAAGACCACTCATGATTGCTATGTACTCTTGATGTACTAATCCCTCTATCATTACATACTGACCTTTTTGTCCCTTGATGCAGTTTTTTAAAATACTTTTATTTTTTTTTTTTTATGTGGTGCTGGGGAATGAACCCAGTGCCTCACACATACTAGGCAAGCGCTGTAACCACTGAGCCACAACCCCAGCCCCCCCCCCCCCCCCCCGCTTGATGCAGTTTTTGACTTAAAAGTCTACTTTTCTGTTTTCCATTCACACATTTTCCCCCCATTCCTTCCTTTTCAGTATGTGTATACCTAAAGGCGAAGTGATTCTCCTATAGGGGCAGATAGTTATTATTTTTTAATCCATTCATTCATTCTGTGACTTTTGATTGGAAAATTCAATCAGTTTACATTCAAAGTAACTACTTTAGGTGTCAACACTTACTATTGCCAGTTTGTTCGTTGATTTCTGGCATTTTGTAGATCCATTGTTACTTTCCTCTTTCCTTACTGCCTTTTTTAAAAATCTGATATTCTTCTTTAGTGGTATACTTTGATTTCCTTCTTTTTACCTGTTTTGTATCTACTATAGATTTTTGCTTTGAGGCCATCATGAGGTTTGAATAGAACATCTTACTGTTAAAGCATTCTACACACCACCGTGACATTATTAAGATATTCTGAACTAGACTCTATGTTCACCTTTACCAGTGAGTTTTATGTTTTCATGTGAGGGATTAGTTAGCATGCTTTTGTTTCAGCTTGAAGAATTCTCTTCAAGTTGAACTCCCTCAACTTTTACTGGGGATTTTCTTTCTTTCTTCTTTTAATTTCTCATTTATGAAGGATAGCTTTTCTGGGTGAAGTATTTTTTTTTTTAATTATTTTTGTAGTTCTAGATAGACAGCCTTGTTTCATTCTTATGTGGTGCTAAGGACCAAACCCAGTGCTTCACTCACACATGCTAGGCAAGTGCTCTGCCACTGAGCGACAGCCCTTCATCTTCAATACAGATGAAGTATTCTTAGTGAGCAGTTTTTGTTTGTTTTTTGTTTTTTTACTTTTCACATTTTCAAAGAACATCCCATTCTCTTGGCCTGCAAGGCTTCTGCTGAGAAATCTAACAGCCTCTGGAAGTTCCTTTGTCTGTGATTAGCCTCTTTTACTGTTTTTGAAATTCTTTTTAAAAGTTTGAGTACAATGTGTCTTGGCAAAGTCTTATTTGGGTTGAACCTGATTTCGGACTTTTAAGCTTCACATAGTTGGATGTCCATCTCTTTCACACTTGGAAAAATTTCAGACTTTTTTTCTTTAAATAATTAGCTTTCTGACCACTTTTCTTTCTTCACTCCTTTATAATTCCCCAAAAGGAAGAAAGAAAAAAAAAAAAAAGTCACCTTTCTTTAAGATGTTACATGAATCCTGTAGCTTCTTGCCATTGCTTTTCATGTTTTTGCTCTCTTTCTGCCTGGTCAAGTCTGTTGTTGACACTCACGACATTTTTCCTTTCATCTATTGTATTCATCAGTTGCAAAATTCTATTCTTTTTAATGATTTCTATCTGTGAAACATCTTGTTTAACTTATTCCATTTTAGACTTGAGTTGCATGTAGCTTTGCTGGAGTTTCCTTAAACAATTATTTTTCCCTGGGTTTAATCCCTAGCACTCTAAATAAATAAAGACAACTATTTTTGATTCCTAGTCAGGTAATTTATAAGCTTAATTTCTTTAGTTACTGAAATATTGTGTTCTTTTGAGATATCATGTTTCCCTGATTTTGGGGGAGGGGGGATTCCTTGAAGTCTTAGTTGTTGTCTCTGCATTTGAAGAGGTAATCACTCCTTCAGTCTTTACTATCTTGGGAGAGAAATGTCTTTACCAACCAGCCTGACTAGAGATTCTGTGACTCTTTCAGACATTTGCTAGGGATTTGCCTGCTCTACACCTATTCTCAAGGTTGTATGCTTTCCTTTAATCCTGCAAAGCCAGGCAAGGTGCTCAGAACTTCCTGTTTGTTTTCCCTATGGTGGCTCCTTAAAAATTTCAAGTGCCTTCTTCTTCCAATGCTGCAGAGCCGAGCCAGGACCTCAGAAGATACCTGCAGTCACTCTTTATAGGGGTATGTTCAGGGAGCCTTGGGAGAAGAGAGGGTGAGATATACACAGTATTTGGGGTGACCATAGTCTACATGGCAAGAGGGTGGTCCATAGCAAAGCCTCCCAAGTGGTTTGTGTGTATAGTGATTAATGTGCAGAGTGGTTAATGCAATCTCTGGCCTTTCTTCTTTGAGTCTGGCTTTTCCCAACACTGGCCCATATTAATCACCTCAGTCTTCTGGTTGGGACAAGAAATAATTAGCCCTCTTGGAAAGCATCCCATACAGCTGGGGGAAACAAAGTGTTCATGCTTTCATTTTCCTGAGAGAAATCCCAGAGTGACAGTTTCTCTTGGCACTGAGTTGTGCCACTTAGAGGATGTGGTCATGTGGCTAACGTGAAATTGTTCTTCTTACTTTCTTCAATGCATCTATTCTCAGATCTTTTGCTCAAACTCTGTTAAATCTCTACACTGAACTTTTGGACACCCACAAATTTACTCCTGTCCATGGGTAGTTATTGAAATCAATGCTTTTGCAGGAGGATGACAATAGAAAGTTCCTCTTCTGCCATCTTGCTGACCTCATTTTCTGAAGTTATTTGTAAATGAATAAAATCTGTTGGTTTGTTTTAGTCCTGAACTTGGAGGATTTTGTTTCCTCGTGTTCCATAAACTACCTCTTTCCCTCCTCAGTCCATCCTGAAATCTTATAATCCCTTTCCACTCCTTGTGAATAACTTAGCACCAGAACTTTTTTCCTAAAAAGGCAAACAACATTAACATTAAAAAAATAAATTTATTATGAGTCTGAAATAATGAAGAATAAGCAAACAGATAAACTGTACAAAGAGCAAAAATTAGAACATGAATAATGACATAAAACACAGGCATTCTTCTAGCTATTGCACACAAACATATTTTTACATGCAAATATATTTTCAAAAACATTTCTCCAACATTCTGAAAAGGCAAAAGCTATATTTGCAATATCTATAAACACCACAGCTTTTGAAACCATCAGTTTTTTCCTAAAATCATTTGATTGAAATTTATACAGATGATGATCACCTATTTCATTTTGCAAAATTATAACATTCGTTTGACACGTCTTAGAAATTTTCACTCAAAACACAGAAAAACTATCAATTCATTGTGGATTCTCTCACATCTTTTTTTGCCCCTTTTCTAAACAAGGAAAAAACATACAACACATACGTGCACACTTTTCAGAAAGAAAGTATTCCAACTTTTATCAATAATTTGTTCAAAACCTCAGGAACTCAGTAAATTTATTTTAAATACAGACAATTTCAAAATAGAAACAATTATTTGGGAGTGGGTAGCCTAAAATATTTTTGGCAATTTTAACCTATGATGTAAATATCAAAAGGAGCTACTGATCAGGCATATTCTGCCTGACCTACTGCAGACTGACTAAAGAGGCTAAAAAGAGATTTGAAAGTCCCTTGTTTCCACCAACAATCATCAAAGACATTTTTCTCTGGTTAGACTTGTTTTACTCCATGTTGAATGATATTTAATATTTAAAAAAGATCTTTGAAATCAAAGTGAGGGCTGGGGATGTGGCTCAATCGGTAACACACTCATCTGGCATGCACGGGGCGCTGGGTTCAATCCTCAGCACCACATAAAAATTAAAAAAAATAAAGATTTTTGTGTCCACTGAAAACTGAAAAATAAATATTAAAAAATTCTCTCTCTCTCTCTTCTCTCTCTCTTTAAAAAAAGAAAAGAAAAAAAAGAAAAAATCAAAGTGAATACATTCATTTCATGGATCAGGAAAATGCCACCCAGAGAGGTTAAACAACTTGTCCAGAGTGACAATGACAAACAGAAGCAGATCTGGGACACAGAACCAGAGTTTTTGATTCTTAGCTATGTTTTTTTGATAACACATTCTCTCGGGTCAGATTCCACACAATTCATAGTCATTTGATCACAGAGAACATAAACCAATGCATATGTTTCACTTAAATCAAAACTGCTATTCACTTCAAGCATATTCATCACATGATCAGCTTTTTTGTGTATATGGACATAATGTAAAAATTATGGTTAATAAATGGCATTACTGTAAAGACAGTCCCTATAAGCTTGAGTCAGGACATCAACAACATTTAAACTCTCACTGTAAACAAAACACAGTGGTAGGCACTGTGGAAACACATTTGGTCCTATTCTCCTTACCCTGAGCTTGTAAAAGAGCAGACTGTTTCAACAGAGTGATGACTACACACACTCTGTGATGAGAAAAGAATCCGCTCCTCAGCACATCAATAGAATGTGTGCCTGGGCACAGTATTCCTCAAAAGGAGAATGGTCATAAAAATGACACTGAAAAATTAGAGCTGTTAGCATCTAAGAGGTCTCCACTACATGGGGACACCCGGGCTATCTGAAGTTATTATAGATTTCCTTATCTTAGGAATCTTCAAGGCAAAAATATAGGATGTGATACAAGAAATCATGAGATAACCAGTAACACATATGATAACATTTTCTTGCTAGAAAGTTATATATTGAAAATAAGAAGAGAGTAAAAAAGGACACTGGGTATAAAACTACTCTGTTTCAAGGGATACTAAAAAATATAGTGTCAGCATTTATTCATGATAAGAAGGCAGCACAGAAAAGAACTCAATGTGCCTGTGTCTGAACTCCTTAGCTTAATTAGAGCATGATTCTTAGACCAAGGTTATGGTAGCATCTGCACACAGAACAGTTTTTATGGTCATTGACAGTTACTGTTACAACACACTTTATAACAATATAAGAAATGGGAAGAGATCTTAGCAGTCTTCTGGATGCCAGATCCCAATACTGTCCTTCAGTGGGTTAGGAGCATCATGTTGGTATATTGCATTCACTGTGGTGGCCCGGATAGCTGGTCAGCACAGTAGAAAGGTAGCTAGTTAGGAATAGATTGTGTATTTGGTCCCACTGAATAGTTTTTATATAAACTATATGTACATTTATATGCATTACGAGGACAAGACTCCCATATTATCATTTTAGAAAGTTTTCTAAGCTTCCATTTTTTATAAGAAAAACACTTTTGAAAGAATAAATGTTAAGAAGTTTACTTTCAGACATGATGTATGACTGAAAACGGACACTAGTTAGGTAAATGGTAGTGTTAAACATGATGCAGAGCAAAAATATTTTAAGCAAAATATTACTTAAATTAACCAGCAAAACAACAACCATTTGTTCACAGTTCATACAGTAATTTTCAAGTAAATATCCATTTCCACCACTAATAAACCCAGCTTTACTGTCCATATATCTTTCCAAAGATCATCAGGCTGTATCCCAATTTCTGAGGGACAGTAACTTTTTCTTTCAACTTCAAATTGATGATTCTGGCTGGTTGGATAATATAACCGTTTTTGGTTTTTGATCTACAGGACTATCAACTGGCACCTGTAAATAGAATCAGAATATAAAAAATGTATAGCACCTGGCATATGCTATTTTAGCAGATCAACAGTTAACTGTCTAAATAAAAATAGTTTCACACTTATTCTCTGTACACTCTTCTCTATAGTATAATCATAATGAATATTACTTACTGCTTTAATTTCAACATTCGTAATTCCTATATTTATGTTGTGTCTTCTCAGATCAGACTTGATTAATGCTGAAACAGAGAAGCATCAATGGAGTTACAACAAATTTTTTGTGGATATATTTTTCTTCAAGCAACACAGTCTTTTGGGGCATTATCAAAAAATTTAATACCTTAATTAATTATCAAAATATTTAGCCATAATAGTCAATAAAATCCTTGTATCCTGACAAAACAGCTAAGACTTTAACTTATTTAATAAGTCATTCATTAGTGAATAAAATATGGGATTTGAGGAACAAAAGATAAAAAGAACTTTCATTTTCCTAAAGGATTCTCTGAACTAAGGAAATATTGACATGTACATAACCATAACATTGCATGACTACTGTGATGTTGCAGAAACAAACAAGGGAGAGGGAAAGCACAGGAGAAAATGTTCCCACGTCAGTCCGAGGAAACCAGAAGGCCTGCCAGAGGCGACACCCTTGAATTATATCTTTGAAAATCAGCAGGAACTTGTCAAGCAGACAAGGGGGAGAGGAAGGCATAAAAGCAACAAAAATAAAGGGAGCAGGGCAGGAAGAGCACAGCCTATTCTGGACACCACAGGTAGTTTGGGATCACTGGGGAATCAAGCACAAGAGGGAGTGGGAGGATATGATAGGTGTCAGGTACACCGTGTGAAGAGCCCACATTCCATCTGAGCAGGGCAGTGGCACCACCAGACTGCATTAGGGAGCACAACGGGACAGCAACATGGAGGCTGTTATAATCAGCAACAAGATAAGAGGCAGGAAGCCAGCCAAGAGGTTAGCCGGCCGAGAGGAAAGAATGATAATATTAGGGATAGGTTAAAGAGACATTTTAGAAAAGAACAAGTAAGGGACTGGAGTTGTGGCTCAGTGGTAGAGCGCTTGCCTAGCATGCATGAGGCACTGGGTTCGATCCCCAGTACCACATAAAAAGAATTAACTAAACAAAATAAAGATATTGTAAAAGATAAAGAAAGAAAAGAACAAGTAAGATTTTTTTTTAAGACATAAAAAATGATGGTAAGGTGTGGGATTGAGTGACTTCAAAGTTTTCTTGCTTCTGTTATTAAATGAATGACAGCTGTAGTTATCGAAATTGAAAAATTAAAGAATCAGTGTGATAGGAAGAAGGTAAATTCAGTTCTGGGCAAGTTGAGTAGAAGATGTCCATGGTACGTCCAGGTCAGATGATGTGATTGGATGTGTTGACCTAAAATACAACAGAGGTCAGGGACTGAAGATGCAGATTTGTAAGTTACTAGTGTTACAGTGGTAGTAAAAGCCATGGACTAATCAAAAAGAATGTAAAATAAGAAAAAAGATAAAAGTATGTAATAGTTCATAATTTCACTAGTCAAAGTAGAAATAAAAGATGAAGGTAACATTATTTTATTTTCAGTGCTCTAAAAGTTAGCCCAATGCTTCCATTGATATCTTTCTGCATCAATTTACTTTTCATCTGTGTCTTTGTATTAAAAATGGATTTGCCAGGCACGGTTGGTACATGCCTGTAAAAAGTTCAAAATTCATGCAAAATCATCTCCACTTTAAGTGCATGTATGAAGACACAACTTTACTTTGTGTACAACCAGAGATATGAAAAACTGTGCTCTATATGTGTAATATGAATTATAATTCATTCTGCTATCATATATAACAAATTAAAGTTAAATACACACACACACACATATAATTACCTCCATTAGTTGAAATACATGTTTAAATGTTGTAAACTACAGTTGCCCTACTGTACTATGGAGCATTAGATGGAACTCTTCCGGTCCAGGTGCACCCCTGCACCTGTTAACCTCCTCCACCTATTTCAGCCCTCACAGCATCCATTATTCTATTTTCAGGGGGAGTACTGGGGATTGAATCCAGGGGCACTGGGCCACATTCCAGCCCTTTTTTTGTATTTTATCTAGAGATAGGGTCTCACTGAGTTGATTAGTACCTTGCTTTTGCTGAGGCTGGCTTTGAACTCGTGATCCTCCTGCCTCAGCCTCCCAATCTACTACTAATGAGATCAACTTTTTTAACTTCCACATGTGAGAGAACATGAGCTATCTGTCTCTCTGTGCCTGACTTACTTCACTTAAAAATGTCCTCCAGTTCCATCCATATTGCCACAAAAGAATTTCATTCTTTTTATTACTGAATAATATCCCACGTGGTATATCTGCCATATTTTCTTTATCTACTCATCTACGGTGGAGACCTAGGTTGATTCCATATCATGGGTACTGTGAATAGTGCTGTAATAAACCTACAGGTATTTTTTTTTTTTTTTGATGCACTGGTTTCCTTTCCTTTGGATATATACTCCGCAGCAGAACTGCTTAACAACATAGTAGTTCTATTTCTATTATTTTGAGGAATACCATACTGTTTTCCATAATTTAATTCTCACCAACAATGCTTGAGGGTTCTCTTTTCTCCACATCCTTGTCCACATTTTTTACTATTTTTTTTTTTTTTGCCATTATGATAAAAGCCACTCAACTGGGATGAGATGGCCTGTCATTTTGGTACTAACTCACATTTCCCTGCTGACCAGTACTGGGCATTTTTTCCATACACTTGGCCATTTGTATATCTTCTTTTGAGACATGTCTATTCTAATCATTTACCCATTTAAAAACTGGATTGTTATTGTGCTGTTGAATTTAGTTCCTTCTGCCCATTAATCCCTTGTCAGATCAACAGTGTGTAAATATCTTCCCCCATTCTGTAAGCACTGCTGGACAGGAAGCCTTTTAGTTGATGTGATCCCACCTGTCAATTCTTTTTATTTTGCTGCCTATGTTTTTGGGGTCATATCCAAAGAATCTTTGCCCAGACTAATGTGATAAAGTGTTTCCTTCTTATAGTTTCATATTTTGGGGTCTTAAATTTAAGACTTCAATCCACCTTTTGTTGATTTTTGTATATGGTGAGAGGATTCTACTGTCATTCTTCTGGATATGGACATTGTGTTTTCTCAACATTTATTGAAGAGACTTTCTTTTCTCCACTGTATGTTCCTACTCCCTTTGTTGAAATTCAGTTAGCTATAGATCACAGAATTACTTCTAGGTTCTCTATTCTGTTCCATGGTTTACGAGTCTATTTTTATGTCAGTACCCTGCTTAGTTTTCATTGCTTTGTAGAATGGTTTGAAGTCAGGTATCGAATGTCTCCAGTTTTGCTCTTTTTGTTCAGTATTGCCTTGGCTATTTAGGGTTCCATATGAATTTCAGAAGCATTTTTTTTCCTTCCACATTTCTGGGAAGAAAATCATTGGCAGTTTGATAGGTTGCATTAAATTCATAGATTTTTTGGATAGTTATAAACATTTTAACTTAACAATGTGAATTCTTCCAATCCGTGAACATCTCTGGGTTGTCTAATTGAACTTCCTTTGAGTTTCATGGATCTGGATGTCCATCTCTTTCCTAAGACTTAGTAAGTTTTTAGCGATTATTTTGTTAAATATGCTTCCTCGGCCCCTCTCCATTTCTCCAACCTCTGGCACTCCCATAATGGGGACATTTATTCACTTAACGGTAACCTATCAGTCCTGTGGGCTTCCTTGCCCTTTTTCATTCTTTTTGTTTTTCTGAATGAGTTAGTTTTAAAGGTCTAGCTTCATGTCTGGAAATTCCTTCTTCTGATTCATTTAGCCTATCAACTATATTTATTATTTCACCCACTGAATTATTTGGCTACAAGATTTCTGTTTAGTTCTTTTTTACAGTGTCTTTTTTGGTGAATTTCTCCTTCTATGAATGGTTTTCCTTATTTTATTGAACTGTTAGTTTGTATTCTCCCATTTCTCGCTCAGCTTCCTTCAGACCATTATTTTGAATTCCTTTTCAGACATTTTCATAAATTTCCTTGTCTTTGGGGTCTATTTACTAGAGAACTATTGTGCAAGGAACTATCAGGTTTCCTTGCTTCTCCGTGTTTCTTGTGTCCCCGTGTTTATATCTGTGCAACTAGCGCCATAGTCGCCGCCTCCAACTTTATGGAATCGTGTTGCTGTTAGGGAGAGGCTTTTTCATGTGGTGGATGCTATGGTTTCAATCGGGTGTGGTGTCAGCTTTGATTCTGGGCAGATTCGGTAGTGTTCTCTGTGCAGTTTCTTCAGCTGTAATCCTTGTCAGCCATGTCTGTGGTTCCGTATTGTGGCTGAGGCTGCAGGTGCTTATACTGTGGTAGTGTGGCAAGGTGCTGCGGTAGTGTGGTCAGGCTGGTATCTGCTCTTCAGTGGTTGGGCTGCCATCTGCCTGGTTGCTGGGCTGGGCATCAGTGCAGGCAGATGTGGGGGCTACAGGCTTTGTGTTGGCTTCTCTGTGCTGGTCTGTCTATTCCCTGGGGGATGGGGCACTGCATGGGTTCAGATGTCTGGGTCTTGGCACTGCTGTTGCCATGATGACCCCACAGTGCCAGCATGGTGGAATGACAGAGGAGTCTCAAGAACGGAGGTGTGCTATGGCGACTAACCCCCAGGGTGGGATGCACTCTAGCAGTGGGTCCAGGTTCAAGGTGGTGCCAAGTTGTAGCAGGGTAGATCATGGGGCTGGAAGGTGTACAACGCTGGCTCGAACCGTGTGGCAAGACGGCCACGTGAACTATGGCAACTCTAAACTCTGTTCAGAGTCTGTGAGGTCCGCAGGAGTCATTTGCAGGAACAATGGGGACCTATGGTTCTCGAGCTTATCTTTTCCCAATAAAGGTAAGTCCGTCCTGGCTCCAAGTCCATCTGGGCAGATAAGACAGGGTAAGGGAGGCAGGAGGCCGCGCTGTCCTCTTTCTCCCATTCCACAGTGACCCTCCACTGTGCTGCCACTTCAGAGCACTTCCTTAATCACTCCTGTGGGGTACAGCTGTTTATTATTTGCCATGGTCCTTATTTGTGAAGGGGATAAGTGATAGGCTACTCTACTTGCTAACAGGGTGACACAGATTTAAACACAGAAACATGGAAAAGTAAGGAAACGTGAAACCCTCAAGGATACAGAATATTCTCTAATAATAAACCTCAAAGAAAATGAAATTCATCAGTGTCTGAAAAGGAATTCAAAAGAACGATCTGAAGGAAGCTCAGAGAGAGAGATAAGAGAATACAAACAATTCGATAAAATCAGGAAAACAATTCATAACCTCAAGGAGGAAGTCAATAAAAGATCTATTTTGGTCTTTCTGCTTTTCAGTTTTGAAGGTGTATACTGACATATTCTCAAATCCAGAAATTCTTTCTTTAGCTATATCCAGTCTATGATAATCCCAGAGACATTCTTCACTCCGTCACCACGTTTTCAATCTCTAGCATATTTTGGTTTCTTAGAATGTCCTCCTTTGCGTTTATAATGCTCACCTGTTCTTGAAAGCTGTCAACTTCATCCATTGTGGTCTGTGGCATATCACTGATGTGTTTTAACCTCCCATTCTGATTAATTCCACATTCACACTGTATTTGAGTATGGCAATACTTGCTCTGTTTCTTCAAGTTGCTTTTTTTTGGTGGACGGGTAGCGGGGATCAAACTCAGGGGCACTCGACCACTGAGCCACATCCCCAGCCCTATTTTATATTTTATTTAGAGACAGGGTCTCACTGAGTTGCTTAGAGCCTTGCCATTGCTGAGGAGAGCTTTGAACCTCAATTCTCCTGCCTCAGCCTCCGGGACCACTGGGATTATAGGTGTGCACCACTGCACACGGCTTCAAGTTGCTTTTTGCCTTGGAGTGCCTTTTGATTTTTTTTCTTCATTGTCATTCGTGATAAACTGGATTCAAAAGGCGGCTGTAAGAGACCCACAGTAATGTGGTGGTAAGGTGCGGGGGAGGGGAAGCATATGTTTTCCTATAATGAGGCCAGTGCTTCTGGATTGTGAACTTCACAAATGTTGCTCAATCCTCCCCTCACCACCCCCACCTTAGGTGGGACAGGGTGACTGGAGGGGGTCTAGAGTTGCATATTTTCCTTCTTCCATTGGGAAGGTTGGAGTGGGCAGGACTTGGGTATTTACCTCTCCCCAGGTCAGTCAGATTCTTTGATAAATCCCAGCAGATTACAACAGTTCCTTCTGAGGGCATATCTTGTTTATGAGTAGAATGCTCCAGGTGTTTTCCAAAATGGTTCCTTCTCTCCTCCTGCAGAAGCAGGAGTACAATCGCAAAAGCCTGTGGGCCTCATAAGTAGGTTCCCACTGGATCTCAGAGTTGTCCACACTGAGCCTCCAGCACCTACCTCAGCAACCCCAGCTCTGGTTTCCTTCCCCAGCAATGGTTTTAGCTCCAGGGTTCTATTTGAGTAAACCGTAGTTCTCTCTGTCTGTTGGTCTCTCCAATTTTGGAGGCAATGGTTTGTATGATAACTTCACTTCGCTTAATGGATCCAAAAAGAGAGTGATTTTTCAGTTTGTTCAGTTTTTAAATTGTTGTTAGTGTAGAGAGGCAACCTTCAAATTTCTCACATGTCAGGCTAGAAACTGGAAGTCCGGTGTTTCTCCTGAAATCCACACTGTCTCTTTCTATCCTGCTTCATTACTGGTATCAGTATTTTAGAAAGCCCATCAAGGTCTCTCCAGTTTTAAAATACTCAACACATGAGAGAAATTAATTAGCACATTAGATGGTAAAGTCATTTAATGTAAAACTAATTTCAAAGACGTTTTGTCATTTCTACATGAATTTTTCAGGCATGATTTGCTTGAATTAATATTCATGAATCTACAAAAAAAATGTCAAGGGGAGTACAAAATTATTTTTTGTGCACTCTATTTGATAGATGCATGGTACTTGTCTGGAAATTAAGAACCAATAAGGAATTACTTATAACAGATATTTCATGTTAATTAACTGAAGATAACAAGGGATAATGGTTGGGGGGAAACTGTGTAATAGGAATGTTTTTCTTTGAGAAAACGCTCTTTGAGCACACATGAATGATAGTGACCTTAAGTGGTTGTATATATTCAAAATAAATATTTACCACAGGTAAGACTTCAAACTGAAGCTTTCAAAAAGAATGATCAGGTATATCAACAAACATAAAAAGAAACTTTGATTCATGAGATTATATACTCAAATTAAGTTATAAACAAATTTGTTTGTAATTTTTTGACTATCCTTAGCCACTGGTATCTTGTCTTGGTAAAGGGATACAGGAAGAAATTCACAAAGTAAAATAACAGTCAAAGTCAACCTGGTCCTGGAAATACTGCTGAACATGAGGTCTGCTTCCAAAGCTACTGTCACATCTGTTATATGCCCGGGCAAGCTATGGATAAAAGTTCTTTAAATTCTCTTTCTCTGGAAATGGGACACTATTCTCTTTCCTGCACATATCTCTGTGGTTATACCTAAAAACCTGAAAGAACTAGCCAACCATTCGATGTCATTTCTACAACTTCCATGATTCTTACCATTGCTACTACATTACAATAACATGTATAAGGCATTCTCTAGGTGTCAGACGCCATCCTGGGAGCTTCTCATGAACCACCTTAGTTAATCCTTACAGTGACCCTACACTGCAGGCTTTTAATACCCTATTCCTATATGAATGAGAAAAGGGGGACTTGAGAGGTTGTAATATTATGAGATGGATTTAGCAATCTATGTCTATATATTCATATCTCTATCTGTGTATTGTTTTGTTTTGTTTACCATGGTTTCTGGTACACAACTCCCCCTCCAAGGCAGGACATAGAAACTAGAATTTCTCTTCCCCAAGGTGGATCAGAGAAACCCTAATCTCCCCGCCTTTTTGACTTTGACTCTGACCTACCCTTGATAATAAGTCATTGACCTTCCTCATTCCAGAGGGCTCCTGTCCCATACCCTAGAGAGAGGACTGCTGTACAAAGGCCAAGAAGAATCTGAACAGACAGGCCTTGCTGGGTTTCCCAACCAGTCTATTAGCAATCATGGCTGTACAATAAAGGCTCTATAAAATCCCCAAGGTACAGGATTTCGGGAGCTTCAGAAAGCTCATATGGAGAGTTACAGGAAGACAAATAAAAACTCATGAGCCAGGAGGGTGGCACACCACCACTCCATGGGGACAAAGGCTCCAGTGCACAGGACCCTTCCAGACCTTACCCTGTGATCTCTCTTCATCTGGCTGCCTATTTGTATCCTTCATTAACTCAGTAAATGTAAGTGTAGTGTTTTTCTGAGTCCTGTGAGCTGTCTTAGGAACTTAGTAGAATTTGAGGAGAGGGTTGTGGAGATCCCTGACTGTCATAAAGTTCTGGAAAAGCAGATCTGTGACGAGGTTTAAGTAGGGAGAGTTCGGGGGACTGAACCCTCAACCTATGAGCTCTTATGCTCTCCCCAGGTAGAGAGTGTCAGAACTGGTCTTAGAGGGCTCCCAGCTGCTGGTCACTGCTAAACCGCTTGGTTGCTGGTAGGAAGAAATCTGACCCCCTCCTATGGTCACAGCAGTGACCTATGCTGTGAATGTTCATAGGAGAGTCTGAGCTGATGCTGGTTTTCCTGTCTACAGTCTTGGAGAGGTTAAGTAACGCCTAAGAAGGTTTGACTCAATTCCAGGTCTTCTCTGTGCTTCTTAAAATGGATTTGTTTTCTGTGAATAATAACTGTACTGATTTTGAAAAATTTAAATTAGCAGATTTTATTGTTGTCTTTTTAGAGTAGGGATTGAATCCAGGGGCATTTTACCACTGAGCCCTATCTCCAATCCTTTTTACCTTTTTATTTTGAGACAGTCAGTTACCGAGGCTGACCTAGAACTTGTGATCCTCCTGCCTCAGCCTTCAGAGTTTCTGGAATGACAGGCATGCGCCACCACATCCAGCAAAACAAATTAATACATTTATATACTTAGAAGAAAATAATTTCCTGATTTCTTATCTCATTTTTAACCCTTGAATTCTGCAAAGCCCTTAAGAAGCAATATACATGAAAATTTAATTAAAAACACAACACAACATTCTAATTTACCTGTTAAAATGATGCCTAAAAACATCCAGAAACAAAGGAAAATGTTTCCTGCCTTAGGACCATGGTCTGTTGTGAGCTTTCCTTGAGCCAATGTGAACAAAATCCCAAACACCTAAAATAAAATAAGAGAAAAAATTAAGTTTGCTTCTTTCAAGTGTACATTTGGGGGCTGGGAATATAGCTCAGTTGGTAGAGTGCTTGCCTTGCATGCACAAGGCCCTGGGTTCAATCCCTAACACCAAATAAATAAATAAATAAATAAAGTACATTTTTACCCCCAGAACTTTTTAAACTCATTTTCTTCATATGGTTTGGCTTCTAGAAATAGTCACTGAAAAATGAGATTGTTAAAAGAAAAACTATGGTCAAACTTAATATTCACTAGATAACTAGGTAAAATAATCATGGAGGGTTTAAGAGAAAGCTGAGGTATACCCACCTGTGCAGCAGCATTGAGAAGACCAGATGAAGTGCCCTCAGATTCAGGGTAAGTAATTTCAACAGCAAATTCAAAACCCAAGGGAAGGTAACCAGTCATGAAAAACCTAGGGAAACAAAGCCACAATTATTGGGGAAAAAGTACCAGGACAATGTCACACATTGATGCAAGCATTCTATAAGTGAATATTTTGAGGTTGCTATGTGAAACTATTATTATTGATACAAGAAACTATTATTATTGATTAACCAGCCAATTCACAAGAATTGGGAAGCAAAGCAATTCCTGAGTTTGTTTCTAAGAAAAAAATTGCATCTAGTTTTCTAGGCCAATTATCTTTATACCTAAAGTTACTTGGACTAGATAAGGATTATCCATTTTTTACCAACAGTATACAAAAACCAATTTTCAACTATTTTTTATAGTTCACATTTATATACACAGTAAGCAGTGGATGGATATTCCAGACTTTAAAATATTATAGAAGCTTGGGATGACCTTTAAAAAAATTAAAGCCAGAGTAATAAGACTTCAGAATTATAATAACATGGTATCATTTGTCTTTATTATATTTGACACTTACCCAAGTATCCCTCCAGTAACAAACACGATGATAATGTAACCAAGGTCCAACGTGAAAGTAAATATAATCATTCCGATAAAAGACAAAATGTAAACTATCAAAGTTGTCTGTCTAAAACAAAACAACAAAACTGTTAGTATTTTTTTTTCTGATTATCATAGGCACATAAAAATCATGTGGCTAGCCATTGCGCTATCTAAATAGTAAAAAATCTTTGTTTTTCAAAATTTGTTCATTCTAGCTAAGTACACAGGTCCATGCCTATAATCCCAGTGACTTGGGAGGCTGAGGCACGAGGATTAAAAGTTCAAGGACAGCTTCAGCAATTTAGCAAAACCCTAAGCAACTTATTAAAACTCTGTCACAAAATAAGAAATAAATAGGGCTGCGATACAGGTCAGTGGTAAAGCCCCTCTGGGTTCAATCCCCAGTACCAAAGGAAAAAAAAAAATTCACCCCATTCTTCTTATTTGTAGAAAATGTTATCCACCAAATCATGGGCTTTCAAGATTAAATTTAAGATTCAACAACAGCAGGAAAAAACCTCACATCATAGCCAGTGCTTAGATAGGAAGGGATACTCACACAGACAAAATAACTTTCATGCCACCAAACAGGAGAGTTCCCCGCTCATATTTCACGATTCAGATCAAATCTCACCTCTTCCGAAAGCCTTCCCTAACCACTGCAGCTCACAAAATTCCCTCCTCTAAATCCTTACCGATTATACCTACACAACTGGCACTTATGACATCAATTTTAGTGTATTATATTATCATTTAAGGTTTCATATGTGGATGGCTTATAGCTGCCATTTAGACGACGAGTGTCTCAAGGACAGGGATCACATATCGCTTGCTGTAATTCCTAGCCAAAAGGGAAACACACCAGGAGTTGGGAGAAGGAACGGGAGTTACCCCGAGAAGAAAGTCAGGGTGACCAGAACACATTTCTATGCCTACCAAGTTTTCTAAACATACTGTGGACTAAAGACTATAAAGAAAAGAAGTCCTTTACACATGAGCTCTTCCTCTAATTAAAGAGCTCTTCCTAAATTAAATTAGTCTTACCCTAAGATATAATTTTACAGTAG
Source organism: Callospermophilus lateralis (assembly GCF_048772815.1). Lineage (NCBI taxonomy): Eukaryota > Metazoa > Chordata > Mammalia > Rodentia > Sciuridae > Callospermophilus > Callospermophilus lateralis. Next base: position 70,305,467 of record NC_135317.1, read on the forward strand.
TGAAACCATAATAAGTGCATTCTTAAATTGTGAGAGAATTATCTTGGAGAATGTCAAGGTCAAAGATACTTTTGGAAGGGTTTAGGATAATAGTATAAATATGTTGGGCCTTAAAGGCATATCTGACACAGTTCCAATTCACTTATTCAGTTTATTTCATTCTATTCATTTATTCACTCACAGGTCCATTCATTCATCCTCCCAAGCACACAAGAGACGGTTTAGCCTATTAATTCTTTTAAGGCCTCCAGAAAAAAGATGCTGCTTCTGAAACCCTTTCTTGGTTTCCCAATTAGTGTCTCTCACTTTTTCTTTTATGTTAGCATTTTGCTGTTCCATATAGATGCAAATGAACAGCATTTTTATATTTCGCATTTTATAATAGTTAAGTGGTGATATGGTTGAAACACCTTAGCCAAAAATTTTTACCACAAAAAAAGACAAATGAGGCTGGGGCTGTAGCAGAGCACTTGCCTCTCCCATGTGAGGCACTGGGTTAGATACTCGGCACCACATAAAAATAAACAAATATAATAATGCTGTGCATCTACAACTACAAGAAAAAAAATCCAAAAAAAAGGCAAATGTTTTTGATGGAACAGCTTTTTGATTGTCTTCAAACCTGTAACATAAGAAAGAAGAAGATAAAGTCTGTCAAAAGTCAAATGTTTCTAGAAAGAACCTATTTTATGGATAGACTGGAGACTATAATACTAAGTGAAGTAAGCCAATCCCCCAAAACCAGAAGCCCAATGTTCTCCCTGATATGCGGATGCTAACACACAACAAGGAAGGGTGGGCAAGGGCAGAATAGAAGTCCACTGGATTAGACAAAGGGAGGGGAGGGGGAAGGAGAATAGGAAGGACAGTAGAATTCATCAAATGTAACTTTCCTAGTCTTGTATACAAATACATGACCAGGGAAACTCCACATCATGTACAACCACAAGAACAGGAACCTAATTAGGATAAGTTATACTCCATGCATGTATAATATGTCAAAATACACTCTACTGTCATGAAAAACTAAGAAGAACAAATAAAAGAAGGAAGGATCTATTTTAGATAGAAGTGAAGCCTTCTAAAAAGAATATATACATATTGTTAAATTGAAAGAAGTTCATCAGATATCCACGTTCTCAAATATTAAATAAATGTGAACAATAAAATATAGCAATATATATATTATTGAAACATTTGCTAAGTGACAAGAACCTACAAGTGTTTAGAATTCAGGTCTTTAAGTAATAGTAACACTTTAAATCCCTTAAGATTAAAAAGTAAAGTTTCTTTCAAAATCAAAATACCTTTGGGTCCCAGGGGTTTGGGAGGCTGAGGAAGGAGGATGGCAAGTTCAAAGCCAGCCTCAGCAACTTAGCAAGGTCCTAAGCAACACAGTGAGACCCTATCTCTAAATAAAATATTTAAGAAATGGGCTGGGGATGTGTCTCAGTGGCAAAGCACCACTGGGTTCAATCCCCGATAACCCACCCCCACCCCAGAAAAAACAACACTTATACACATCTATTTTTCACTTACTTGTATGTTTTGGTATAATCCAGCCACAAGCCACAGAGAATGGAGCCCACCATTCCAGCTACTACCAGTGTTAGCCCAATCCTTCCAGCATTCACCTCTTCTCCCTGAAAATAATTTGCAGAAGAAACTAATCAAATATTTTTAATTCAAATATATCCTTCATATTCCATACCTTTATATAGACCATGGAAACAATCAGATAAAATTAAGCACACGGAAGGAAAATTCAATATCTGGGTTAGAGTTTGGTGGTGGGCTGTAAAAAATATATAGAGGGCATCATATTTTAAAATCAGAAAAAATATCTAAAATAAGAGAGGGAATAAAAAAGGAAAAATTTCCTTGTCCCTCCATAGCTAGAAACACAATGATTTTTATTAGGATTCTTATGTAATTTATACATATCTAAAAAGGAATAGCTTTTACAGACTACAACTGTGTTTTCCTTTGGAAAGCAGAGAGGTCAGTTAGAATTTAATATTTACTTCTCCATGTTTATGTTGATTTCCCTTTAAAATAGTTTGTCTTTTTCCATATACCCAATAACATTAGTAAAGTATGGTCACAGTGATAATAATTTCTGCTTCCAACATTGTATGCTTTATAAGTCAGATTAAATAGGTTTAATAAAAATTATGGGAGATCACTGGGCATGGTGGCACACACCTGTAATCCTAGTGACTTGAGAAGTTGAAGTAGGAGGACTGTGAGCTCAAAGCCAGCCTCAGCATCTTATTGAGGCCCTAAGCAACTTAGTGAGATGTTGTCTCAAAATAAAACATAAAAAGGACTGGGGATGTGGTTCAGTGGCCTCTGAGTTCAATACCTGGTACCTAAATAAATAAATAAAGAGATCATTGTTTTCAGATTGAGCTCCTATTTTAGGCCAGAGAGACCCGACCAGACTAGATTAAAATCAGAATGGAGTCATTCCTGCTAGCTGCCACATAATCGAACTTGACTTTAAAATGGGCTAGAGATGCACAGCAACCAATCAGGAGTTGGGTTCCCGATGTTTTAACCCTGTAAAGTTACTATAGAGCTGGGTGCGGTGGCTCACACCTGTAATCCCAGCAGCTTAGGAGGCTGAGGCAGGAGGACAGCAAGTTAGAGGCTAGCCTCAGCAACTTAGCGAGACTCTGTCTCAAAAAATAAAAAGGGCTGGTGGTGTGACCTAGTGGGTAAGCATCCCAGGGTTTGATCCCGGGTACCCCCCAAATGACCAATCCTCTTTTGTCCCTTTTTTCTCCTTTCTTCAGTCCTTTCACCTCCTCCGCTCAGCTTGAGGGCCTTTCTAGATCTTCAGACAGGATGCTGCTTCATTCAACTAGACCCTTAAAATTGTCTCTTTCTTTCTTTTTTTTTTTTTTTAACAAATGTATTGTCAGTTAAAACAAATGTAAATCTTCCACAGTAACAAAGTGTTAATTCTTGAACTTATGATCAGACGGCTGAAGAAAAATTCTTGGCCAGACATGCAATAAGATGAAAGCAGAAGCTTACCTCGTAATGTGTCAATATCATTTGATTTAATAATGTTGAGACTGAATAAAATGCTCCAGTCATGATTCCTACATGAAGAAAAAATTATAAATGTATCATTTTCCAGTTCATGAAGTAACACAGAATACCAGGTAACAGCTGTGAAAATATAATGTATTTCCCACACTGTTGATGAAATTAAAAACTACTGCCATTCCCTTTCAGAATGTGGACTGATTAATTTAACACCTAAATTTACTAGAGAGAAGTGCTATGGTTTGGAAGTTTATCTCAAGTATGCTGGTATTGAGGTGATGAGATCTTTAAGAGGGAGGCCTAGAGCAAGGTGATTAGGTTAATTAAACCCTTGAAGGGGATTAATAATGGTAGAGAATTAGCTCTCACAAGACAAGGTTGTTAAAAAGTGAGTTGATCCTATCTCTTGGCCCCTTTCACATGTGACCATTTCCCGTTCTCCTCTCTCCCACATTGTGATGCAGTCAGAGAGTCCTCAGAACAAAAGGAATAACCTGCTCTTGGATTTTCAGCCTTCAAAACTATGAGTTTAATAAATATTTTTTTCTTTACAAAGCACCCAACCTCAGGTATTTTGTTATAGTAACAGAAAATGGACTAATAGAATATGATAGCAAAATTCTGTCATAGTACTATTATTATTTAGATTCAGATATTCTGACCATAAATCATATCCCCACATACAACACTGTATATGGAAACCAACCAAGCAATGGATCATTTACTTAGCATCTACAATGCACTATAGCCAATGAATGTTAAAAGATCTTACTTCAAAGATCTTACTCCTGTATCAAAATATTTACAAGGCAATTAGCAAATCAATATTAATGAAAGAATACTTAAAAAGAGACATGTAAAAAGAGCTGGTTATCAGGAATCATATGAGTAGGTATAAACCCTAATACATCTTAATGTATTATATGAATTTTGGTAAACTGAGATTTTAATGTTACTGAGATTTAAGTTTATTATTTCTCCATATATATTATTAAATATTTCAGGAATATAAAGAGTATAGAAAATTCTATAGCAAATATTCTTATTTAAGACCTAGTTTTGTTGAACATTAACATTTCATCATCTGTACTTCAGATTTATTTTTAGACTTTCCACAATTCTATCTCTCATCTTTCTCAAAAGATAAGAGAACAAAGGAGTAGTATCTGCTATAAAAATAACTCCTATAAACCAATCATAAAAAAACAATCCCTGAGCTGAGGATGTGGCTCAAGCGGTAGCGTGTGCGGGGCACTGGGTTCGATCCTCAGCATTACATAAAAATTTAAAAAAATAAAATAAAGATGTTGTGTCCACCGAAAACTAAAAAATAAATATTAAAAAATTCTCTCTCTCTCTCTTTAAAAAAAAAAGAAAAAGAAAAAAACAATCCCAAGAAAACCAGATGGCATTATGTATGTGTACGTTATTGTATGTGATGCTCAACCTTGATTGAGATAATCAATTATCTCAGGACAATTGATGAAATAATTTCTGTCAAACATCAAGTTTTTATGTATGTATGATGTGCTAGTCATTAATTATTTGCAAATATTCTCGGTTTATTTATTCCAGGAGTGGCCATGTGACTTAAAATATGAGCAAAAGTAACACTCTGTTTTCCACCCAACTAGCTGTGGAAGCAGGCAGAGAGATGTCAGACTGAATCTGAGTCACTTTCAAGAGCAAAACCTTGCAGCTAATTCACACTGAACATGGAGCACGCCAAGGAATAAACTTTAATTTGACAGACCACTAAATATTTTCTGCAAGGGTTTCATTGAGGTAATATAACTTAGCCTCCATCAAGATAGGGACTCTCTGTTCTTCCAGTGATCTAACCATCTATCTGTTGCTATTCATGACATCTTAATTATCATAGCTTTATAAATCTTGGTAGCTAAGAATGAGTCCCTCATCTTGTTCTTTGCTAAAATTATCTTTAATAATTTTAAAATTATCTTTGTTGTTCTTGATCCTTACTTCTCTCATAGGAATTTTAGAATAAGTTATGTTCTATTATAATCCCTATTTAAATAAGATTACAGGATAAAGCCTACAGCTGGTCTAAAAACCTGTTAGCAAAACTGAACAAAAACACCTGGGTAACTGGTCTTTGTTACTCAGCTTCCCATTGAATCCAAGATTGCCCCTTGGCCAGACTGGATTTGCCTGGGAAAGCAGAGGATAGAATGAGGTCTATGCTCAGGGCTGGGTGTATTCTACTACACTGCACCCAAGGGTGATCTTATCTATTCCAGATCTGAATAAGGACAGCAAGTGTTTAGACAAAGACTTCCGATAAGAACAAATAAATAAATTTACAAAGTAGGTATCTTATCTAAGGGATGCTTCTTACTGATTTTTAAATGGAATGGTACTAAAGTTTGCCTTTAGTGTGACGTCTGCTGTTGGGGTTTGTAGATAAACCTGATATATCCGGTTCAGAAAGTTCATTTTTATTCACAGTTTGCTACAAGTCTTTGATCAATGGATAATTAATTTTATCACATGCTTTCACCCAGCAATTGGATTAATTTTTACTGTGGTAAATTATATGAATATATTATAAGAATACTAATAGCAAGGGATGCTATGTTATCTGAATCTAAAGTATGGTATATCTGTGTTTCATGTAACAGAGAGCAATATTTGGGAAAGTAATAAAGCATACCTCAAAAATGCTTTCCTTAGTTCATTTGGTTGCCGAGTCTTTGACACTATATATACAATTCTAAAAATTTCTCCTAGAAGTGCTATTCCTTATCCAGACTATTCCATGTGCAAGACTGCTCCAATCTTATGTGTAGAACACAAGGCGTGGAGGTGACAAGTATTCATCCAAAAGATGTGACCTGATCTTCACTCAACATTATAATCCTTAACTTGTGTCTGTTTAGTGGGCAAAGAAATTTCTCCAACTGTGATAGGGACGTTGCGCTCCTCACCGTATTTCCTAACTCTTTGCTCCTTATATTCCTTCAATAGAGTAAACTCAAATTAGCTTCCCAAGCAGACTCTGTGTCTGGCCCTTTCATCAATACTGTGATCCTGCATCATAATCCTGGCGTCATTATCAATTTGAGTTCTCTCTGTACATAAAGGTATATTCCTTCATTTAGGTCTTCTTTTATGCCTTGCAATGTTTTATAATTTTCTTTATAAAGTTCTTTTGGTTATTTATTTCAAAATATATTTTTGTTGGGCTGGGGATGTGGCTCAAGAGGTAGCGTGCTCGCCTGGCATGCGTGTGGCCTGGGTTCGATCCTCAGTACCACATACAAATAAAGATGTTGTGTCTGCCGAAAACTAAAAAATAAATATTAAAAAAAAATATATATATATATTTTTTTTTAATATTTTAAAATATTTTTAATATTTTTAATATTTTTTGTTGCTAATATAAAGAGAAATGCAATGAGTGTTTTCAAATCGTCAGTTATCTATCTAGTAATCTCAATGATTCATTAGCTTAATAGTTGTCCCTAGGTTCTTCTGCATTATTTTAATGGATGAGGGATCAGCAAATTTTCTGTAAAGGAATAGATTGTAAATATTTTTAACTTTGCAGGCCATGTTGTCTCTGATGCAACTACTCAATTAGCTCTTGGAACCCAGAAATAGCTAAAGACACTGTGCAATAACTGTTTTTATAAAAACAGGCAACAGATAGAATTGGCTCAGGGCCATTGTTTTCTGACTGCTGATATACATAATCATGTTACCTACAAACAATAACTTCTTTATTTCTGTTTCTTATATTGTTTCTTTCTTTTTCCTATGTTTCTGAGACAGCCAGGACTCCCAGTTGGATGCTGAATAGAAAGTGACAGTAGGTATTTTATCTAAGGGATGCTTCTTATTGATTCTTAAATAGAATGGTTCTAAGGTTTTGCCTTTAATATGATGTGTCCTGTTGGGGTTTTGTAGATAAACCTGATACATCCGGTTCAGAAAGTTCATTTGTATTCAGTTTGCTACAAGTCTTTGATCAATGGGTAATTAATTTTATCACATGCTTTCACTCAGCAATTGGGTTAATTTTTCTCTTTGATCCATTACTGTGGTAAATTATATGAATATATTATAAGACTACTAAAACATTTCTCATTCCTGAGATAAGCCAAATGTGGTCGGGATGTATTATTATTTTTATAAATTATTTTCCTAGTATTTTAGTTGGTTTTTTTACTATCTACATTCATAAGTGAAATTAACTAATAATTTCCCCCTTATACAATCCTTATCTGATTTTGATTATAAAGGTTACAATAGCCTTACAAGTTGAAGATGATAACAGTAATTGCCTTTGGGAGGGAAAGTGGGTGACCCAGGAAAAGAGATGGGGGACACTAACTTTCCATTGTGCACCCATAGTACCTTATGAATTTGATACTATATGCATGTATTATCTGTTTGTATAAATAAATAAAACTTAAAATTAAGAAAAAAGAAATCAAGTCTTCTTTCCATCTCAAAAATAGTTACTTGAAGAATTAAATACATATGAAAGCCCTTTATACATTTTTTTAAAAGATTTCTTTTTAGTTGTCGATAGACCTTTATTTTATTTATTTATATGCAGTGCTGAGAATGGAATCCAGTGCCTCACACATGCCAGGCAAGTGCACTGCCACTAAGCCAAAACCCCAGCCCCACACCTTAACAGATTTTACACATAATTTTTTTTTAATATTTTTTTTAGTTGCCAATGGATCTTTTATTTTATTTTTTATTTATTTGTTTATTTGTATGCAGTACCTAGGACGGAGCCCAGGCATGTCAGGCAAGAGCCTACCATTGAGCCACAACTCCAGCTCCCTTAAACATAATTTTAATAACCACTTGTGTACAATCAAGTTAAGTACCAAGTGATATGATCCTAAAGAGATCAATACTCCACAGAAGTCAGATGGTACTCAGAGATGGTACCATCTCAGGCCCTGGCTCACACCATTTCCTTTTCCCCTTTGTCTGCGCAATGACTCTATCCCCATGTTCTTCACGTCGCCCTCCCTGCCACCCATAGCCCTTCCTTCATTCACCCTTTCCTAACCAGGAAGGCCTGTAGCATGCATTCACCATGCAACCTCTCATATTACTATTATTTTTTTATAAATCCCTCTTACATTGTTGTTTACTTTTCAGGTGTTTAAATTATCTTCCCCACTTGGGAGATAACAATAAATAGTCATGACAACTAATGATAAATTACTTATGGGCAGAATTTATACCATGCTTCATTCTAGCCCACAAAGCATTTAGAGCACTGTTATACATTTAGTTGGTATTTATAGTTTTTGATGAAATAAATTTCAAATGAATAACAACATAAACAATAAGTGAAGTACACATTAAGGTAGGTGTTGTAGAAGCACATTTCAGGTAAAGGAAATAATGGCACAAAATGAAGAGATTGGAATGAAGAGTGTACATACATGTGGAGAAATTCTGTGTGTATGTCTGTATTGGAGTTGGTCTTAAGTTTGTCTGAAAAACAAATTTTGTATTGGAAAACAATACAAATTTGTATTGAAAAAATTCTCTTAAATGACAGCCTTAAGAAATAAATTTGCTCTAATAGTATTGAGCCGCTGTATTTCTCTACCTCCTTCTTTAAAATTTTAGGTTTAACTACAAAGGGAGGATTCCTGTAAAATTAAGGAAAGGAATTATGACATGCTAAAGTATTTAAAGATGAGATGATATGACACTTCTGAAATTCCCTTTTAACATATTCTAGGAAGCCAGGTGTGGTGCACACACCTGTAATCCCGGCAGCTCAGGAGGCTGAGGCGGGAGAATCACAAGTTCACAGCGAACCTCAGCAACTCAGCAAAGTTCTAAGCAACTCAGTGAGACACCATCTCAAAATAAAAAATAAAAAGGGCTGGGGATGTGGCTGAGTGGTTTAAAACACACACACACACACACACACACACACACACACACATATATATTTTTTTTAAATTCTAGGAAAAAATAGAGGAAGTATATAAATTAAGAATGACTGGGGCTGGGGATGTGGCTCAAGCGGTAGTGCGCTCGCCTGGCATGCGTGCGGCCCGGGTTCGATCCTCAGCACCACATACAAACAAAGATGTTGTGTCCAACGATAACTAAAAAGTAAATATTAAAAAAAATTCTGTCTCTCACTCTCTTTTAAAAAAAAAAAGAAAAAAAAAATAATGACAAAATGTTGGTAACTGTTGAAGCTGGGTGACAGCCTACATAGTGATGGGTACGTGGACTTCTTTAGATTAAATATCTCACTCTTTCATGATTAGCAATTTCCACTAAAAACTGAGGAACTAATCCTGTTGAAAGGGTAAGAGTTCAAATCAGGCCACAAAAAAAGAGAAGCAACAAGTAACTTCTGAAGTCAAGAAAAACACAAATCAGGGAGTGTTAGTATACAATGTGGACAGTGATCATGTAAGAAACAAACAAAAAACCAAACTGTCAGAAAACCCTGAAAAGAACCAAATGTGTTGGTATCTGCAGTCAAAGTTACAGTGTAGGATAAGTAACTGTCAGCTAACTTGAAAATTTTAGAAGAGGGCTGGGGATGTGGCTCAGGTAGTAGCGCGCTCGCCTGGCATGCGTGCGGCCCGGGTTCGATCCTCAGCACCACGTACAAACAAAGATGTTGTGTCCGCCAAGTATTAAAAAATAAATATTAAAAAATTCTCTCTCTCTCCCTCTCTCTCTCACCCTTTCTTAAAAAAAAAAAAAAAAAGAAAGAAAGAAAGAAAATTTTAGAAGAACCAGAATTTTAATTGAACCCCAGGTGCTTAACCACTGAGCCCCAGCTCTTTTTTATATTTTATTTAGAGACAGGGTCTATCACTCAGTCTATCACTGAGTTGCTAAGTGCCTTGCTAATCTGCTAAGACTGGCTTTGAACTCACGATCCTCCTGCCTCAGCCTCCCAAGTTGCCACTGCGTCCAGCCAGAATTGTTTTTAAGTTAGAACTGTAGTATGATTTTCTTAATGTCTAGTTTTGACAGAACAGTTAAAAAAATAAGTGCCAGTTTTCACAGGGTGTAAGAAAGGAGCCACTGACAGCACTTCCCACATGCTTATTGCATGTGGTCATAACTACAGTTCATCAATGACCTGCACTCTAGGAGAACTCACAAGAAAACAACACTTCTCTCTTTGAGATCTATTTATTTTGAAATCATGTAAAATGATCCACCATAGATTCTTTTACTTTCAGTTTATCATTTAAGTCCGTGATGTATTATCATTTAAGTCCGCTATGGAGTTCACTAACCAATTTCATTAAGGTTAAACCACCAGGTTAAATAAAAAGAATTCACAGTGCTCAAAGGTTTACACAGACATCATAGAAAATACAAGAAAGCCACTTACCATAACTGATCAACAGAAGGACAAAAGGAATGTTTTTAAACAGGTTTCTTATTGATTTCTTGTAAGAGTACTCTTCAGGGGGACTGTCTTGAATTGCTGCCTGAGCCTGACTTGGTGGGTATGGAGGTTTTTCTTTGAATGCTGGGAATGAACATGAGAAGGATTATATGTAATTAACATAAGTGTAATAAATTGCCTGGGTAAAAACACATAATTATTTATATCTCTCTTAGTGAGCAGACAGAATCAGTTTAAGGAAGTAGTGAATGTCTTTTATGGTGAGGTTTTTCATTTTCAGTGACTTCTAAGTGCAAAACAGTTTGGTATTATCATCTCAGCCCTCTGAAACTGACAAAAATCAAGAGATTTGGCCAGTTCACTTATCTGAGCTACAAAACCATCATTAATATGTCACCATCTTGCCCACTGATTATTTTATTTTAGTTGATCAAAATTAATTTTCACTATATCAAGGACTCTATTTTTAAATTTAGTTCAATTTGTAATTAGAAATAAGCCTCAGGTATGAACAATTCGATAAACTACTGAACATTGAGAGGACTGTCTTAAGTTAGTAACTATTCCTTCTGATATTTGATGCAAAGTTTCATCTGATTCAAGGACACATCTGGTACTGAGGAAGTCCAGGTGGTTTCATGGGAGCAGGCTGTATTTCTTGCTCACTTACTTGAGTGGCACATGGAAAATCTAGGGGTAGAAATAACAGACAGGAAAGTGTGGCATATGGTGTCTGATGCTCTACAGTTTTAGAGATCTCACAGCATTCTTAGCCAGACATCTAAAGACCTCCTTTGGCTAGGCAGGGAAGGATTTACCAATTTCCCATAATAGACGGCTAGGGAAAGATTTCTGTAGGGTTAGTGGTATGGTGTGGATAAGTGTCCTTTAAAGGTTCATGTGTTAAAGGCTTGGTCCCTGGGGAAGCTAAAGATTCTCCAGGTGGAACCTTTCAGAAATGGGGCCAGGTGGGGGACCTTTAGGTTACCAGGGGCATGCCCTGGAAGGGGACTGTGGGACCCCAACCCTTTTCTCTCTCTTTCTTTTCTTGACTCATGTGAGCCATCTGCTCCATCACGCTCTCTGTGCCATGGCCACCCAGCAAGCCCATCAAAGGCTTAAAGCAATTGTCTGCCCAATCATGGACTAGAACCTCCAAAACTATGAGTCAAAATAATCTTTTTCTTTTTATAAGTTAATTACCTAAAGTATTTTGTTATAGTGATAGAAAACTAACAGGCTAACCAGAAGTCATGAGTAAGTGACAAAAGAGTTGATCTGCATTTTAAAATTTGGTATGTCAGAAATTAAAATCTACTCTTTTTAGACCCTCAAAAATTTAAGCTATTCACTAAAAAAATTTAACTACAACAGAAGGAAAAGTCTGTATCATTAAATCTAAGATGCTTGCACTCAGTGACCTTGCCAGGTTATCACAAGGTTTTCACACAACCTTGTCTCCATTACCACAAATGTTAGACATCATTGATCAGTAAAGGTATCTCGACTTCAGAGATTTCATGAAAACATACACCTTAGTATTTAATCAAATAGAGTAAATTCAAAGAGAAAAAAAGAAGGTAAGTTGATTCAGAAAAAAAGTAACATTTCTGGAAGATTACAATTTCTGCTTTTCTTTTTCCCCCCTCTTTTCCTCTAGTGAAAATTTCTAATTTCTGCTTTTCTTTCTCTTTCTCCCTCCCTCCTATTCTTTTGTGACAATTTCTTTCTTCCAACAAGGGAGATTTATTCTAAGTGGGTTAGAACTGATGAACCTGTCAACTGAAACCATTTTAAAACAATCCATATTTGAGATTCTATCCAAGTTCAATAATGAGAACCTTCATGATAAAATCTATAGTAAACAAAAAAAAACCTCCCCAAATGCTATCAGTATAGCCATCTGGGTTTGAGAATCACTGAGAAAGGAAAAAATATCCCTTATAACTTCTGCAAAATACTGCAATTCTCCAATTCTCCTTTTTGCTGTTAAAAAAAAAAATTAAGTTTTTTTTGCTGGTCAAAACATTAATTATGATATAATCAAAATGTATCAAACTGAAATATCTATTTTTACAGATCTCACAACTAATTAAAGAAGAGATATAGCTCATAAATATTTACTACTTAATATCCTTACTTGGAAAGACTAGGAGATTAAAATGTTTAAGCTGTTGCAATTCTTCTTCCTCCTTTTACCCTATCCGATCCTTGAACTGTTAGGATGTTTGGCATCTTTTCCGGAAAGTCTTTTTGTGTCTTAGTTAGATAGGAGATATCTATTTATTAACAATGTTAGTACAGAATACTCACAGTTGTAAAAATTTCAGACTGTAAAACTTTGCTTACAAGGTAGCATGTTATTTAATGTGTTTTAAGTCTATTACTTAGGTTTTTATTCACTATGATAAAAAGAAGTCTAAATGTTCCAAATCTGAAGTCAAATTTCGCGCAGAGGTAAATACAATTTTTCACCAGTCTTTAACTCCACTAGATTTATTTTCTGAACATAAGTGTTATCATTTAGTTCAGATAAACTCCCTCTTAGCAAAATCTAGTCTGTATTTAAAAACTATACCCTATAGTAAAGTCAGACTTAAGTTTACATGAAAAAAAGGTGAACAAAAAGCCAATGGTGTATGACCTTGTTTACACTGAACTGCTATTTTCTTTCTTTCTTTTCTTTTTTCTGCAATGCTGGGGATTGAACATAGGACCTAATGCATGCTAGGAAAGCTCTCTGTCACTAAGCTACATACCCAGCCCTCAGTTACTGCTTTCTCCTTCATAAAACAGAATTAACAATAATAAGCTCTAAAGGATCACATGATATGACATATCTAAAAGAATTTTGCAATTATTAAAATATAAAATATATTGTCCTTTTAGAAACATTATTTTACAAAATCAGAGCCTTTGCCTTAGTGGCTTGAAATTCTTATAGACTAAATAAAATGCATTTGTTAAAAGTTTATAGCTTACATATGGGTATCTTTTTAAAAATTATTATAATTATAATTATTATAATAATTATTATTATTTTAGTTGTAGATGGATATGACACCTTTATTTATTTATTTATTTTTATGTGGTACTGAGGATTGACCCCAGTGCCTTACACATGCCGGGCAAGCACTCTACCACTGAGCTACAACCCTAGTCCAAGCATATCTTTAATAGAAAAATCAAAAGTAAGAGCTGGGGATATAGCTCAGTTGGTAGAGTGCTTGTCTACATGCAGAAGGCCCCACTACCAGTTCAATCCCCACTACCACCAAAAAAAAAAAAAAAAAACCACAAGTAAAATGCCTACATGCTATATACACTTGTGTTTAAATACATTAGTATTAAATGTTTTTATTAGCATTACTTTTGGTTTCATCATCCACTTACATTAGTGAATCAGGAAAATATTTTAATTGACACATTTGGGCTAAATGGTAAGTTTGTTGCTCTACAGACTTTAAATACAACAACATTACCACTTACACAAGAGGAATTTAAATTAGAAATAAAATGAGGCAAAGTAAAATTAAAATGATCTATTTTGAATATAACATTTTATATATGGAGTTACACTACCTAGGCTTAAACCTGACTTTATTAATTGTGAACTTGGGCAACTTAAAGTTATATCAAGTTACATGACCCAGTTTCCTCATCTATATGTAAAATGGGAGTGATGGTAACAGGACCTTCCTCAAAGGGATGATTAGCACACATCAGCAACCAAATGTGAGAGGCTACAGTGGGGTTCTTCCAGCATGAAATTCAGTGGAAATGCTGGATGAACTACGTTCACACATATGCTCCATGAGGGGAATAGGGTTCCACGGCCTGAACTTTCAAGACAGTATTTTAGGAAGACTGCTGAATACCAATTCAGTACACCATGTTGGTTGGATTTTCAAAATAATCATGAGTAGAATTCAGAGGGAAGGAGGGTCATATCTTAGTAATTCAGGAGCCTTGAGCAAAAATTTGGACACGAGGAAAACAAAACAGAGTAATATGCCCATGGTTATACCTATTATGATTGTTCTTCCTTAGATAAAAATCTTATATTGTATCAATTTAAGCATATATGCACACATATCATATATATAATAATTTCATATTTTTGGATATCTGATACGTAGTTTACTACGCTCTTCCAAATAGAAAACTAACTGAAAATGATATAAAAAGGAAAACTGGAATTTATGTTCTTTTACACAAGCCCCTCAATGGAATGAGAATTTTATGCCTTAAAAATCTCTATTACTAATGAAACATGTAAAAACAATATTTCCTATTCCAACTAACAAATCAAATATGGCTACCAGATAAAGCAAATTTATGGCTAGGGTTGTGGCTCAGTGGCAGAGTGCGTGCCTAGCATGCGTGAGACACTGGGTTCGATTCTCAGCACCACATACAAATAAATAAAATAAAGGTCCATCAACAACTAAAAAATATTTTAAAAAAAAAGCAAATTTAAGAGAGTTTTTACTTCTAAAATGTTTTAAAAACCATGTTAAGTGCTAAAATAGTACAGGGATAATTTGTCTTTTTTTCAATAATCAGCACACTGTAAATATGCCACTCTCTGATTAACTGAAAATATAAAAACCAACCTCAAGCAGATGGGACATGTCAGAATACTAATTATGCTACCAAGAGAACATTTTGTTCACCATCTTAAAAAAAAAGAAATTAAGCATGTGGGCTGAGCTTCCTATACCTGGATCCTGCAGTTCATCTACCAAGACAGTCTCTATGGAACACTCTAGAGTCTTCAGCACACATTTCTCTGAAAACTGAGGATTTCACATCTGGAGATCATAAAATATGAATTTTTCATTACTATTATGGGCATACTATAAGTTAATATATAGATCTAAAACTTCTGCCTATAATTATATTTAATTATACATTTCAATGATGAAAAGGGGGCTTTTCAACTTTATAGTTCTTTTCTTCCCCAATTCCATTTAAGATACAGAGTGCCAAGGGGCATTATTATAGTTATGTTAACAGCTCTATTACTTACATATACCTCACTACCTTTTTTTCCCTGAAATTAAATTGCTTCCCATTAAAAATAAACTTTAAAAAGCCGACCTTCCCAAAGCTTCTTCCAAACTGGTGATGGCTGCTTGCAGCTGACTTTTGACTGACTGCTTCAAGAGACAGGCCAGGACGAGAGGACTCAGTGACGAATGGTGGCAGCCGTGCTTTGCTGGAGTGGCCTAACAAGCAGATAGTTGCCACAGTTTGAAATTCCGTTGAACGGCTTGCTGCTGCCCAGGATCATTCACTGGTCAACATTTTAGATCCAGTTAATTTTAAAATTGGGGATCCTTGGGAGGACTTATCATTAAAAGAAAGATGGTAGCCTACTTGACTCATTTCAAAGCATGACAAAAACTTGTTCCTGGCTAGGTAGGCATAAGCAGCAGACCATGTAGTCAAATATGGGAATGAAGCAAGTAATATATTTGAAATTATCAGAAAGAAAAGTTAGTAGGGAGATAAATGAGATGGATTAGTCATCAAACCTTTTACGATAGTAAAATACCATGTAGTGGACCCTAGGGTTGTACCATCATTATCTGAGCATAGTACACAGCTAGAATAAAATAAGCAAATGGCATTTGTGACGGTATCAACAAAAATTTTCAGAGTTAGTTATTCTCATATTTTTGTCATGCATTTATCTAATCTTTAAGGAAAATAATTCACTTACCAATTGCTGTTAAAATAAATAAAAGTGTGGCGACACCTGATGTTCCATAAAACATGATGCTTATATTATGAGCCAGGAGATCTGTGTTATTCTGTGTGTTGGGCACTAAAACAGGTGGTAGTAAAAAGCCAACTGCGGTTCCAAGCTGTAAAATGAATAGTCCTGTTAACAGCTCATATCATTAGAGAAAAAGATAAATACTGCCATTTAACAGAACATACAGAAGAGCTAATATTTAAAAAGGTATACTACAAATTCTAAAACTATGTTCTAATGTCCTTGTATTATTGTTGAAGGAAAATTTCCAACAAATCTCTTTACTATTCAAAAAACATATAATGAGTTTCTACTCTGAGTGATTCTGCTATAAAGTTACGTAAGATATAGTCCTTACCCTTTCATGCTTACAAACATGAAGGGGAGTAAGAATATGTAAAAACAGGATTAAGAAAAAACAACCCACAGAATGAGAAAGAATCAAGAGACTAGCATCCAAAATAAAGAACTCTTACAACTAAAGAACAAAAAGACAAATGTTCTAGTTTTAAAATAAGCAAAGGACCTGAATAGAGATTTTCCTAAATATATGCAAATGGCCAATAAGCATATTAAAAAATGCCTATTACTTTAGTCTTTAGGGACAAGCAAATCAAAACCACAATGAGATTCCACATCACACCCCTAGAAGGGTTATAACAATAAAATAACAAGGGTTGACAAGAATATGGAGAAATTAAAACCCTCCTATATTGCTGGTGGAAGTATAAAATGATATAGCCATTGTGGATAAAATTACCCTATGAAACAGCAATCTATTCCTAGGTATATACCCCCAAAACTGAAAATAGGTATTCAAATAAATAATTATATATAAATGTTCATAGTAGTCATAATTCACAATATCCAAAATATGGCAATAACTGAAATGTTTATCAGTGAATGAGTAGATAAACAAACTGTGGTATATGCAATATTATTCAGTTACAAAAAGGAATGATGTACTGATACAGTGCTATAACATGCATTAACTCTGAAAACATGATAAGCGAAAGAAGTCAGATACAAATGGGGCCATATATTGTATAATTCTGTTTGTATGAAACATTCAGACTAGGTAAATACATATGGAGAGAAAGCAGTTTAGTAATTACTAGGGAATAGAAGTAAGGAGGGAGGGGAGTGACTACTTCGTGGTATTGGACATTGGTAAGGGCCCAAGAAATGTTTCAAGGCTGAGGTAGGAAGAATAACGTTTAACAAATATTTCACTTGCTTCTTTCCAAAAAGCTGAATAGAGACAAACAAAAAGATATTCTAACAGATTGTGGTAATACAGTACTGTGATGGAGAATTAGAGAGTTCTAAGACTGGGGAGACTGTGTAATTTATTACCCAAATCAGAACACTGTTCAGAGTAAAACAAACTTCAATAGTAATTATACTAAGCAACAGATGTACACCCAGACTAAGCCAGGTAAACTGAGACATGTGCTCATTCTAGGTAGTAGAATATTTTGTAGGAGCACCTTGCACAGACTTGGGTTAAGAAAAGTTTTTGGAGAAACAAAGGGCTGAAAGAAGTTGGAGCTAGACAAATGAACAAGAAGTAGTGTTCTAAGCCAAAGTGCATTATGTACAAAGGCCAGGAAGGGGACAACATGACCTTGTAAGAAATTGTCAGTATGCACGGTCTGGCTCAAAGCAGAGAAAGACTGTGTATGCGGAAAAGGGGAGGGGGGCATGGAGTGAGATAAAGAGCTGGTAGGAGGCAGATCTAGAAAATCTTGCAAGTCACATTAGAGGGGTCTTGTTTTATCTTAAAGACAAAGGAAGACACTGCAGGGGCCAAGGGAGTGCTCTGAACAGGCACATTAGAGAGCAGGAAGACTGTAAAGAACCGAGGGAAGGCAGCAAGAGCTGCAAATAAGATCAGTTAGTATGGTCTAGATAAGCACCATGGGTGGCCAAACTAAGCAATAGAGGTGAAAAGAAATGAACTACAAGATAAGGCTAATTTTGAGTGGTGGGTTTCCTAGGAGATATGGCAATACTCCAGTGGCAATGAGTCTGAAGTTCCTTCATGTACTCATCATATTTTCAGGGAGAGCCTACAACAAGCCAGATGCTATAATAAATACAGTAATGATAATGATATAGTAGTGTAGTGATAGAGCTGTGTGTTTTCACACCATGTAGCTTGTCATGAAATCTACATTATAATCAAGGGGAAAGGAGATGGATAATAGACAACAATGAACATGTATGTATATAAATACATAAATAATATAAATATGAGAGTGATAAATGTAATATGAAGAATTACAATATAATGATATATAAAATTGACTGAGCAACTCTAAATGGGATTGAGAAATGCCACTGGATATTTAGAATGAATTTAAACAGAGAGCTGAGTGACACTAAGAATATAATCACATGATCCTAAAATGAAGAACATTCTAGGCAAAGGGAATGCTTCTGCAAAGACCCTTAACCAAGTACAAGCTTAGCACTGTTTAAGGAACCAAAGAAGACATATATGTAAGTTGGTGGGGTTTTTGTGTTTTAGTTTTTGTCATTTAGAGTAGAGTTTACATTTTATGTACTATGGGAAATCATTGGCAAGTTCAAAGCAGGGCAACAGCATAATTTGATCTATGTTTTAAAAGGGTCTTCTAGTTAGAGACTTGCAATACAGATGCAGAAATTAAAAGCTAGGAATTCAGGAACTAGACAGACTTGAGTGTGGTCACACACCACTAACTAGCTATGTGACCATTACAAAATAATTTCATTACTTCAAGTCTCAGTTTCTATTACCTATCAAATGAGGAGACTAACAGTTCCAATCTTATAGTATTAAATTAAATGACATAATGCATGTGAAACACTTAGTGTGTTGCCAGCCTCTTAGTGAATGCTCAACAATGCTGAGTATGAATGGACATTCCGTAAACTAGGCTGAAAGTGCATACTTGGGAATAATGAGCAACGGTACAACTATTGGAGCCAAGGAAGGAATGAGAACACAAGGAGAGTGAGAAGATGATCCACAAGCGTGTGGTTAAAAGGAAGTCTGCCTATAAGAAAATGTTTTCATTTATTATCCATAAGATGAATAATCCACATATATGGAGTTGACATTTTTATCATGCTCAATGAAGTATTAATCTTGAATATAGTTTTTAAATGTAAAATACTTTAAGAAAACAGCTCCCATTGAAATATGCAGAAGCAACCAAGTGAAGTGTCAGTCATAAATTATTTTGAATACACCAATATGTTTCAAGCTACTCTTTCTTCTGCACTTGTAGAAAAAGGAAATAAAGCAACCAGCATGTACAGTCAGTCTTTGTGTATTTTAAATAAATATTCCTGTGATCTTGAAATAAGTGTGAGATTTGAAGTGAGAAAGTAACATTCTTGTGTTACATAGTTACATATGGCAATATAAGTATAGAAATGTGGAGGTTTTGGTGTACCAGTTTTTAACTAGATATCCTCAAGTTGAATGAACACTCAATATAGTTTACATAAAGTATCATAGGATCCCATACGCATAATTTAAATAATGAGAATCAGTCCGCAGTTTTTAAAAACACACACAAAAATCATTCTACCTAACAATGCTTCTGAAATGCTAATGTCATTACAATCTGGACTCTTAATGGAGACTTAGCAAAAAAAAGCCATCCTTTCTGCAATGTTTTCCACAATAGGTGATTTGTCTTGCATAGTCTTATTGTTAAAAGTAAGTAATTGGACTCAGTAATGCCTTGAAATCTTTATCACCAGAACATTGATTTAGGAGTCATTAATACATAGCTCTGTGCTGACTACTATATATAAAATTAAATAGTGTTCACAATGACCACTCTAAATGAAAACAAACTTTCCAGAATCCACCACCTCCCTTTTGCAAAGAACACACTGGTGACAAGCATAACACCTATGCAAGTTTACTTCATTAATGCACTGACAAGTTTTCTATGACATTAAGCACATACAGGCCAATATAAATAATTTTCAAAGCAAGACGACAAGGTAGTCACTGTAAGCTGATTTTGAAAGTTCTGTCCTTACAAAGAGCCTAAAAGCCCTCTTTAATACAAGACTGCCTCTTATTTTACAACTATTCATCTCCTCATCTTCATTACATAGACAAATGCCTCCCGAGGTCCATTTATATGCCTAGCTCACATGGACTATGGCTTTTTCTGGTCCTCTAAGGATCCGACTTTTCTCTTTCACTCAGGTCCTTACCTGATTGCCCAGCACCGCGGTGGCGCAAGCCGTGGACACCTCTTTGGGACCAAACCAAATTGAGGCGATGTGGGAGGGCAAGCCCAGGATGAACACCTGGGCCACGGAGCATAGGCACTGGCCCAACATGGTGACCCAGAAGAGATGCTGCTGCACACTGCCGCATTTGATCCAGGCACCCAGGCAGTTGAGGCCAGAGCCCAGCAGGGCGGTGAGTCGCAGGCCTTTGGTGTCCAACAGCCAGGTGGCTGGGAATATGAGGGGCACGTAGGCCAGCATGTAAACCATGGACAGCCAGTCAATGTGCAGCAAAGAGACGTCGTAGAAGCCCTGGAACACATTGCTGATGATGCTGTACTGGATCCACTGAAAGGCGTTCACCAGCGAGTACAGGCTGAAGATCAGCAGCACCACAAAGCGCCGCGTGGAAAGCGCGGTCCGGGGCAGCGGTGTCCCCTCGGCCCCCGGAGTCTCCTCCCCCGCGTCCGTGGGTAGCAGCCGGGCCTGGGTCTCCTCTTCCGGCGCCAGGAGACTCTGCGGCCCGCCAAGCGCTCCCGAGAGGGCAGCGGCGTTGTCTCCGGGGACCCCATTCAGGAGCAGGGAGCCAGCTCTGGGCCCGTTCTGCTGCTCCGCGCTCACCTTCCCGGCCGCAGCGTCCCTCGGGACCGGAAGGTATCCTTTCGCAAGCGGGTGCCCGGGAGCCACCGTCGCCCCCTCCTCAGCGTCTGGCCGCGCCATGTCACTGTGCTCCCTGCTGCTGCTTCGCGCCCCAGCCCACCTCCCTACCTCTGTACCCTGGTCCCTCCCGGCACCCCAACCCCACCACCCCCTCGGTCCCCCACTCCTGCTACCCTTCCCGGGTGGTGCGCACACTAGCCCTGCCTGAGAGCGCAGGTGAACGCGTCCTCCCCACGCTCCTCCGGGCCGCCAGTCACTCCATGTCAGGCCCCGCCCCGAGAGCGCCGCGTCCGAAGTGGTGGCGGCTCGCCGGCCAATCAGAGGGCATCTTCTCCCGGCGCGAGAGCCAATAGGGAATCTGCCGGGAAGGGCGGGGCGGGCTGCAAACGTACCCGGAGGCTAGAGAGGAAGACCCTGCTGAGAGTGTTCTCCTTCCAGGAAGGATGGGGAGGGTCCCGGGGGTCCTCTGGCTCTTGGGGCTGGGCGGGCGGGAGGTGGCCTGCGGATCGGGCAGCTCCGGACCCGGAACGAGAGGGCGGTCGAAGCAGGGAAATGACCCAGGTACCGTGTTCGCCACCCAGAGGGGCTTCCTGAGGTCGGAGTTCTGCTGTGGCCTCTCGCCCCCACACTGCTCTCTGAATGGGACCCTGGTTCTAGAGCACACAGACCACGATCTGTAGTTCGTTCTATTTCGGCAGAAGAAAAAGGCCAGAAAGCGTTCCAGTCCGCTTAGAGAAAGAGATTTCAAGAGATTTCGTCAGAAATTTGTCCTTGCGAGGTTGGAATTCCCCCACCTCCTCCACGCTGGCTTGCATTAGGCGACTGAGATGTGTTGTGCAGAGGGAACCCTGTTGCTCATTCGTTCTCAGGACCCAAATCTGTAGTTAATAGTAAGTGGACTTGCACCTTCAGTGTGTTCCGTCGGTGCCAGGTACCAAACTTGTTTTGAACGATGTGCGCCAGTTACAGGCTGTGGAGAATAAAAGCATTAAAATGAGACATAGTCCATTTACTCCTAAGTAAACAGGGCCTTGGGGGCTTCCTGGTGTGGAGAAAAAGTGAATCCTACCACTCCTTGGAAAACTACATTCGAATGATACCCTAAGTATTTACTATTAAAATGAAATTAAAACTAGGTATATCTAGGATCCTTTTAAACTTATTTATTTATTTATTTGTCGTAGATGGACACAATACCTTTATTTTATATATTTGTTTATATGTGGTGCGGAGGATCGAACCCAGTGCCTCACATGTGCTAAGCCAGCACTCTACCACTGAGCTACAACCCCAGCCCTAGGGTCCTTTTATAGACTTAAAAAGTGTCCATATCTAGCACCCTAAAACCTGTACACGGTTTTATTGTCTCTTACATTATTATTTTGGTCATGTATAAAAATGTGTCAGGCAGCCCTAAGTGTTACTGCTGTTCACCGATGACGAGTCCTTGAGTCCTTGCTTCTGGGAATGCTGAAGTATAAACACCAGAGAAGCACACCAAGGCGAGTGGAAAGTGGAAGGCTTTATTAAAGGATAGCAGTAAAGACTTCTCCCTGGAGGAAGAAGGGGGCGGAAGGCAGAATCCGTGGAAGTGGGAGGTCTTCCCTCTTTTATAGCTAAAATCTTCTTTTAGTCTTCCCACACTCCTGTCCTTTGTTTCCCTTAATCCTGCAGATATAGAATGCAGGTGGAAAGGCCAACAGGTGGGAGATGGGTGGGCTGAAGGAGTAATCTGGGCAGGAAGGGCCTGGGGCGGTTTTAGATTAGCACCTCCCTGTATGCTGGGAGCTGTTTCATTAACAGTTCCTTAGGGCCTTGGGGACTTTAACATTTCAATTTCCCCAAGAGCTGCTCTGGTTTCCTGGACTCCATTCTCAATAATGGCCTCCATTTTTCTTTATCTTACTCAATATTAGACCCGATTTACCTAACTACACTAACTACCTATCCTCAAATCTGGCTTCCTAAGTACATGCATTAGAATGTCTTCATTGGCTACCCAATTTAATTACTACTTGCCTTCCGCCACCCATGCTTTCACCCTGCCTTATTTTTCTTCTTAGAGCTTACTAGCATCTAAAGTGTTCTATATTTTACTTATATTTTTTTTCTGATTATTTTCTCCCTCCCCACTAGAATGTGAGCTTCATAAAGGCAGGTCTGAAAATTTGTTACTTTTCGCTGCTACTGTTTTCTGAGAATGTGTGTCTGAATCCAGCACAAAGTGCATGTTCAATATTGGCTGAATCAAACTCTTGGAATGGAACCACCATTTGACCCAGTTATCCCACTCCTCAGTATATATCCAAAGGATTTTAAATCGGCATACTGTAGTGATGCAGCCACATCAATGTTTATAGCAGCTCAATTCACAATAGCTAAGCTATGGAACCAACCTAGGCGCTCTTCAACAGATGAATGGATAAAGAAAACAGGCATATATACACTATGGAGTATTAAACTCAGCCCTAAAGTAGAATGACTTTATGATATTTGTAAAAATATGGATGGAGGATCTGGAGACTGTTGTACTAGGTGAAATAAGCCAGTCCCCCAAAACCAAAGATCAAATGTTTTCTCCGATGTGTGGAAGCTAACCCACAATATGGGGGTAGAGGGGGCAGGGAATAGAAGTACAATAGATTGACAATGGGAAATGGAAGGGAGGGAGGGGGATAGGAAAAGGAAAGATCGTGGAATAAATATGATATAATTTCCCCAAGTTCATATTTGAAAACAACAGTGAATTCCACCATCTACATCCATAAGAATGAGATCCTACACTGGGCAGGTGGCTTACTCCTGGAGGTTGAGACAGGAGGATCAGGAGTTCAAAGTCAGCCTCAGCAATGAGGAGGTGCTAAGCAACTCAGTGAGACCCTATCTCTAAATAAAATTCAAAATAGGGCTGGGGATGTGGCTCAGTGGTCAAGTGACCCTGAGTTCAATCCCCAGTACCCCCACAAATGAGATGCTAACTAGAATAAGATATATTCCATGCTTCTATAATTGTATCAAAGTGCTAAAAAGCAATAAATAAATAATTAATTAAAAATAAAAATAAATATTTACTGAATCAATGCAGTTAGTAAGCACAGAATTTACTATTGAATATTTTTTAAAATTGCTTGCTTAGTAAATGAATTAATATGTATATATTAAAAATCTTATAACTCCACCCCCAGCATAATTTTCTGAGCATCTGTTTGGAGATTATTTTAGACTACTGAGCAATGTTCACCTAATGAATTAAAAAAAAAAAATAGCTATAACATCAGATCCAATGAACTTAAGCCTCAGTTTAAAAGTTTATTTTATGGATTTTTGAAAGACAATAATTACTGTGCTTAATATTCAGCACAAATTATCACAGACATCTTATTAATACTTTTATGTACCATGAAACTTTCTATGCAGCTTTTAAAAAAGCTGTGTAAGCCAGGGGCAGTGGTACCTGCCTGTTACTGACCCAGCTGTTCAGAAGCTAAAGCAGGAGGATTGCTTAGGACTAGAGATTTAAAGAAAGCCTGTGTTCAAACAAACAAACAAACAAATCTGTTAAGAAAGGGAATACAGCAGCTTAAATTTTTTTAAGAATATGGACACAATACCTTTATTTAATTTATTTACTCATTTTTTATGTGATGCTGAAGATCGAACCCAATGCCTCACACATGCTAGGTAAGCACTCTACCCCTGAGCTACAATCCCAGCCCAGCAGCTTGAATTTTAATGGACCGTTTTGTTTAAACAATCATAGTAAACATTCAGGTATTTGCAAAATTCTCACCTCCTTCCTGAAACCCAAACAGGCAAATTATATTCAATTTCATTTCCCTATTATCAGTGAGAGCTAGAGATCATATCTTGCCAGATTTGTAGATAACTTTTCTCTCTACATGGGGCAGCTTCCGGAATGTACTCCTACGAGGAAGGTTTTTAAAGATCATTTGTCTTCTCTACCTTTGGGTTAA
This sequence comes from Callospermophilus lateralis, assembly GCF_048772815.1. Classification (NCBI taxonomy): domain Eukaryota; kingdom Metazoa; phylum Chordata; class Mammalia; order Rodentia; family Sciuridae; genus Callospermophilus; species Callospermophilus lateralis. The sequence goes on from NC_135317.1 coordinate 70,330,563, forward strand.
GAGTTCCCTGGGTGTCCTGCACAGCCAGTCAGCAGCGAATTTTCCTCCCCGTTTTACTTGCTGGTACCTATTCTTGCCCACCTTACCATTTCCCTTCCCTGCATATGACAAAGCTTTGTATCTGATGCCATTACCATCTATCTGGAGTCTACCATATAGGGAATCTATAGTAATGGGGAAAGGCATCAGATCTAGAGACCAGCTACTTAGGACTGAATCCCAACTTTAATACTCATTAGCTGTATGACCTTGGGCAAGTTACTTAGCTGTTTGTAATAGAGTAACAGATTCCTGCTTTGTAGGATTGCTATGAGGATTAAAAGATTGAACAATGACAGACATTCTCTTATAGTCAGTAAGTTGATCTATTGTAATGGTTAAATATCCAACTCTGAAGCCAAATGGCCTTGGTTCAGATTCAAGCTCTTTTAATTTTTAGCTGCTTGACCTTTGACTAGCTACTGTGTGTGTGTATGTGTGTGTGTGTGTGTGTGTGTGTGTGTGCGCTGCACGCGCAACTGTAAAATGAAGGCAATGTTCTTTATGACATCTTTGTAAGAAATTAATGGCTAATAAATGTAAAGCACTTAAACAGGGCCTGATTTCTTATCTATGCTAATATTCAGTAAATCACTCATCACTGATCATCATTATCAACTCATCTAACTCATATCTTTGTGTTTCTCATAGTCATATCTCATTCTCATTGTATTGACTCAGGTTCAATTTCCTGTCTTATGTATGTGAACCTGCTTGGATTCTTCTACAGTTGTTTATTCCTGGAGGGTGCTCTCTGGATGCACCTAAAGGGTCACACACAGTGGCTTTATCCTAATGATCCTAATGATCCTTGGTCTAATAAGAGGCAATTTTCTTATTATCACAGATGGTCAACAATTGGACTATCTTGTGACATATCATCTGGACATATCTAAACGATCCTATGTCATCCCCAACAAACACTGCAACCAACTAGTCAGAACAAGTATGTTGTGGATAGGATTTCTAAATTTCATGGAAAATTGAGCTATGTGAGATTTAAGATTTCTTCTGACTTTGTTGCAAGGATTTATGAAAAGTGAAAAAGATATTTCTAATGGAAGAATTAGAAAAAATTCATAAAGTTCAACAAATTCCATAGAGTTAAAAATGGAGTCCAGAAAAGGGGAAAACTCAGCAGTATTTCTTGAAAGGTCATTCTAAATCCTTAAACTGTCTCCTTTCTCTTGTGGTATCAGTGGTAGATATTTATTAACCAATTTAGGCATGAATCAGACTTCATATTATGTGTTTACATGTGTAACATAACATGAACCTTAATCTCTGTCAGAAAGGACACTACTAAGAGCACCACTTGGCTAGGAATCAGGATGAGATTGAACTATATTATTAGTGTAGAATGCCAATTCCCAGAGATTTGAATAAGTAACCATTCAGTGATAAGAGATCTGAATATCTAGGAGTCAAGGTTCAAGATGCCATTAAGAGTGATGTGGCTGTTCTGAAGCAAAGGTCTCCTATAATCTCAGAACTTTGGAGGATAAGATACATATTAGAATAACACTATCATACGTACAATCCATGATGCTATATGAGGAGGTAGATTTTGGACCACTAACACCACACTCTGTCCTCCTAAGGAGCACAGACCATGCTGAATTCTCCCATGTGTACTTTTTCCCCACATTGAAACATTTTATTTGTATGCGTCTTTTGCCTTCCTAGAAGGAATAAAAAGCCCCAGGATTTTCCCTCTTGTGTGTTTTTTGTTTATTTTTCTTCCTCTTGTCCTTGATGCTAGTTAAGGTTATCAGTGCAATTAAACCAAACCGATGCATGAAAGCAGATGATTCTGCCATTTTTTTAGACCTTTGAGTTACAAAGGGCTGACTACTTCGCATTAATTTAGCCTTTCTGGGAAGTTCACAAGAAATTTTCCAGCTCTGAGATCATTATTGTCTTCAAATTACATGTTAATATCATTTAAGCTTAACTATACATACCTATTTTCCCCTGGTGATTCTGAAATACAGCATCGGATTTATAAAAAGGCAAACTTATAAGTAGTGGTATGTTGGGCTCAGGCTTGAGAGAGCTGATTGAGTGTATCTCTTTCCAACCTCAATGACATCAGCATTGGTAGCTTAAAATCATCTATGATGAGAGTATATATACAATGGAAATAGACAAATGCTACATTTTTACCAGTATGACACTGCTAAAATATTAACAAAACAAATCATCTGTTATGGTTTGGATCTAAATGTCCCCACCAAAGACTCCTGTGTTGAAGGCCTGGTCCCTAGCAGATGGTGCTGTTGGGAGGTGGGGGAATCTTTAGGAGGTGGGGCTCAGTGGAAGGAAGTTAGGTCATCCAAGGTGTGCCCTTAAAGGGGATGTTGGGACCCTGACCCCCTCCTCTCTTTCTTTGCTTCCTGGATGCCATGAGCAGCTTTACCTTGTCACACCCTTCTGCCATGATGTTCTGCCTCACCACAAGCTCAAAGTAACGGGGCCAAGTGACGTGAATTGAAACCTCTGATACAGTGAAAATATAAATTTTTCCTCTAAGTTGATTTTTCCAGGCATTTTTTGTTGTAACAATGGAAAGCTAACATATCATCCAAAGCATGTGAGATACTACTTACAAATTTAATAAGTCAAAACTTTTAGATTGAAACAAATTTCTCTAAAACAACAAGATGCTTTTCATAAGCAAACTCTTTCAGACCTTCCAAATAAAAACTACAGGTGAAATTAAATATAATTTAAAATTAAAAGTCAAATCAGTCAGATTCCCTAATATACCAAGGTCTCTAAAATGTTCACTTAGATAACACACTGATTATTATGATGATTACAAAAAAAAATCAAACGTAAAATAACATTATGTTTGATTTTCTTCATTTTCTTGTAAATTTACTTATCCAAGTAAAGGAAATGATTTGCTCTCTCAGTTTAATTAAGTATATGACTAGAGGACTTAGTGACGTAGGACCTGAGCATTATATTTCCAAGCTGATTCCTCCCAAGTCATGGGTTAGCACAAAAAGCCTTTCTTGAAGTTCTAGCACTTTAAAAACCCTCACTTTCTCTTACTTTCACTTTCAATTTAATTGCCTCACTGGAATTAATTGAAATCTGCATTATTGCTCTTTACCCTCCACCCTGGGATTGGGCCAGGTTTTTAAATTATTTTGGGGAAAGTTTTTAAGAAATTGACAACAAAATTAAAATACAAAATGATATGCAAGTCCTTCAAAGACACCCTGAAATTTAAGCTTTATTAACTTCACAGCAAATCTGCCTCTGCTCACCCCTCCCACCTAAAGCAATTAATTTCTTCTTTGCTAGAATTATACTAGAAATATTGTGCAACCTTCCTGTTGCTTTAGTTCTTTGGAATTCATTTACTGAAGTAGTGATGAAGAGATTATGCCAAAAATAGACCTTCAGTCTCCCTCCCTGTGCCAGTGTGGAGCATCTACTTCAGAGGACTATCTGATTCCAGTTGAGAGAACAAATATCTCCTGGAAACGGTATCTAGAGATGTGCCAGATGGAACCAAGCCACTGGAAGTCAAGCTCCTGATCCAAAGAGGCCTAGACAAAGGAGAGAATATGCATGAGGCCCAGAAAGCAGATAACTAAGATAGCAGATCTGAAAGGAAGGTAGGGAATGGAGTGAGCAATTCTAAGTCAATAAGCAAGTCATGGTAAACCCATGGGCGCACGCGCGCACACACACACACACACACACACACACACACTTTCACACAGACTTTCCATGATGTAGATTCTTTCCATGGTGCAGATTGTGGATCAAGGTCCCTGCAGCTCTGGAAGGGAGGGAATGTGGTGGCAGAGGTGGAGTTGGAGACTGAGCTGTAGCAAAGCAGTCAGTAATGGACATCACCTACTTCACTATTGTATCTTGTGCTAGACCAGTCAGTGAATTTGGGGCGGGTCATGGGAAAGAAAACAAAATAGGTTTGGTTGTTGGAGAGGAAGGGGAGGACACTCTTGATGGTAGAAAAGGCATCCAGGTAAGAGTGGCTATGGCATGGGGGAGGAGAACTGGTATGGCTACAATAAAAATTGGGTGGGCTGGGCCAAATCATGAGAGGCCTTGAATTTCAGTTAAGGAACCTCAGTTTTATTCTCTAAATATTAAGAAGGCATTGAAATCTCTTATCTGAAGAAGTAGAATGATCAAAATATGTCTTATTGTGGAAGATGAATTGAAGCCGGTGCAGTGACACAGACCTGTAATCCCAGTGGCTCTGGAGGCTGAGATGAGAGAATTGCAAATTCAAAGCCAGCCTCAGCAACTTAGTGAGACCCAGTATAAATAAAAAGGGCAAAAATAGCTATTAGTAAGCAATTTAACACTGTTGAGTTAAACACTAATCAGTCCCTAAGAAATTTTGCAGTGAGATAAGAAGGTCTCTAAAAGAATGTGGTAAATAGGGAAATGGGGAGGGGGAGCCTGCCATTTCCCTTATCTCCAATCTTTGGGAAAATATCTACACAAATGACCTTGGTTGTAAAGTAAAGGAATGAAGCATCTGAAGAAAGCCACCTGCACAGTGGGCATGCACCTATCCTATACATTCCCCAGCTTATAGGCACAGTGCAGCCCTCCATTGTATGCTGATCCACCACCACCGAGGAGTAAGTAATAAAATGTCCAAAATCTCTCTGTTGGGTCCTCTAGGTTCTCTCTTTGGGATTGGTAAACAGTATGCCTTGGGCCTTTGCAGCCCTCGAGTGGAACAAATACATAACATATATTTACCTATGGTTTACTGAACACCCCACATTATTCCAACAAGAATTTGTGAGAATTAGCAGTATAACAATTATAAGAGAATGGGTATGTTATAAACTCTAAATTATTTCCAAAATGACTTGAGGTGACTCATGGGGAAACGTGCAAACTAATTGTGAGTGTATTTCTCTTTGTCCCAATCCCATTTACATTTACAATACCGGTTTTTGCATTAGTCATGTGTATTTGTCTCCCAAACAACTATGAGCTTCTTGGGGCAGCAACTGCCTAAGTCATCTTTGAATATCCTGCACCTAGCATTGTATCTAAAAAAATAATGCTCAATAACTATTCAGTGCATGAATGCTATGATTAGGATAGTAGTAGATATTTGTTAACTATTACAGCAAAACGAATTCCTGATCTCCAGGCCTGAGAATATGAGGTTGCTAATACACTGCCCCTTTGGGCAGGAAGGTTTAAGGAGCTGTACCACATTGGGCCACTCTATAGCTCCAGCACACCCTGTGCATTTCTAGATTGCAGTCTTCCTTAGGTGATCTGTTAGGAACACTCACCTATCTTCTCTCAGTTTAGCCATATCCTGCCCATCCTTTGTGGTCCAGGTCAACTCAATTCCTACTTCTTTTCCTTAGTCTTTCTCCATGTCTGGAATCTAGGAGGCCTCTGCCTCTTCTGACCCTGATACCACATTCAAGACCACTCACTGGCCGGGTGTGGTGGTGCACACCTGTAATTCCAGCACCTTGGGAGGCTCAGGTAGAAGGATTGAAATTTCAAAGCCAGCCTCAGCAATTTAGCAAGACTCTAAGCAACTCAATGAGACCCTCTCTCAAAATAAAATATATATATATAAAAAAAAGGGGTAAAGATGTGGCTAAGTGGTTAAGTGCCCCTGAGTTCAATCCTTGCTATCAAAACAAACAAAAACTCACTGAATTTCTGGCAATGTGGCTTCCTTCACCCGTTTTATTCCTTATTTAAATCTGAGCTTCTTGAAGCCAGGGACTAGGTCTTATATTTTCTTTTATACTCTCCTCAGTACCTACAAAGCTTTCTCTTAGCAACTCATGTCATAGAGAAGCATTGCACTTAACTCAGTGAATGTGTTTAGTTGGCAGAGATTAAAATTAAGATAATGGCCAGTCCCACAGGTGCCCAGGACAGATCCAGTGGATTGGGTCTCTGGATAACACTTTGTATTTATCTGGGGAACTTTGTTCAAAACCAAACAAAACAATGAATAAAAATGCCCTCTTATCCTTGGTAACTGTCCTGCCTTGGTCCTCTCAATTCTGTGCTCTAGGGCCATCAAAGTTGGGTGGCCTGGTATGCTGCTTGTTGCTAACCTATCAAGTGCATCTCTAGGGAACTGATTTGTCTGGCATTGTGAAACACTTTCTGCAATAATTATTTTATTTTCCTTATTATTAATTCCTATAAAGAAATGAGGACTATATTTGTATTTGTGAAATATAAATGATGAGTTTTCTATTTCTAAAGATTTTTTTTTAATGGAGACCTCCTCTTCTGAGAAAACAGATAAATGAATAAAATAATTCTCTGTGTAAAATATGAATTTTTTCCTTCTTTTTGAGATGGGGTCTTACTATATTTTCCAAATTGGTCCCAAACTCCTGGGCTCAAACAATTCTTCTGACTTCAGAGTAGCTGGGACTCTAGGTACACCACCATGCTAGGCTTGAGATTTTAATAAAATTAATAAAAATAGCTACCATTAACTGAGAACCTCCAATGAACCCTTAGATTAGAGCTACTCTCCGTAGGACAAGTATTTGCCCCTAATACTACACAATAGCACCAAGCAGAGAATAGGTGCCCAAGAAATATGTATAAAAATTGATGGCAGGTACAACACACAGAGCTTTGCATATCTGCCTCATTTAATCCCATCAGCCTCTCCTCAATGGACCACTCACAAACACCCCATTAATGAAATATTAACATTATCTTTATTTCCATTTTATAGATGAAGAAATTGATATTGCAAGATAGAATAATGTATCCATAGATATATGACAAGTAAATAAATAGTCTCTTTTACTCTAAAACTTTTCTTAACCAGGGTTCTATGAATAGAACAAGGGTAGATGGCCCAGATGAGAACATTCCATCACCAGGGTAACATCCCAGTGGGCTGATCCTCACAGGTGGATTTCAAATTGGCATTGAATTGCTGTATATAAAAGGTAATTGAGGGTTGGGGTGGGTGGCTCAGTGGTACAGCATTTGCCTAGCAGGTGTGAGGCACTGGGTTCGATTTTCAGCACAGCATATAAATAAATAAAGTCCCATTGACAAAAAATATATATATAAAAAAACAAATAAAAGGTAATTGATAATAATGAATCTGTAGAAACAGTAATATATTTTCTCTATATATGCAATCAATTCTCATTCTTTTAGTAGTTCTAAAAAAATCACTGAAAACAGTAAAATTAGCAAACACTGAACCATTGTTTCTAGGAAAGTTAGGTTCCCATGAGTCTCTGATCACAATATTTTTTCAAACAATCACTATGTAATCTTTTGTATGGTTTGTTTATTTTTATGTGTGTGAGGGGAATGTTAGAAGGGAGGGAGGGTCTCGCTTTGTTGTCCAGGCAGGCCTAGACTTCTGGGCTCAAGCCATCTCCTGCATTAGCCTTCTGAGTAGCTGCAGGCTCTCATGACCATGTCTGGTTTCTGTTACTGAGTAATTTAATAGATATTGTTGATTCATTAACATTTGATTAATTGAACCCATGACCTACAGCACTGCAACTCATGCCTACACAAAGCTTATCTAACAGACATTTCTCCATCAGGTATATGCCAGCCTTCTTGTGCTTAGGAACAATCGCTAGCACTTCAGTGCTACACTTAGGTGTCAATTTGTGTCACAACACACAAACAGATTTAAGTGGAGAGAAAAAACAAAAACATCTATTTAATAAACTGAATGAATCCTTTTTTTCAAAGTACATAATTAATATAATAAAGTGACCATTGAGGATGACAATAGAAGACTCTTCATAGATTTTAACTCCTTTAGTTCTTATTGTTGTAGGGACAAATGAGGCAAGGCACCGAAGACAGCAGGAAACAGTTTTATTTGGCTGCAGCCAGGTTCAGAGGGTACAGCCTTTGCTGTAATCAATCAATCCCCTGAACCCCGAGTTCAGGAAGTTTCAGAGTTTTATACCCAGTATGTAAGGGGAGGGGCTCAGAAGTTCTCAGTCTGCAGAAGTTCACATAAAAGCAGCTTTTTCTTTCACTATTCTGGGCATGTTAACTCTTCAAGGACAACACTTGAGAAGGAGAGAGCTTTATCTCCCCTTTCTTTCCTCCCCCTGCCAGCTGTTACCATGGAGCCCAACTGTAACTTATCTTAAAAATGTAGACATCTCTGTGAAACCCAGCTCAAGGCCAGAGGCCTTGTTTGCACATTTCTTCAAAGTACTATACTGGATACGTTTGTGAAAAACTAGTAAGAGGGTGTCCAGCACCTGGAGTGCTGGTATCTTCTCGGCCAGTGGCCAAGTAAACAGGGCAACAAGAAAATAGGAAGTTTATCTACAACAGACTCTTTTGCTGACAGTCCTAAAATCAGCCATGGTGAAGCAGGCTTTTCTGTGGAGAAAGGGGGTGCCACTTCATTATGATACTTTAAGAGTTGGACATTCTTTCCACTGAATATATAAATAAACTGAGGCCCAAAGAAGTTAGTGGGTAACATAGTTAGCATCTGAAACAAATAACCCCCAAATCCATGATCTTATCACTAACTTGTAGAGCTAAGTAATTTTATTGAGCTGCAGTTTTTAGATAATTTGTAATAAATGTTTGAATTCTGTGACAATTTCAATGAACTTTCAATTAAGACATCTCCAATTCATTTGCAAGAGGCCTAGAAGATGGGCTTTTAATAAAATATAAATTAACTCAAAAGTACGTAAAAAATGATTGCCCTGTTTTCTTTTTACTTTCCTTTAGTCAGGTCTCCATTTCGTTTATACATCCCCCAGAGCAGATGATAAAGTATCAATGGAGATAGAATTCAAAAGTTTGATTTCTGATGAACTCCTATCATTAGTAAAAGAAATTTTAAGTTAATGATAAAAATGAGATATTTTAATTCATCTAATTAAATAAAAATGTCGATTTTTATTTCATCCATATTATTCTTGATTTTCATTATACCGGATAATTCATTCATGATTGGCATAGTTTGCTTTATGGAGGCCAATATAATTCTTTAATGTTGAGTGTGTAAGACATTCTGTCTTCCTTCAAGTTAAACTCACTAGATCCAATATTGAAAAGGAATATTCTCACTTCTTCAATCGACATCTAAAGATGTCTACTTAAATCACTTGAATACCAAGGGGATATTTTCAGGAGGGTTGTATATTTATGAACAAACATTATTGGATTTTTATCTTTAAGAAGTCAGCCACTTCTTATTGGGCTCCTCCATTATACTGAGTTCAAACTTCAAAAATTATTGTGAAAAAAAAAGGATTCTAAGCTCAAGGATTTCCCAAGGGAGACTGAAATATAAAATGGGAAAAGTACACATGCCAGAAATGGAAAAATTATACTGCAATTCATAGGGGGAAAAGGATCTTTTCTTTTCATATTTTTTATTTCACACACACAAACACACACACAGGTGTTTCCCATCCGGATCCCCTGCAGCTAAATTCTGACATTTTTTGTACCCACCCTGGCTTCACAGCTTGCTGTTTCTGGTTAACACCCTGATTGTGAATTTGGGCTGAAAGCACAATGCAAGGATCCTAGCACTCTCCCTGGAGGGGTTTTCCACTCGGAGCTGGTCTGAGTGCAGAGTTTATTTCTGCTTCACTGCTGCTGCCCTGAGGAGGTGATCGCTGGGTTCTAACTTGTGAAAAAGTCTTCTTTAGACTCCCCACTGTTCACAGGCCTTGGGCTTTGGTTTTTGTGCCCCTTCTTGTAAAGGCTGGAAAAACTCCTTTAACCTTCCTGGGATCAGGCTGCCTGTCCTCTCTGGTTCTTGCCTTCTGTAGTCGGGGGCCTGATAGTTCCTAACTCTCTTGTTAGTTCTTCACTGAAAAATTTGGAAAACAGAAAAATCCCCCTCATTTCTTGGCAGTTTTCACTGGGAGCTATGTGTGAATAGTTCATCACAGACACTTCAATGAAAGTCTGCTCAGGCCAGGTGCGGTGGCACACACCAGTAATCCCAGGCTCAGGAGGCTGAGGGAGGAGGATTGCCAGTCTCAGCAAATTAGTGTGGCCCTAAGTAACTCAGAGTGTGACCTTGCCTCTAAACAAAATATAAAAAAGGGCTGGGAATGTGGTTTGATGGTTAAGTGCCCCTGGGATCAATCCCCTGAACAAAAAAAAAAAAAAAAAAAGGAAAAGAAAGAAAATAATCTTTCCAGTCCCACATTGTGCATTTGCTTCTTAAATTCTGTTCATGTATACAAAAATGTTAACGTGAGCTTGTCTTAAATGTCTGAGCATAGTCCTTGTGTGTAAAAAGTACTTTTTATAGTTTCTTGGATTTCAAATTAATGCTAATTTTCTAAAATTGTACAAAAAAATTCAAAAAAATTGTACAATCTTTTTGCCAACTTTTGATTTCAGTATGGTTTTTGTTATTCTATTTATAAATTGAGTTATTTTTGTTTACAGTAAGAATGATAAATCTTACCTGGGGATGCTCAGTGGTAGAGCACTTGAACCCAGAGTCTTGGGTTTAAGTCCCAATACTGTCAAAATAAAAAATATATATAAATAAACAAATCCTATATAAATAAAAAAAAGAATAACCCTTATTTTTTTTCTGCTAATGTTCAAGTAACTCAAGTTGAGAAGACTAGATACCCTGAAGTAATCAGTCCATTTAAAACTTAGTTAATACAAGTCCTTTAAATATAAACTTCCCTTATAAATTTAACACATTTGATTTTTAAGCACTTCAAATGCCTGAAATGACAAATCTATGGCCTTAACAAATAAAAACATTCCTAAGTGGGGCTGGGGTTGTGGCTCAGTGGTAGAGCACTTGTCTAGCATATGTGAGGCCCTGGGTTCAATTCTCAGCACCTCATTTAAATAAATGAATAAAAGATCCATCAACATCTAAAAAAATATTTTTAAAAAAATCCCTAAGTACTTAACACATATTTTTAAATCTATGTTCTATCATAGCCAACTTAATGAAATCACTTTGGATATTTTGGATATTTGTAACACCCGAAATGTTGGTGACCACTGAATCAAAAGTGACTTTAATCTGGGTGTGGTGGCACATGCCTGTAATCCCAGAATCTCAGAAGGCTGAGGCAGGAGGATTGCCAGCCCTAGAAATTTATATATATAAATATATATATATATTCTAATATATATACATACATATATGTACATATATATTGCGTATTAAATCAGAAGTAACAATATCGTTATAATCAGAACCAATGCATAGTATTTTCAAAACCAAAATATACTCTTTTCCTATATACTTTTTTTGGTCTTTTTCTCCCTGAAGAAAACCCAAAACCACAAAGTCCTTAGGAGACAATAGCAAAAACTGGGGTGAGATGTGGGGTTGGGGACATGGTGGTAGTAGGAATATTTTGCAGAAGGAGAAAGAGGAACGTAAATATAATTGTGAATACTGCTTCTAGGTCAGGCAGGCAACTGATAGTATTTTTTTCATTTGCAGGATAGCAAGAACGACTTGAGAGTTTATTTGTTATCATGTCATCCATCAACAGATTAAAAACAATAAATCAAAATAGAATAAGCAAACAGCGTCTCCTAGAGCAGATAAATGAAAAGCGTGAAACCAACTGTTTTGTGGAAAGAAGCAATCAAGTCAGCTTCCTGAGAGTTCAGAAGAGGCACTTCAGTGGTGCCCATCAGTCATGTGTTTTCACCCATTTCAATGAAGGTATTCCTGACAGCAGCAGGAGCTCCTGGGTCCAACCAAGTATCTTTGTTCACCCAGAGAAAAGGCACTTTGAACCAAAAAGTAAGATGTTATGGGAGAATTCCTACTCTTCATAGGAAGAATTCATAAGAAAATTTAGGAAAAAAAATTCTGGGGTCAAAAGAGGTTCCTATATATTATGGTTTGGATATACAGTGTCTCTCCCAAAATTCATGTGTTAAAAACATGATATCCGGGGCTGAGGCTGTGGCTCAGCGATAGAGCACTTGCCTTGCATGAGTGAGGCACTGGGTTCTATCCGCAGCACCACATAAAATAAACAAATAAATAAAGAGATATAGTTAAAAAAAAGAAAATAAAAGAAAACATTATATCCAACGTAACAATGTTCAGAAGTGAAATGATTAGATATGAAAGCTATAATCTCATCAGTGAATTAATCCATATGGTAGATTAATAATTTGAAACCAACTACTGAGTGTTAACTATAGGCAGAAAGAGTGAGTTTGGAGGAAGCAGGTTATTGGATGCATGCCATTGGGGATTATATCTTGTCCCTGGCTTCTCATGAGGTGCCTCTCCCCTCCCCCTCCCCTCTCTTTCTCTCTCCCTCTTCCTGGCTGCCATAAAATGAGCAGCTTTCTACCACCATTCCCTTCCACCATGCTGTTCTAGCTTACCTGGGCCCAGAGCAATGAAGTCTATTAACCATGAACTGAACCTCTGCAACCGTGAGCAAAATAAACCTTTTCTTCTTTCAGTTGTTTTTGTCAGATATTTTGTCATAGCTACTATGTCACAGCAATGGAAAGCTGACTAACACACTAGGTATTACCCTGAGATACTTTAATCTGTCTGAAGGAAAAAGTATCAGTAAACTAGGCTAGTTTGTATAAGATCCACCAGAGTTCAGACCCTCAGTTTCTTGTGCCTATACAGAATCCCAGACCCAGGCTGATTTGTTCAATAGGCTCTAGTCTGGGTCCTGAAATCTGGATTCTCAAAAGACTATGGTGATTGTGATGCTGATGACCTTAGGACCACATTTTTTAAAAAAAGTTGTTACACATAATTGTGATAGATCCCAAGAACTTCAGAGACCCCCTATCTCACCAATTTTTGTTGCCTTCTGCAAACGTTTCATGTGCAAAATTGAAGCAAATGAAAAATGATTTTGATGATAAAAGTCACACAATAGCCCTGAAAGCAATAATTTAAAAAAAAAAAAAAAAGTGGAGGGAGGTTGGGTGGAAGGCAATGGTATGGGGGAGTGGTATTATTTTTCAGGAAGAAGAAGTCATAAATGCCAGTTATTTTGGCATTGTTATAAATATTGACTTCCTTCTTAGTCAAGGCAGTCAACAGGTAATATTTTCTCAATTGTGGAGGGTTGGGGGAAGTGTGCGTATGTAATTATATTTAATATAACCAATACTTTATTTAGTTCAGAAGCTAAAGAATGGACCACATTGGAGATTTAATTTTTTGATGTGACTGTGACTTCCATTTGGGTCAGAGCTCTTAGTAAGTGGTATAGGGAAGTGATGCAGTGTGACATAGAAAGCCAAAAGGATGCATTGTATTTTAAAATTAATCTGTAACAATCCTGTTTTTTTTTTTTTTTCCTTGCAGGGTAGGGTGTGTACAGGGAATTGAACCCAGGAGCATTTAACCACTGAGACACATCCCAGTCCTTTTTTGTATTTTATTTAGAGACCGAGTCTCACTGAGTTGCTTAGTGCCTTGCTTTTGCTGAAGCTGGCTTTGAACTTGTGATCCTCCTGCCTCAGCCTCCCAAGCTGAGTGAGGTGCACTGGCCATGTTTTACTCAAAAAATACTTTTACAAAGAGTATTGCTCATTCTAAGAGAAAAAAGCATAATCTTTTATTCTGGTTGAATTATTTGGAACTAGAAGAATTAACTCATCGCTACTATGTTAGTTGTCACAAGTTTGATAGTAGAGGGAAAAATCTGCCTCTAAGACAACATAGTATACAACTTTACATGAATATACATGGCTTTTTACAATACATAATTTAACACATGTAATCCCCATAAACCAGTTTTATGGTATAAAGTTTATAAGCCAAAAATCTTAGATCATTAAAAAAAGTCCCAGGGTTGCGGTTGTGACTCAGTGGTAGAGCATTTGTTTACCATGTATGAAGCACTGGGTTTGATCCTCAGCACCCCATAAAAAAAATTAAATAAAGGTACTGAAAAAGAAAAAGTCTGCAGATGTGGCTCAGTGGGTTTAATGCCCCTGGGTTCAATCCCTGGAACCAAAAATTAGAAAATAAATAAGTAAAATGATTTTAAAAAATAACCCTCTAAATATTTTAGAAAAAATCTTTGCCCCTTTTAACTAAACAGATTTAAACAGCAGTTTAATTTTATGGTGTATGGATACAAGATAAGTATAGACCTAATTTAAATGATAGAAATTTGGCGTGTAAATACATGGTGTTACTGTTTGGACACGAGGTGTCCTTCCAAAGCTCCTATGTGAGATAACGAAAGAATGTTCAGAGGTGAAATGATTAGGTTGTGAGAGCCTTGACCCAATCAGTGGATTAATTCACTGGTAAGAATTAACTGAATGGTAACTGTAGGCAGGTCGAGTGTGGCTGGAGGAAGCAGGTCACTAATGGTGTACCTTTGAGGTTTATATTTTGTCCCTGGTGGGTGGAGATCTCTATCTGCTTCCTGGCAGCCATTTCCTCAGCTGCTTTCCTCCACCACACCCTTCTACTATGATGTCCTGCCTCACCTCAGGCCCAGAGCGATGGAGTCCACTGCCCACGTGCTGAACCTCGGAACCCGGAGTCAAAATGAACTTTTCCTCCCCAGGTTGTTCTTGTCAGGTGTTTTGGTCACAGCGATACAAAAGCTGACTCTAGCACATTATCTGTATTAGTAACCTAAACTAGTCGTTCTCAAAAGTGTGGCTCAGGGATCCTTGTGTGCTTGAGTCTTTTTCAGGAGTCTGCAAGGTCAAAACTGTTATTACAATAATACTATGTTTGTTTGTTTGTTTTGTACAGAGGATTGAACCCAGGGGTGCTTAGCCACTGAGCCACACCTTTAGACCTTTGTATTTTGAGACAGGGTCTCACTAAGTTTCTTAGGGTCTCACTAAGTTGCTGAAGCTGGTCTAGAAATTCCAGTCCTTCTTCCTGACCCTCCCTAGTCACTGGAATTACAGGCACACACCACCATGGCCAACACATTTTATTTTCTTATTTCCACCAGTGGAAAGTACCTGGGCTAAAGAAAAAAAGGTATGCTACTTTTAAAAAAAATTTTTTTAGTGCCTACTTTATTCTGAATACTATTAAGGTTTCTTTGTTCCTAAACTGAGTTTAGATCACTTGAGAAATAGAGGTAAAACTGTTGGCATCCTTATTAAAAAAAAAAAAAAAAATCTGTAATAGAGGAATTTGCTAAAGAGCAGCCAAATGGCCAACTTGCCCCTAAAGGGAATTTACCCCATCTTGAAACAGAACTTCAGACCTGCTACTGGACTGAGAACCCATAAGAGAGTGCCCTCCAGGAGACCAGCAGAGGCATTTTACAAATGAGGAATTGGGATGTTACCTCTAAAGTTGGATAGACATATTACTGTGGTAGGCTCTCAAGAAACATTCATTAAATCAAACAATAAACATCATTCACGATAAAATAACATCTTCTTTAGAGAAGCTGACCCTCTCCTGTCCTGTGGATATTGAAGAACAGCAAAACACCAAACATCTCTAGGTGATCTTGACCCAGATAGCTGGTGGAACTTAACCTGTAAGAGGACTTAAAATATCATCTCTGTCTGCTGACACCCACATTTTCTATTTCTGACCCTGATCTCTCTTCTAACTTTCAGATTTATTTGCATATCAGATTGTACCTATCAGACTGCCCCTTGTACTTGAGGCCATCTCCAATCTACCATTGCTAAAACAGAATTCCCTGCTAAAGCAGGGATCATATGTGGTTTTTCATTGTTTTATCTTCATTGCCTATAACAGTGTCTGGCACAAATTAGGCACTCAGAAAATATTGGCTGACTGAATACTGACTAGGACATGGCATATGCTTTTCTAGAATTCCTGTTCCCCACCCCAAACTCACACACTGCCACTTAATCTCATTTTCTGCATCTCAGAAAATGGCCAGAGACCAAGGAAAGCCTCTGATTCCTCTCCTTTCTCTCATGTCCCTTACTCACTCTGTTAACAAGTCCTGTGAACATCTTCAAAATCAGCCCTGAGTCCAACCATTGTTGATCCAATCCATAGTCATCTGTCTCTAGAAGTATAGCAGGGAGCCTTCTGAGGGTCCCCGGCTTCCGCTCTTGCTGTCCCCTCCCCTGTGTTTACTTTGCACAACAACCTAAGTGACTTTTACAAATCTTACGTCACAGAGGTCACTTGTTCAAAACTCACCCAAGATTTCACCCCACACTTAGGATAAAATGCACGCTCCTCTCCCTGTGCTTCCGGTGCCCCATGAACAGTCCCAAAGTTTACCTCTTCAACCCATCTCCTCTACTCACCCTGGTCTCCTTCCACGCAGCCACCATGGCTTTGCTTTCTTCCTCCTCTGGGACAAACCAAGTTGGTTTCCACCTCAGGAACATGGCCACATGCTGTTCCCTCTGCCAGGGGGTCTCTCTCTGTCTTTATGTGGACCTTTGTTTGACCTCAGTTTGTCAAAAATCATCCTGTCCAAATAGCCTTCCTTAACACTTGACAACCCTGTCCAGATTTCTCTATCAATGTCTAACGAATGCTAAGCTCCTTGAAAGCAGGGATCATATGTGGGTTTTCATTGTTTTATCCTCATTCCCTATAACAGTGTCTGGCACAAATTAGGCACTCAGAAAATATTGGCTGACTGAATCAATACTGACTGGGACATGGCATATGCTTCTCTAGAAGTAGTGGTGGCTCTTACCTCGTTCCCTTAAGACCAATCGTCATGCTCTTGAGTGATGGCCCCGAAACTTAGAATTTCCCAGGGCAACCTGTTGGCTGCTGTAGAATATTTGTTAGAAGTGGAAGAAGAAAATTACAAGGTACATTTTGCTCAATATTTTTAAAAAATATTTTTTAGTTGTAGATGAACACAGTACCTTTATTTATCTTTATATGGTGCTAAGGATCGAACCCAGGGCCTCACACATGCCAGGCAAGCACTCCACCACTGAGCCACAACCCCAGCCCCATTTTGCTCAATATTAACAGTGAAAATTAGAAGACATTCTACTCTTTTCCTTTGGATACCTGTGTAAAGGGAAGAAACAGTCATTTATTTTTTATTTAGTCATTCAACATTGTTTATGAATGCATATTGAAAGTTAGGCAGTTTTCTAGATGCTCATCAGTACAGCAATGAATAAAACCCCTGCCTCAAAAAGTTTAGATTTTATTGGGTACAGCCAGATGCATGCTCCTTTTCCTGTGCTTCCTGGTGCCCCCATGAACAGTCCCAGAGGACCTTTTCAACCCATCTCCTCTGTTCAATCTGGCTTCCTTCCACAGAACCACCATGGTTTTGCTTTCTTCCTCTTCTGGGACAAATCAGAAATTTGTTTAAAGTTTAAAAAAACAGATACATTTGATAAATGGTTACATATTTGGAGAAACATAAAGAAGTGGTACAGAGGGATAGGAATTGCTTGAGCCAGGATTCATTGCTGTCTAAAGAACTATTTGAGGATTATTACCCAAGGCATAGAACAAAATTGGTCCTGATGGTTGAACTTGTTGGTGGTCTAAACTGGTGAGGAGGTGTATTGGTCAGCTTTCTGTTACTATAACAAATATCTGAGATCATCAACCTATAAAGAGAGAAGGTTTATTTTGGCTCACAGTTTTTAGAGATTCCAGAAAAAGCCATTGCTTTTAGGTTGCTGGTGGGCAGGAGGTGTCATAGAGCAAGGATAGGAAAGCATTGTGGAGCAAAATTGTTCAAATTATGACTAGGAGGCCAAAGAAAGGAAGGCACGAGGGTCTCAAAATTTCCTTCCCGGGCATGTGTTCAGTGACCTAAAGACTCCTTACTAGGCCCTATCTCTTAAAGGTTCTACCACCTCCCAATAACGCCCACCTTGGGAACAAAATCTTTAACACCTGGGCCTTGGGGGACATTCCAGATCCCCAGGAACCCTGAGAGTAGAAGGAGAAGGAGGTCAAGGATTTTGCTAAAAGTACTCAAGAGTTCTGAGGACTCCTGTCAATAGTGATGTGAGGATAAGGGAAGGAGTTTTCTTGGACAGAGATCTCCAAGTTTTCTCTTCAGTCATTCACTTGGAGATGTGGAGGCCAAAAGATGGGCAGTGTTACTTAAATGTACAGCCTTAAAAACAGAAGACTTGGACGGGTATGGTGGCACACACCTGTAATCCCAGGGGCTTGGGAGGCTAAGGCAGGAGGATTGGGAGTTCAAAGCCAGCCTCAGCAACTTGGCCAGGCCCTAAGCAACTCAGAGAGACCCTGTCTCTAAATAAAATATATAAAGAAGGTCTGAGGATGTGGCTCAGTGATTAAGTGCCCCTGGGTTCAATCCCTGGTAGCAAAATAAAACAAACAAAAACAAAACAGAAGACTTGGGTTCAAGGTCTGCCTCTCTCATTAATTAGTCTCATGCTTTTAGTCGTGTGATATTTCTGAGCATTAGTGTCCAGCTATAGAATGGTACTCATCCTCTCTGCCCTTCAGGTTATTTTGAAAACTTTGAAATGCATTATAATTTATATACCAAGTACTTTATTTATTTATTTTTTTGTTTTTGTTTTTGTTTTTCAGATAATGGCATATTTGGATGAAGATGAAGTGCATCTCTTAGAGACACACAAATACATTCTCTTTGATCTTTCTTCAATGTCTGCCTGAATTATTTAGAAATTAATTATAAAAGAAGCTAAACAGAGGGGCTGGAGATATGATTCAGTTGGTAGAGTGCTTGCCTTGCATACACAAGGCCCTGGGTTCAATTCCTTAGCACCAAAAACAAACAAAAGAAGCTAAACAAAATTATTAGCTTAAACACCCCCAAATTTTTGAGTCATATAAAACATGCTACATCTTCTTCACTCATTCCATTCCACCACTTAGACTTAGATGTTTTGAACAGGGGATCTGAGTTATTAAAGATAGTTTCAAAGATGAAAGACCTAAACTTTATAGCAATGTCCCCTTTACTAATCTAAAATGTTTAAATTTTAGTCTACATTTGTTTCTATAAATCAGAGGAATATGTTGACCAACGTCACTGGTCAGTGGAAGGCTAAAGTTGCTCAAAGTTAACACTTGTTTGTACTTGCCAATTACCTTAACTTACTCTGTCAAGCCTACAGTTTTGGTGATTTGAATAAATACATACTTGAGAAGTAAAATAAGGTGCATATATGTAGGTTCAAGTTTTTGTTATATTTTATTGCTCATCTCTAAAGTGAGAATTCCTTAGAATCATCTTGTGGCCAAATCCTATTTGGCTGCTGTCACCTTCTTTTCATTGCTTCTCTGGGCACAGTACCTCAGACTTTTAACTTGGCTTATGTTTTTTTTTTTTTTTTTTTTTTTGTACTTAGGCGCCTATTCCAAATGGCAAGCTGAGTGCTGACTGGCCTGGAATGCAGACTCTTCTTGGCATTGTTTATGGTTTCTCTCTGCCTCCAACGAAAGCTCAGATTGAGAAAGTTAAAGTATTCTGACATAGGAAGGGACGTCGATAAGTTGCCTGGCCTACAACCCTGCCTCAGCTTAGACTTCTCGGGCACAGTGTGGATAAAACTATGAAGTATGTAAAAAATTAGCCAGACCTAGATCTAATTTTTGCTTCCCCAAAGACAAATACCTAGTTTCAAAAACCATGAAGAGTTGATTTGCCAGTTTCCTGGGCACTGGCAGAAGAGATGAGACTCTTGGTTCAGAACCAAAGAGCTTTACAAAAGACAAGCAGCAGCACAAGCCTCATGCTGGGGCTGGTTCTCCTTGCCCTCCCCCACCACCTCAAGATCCTTAGACCAACAGGGAGCAGTCCAGGTAGACACACACACACACACACACACACACACACACACACACACTTACAGGTTTTGTCACACAGGGGAAGATTCCTGAGCTTAAGAAACCTGACCTTTGCCCAGAATTATCTGCCAGAGCCTGCCCTCTGCTCCAGAAAGAAACCATATCTCTACCTTCCAAAAAGACAGGAACAAGGGTTATCAGTGCTGCTGACCCTAGGTGTACTGAAACAGGAGAGAGCCATGGGAAATCATCTTCTAACACTTACAGAAGCTCAAATAAAGATCACCAAATATAGTACTATTGTTCGGCTCAATCCAAGGTAAATAGAGAAGATAAGCAAATCATACCCAATACAATGAACAACCTCCCTATCCTCATTTCTCTATGGCCCTATCCTGTTGTCTCACCATGTACCTCTGGCTTTATGGAACTGCTTGTGGTTCTCTGAATTCAGTGTATTCTCCTACTGCTCCAACTTCAGCTTGTGCAAGATTTAATTTAAATACCATCTCCTTTAAGCTGCCTTGCCTCACCCCACCCCTATCATTACACATTTCTATTCGGTGCTCCACTAAGAACTTGTAAGAACTTGTAAGAGCTTCAAGCTAAAATCAGAAACTCAAAAAGTCACAAAATAACATGGACTCTGACCCTACCTGAAATGGCAGGAAGTCAAGCCACCCTCGCCCTGCCTCCCAGTAGTGCTTCACCCTTCACCTGTCCTGCTAGGTGCTTGTGATTCCTTGGTAAACACTTGATGACAGCTCCTCCTTTTCAGCCCTGGCTTCCTGCAGAGTTGCCTGCAGTGGAATGCCCCAGTCAATCCCACTAATGCGATAGCAGGCCATACTGAGATATTTTCTCAAGTACCAGGGATGTCTGGAAAAGACCAGCTAGGCCTACCATTGTAGCTGCAGCCACAGAAAGCCAATGCCTCTTCCATAAGTCACTCTTGCAATGTGTCCAAAGGTACAACCGGGCAGGAGCCAGAAGCCAAACTTCAATAGCCAGTCCACAACTGTTTAAACTAAGGCCTTCTGAACAAGAAGGACCTATGAGGCCTGGATTGTGATGATATGGAATGAAGTGGTGTGGGTGGGCAGGTCAAGTATACCTGGGTGTAAAACCCTTACTCAAATCTGCACTTTTCTGTTATTCTAGAGTGATGGGTGGGTGAAGTGGTCCACTTCCTGTCCTAGAGGAAGAGCAGAGACCAGCAAATTTGCATGTTTCCTTTGGGGATTTTAATGAAAAAACTCTTTTATATTATGCCCCCTTTGTATTGCAGGTCCCTCTTCCTCATCCATGCTGGCTGACTACCCCTGGAATTTATATTTCCTATGTTTTTACTAGCTTCCAATAATTTCATCAAACTATTAACCCATTAATGGACTAATCCACTGATGAGGTCAGAGCCCTTGCGTCCACCGCGCCACCAGCACTCTGGTTTCATTCAAGAGGTTCATAGCATAGAAGTTAACTAGTGAGATCAAAATAAACACACAGACTCAATTACCTTTTTGCCCCACCTCTGAACACTGCTGCATTGGGGACCAAGCCTTCAACACATGAGACTTTGTGGAACATTCCAGATCCAAACCATAGCATTCACAAATTCAGAAGGTCTTTTTACATCCTTCCTTTTTTCCCACCCACAGAATGGATATAAATTCCTCTTTACAACACTTGCTTATCAGCTCAGAGACAGGCAACAGTGAGCCAATTTTTGGTCCATAAATTTACATTCCATGTTTTCCTTCTTTGAAGCCTGGGATTGTTTTCCTTTGTCTTGTTACTTCTCTAAAAGGTATTGTTCTTTGTGGAAATACTATTTAAGGCAGTCTTCTAAGCCACTACCTTGAGTGACTTTTCTCCCATACAATGTGCATTAATAAACTTGTTTGCTTTTATTTTATTAATCTGTCTTCTGTTTCAGGAGTCCATCACACAAACTTAAGAGAGTTGAAGAAAATTTTATTTTCTAACTTTTTACTCTTGTAGATGACCAAATTTTTTCCTTAGGATTAAAAATAAGTCTCTCTTTACTACCAATTGCTGAAATTTCCTAAAATATGCACTTTTGTAGCTCAAGGAAGATACAACTAGTCATATATATATGATATGAATAACAAGTTTCATTGATTGGCTTTTAAAAGGTTGCTGCTTTGTTTTAAGTTCACTGAGAATATGATTCTGTGAAGGTTTTTTAAAGGTTGGGGTAGATATTTTATTTCAGATAGAATAATTTTTATTTTCTTCTATCAGCAGCATTGGGATATGTAATCATATTTGTAACCCCAAAATGTCTCTATTGATAACTTGGGCATAGCTATAAAACATTCCTCCATCTTCTACCTGTCTTTAGTTTTATTTTTAACCTCCAATTCTATTCCTTTCCTCGTTTCCAGAAGTCCTAATTGGAAACAGCTTCCTCCTGACTTGGCTAAAAGGCAAAATGTCTCCCTACCTCCCGGCATATGGTGACTTCCCTTACTGAAAGAAATGGTTTTCACTCTAGCTCTTATCTTTTTTTTTTTTCCAGTAATAATCAGATGAAATTATATCATTCTTGTAAGAAGAAATTAATACCCGTTCTTTCATTATCATGCACTTTGTTGCTTGCTCTTTCTCTTGCTCACTCCTATCATAATCCTTACCTCTGTCACATGTTTCCTTCCCCTCTTTGTTTCAGTCCATGTAGAAAATGTGAAGACAAAGCTGGACTCAGTGGCGCACCCCTGAAAGCCCAGTGACTCATGGGCCTGAAACAGGAAGATCCTGGTTCAAAGCCAGTCACAGAAACTTTGTCTCAAAAAAAAAAAAAAAAAAAAAAATATATATATATATATATATATAAGGGTGGTGGGGATGTGGCTCAGTGATTAAGTGCCCCTGGGTTCGATCCCCAGTACAAAAAAAGAGGTGAAAACAAAAAAGGCTTACAACCTCCCAGGGTGCAAAACATACACAAGAGAACTCTACTAAAAAGGGATATAAACTGGGTGTGGTGGTATACACCTGTAATTCCAGTTAATCTGGAGGTTGAAGCAGGAGGATGGCTGGCTCAACTTGGTAAGACCCTCTGCCACACGACCAGTGCAAGCTTCATAAAAGAAGGTTCGATGCATAAGAAATTGCTAGTGAGTTTTAAATTAAAGAGAAAGATTCTCATTTACCTTTAAACCCCAGCTCCAAGATGGCTTCTCCTAGCTCCCGCCTCCAGCCACCTACTGTGGTGGCAAGAGACAAGAGAGAGAGAGAGAGAGAGAGAGAGAGAGAGAGAGAGAGAGAGAGAGAATATGCCAGGGAGTGAGCTTTTATTGGGGAACAAAAAATTCAAGGGAAAATCCCATCCAATGAAGGTTAAGGGGGGCAGCGTCCCATGGTCAGGGCCAGTGTTTGGGTCTTCAGGTCAGTGGCCAGGCACGCCTCTGCATGGACAAGCCCTCGGACCTGGGAAAGGGTGTGGGATTGTTAGACCAGATGCAAGAAAAGACCACTGACTCCAATTAAAATCAAATTAAAGCAAGCTTATTATTTCGACTGGCTGGGCTGCCTCTCCCTCCCAAAACGGCGGGAACAAGCCAGCACCCCAGCTTTCCTGCAGCCCAGCTTTATAGCCCAGAAAGTTACACAAAGCAGGGTTACAGATAACAGAACTCTGATGAGCATCACACTAATGGTAGTTTACATTTTTTGCTGGCCCCAACATCAGAATTTATGAGGACCATTAGAGCCTCAGAGAGGGTCGTTGTCTGGCCAGGGAAGGCCAATATTTATGAGGTGTCACTAAGTTTCAGAGAGGGCTGCTATCTGGTCAGAGAGCCAGGCATGGGTGAGTTCAAGGCACGGGCAGGCATTCCAAGCAGGTTCAGAATTTGCAGTAATTTATAGTAAAGCCGAAATTATCTTTTCATGGCTTTGTGGCGAGATGGCTCCCAATTTTAAGAAAAGATCAGGTTGGGTCTATCAGGATGGCTTTTACACCACTGTGTCCAAGCGCCTCTCACCCAGCCAGGGAGGTAACTCAAATCACGTGCGAGGATGGCCTCCCACAAGACCCTATCTCCAAAAAATAAAAAGGGGGCTGAGAATGTCCAGCACTTGCTCAGGATGCAGGAGGATCTGGGTTCAATCCCCAGTACTGAAAAAAATAAAGGAATGTTTCATTAGACTGGTTGACAGCACTTTGATCTTCATTATTGTGGCATTTCTCACATTGCTTTGAAGTGACTTTCCATTTGGCTACCTTTTTTATTAAAACATGAACTGAGAACAAGGAGCATGTCTTATTCCTCTTTGTAACCTCTGGACATCATCTAGTGGGTCACTTATAGAAGGGCGCAATAACTTTATAGAATACATGAAATGAATATTATAAATAAATAATATAATAAATAAATTTAAAAAATGACTAAACAACATGAAGGTGGGGATCATGCATGGCTGGAGTGAGTGAATAAGATGCAGTAATTTATGTTGGACATTAGGATGAAATGTGGGCAGAAAGAGGTAGGAAACAGGAAAAAGAAATAGAGTTGGAAGAGCTCTGAAGTCTGGTTTTACTATAAGCTCCTGTTAAATGTAGAAATTTTGTGTATATTAATGCTGATAGATAGTTACATACCTCATTGCTATCATTTGAATCTGTTTTTTTTTTTTTTTTTTTGGTACCGGGTGTTGGGAAAAAGTATAACGGCAGCTGCACCCCAGAAAAAAACCCAACCTGGCGCCTTAGGAGTTTCTCTTCCTGCTTTCCCCTTTTTCCACTAGCACGAAAAGTTCCCAAGGGCGTGAACTCTCCCGCAGGCGCCAATATTTCAAATCTCGCTGGCGGGGAACCTTAGCCCCAACAGGAGCTAATTCCATGGGCTCCGGAACTGATATCTGGAAGAACTTGCCAATAAACGGGTGACCCGCCATTTATCTAAGCCCTGCCATCTTTCCTTAGATCTATATAAGCCCACAGCCTTTTGCAATAAAGTGGAACTTTCTCTGGTGAATTGTCTCTCGTGGCTGCTTCTTTCACCGGGGAATGATCCCAGGATTGAACCCAGGGGTGTTTAACCAAAGTCACATTTCCAATGCTTTTTCTTTTTTATTTTGAGACAGGGTCTTGCTAAGATACCTAGGACCTTGCTAAGTTGCTGAGGCTGGCTTTGAACTTGGGATCCTCCTGGCTCAGCCTCCCAAGCTGTTGGGATTACAGGTGTACATCACCATGTTTAGATCTTAAATGTCGTCCCAAAGTCCATGTGCTGGAGACTCAGTAACCAGCCTTTGCTGCTAGTAAGAGGTAGTAGAAACTTTAAGAAGCAGGATGTAGTGGGAGATGTTGGGATCATGTCCTCAAAGAGGTGTGCCCTTGAAGGGGACTGTGGGAACCCAGTCTCTTCCTCTCTTGCTGTCTTTCAAGTCCCAGACATGAGATGTATGACTTTGTTCCATTACATTTAGTCACCATGATGTGCTGCCTTGCCACAGGCCCCCAAACAATGAGACAAACTAACTATAGACTGAAACCTCTGAAACTGTGAACCAAAATACTCTCTTCATAAGTTTATCATCTCAGGTGTCTTGTTAGAATAATGGGAGGTTGATTAACACACTCATAAAATACCCTATTCTGTTTCTTAGCTACTCTGCTTTAGTTTGGACAATCTGCCCTAGCATTAGTTTTGATTTCTCTGAAAATGAATTTACCTCAAAATATCTACTAAAGATTCCTTACATGAAATTATTTTGCCTTTTAGGAAGTTGATTTTTTTCTATGACAAGTACTTTTTCTAGCATTTGATGCTTAGCAAAATTCAATACCCAGATTTTAGTATAAATCATAGGAGTAAATTTGTATTTTTAAATAGTGGTTTCACAATTTATTTTAAAGATGGTTTCACCATCTTGTCCATTCCTGGGCCTGGCAGAATGACTCCCACAAAGAAGGGTAACGAGAAGGGCCTTTTTGCCATCAATGAGGCAGTGACCTGAGAATATACCATCAATATTCACAAGTGCATTCATGGAATAGACTCAAAATTGTGCCCCTTGGACACTCACAATCTGAAAATGTGTTATGAAGAAGATGGAGACTCCAGATATGTGCTTTGATATCAGGCTCAACAAAGCTGTCTGAGCCAAAGGAATAGGGAATGTCCCATACTGTATCCATATGCTGTTATCTAGAGAGGTAATGAGGATGAAGATTCACCACACAAGTTCTATATACTCTTGTAACTTATGTCTCTGCTAACACTTTAAAAAATCTGCAGATAGTCAATGTGGATGAGAACTAACCACTGACTGGCAAATAAATTTATAAAACTGCCCCCAAATAAAATGAAATGCACCATCTTAACCATTTTGAAGTGTACATTTCAGGGGCATTGGGTACACTCACTGTTGTTATGAACATTACCACCTACCTATCTACAGGATTGTTTTTACAGTTAAGATGTATGTGTGTGTGTGTGTGTGTGTGTGTATGGTGCTGGGGACAGAACTTAGGGCCTTGCGCATGCAAGCAGGAACTCTACCAACTGAGCTATATCCCCAGCCCCTACAGTTTTTTAAAATGTAAAAACAAAATATTATTACACACCAAAAAGGCCAGATACATTTTTAAGAAAGTCATTTACATTTTAAATATGACAAAATTCAGATTGGAACTTTAAATTAGTTTATTAACGCAACTTTTGTGCCAAGGGGCACAAGTTTTAGGCTTGCTATTTAATAGTGACTGTCAAACAGAGACCTTGGAAGTCAAAATCTAATATCACTGTGAAACCTTATACATTTTGCTCTTAAGGAGAAATAATTCAAAGTACTAAGTATTGCAAACTCAGGAAAGAGATTTCTGATGGTACAACAAAACAGACTTTCCTTTCACTTGTTCAGTTCTACTGAAGCAAAACAAGTAGCGAGGGATCAAACCCATTCCCTCCTCATGTTGGTGCTGATGTCTTCCTATCTGTGGGAGAACCCCTTCCTAGAAGTGATGGTTTGGGTTCAGAAGGTGGTTCTATTTAGTTGGGCAAGGTAAAAAACAGCAATAGGATTTACCCAATTTTCTGCTAGCACTTGGCTAACTGGAAAGGAGCACAAGGCTGGAATCAGAACCAGGGTTTCAGGACCCAAGTCAAGTTATCCTTATAAGAGAAATATTCCTCTAGAATTTACATCTGTATCCTGTGGAATGGTCTCTTCAGTTCCCCTTTTTTTGTGTGCTGGGGATTGAACCCAGGGGCACTTAGCTACTACTGAGCCACATCCCCAGCCCTTTTTGATATTTTTATTGAGACAGAGTCTTGCTAAGTTGCTTGGGACCTTGCTAAGTTTCTGAGACTGGCTTTGAACTTGTGATCTTCCTGAGTTGCTGGGATTACAGGCATGTGCCACTGCACCCAGCCTCAGTTCAGATTCTTAATCTGTACATTTCTTTTTCTCAAATGTTGTCCCCTGAAGCTGATTTGATTATGCAATGAATGGTTTTGAAGCTATTTCTGGAGCAGGTGTTGAAGCTTAGGAAAGAGTTTCAATGCATTCTGCGTTGTTACTTCTGCCACTTCTTCCACTGAGATCCCCTTCACTTGGGCAATATATTCAGCTGAAATAGAAACATTGCAGGGCTCATTCCGTACCTGAAACAAAAAAACAGGCACTAATTCAAACATGACAATCAAGGGAAGCAGGTCCTTGGAGACTGCAGATAAAACAGAAAAAAATGAGTTGGTGAAAAACAACTGATAAGTTCTTCAACAGATAAATGGATAAAGAAAATGTGGTATATATACACAATGGAATATTACCCAGCAATTTGCTGGTAAATGGATGGAAATGGAGACTATCATGCTAAGTGAAATAAGCCAATCCCCCCAAAGCAAAGGTTGAATGTTCCCCTTATATGCTGATACTAACACACAAAAAGGAGTAGGGGAGGGAAGAATAGAAGCTCAGTGGATTAGATTAAGGGGAATGAAGGGAAGAGATGGGGGATGGGAATAGGAAAGACGGTACAATGAATCCAACATAACTTTCCTATGTTCATATATGAATACATGACCAGAGTAACTCCACATTGTGTACAACCACAAGAATGGGATCCTAATTAGAATAAGTTCCAATCCTTGTATAATATCAAAATATACTCTGTCACATATACCTAAAAAGAACAAATAAAAAACAACTGATAAAATCTTTTTTTCTGATAAGATCATCTTGTTTTTTTTCCCTTTAAATTAATTTACTTTTTAAAATTGGAGTGTGTTTTTTTTTTTTTTTTAATAAGTTGATGAAGGCAGGAGAAAAGGTACCTCTGCAATATTGATTCTAAGTCTATGCTCCTGCCTTGGGGTATTAACAATTGAAGTCCCAGTTCCTAGCATATGAAGCAATATGTAATAGTGAACACTTGGAGACTAGTTTGTCTGATGGATCAACTGTTCTTTAGTTTGTTGCGTAAGTTGCTCCAAAAGGAGCTACTGCTTGGCCTCTTACCTCACAGGTTATATGACAGTTTGACTAAAAGAAAAACACCATCTATCTGGAAAGACCAGATAGCCTATGTACTGGAATTTCACTGATTCCAAGATGCATTCCTCCTACCCCATCTTATCATCTCTGAAATGGATATATATATATATTTTACTGACACTCAGTGGCATGTCTTAGTACAACACACAGTGGTTTTTTTTTCTTAACATATTGTATCTATAATCAGTAGCATTTAGATTTGATGAAATAATTACTGTTGTTATTAATAAGCATCTACTCATGGTGATAAGATTCAGAGGAATAAAATTAATTTTTAAAGTTAAAAAACCTTAGTAGTTAATGTAGCCTAACAACACAATAAAAAATGTGCACAAAAATTTATGTTCAAGTATGTTCATCATATTGTTTATAATACAATCTAAATGGTTAATATTTATTATTTATTTATTTTGAACCAGAAATTGAACTCAGGGGCATTTGACCACTGAGCCTCATCCCCATCCTTATTTTGTATTTTATTTAGAGACAGGGTCTCACTGAGTGGCTTAACACCTAGCTTTTGCTGAGGCTAGTTCTGAATTCACAATTCTCCTGCCTCTGCCTCCCAAGCCACTGGGATTATAGGCATGCACCACTGCACCCAGCCAATATTTACTTTTTTTTTTTTTTTTTAAGAGAGAGAGAGAATGAATCTTTTTTTTTTTTTTTTTTAGATGGACACAACACAATGCCTTTATTTTTATGTAGTGCTGAGAATTGAACTCAGGTCCCGCCCATGCTAAGCGAGTGCTCTACCACCGAGTCACAATCCCAGCCCAAATATTTACTTTTTAAAAAAAATTAAATTATTTTTTTAAAGAGAGAGAGAGAGAGAGAGAGAGAGAGAGAGAGAGAGAGAAAGAGAGAGAATATTTTAATATTTAATTTATTTTTTTTAGTTTTTGGCAGACACAACATCTTTATTTGTATGTGGTGCTGAGGATTGAACCCGGGCTGCACGCATGCCAGGCGAGCACGCTACCGCTTGAGCCACATTCCCAGCCCAAAATTAAATTATTTATTTATTCTAATTTGTTATACATGATGGCAGAATGCAATTCATTTTATATTACACATATAGAGCACAATTTTTCAAGTCACTGATTGCATATTTACTTTTAACTCTGGAATATTATATAGTTGTTAAACATGATGTGGAAATTATATTTGTTAATATAGGCAGAAGTGCACACATAAAAGGAAATTATGAAATAATACATTCAGGCTAATCCTATTTTTATGAAATATATGTATATACATACATGGATATAAAAAGTCTGGAAGAACAGAGAACTTACATTTATTTAGTGCTTTTTTAATAGATGACTCTCTGTTCTAAACTTTTCATGAAATATTTCATTTAATCCTCAAAATAACTCCCTGCAGTAGGTAGTATTACTAGTAGTACCTCTTTTTTTAGTAGGTAAAAAAACATCCTACACAGATAGCAAGAAGGCCAGCTGAGGTTAAACCCAAGCAATCTGACTTTAGAGTTTATGCCTTTAACTATTATAATGTGGCAGATAGTTTTATTTTCTTGTTCATGAATTCCCCTATTTCTAACTTTCCAGAATAAACATTTAGGGCTGGGGATGTAGTTCAGTGGTAGAGCCCTGGCTAGTGAGGCTGTGGGTTTGATACCCAGCACCACCAAACACACACACACACACACACACACACACACACACACACACATCTATATAATACATACAAAAAATGTTTATTGAATACCTACTTAGTATACAAGGCACTATGCCACAAACTCAGTTTTTGTTAAATCATATAAATACAAATAAAAAAACTGAATTACAACAGCATTCAAAATTTATTCTTGTTTAGGAGAAAAATGCTAGATCCTTTTCTTTCATTTAACATATCAGGACAGTAATTCTATACTATTCTGACCTATACTCAAATAGAAAAAAGAAGTTATGATCCTCTACTTTCTCGTTCCTGGCTTTTATACTCTGATAAAAAATGATTTATAAAAATGTAGTTAATTAGCCAGGTATGGTGGTGCATGACTATAATCCTACTGGCTTGGGAAGCTGAGACAGGAGGATCACAAGTTCAAAGCCAGCCTCAACAAAAGTGAGGCGCTAAGCAACTCAGTGAGACCCTGTCTCTAAATAAAATACAAAATTGGGCTGGGGATGTGTCTCGGTGGCCATGTGCCCCTGAGTGAAATCCCCAGTACCCTCTCCACTAAAAATGTAGTTAATTGGATATTAATTAGTATAATTCACATCAAAATCACAAATAATCATCATTTGTTAATAATCACATAATGATTTCTGCTGCTTCTAGACCTCCAAATTTTGAGGGACAGTTCTCTGAATTTGGGAGGTGTGGAGACACAGATCCAATGGACATCACAAGCACTTATCAAATTGTACATTATGAGCTAACTGTAACAGACACTATCTAAAGCAAATAAAAAGCAGATGCTATGACTTCCTTTCAGAAAATTATATATAATTTGGCTATCTAATTGGCTATATAATAAATATATAGCCAATATAGCAATATGAAAGTATGAAATTTAAAAGGTGATTCTTTGTAGTCTACAATAACAAAATGAGATACTATAGCAAAGATAAGATACACAAATCTATGATTCTATCAATACTTGTAATGAAAGAAATACATAATAACAAGCTAATTAAAAGGAGAAAAATGAATATTTATTGATCACCTACAATATACCAGCTACTGTTAGGTGCTTTCACGTACCTTCATGTAGTCCTTACCATAATCCTTATAGTATTATTTTGCCCACATTTTATAAATGAAAGAAAAAAAAAAACAGTTTCAGAGAGATTAGAAAGCTTACCCAAAGTTATCTAGTCAGCAACAGAAACAAAATTTGAATCAAATCTTTCTGGTTCTAGACACTGTGTTTTATTACATAAATTAGGGCATGCTCCCTAACAAATTACATTCTATGTAGCACAACAGCTGTATTTAGAAAAAAACTCAATACACGGCTGGGGTAGTGGCTTAGTGATACAGCATTTGCCTAGCATGTGTGAGGCACTGGGTTTGATTCTCAGCACCACATATAAATAAACAAAATAAAGGTTCATTGACAATTAAAAAATAATTTTAAAAAACTCAATGTAAACAATCAATCTAGCATTAGGATTCCACTGTATTTACACTATACCAAAAAACATAGTTAAACTGAAACAGCTAACATGAAAGATACAACCTAAATAATATTCAAATTGAAAAATCATTTACCTGTTTTTCTGGTCCTAGCACAGGTGAATCTGTTTCTAAGCAGATCGAAGTTAAAGGCAACTGTTTCACAAGTTTCTGCTTCTTAGAGAAAAGAGAAAGCCAATAAATTAAAACGTGAGAAATACAGATAAAATATTAAACCCACATGAATCATTCCAGAAGAAACTAAAATTCAGGTTTTAATGTTAATTGATAAATACTACCTGGATGACTACTATGTTCACATCATTCCACTATAAACATTTATTGTTAAAATATAAACACTCATTGACAAACTTATTCAAAGCTTCCAGGGAACTAAGCTTCTAGTTATAACCATAGCAAAAATGAAGTATGTCCATCAAGAAATTCAAATATCTTTTTTTTTTTAAAAAGAGAGAGAGAGAGAGAAAAAAAAAAACTTTTTTAATATTTATTTTTTAGTTTTCGGCGGACACAACATCTTTGTTTGTATGTGGTGCTGAGGACTGAACCCGGGCTGCACGCATGCCAGGCGATCGCGCTACCGCTTGAGCCACATCCCCAGTCCCAAAGAATTCAAATATCTGATATCACATATGTTCTGAAAGACCCAAAGAAGAGAATTCCGTCATTGGCCCACCACTGCCACATTCAGTGTTTCTTTCTATCTACCTTTAATTTTTTGAGGAACTACTAAACTGAGTTGGGTGGTGTAGCATCTCACTGTGCCTTTGATTGACATTAACATAATGGAGAATAATGTTGAGCATGTTTATGCACTTATGGTCACTTGATGTCTTCTTGAGAAAAATATCTTCATAAATCCTCTGCCAATTTTTAAAATCAAGTTGTTTTTTTTAAAATTATTGAGCTGTAATGGTATGTTACATATTCTAGATACCTAAACTTTTATCATATACATGACTTGCAGATATTTTTTCTCTTTATGTGGGTTGTCTTTCCACTTTATTGACAGTATGCTTTGAAGTATATGTCTCTTTTTTTAATTGAAGAAGTTGTGAATTTTGATAATGTCTAATATCTATTTTTTTTTCTTTGGTTGCTTATGTTTTTGTTGTTGTAGCTAGGGAAACCATTGCAAAACCCAGGTCAAAATATTTAGACCTATTTTCTTCTGAGGGTTTTATAAATTTTAGCTCTTATATTTTGGTCTGTAATCTATTTTTAATTAATATATATATATATATATATATATGTGAGATATATTAATTTTTGAAATGTAACTAGAAAAGTATCATAAGTATGTTGTCAAAGCCTATATTTTAAAGTACATTTCACAAAGTATCGGATGATAATTTTTAATGAAAAAATTTACCTGTCCACTTCTTATGATAGAAGGTGGAATTGAGAAGAAGTACCCCGCTCTTACTCCTTCCATGGCTACAGATGGCCGGCCATCAAATGCATGCAGCAGTACCTTGTCAGCACCTCCCAAAATTAAAGATAAATCAGTGTTCCATTTTGTTTCCTTAAGAAAAGTTTTTCTCTTTAGTCAAATTGAACAACAAAGATTTGAAATTCTAAGTATCTCTTGGTTACTGTGATATAAAGGCAAGATTCTATGACTTCAGGGTAGATAAATACAACATTCAATAAATAGAAAAAAAATATTCTTGGGCTGGGGCTGTAGCTCAGTGGTAAAACACTTGCCTTGCATGTGTGAGGCACTGGGTTCAATCCTCAGCACCACATAAAAATAAATAAAGATACTGTGTGTTCATTTACAACTAAATAATATTAAAAATAAATTCTTTTAAATAAAATTGAAACAATTTTAAAAACAATTATTTAAACTGCCTATACCATCAGATTTTTTTTCCAGAAGTCTTTGAATTGTCAAATTATTGCCCCTAATAGAAGATTTTTAAGCACCTTTATTTTCCTAAAAAAAAAATGCTAATAAAGAAGAAATGGAGAGCTAGATGACACACAAATTAAACAGTTAAGAGTTGGCTTCATAAAATCAACTCTAGTTCTTAAAGGACAGTTGCTCAGTCAACATAAAAATCAAGTTTTCAGGGGGCTGGGATTGAGGCTCAGTGGCAGAGCACTTGCCTAGTACGTGAGGCAATGGGTTCGAGCCTTAGGACCACATAAAAATAAATAAATAAAGGTATTGTGTCCATCTAGAACTAAAAATTAAAAAAAATTGTAAAAAATCCTGTTTTCAGTGATTTCAGAAGGGTTCAGTATTCATCACTGAGAAATACAATGTTTAATTGCAGGCAATTACATCTGCTTCATTAATTGACAGTGTTTTTTTCAAATGGTATGTGTGACTATTTATGGGTTATGACAATAAATGGGCTATGAAATCAATTTTAGTAGGTGATAACCCACAAGCATGGGCTTGCATACACTTAAACTCAATGAGTACACATTGAGTGCTATGTAAATATATTTACATACAAATACACATGTATGTGCTGCTTATGAAAAATGTTAGCTTTATGTGCATATGAGTCTCAAAATAAAGAAAATTTCTTACTGTGGATGGCATTTAAAAACAATAATGCTATAAGATGTTTTTACTTTAGTGACAACCGTGAAGATGACAGTGCATTTTATGTATGATGGCCATAATCAGTACAGTACCATTTTGTGAAGCAATAGACAGAAAACATACAAAACATTGATCCAAGATGATTGTTGTGTGATTGCCCTGCCTTGCCTTGTTTTCTTCTTTCATGTTACTCATGGCGATTTAGAAGCTGAAGTTGCTGCTGGGCGCAGTGGCGCATGTCTGTAATTCCAGCAGTGAGAAGCTGAGGCAGGAGACTCGAAAGTCCAGCCTCAGCAACTCAGTGAGGGCCTGTCTCTAAATAAAATATAAAAAAAGGCTGGTGATGTGGCTTGGTGGTTAAGCCCCACTGGGTTCAATCCCTGGTACCAAAAGAAGAAAAAAAAAAAATGAAACCAAACTGGAGCTATTGATTTTTAAAGTAAGGAATATAAATTGATTCAAGTTTTCATTTGCTCTATCCTGTCCTGTTAAATATATTGTGTGAAACCCTTGTAAAAAGTACCCTGACTTGCAAAATCACCTTAGTTGATTTCTATCTTTGCTCTTGCTTCATTCATTTCCCTTTAAGAAATCAAGTCAAAACGTGGCTTGCTCTATGATATTATGAACTAGAAATTGAAGATTAGACACATTTCTCTCAGGAATCTTAAATACCTTGTTCCTGCAAGAGGCTGATGGTAGGTCTTCCAGCTGAGCGTGAGTGAACATTTCTGTTTAATAACAACAAAATTCCTTTTAATACTTGGAAATCTGAAAGTATTATTTTTGTTCAATAATTCAGAGAAAAAGAGATGCAGAACTCCATTTCAGGAGGATTCTTTGGTCATTATTTAATTTGCTCTATAGCTATTAATACAGAAAGATAAGTAAACCTACAGAGGCAAATTTAGTCTTTTGGCTAATTGGACCTGTGTGATTAGAACTTGTCTTTGCTCTTCCTTCTGTTTATCAGTTTTAGCAAATCTGGGAGAGAAATCTAGTCCAACCTGTAACAGAAAAATAAAGGAAATTACATATTTATGGCTCAATAAATCCCCAAAGAGATTCTATGAATCAATGCTATGTGGTAGAAACATAACATAAGCCATATATAGAATTCACATTTTATAGTAGCCACATTTAAAATATTGAAAAAAACAAGTGAAATTAATTTTAACAACAAACTTTATTTAACCCAGTAGATTCAAAATATCATTTTAACATGTACAAAAACCTGAACGTTTTATATTATTTTTCTGGGAGGGGGTACTGGACTTTGAAATTCAGTATGTGTTTTACACTTACAGCCCATCTCAATTTGGAGGACTCATATTTCAAGTGTTCAACAGCTACATGTGGTCATTACACTGGACAGCATAGATTATAGATGACTGTTTCCTTTGATACTATATTGGCATGCATTCTATTATCTATATTCTAAGTTTGAGTGTTATTCTTCTATCTTGAATAAGAAATGGACTTTATTAATAGGTGAAGAAAATATTTTAGCATTATAAATAATTTAAATAAAACTGTTACAAACTATAGCCTATTTAAAGTTTGCTTTTAAATTACTTATGAAGGGATACACACACACACAAACACACACACACACACACACACACACACACACTACTTTAACCAAAGCAATGACCCATATTTAAGCAAAAGAGAGAGAGAGAGAGAGAGAGAGAGAGAGAGAGAGAGAAAAGCAAAGTATTTAGAAATGCTATTAGTATAGTTTCTGTCTCTTATTAATAAAGCCTATGGTTTTCTATTCTTTCATCCCCATGCTTTCTTGCTTATTGAGGAACTATCAACAAATTCAGCTGAATGAAGTGAACATAATTATTCAAGTCAGTTATAATCACCAATATGAAAATAAGGATTATTTTCACCTATCATATATCATTTGGAGGTCTAGATTAAAAGTTGTTTGATCAGCTAATGGGTCTTTACCTCTCCAATTGCCAACAACTGATCCTTATACTTCTCGATGATAGGCAAAGCTAAATCCAAATCCTGGGAGAACAAAAAGTAAATTTGTTAAAATGGAAGAAGGGAACTACTATTTCATGAGTACACATTGAGTACTAGGCTCTATGCTATGCCGATACTTTACATACATTTAATGTATTTAACCAGTTAGTGAACTAAGAATAGTAACCCTTCTATAATTGTGAGTACTTCTGCCTATAATCTGAGTAGAAACTTATCCCATACCTGTTCAGATGATAAAAATATGACTTTTCAACAAAGAGTCCCACTTAATCATTGCCCTCTGTTTACAGACATTTCCTGGCAGTAAGTTAGGAAATATAATTTGGTAAAATTTTGGATTATTATAGTCAACTGGATCTTTTTTAAAGACATAAATCACATCTTGTCACTCCACACTTTACATCCTCCATTACATGTAAACTAAAATTGAACAAGGTCTTTATGAGATATCTGTTCAATTCTTCTGATTCTATAATTATCACTTTCTCCATCCCTTTAGCCATATCAGCCTTCTATTTCTTCAATCCCCAGTACCTCAAAAAAATACAAAGTAAAACTAAACAAAACAACAACAGCAAAACACCATCCAAATTCCTATCAAATAATCATTTTTTTTTCAAAGCACTTAGTGCTTTGAAAGTTTTCTGGTTATATAATTGTTGATTGTCCCATCTAAAATCTAGCTTTCATGAGAGGGCTTTTACTCATTGTCAGGTCTCTACTGCTCAGAGCAGGGGCTGGCACATAGTAGGTGCTCAGTAAACACTGGTTAACTAAATGAACACTTATGGTAATAGACCTCTATGTAAATAGTAGAGATCCTTTGGAGTGCTGTCCTGCTCTGGTTTCCAACATTTTGGATTGTGATTCTCTGGAAGTTTAGCTAATTGTATCATACTCAACAACTCAGAGGACAAGAGGATAAGCATTTTTACCTGAAGTGAATTAAAAGCAATTTCTTTTCTTTTCTTTCTTTCTTTTTTTTTGGCACCAGGGATTGAACTCAGGAGTGCTTAATCACTGAGCCACATCCCCAGCCTTTAAATTTTTTTTTTTTTAATTTTAAGACAGGGTCTTGCTAAGTTGCTTTGGACCTCGCTAAATTGCAGAGGCTGGCTTTGAACTCATAACCCTCCTGCCTCAGCCTCCAGAGATGCTAGGATAACAGGCATGAGCCACCATGCCTGGCAAAGCAATTTTATTTTGAAATAAATTATTTGCTGTTATGGTTTGGATATAAGGTATCCCCCAAAGTTTCCTGTTAATTCAGGAGTAGTTAAATGTAAAATGATTAGATTATGAGACCTAATCAGTCCATCCTGGCTGGAGAAGGTGGTTCACTGGGGGCATGCCCTGAAAGGGCTGTTCTACCTGCAGTCCCTTCCTCTTTCTCTCTCCACTTCCTGATCTCACTATGAGCTGAGCAGCCTTCCTGCACTGGGCCTTTCCCCTATGATGTGCTGCCTCACCCAGAGCAATGAAGTTGGCCGTCTATGGATGAAAATCTCCGAAACTATGAGCCCCCAATCAACTTTACCCCCTCTAAGTTGTTCTTGCTGGGTATTTTGATCATAGTGGTGAAAAGCTATCCAAAACATATGCCAAATTCATTCACTTCTCTTTACCTGTACTACTATCACTCTGGTTCAACCCATCATTGTTCTCATGTGGACTACTGCAATAGCCTTCTAACTATCCTTTTTTCTTTTTTGCCCTCCTCAGAATTCATTCTTCATACCATAGACAAAGGGATCTTTTTAAAATATAAATCACACCTTATTAATATATTAAATACATTAGTATAGAAGTCGATGGCTCTAACCAAAGGGTAATTACTTTTTTGAAATGATCTATCAACTCCATTATATAACAAAAAAACTAAAAAAATTGTGCATCTTCATGATCCTGAGTCAGGAGACAAGCATGAAATATAATACATATTGAATACAGTGAGTCAGTGAGACCATGTGGATAGGATGATTTTAGAGAGAGTATAATATCAATGCAATTTAATAGCTTGAGAGCAATTCTGAAGAGATGCTTCCATGTTCAAGAACCCACCTATTCACATTATACCTGTGAATCTTTGTATCTTTCTTTTTCTAGATATATTCTATCACTTTTTTCCAAAGAAATATGACTACAGGACAAAAAAATGTGGAAAAAGTAATTTATAATTCTATCAGATCATCATAATTATTATCATTTCTATGTTTTTCTTTCCAGTATTTTCCTTGTGGAATTTATTTTTATTATTATTATTTTTGGGGCACTGGGAATTGAACACAGGGGCATTCAACCACTGAGCCACATCCTCAGCCCTATTTTTGTATTTTATTTAAGCCCTATTTTTCTATTTTATTTAGAGATAGGGTCTCACTGAGTTGCTTAGCGCCTCACTTTTTGCTGAGGCTGGCTTTGAACTTGAAATCCTCCTGCCTCAGCCTCCCAAGCTACTGGGATTACAGGCTTGCACCACGGTGCCCAGCTTGGAATATGTTTTTACATGAATGTTACTAATAGTCAATAAACTATTTGGTATTGTTTTTCTCCTTATTATAGTAAATATTTTTCGTGTGCTACAATAACTTCATAATTCTCATTTTCTATAACTGAATTATAATTAACATTCTACAAGTCAGTTAATGATTCCTTTATTTCTGAACCTTGAGGCTGTTTTTATTTTTCTCTACTATAAATAATGTCATAACAAGTTTTTTTGTGAACGAATGGATTACTTTCTTAGAATATAAATTAGAAAGAGGAGGATAACTGGGTCAAAGATATTACCAGGAGCTGAGGTAGAGCTTGGCGGTAGAGTTCTTGCCTAGCATGAGTGAAGCACTGGGTTTGATCCTCAGCACCACATAAAAATAAATTAATAAAATAAAGGTATTGTGTCCATCTACAACTAAAAAATTTTTTTAAAAAATTTATTATCACTTTTATGGGTCTTATTTTATATGACTATTACCTTTAATGTAACACTTCTTTGGTCTTCTGGTGAAAGTCCTTGAACTGGGTGAATACCCAAGCATGGCAGAATGAACCCGCTGTATCTAAAAATGTAGAATAAATTAAGAACACAGGAATATAGAGTAGGCAACTACAGTGTCACTCTAAAGTAGAAAAGAATCTCATTTTAGGACTATGTTAATATGTTTTTTCCTCTCATTCTCTTTAAAAATAAATATTTGATGTTATATAACTGATATAAGTGTTCTTAATAGCAATTCTTTAAAATTTTAATTAGAAGGAGTACCTTTCTGAAAGTTGCATAATCTTTTCAAATTCTCCTGAATGTTCAGCAACTGCTACAAGGGCCATAACATTGGCCTGAAAAAAAATAGAATAGTTAAGAGTCCCAAACAATACATATCACACATTTAATTCAAATTCAAATTTTAAATTTAGTTATTTTTATTTACCCAGGCTTTTATTATTAATATAATAATAATGGATAACACTGAGTACTTACTATTTCAGGCCCCAGGCTCAGTGAATATAAATATTATCTCCCTTAATATACACAGACCTAGGAGGTATGTATTGTTATAATCTACTGTACAGATCAGTAGACAGAGTTTTGGATACAGTCAAATAGCTTAAATAGGTCATTAGGCCTGTGGGATTCTAAAGCCCACCCACCTAATTAGGCTGTATGTAAAAAGATATTGGCAATTATTTCTGATTCTATCACTCTCCCCCTACCCCCAGCCCCCCCCCCCCAAGTAATAAGGATCCAACCCAGGGCCTTGTGCATGTTAGGCAAGTGCTCTACCACTGAGTTGCATCCCTAGCCCTTTTTCTAAATTCAGTTTTAAGGCAGGGTCTCACTAAGTAGCCCAAGCTGTCCTCAAACTCATGATCCTCCTGCCTTAGCTTCCTGAGTAGTTGGGATCACAGGCATGAGCCACCACACCCAAACTCTACCACTTTCTGATTAGACCGAGAAAGGCTAGTTATGATGGATTTCATAAACATTTCCAAAAATTAATAATTTTTCTAGGAAATAAAAATGTTTCAGAAAACTTTTATAATAGATCCCCAATCTCTAGAATAATGTGAATTTAAGAACTTACAGATGGACCATTCTATTACACAAGACTAGTAAGAATAGTGGTTTAAGGAATATGTTTTGAATTCAGACTAACCTGTCTCTATCACTTCACTAGCATGTGTCTTTGAAGTAGAATTACTAATTTCTCAGCCTTAACTGTGTCATCTATCAAATGGGAAATGGCTGGCTACAAAATAGTACTTCCTCAGAAGGTTATAAAACATTAGGTGAGATAAAATTCAGAAAGGGCTTAGCTTGGTTCCTGGCATAGAGTAAGTACTTGTATAAATGCCACTTATTATTAATTACTGAAACAACATCAACATAGTATATCTAAACTTCAAACTGTTTCAGCTTGAAATTAGTCACAGTTTGAGATTAGCAAGAAAGACAAAGAAGAACAAGGGAGACAATTATAGGTACTGACTTACCTTCTTGGCTTTTTCCAACACATCATCCAGATCCTAAAATAAGCATAGATTATCACAATTAGATGAATATGTAATGACTCCTTGGCTGTGTATATTGATGCAGTTGAGGAACCATAAAGAATGACAATGTTAGCAAGGAACAGGAGGGTGGAAAGTGAGGAGCCTACACTGACCCACCTCCTGTTACTCTCAAGTCTGGCTTCTTTTGTCACTGCACTAAAAAAGAAATTGCTATTGTCAAAAATCAAGGATATTTCTCTGTTCTCTTCTTACTCTACCTCTCAGCAGCACTAGGAACCCCTCATTTGTCTACTTTTTCCTTCTTGAAAGAGTTTCCACTCTTGCTTTGCACAACCACCATTTTCTCACCGGCAGCTACTTGTTAGTTTCTTGACTGGCTTCCCTCCTTCTCCTGACTTCTCCCTCTGCTCTTCCTTCTGAACTTGCATTAAGGGATCTCATCTGTTTTCAGTTTTAAATATCATTCTATTGGGGCTGAGGTTTTAGCTCAGTAGTAGAGTACTTGCCTAGCAGGTGTGAGGCACTGTGTTTGATCCTCAGCACCATATAAATAAATAAAATAAAGGTTTTATGTCTATCTGTAACTTAAAAAAAATTAAAAGATCATTTTGTTGAATCTCCAATCTCTCCTAAACCCATGATTCATATTTAAAATTGACTATATGACTGCTCCACTTGGACGGATCAGGCTTTCAACCTGTTCCCAGTATAAATCTTTCTTTTCTTCCCACAAACCAATTTCTTTTGCTTACCTCCCTACCAATCCTAGTAAGCAGCACCAGAATTCTCCCTACAGTAAAATATGAGACAACTTTGATTTTTCCCTTTCCCTTCCTCTCCACATCCAATTCCTTAGCAAGTATAATAGAGTCTATCTCTAAAATATTTCTTGAATACATCTACTCCTTCCAGACTCCTCCACTATCATTATAGTGCTGTTTCCAAAAGCTCAGTCCTTGTCTCTGATATCAATCCAATAATGAGGGCATAGTTTTGAGAAGAAAGGAAAACAAAGTTTCATTGCTTTGCTAGCAAAGGAGAAAACATGAGGGACTCCTGTCAACAGAGGCTGTGATTCTGTTCATCAGGGGGAATGGGGGAGGGTGGTTTATTTATTTATTTATATTTCTAATAAACTAGAAAAATACTTTAAGTAAAACAACAATATACCATGAAAAAGCCACTCCCATTATCTGGAATACTAAAGCCCTTAGATAACATTACATATTTTAATATAAAACAGTAGAAACTCATCAGAAACTTCAAAATATTAAAAAACCAGTGTTAGGTACTCAGAAAAAGCTCCAGAATCCAAACTCTCATAATCCATACATCCCAGTGTTATCCTAAATTGTGATTAGCTACCCATACATTGTGTCATAATTGACCTTTTCAAAATTTACAGACAAGTCAATGCATCTATTTTAAAAGACTACCCTTTATAGTTAAAAACTTTACATTAACTTTTATATTTTACTCAGCAAGATGTTTGGAATAGGGGAGTTTTAAAGAGATGATTCAGGGGGCTGGGGCTGAAGCTCAGTGGCAGAGCACTTGCCTAGCACATGTGAAGCATTGGATTGATCCTCAGCAGCACCACATAAAAATATATTAATAAATTTTTTAAAAAGGCGATTCAAAGGCTAAGTTCCTGTAGTTTTCTGTCCAGAGTTGTAATTCACTTGTTTATTTGTGAGCTAGTCATCTCTTAAGATCCCCCAAGTCTGAATCACTTCTATTCTATTCCTGTTCTAAGTGTGTGCTCAAGGCCAGATAACTGCCTAGGATGGGAAAATAAGATAATCCTGTTTGCTCTGAAATTAGGGAGGGGAAAATTCCGAAGAGGGAGAGATTAGAGAAAGGGAAGGAGAGAGAAAGTGAAAGAAACATGTCCATTTTAAAATAAGCCTCAGTGGCAGAGCAGCAAGGGCTATATTCAAAGCACAAAGTGGATCATTGTTACAGTACTAAGCATCATTTCTTGTCTGTATACTGTAAAAGTCTCTTAACTGGTCTACCTTGTATTCTACCTCCATCTATTTACCACAGCAGCAAAATGATCTTCAAGTGGCTATTTGATTTGATCAGCCTTATTAAATCCCCAAACCCACTTTTAATAGAACTGAATTGTGCATCTAATGCAATTCAAATTCCTTACTGACTTACCTTACCCATCTCTTACAAACCTCTTCAGTCTAGCTTCATTCCTCCCTCTTTCTAGCTCATCAGGTTCATCCAGCCTTTTGGTAAATGGAATGTGCTAAATTTTATCCTGGGGACCTGCAACCTGCCTGCTCCACTAAACCACCATATATTCAGCCCCTTGCCTTGGCTGGCTCTTTATTTTCCCAGCCATAAGCCTCACCTCCTAAGAAGTTGCCCCCTGAAATAGACACCTGCTCTTCCTTCTCTGTTAGCAGTCTCGTTTCCAATGTAGCGGGCAAAACACTTTATAAAGTGGTTTTGTGAGTGTGAGTGTTATTCTTTTAGTTTGCCTCTCTGCTTCATTAGAACTGGAGCATGCGATGTGTCAGATGGTGGTGGTGGTGGTGGGGTTCTGGAGAATATGGGATAAGCAGCCCGGTCCAAGGAAGGTAGGTAAAAGGACTTCAAGAACCAGAAACGGCAAACACAAGCTTTGTGGAGAGTTTACTGTAATCCAGAAAGAAAAATCAATATGACTGGGGTGAAGCAGGAAATCGGGCAGGTCTCAAAGGGACACAGACAAGGCCTGGGATTTGGGGACTTCAC
The DNA here is from genome assembly GCF_048772815.1 of Callospermophilus lateralis. Classification (NCBI taxonomy): domain Eukaryota; kingdom Metazoa; phylum Chordata; class Mammalia; order Rodentia; family Sciuridae; genus Callospermophilus; species Callospermophilus lateralis. The sequence continues at coordinate 70,373,846 of NC_135317.1, forward strand.
TCCAAGGGGGGATAGAAAGATAATCTGCGGGGAAAAGACGAGAACCTCCCCACTCTCCCGAGCCCCGCCTCGTTCTCACATACGCTATCAAAGTCCGAAGCGGACAGGTGGCAGTGACAATCCACCAGCCCCATGCCAACCGCGCCCATCGTCACTTCTGCAGCCGCCACTTCTTTAAACACGCTTCGCGAAGCAAAAGCCGGAACGCTTAGGCTGTGTCCCCTCGAGTTTCAGGCGGGACGTGTGCTCCTTCCACTAGTTGGAACTCGGACTTCCGGTCCCAGGGTCCCCGCCTGCAGTTCAAACTGGAAAATGGCGGGGGCTTCTGAGTCAGTGGCTGTCGCCCCTTCGCAGGACCAAGAGATAGTGGCCGGGACAGACAGCCAGACCGCAGGCCCAGCCAACCCCCGAGAGGACTTCCGAGTGCGTTGCACTTCGAAGAGAGCCGTGACGGAACTGGTAGAACTGTGCCGCCGCTTCGTGCAAAAGCTCGGAGACGCGCTGCCAGAGGAGATTCGGGAGCTCGCGCTGCGAGATGCGCAGTGGGTACGGACCAAGTTTGCCGCCTGTTTATCACTCTCTTCCCCCGTACCCCGGGGCTCGGGGCTAAGAAAGACCCTACTCCAGGCCTCAGCGGAATTAACGGTGCCCAGGCTGCTGTAGAAGCAGCCTGAGAAAGGCGAGGGGAGAACGAAATAGATGTTAATGTCAGCTGGGTATTATTAATTACTTGGACCAGTGCTGACCCGGGAAAAATGTAAGGCGACCTGCATAAATAATTATAAAAGAAAAAACAGGCGAAATTAATCGAAATAAAATGTTTTCTTTAACTCAAGGTACCATTTTACCACTTAAAGTAATGATACACTGAACGTGTTACTTTCCTTTCTACGTGTCTATTATAGATTCCTCTTTTGAACGGACCATGCATTTAATACATTCTGAGGAATTCTCCAAGAAAGGGTAATCCTGGAATGTCACCCGGCCTTGGCCTTTTGCCGTTTTAGAACCTTTTATAAGCAGATCGAAAACATTTTCTTTATAAGTCTGAAATAAGTTAAGAGGGTACATGTATTGCTTATAAACTTCATTAATGTTAAAGTTAGTCCTTATAACACATTTTCCCTTCCTTTCTCGGATATTTTGCAAAGCCCTGGAGATGGTAGTTTTTGGAAAAAGGAAAGAAATTGAGGAATTGGTGCCTATCATAAGGAAACACACAATCTGTGCAAGAAAAATAATTAATAGCTTATAATGCAGCACATTGGTGAATATGAATGATCACAGTGCAAAGAGTTAAAATAGAGGTTAAATGGAAAAAGAATGAAGAAAATTCTTTGGGTCCCAGAATGATGGTGCTTGCCTGTAATCTCAGGTACTTGGGAGGCTGAGACAAAAGGATCACAAATTCAAGGGCAGCCTAGGCAACTTAGTGGGGACCTTGTCTCAGAACAAAAATAATAAGGATGGGACTGTAGCTTAGTTGTAGAGTGCCTTTGGGTTCACTCCCCAGTATTGCTGGGGGTGTGGGGGAGAGGGAGGGAGTAAGAGAGGTAGAGAGGGAGAGGAAGAGATTAAGAAGAGAGGGGAGAGAAAGGGGAGAGGAGAGAGAAAGGAAAGAGAGGAGAGAGGGAGAAGGAGAGGAGAGGAGAGAAGAGAGACACTCCTTAAATTGTAATTGTAATTTGTATTCCAATTTTATATGCAGTGGTTCATGTCATTCCCTCTTGTAAGAAAGGCAAGAATAGAAGTATACCTCAGAACATTTTTTTAGTAGTTTTTTTTTTGAAAGAAGACTGCAATAATAATAGAGTTTCTCTGATCTTAGGAAATGTTAAAGTACTTTAAACACTTAATTACTAGATGTAAAAAGCAGAATGTGGCTTAACATATCCTCTTTAGTGAGATCTTAAAGTGAATCAACAAGATAAATTTTTGAAGGCTTAGACTAACTACCAAGGAAATTAACTTGTGTTTCATTTTAAATAAGCTTTAATTATATTGATGTAGCTCTTCATCTAAAACTGTATAATATAGTAGCATTTATTCTACAAAAATAGTATTGGTAGGACTGCAGTGAGTATTACAAAAACAATTTGTATTCTTAGGTAATTCTTGCAAGTCCATACATAAATTCTTGCAAGCCCATACATATTTTGTATTGTGTTATGAACATTTTCAACCTAAATTTTACTTTATAAAATCCTTGTAGAATATACATTTTATAATTGTCAGTTATTTGATTTATGCCTATTTTTAATTATAAAAGTGGTACAAAACACATACTTGTTTTTAAAAATTTAAACAGTAGCATTTAAATTTAAGCAATTCTACTTTGCTTAAATTTAAGCAAAATTCTGCTTTGAATTTCTTTTCCTTATCCCTCTTTAAAGCTTCCTGGAGATAACTATTTGGAGAGTACCTGGTGGGGAATAAACGCCCCCCCCACACACACCTTTTTTTATGGTTTTACTCCCCCTTCTGTTTTTCTTTGCTTGCTTGCTTACATTAATAGTGTCATGCTGATGAATTGTTATTGACTTGCTTTTTTTTAAAAAAAAACTAAATATGTCTTTGACTATTACCTGTCAATTTTTTTAAAGATGTATGTTTATTTTTTTAGTTGTAGTTGCACACAATAACTTTATTTATATATGGTGCTGAGGATAGAACCCAGAGCCTCACAGTGCTAGGCGAGCGCTCTACCACTGAGCCATAGCCCAAGCCCCTTGTCAATGTTATATAGAGATGATATTCTTTTAAAGTACCATCTGGTGTGGATATTTATCAATTTTCCTGATTTTTAAATTGAATTTTATTTTTCCCCTTAATTTTTTATATTTCAAACAGTATTGAAATGAACATTCTGTACCATAAAGAGTCCATCCTCTTTAATTTTTTTAATGAAACTAATCCATTTGGATATATTGCTATAAGTGAAATTGTTGGGTAATAGGGAATATGCAATAAATTTTAATGGCACTACCAAATTCCTTTAGTTCTTTATTTTGTATTGTGTTAAAGCAAATCTCAGGTCTTTCTGGTCTTTGCATCCCTAAAAAAAAAACCTTTTTTTTTTTTTTTTTTTTGTGGTGCTGGGGATTGAACCGAGGGCCTTGTGCATGTGAGACAAGCACTCTATCAGCTGAGCTATATCCCCAGCCACCCCCCCCATATTGTTATTTATAAAGTAGAAATTAATTTTAGTTTATTTTAAGGATATTTATTTTCCCTCTTGTTAACAGTCGTATTCATTCTGCAGCATGTGTATCACTAGTACACCTGGGATTCAATTGAGTCCAAATTGTTAGCCTTTATTTTTACTTTCATATACAGGTTTTTTATTTATTTGTTTACAAGAATATTCTAAAATTATGCAGCAAATTTTCTCACAGGTACCATAATGGCTATCATAGCTAAAATTGTTATCAGTACATCTCAGTGACTAAAATGGAATTTAACTTCATTGCAAAGAATAAATGCACTAATAGGCTAGTCTCTAACTTTTCTATGTACATGGTCACAAATCTGAAATTATTTTGACAAAATATTTGGATTTGGCATTAAAAAATTTTTCAGTGACTTGACTACTGTGAATTTATTGCAGACCTTTGAATCAGCTGTGCAAGAGAATGTCAGCATTAATGGGCAAGCATGGCAGGAAGCTTCAGATAATTGTTTTATGGGTATGTGTCATAATTTTTTCTTCTGTCATTAATTTCTTTGTTTTTTGGTCACTAATTTTATTTTGAATGTTTCTTTTAAATCCCAGTTTTCATTATCACTTGTTTTTAATTCTTTATGTGAATTATGAGAATAAAAAATGGAAATAATATAGAAGACTATTGAAGTCATAATCTGGAGGAAACACAGTAGTTACCTTGATCCATCGTATATGCTCTCTAGTATTATAAACAGGATTTCATCTGATTAATCTTTAAAGTTTATTGGAAAATACCGTAGTATTATCCCCAGATGAAGAAACAGGCCCATGTCAGCAGGCTGGTTTCTCCTGAGACTTCTGCCCTTGGCTCACAGATGATCACTTTCTCATTGTGTCCTTTCTCACTGTGTCCTTTTCACTGTGCATGCATGTCTGTGGTGCTGCTTTTCTTATTACACAAGTCATACTGGATTACGACCTTTCCATATTACTTCATTTTACGTGTCTATCTCTGAGGTTTTCTGAGAGTTAATACTTCATAAGAATTTTACAGGGTTATAGTTCAGACCAAAATGTTCTGTTAGAGGGCAGCTAACCTTGCTGAAGGTAGTTGCTCTGGCAGATGAGAGATTATAAAAGGAGAGGAGAAGTTCTGCCAGCCCCCAGCCATTCCGGCCATCCCAGCTAAGGCAGCAGACCTGTGATTGAAACCATCATGGGTCCTTTGGTCCATCAAGCCACCAATCCATATTATATAGAACAAAGATGAGCTCTTTCTACCACCCTCTACCCATGAACAGAGAGCAGATAAGCAGCAGTTCTTTTAAGCCACTTGTTTACAGGAGATTTGTTATACTGTAGTAGACAAAACACCAGAATACTATGTATGCAAATGGTTCTGTTGTCAGATTTGACAACTCTAACATGAAATAAATTCACTTATATTGGGAAAAAAAGAAAAGTAAAAGAAACAGGCTCAGACGATTCCTATTCATTCCTTATAAAACAAGTTTTATTTTTGCAAGTGATCCTTAGAGTGGATACTGAAGCACCCTTAGAAGTAGTATACTAGTACCAAGCAAAGGATGAGGTCATATATTTGTAGAAGATTCCTTAAAAAGAATATTTTCTTGGCCTACAGCAGAGTTGATTATATATATATATATATATATATAATCTATCATCATTTATATACATATGTATGTATACACACACTCTAACAAGTATCTAAAGATATCAAAATTTTAAGAGATAGAATGGTTAGTGTAGAAAGAAAAAAAAAAAAAAGTAGGGAATTATCAGTGTGAGAAGAGAGGCAGAATTCCCCTTGCCAGGACAGCAATGTCCAGAGAAGGGCTACTGCTACCTTGACAAGAGAGACTAGTATGTCCTCATGGTGCTGTCACTCAGATCTGACTAGCATAACTTGAAGTCACTGCTTTATGTTCATATTATTGAGTTGAAGTCACTAGCATAGCTTTATGTTCATACCCTTGAGCTGACTACAGCCCTACCACAAAACTGTCTGTGGTTATAATTTTTCTTCTCAACATTGAGGTAATACTTCGCTCTGAAGACTTTACTGTCCTTAGGATTATAATATTTATCTCTTCAAAGTCACCAAAATTCACTTTTTTATTTATACATTAAAATGAAAAAAACAATTGCTGAATGTGGTGGTGCAAGCTTGTGAGGAGAGGTAGTTGAGAATGTTACAGTATACTTTCACCTTCTTCCATGGTACCTGGTAAATGCTAGGTCTTATGCCAAATGCTGGAAAACTGAGGAACAGACATGGTCCTGACATTTAGGAACTAATCATTCATGGAAGGAAATGGAGAGCTGTGCCCACCTGTGCAGAAATCAGAGCCTCTGTTTTCCAGTCATATGACTGCAATCTAGCCATAGCACAAGACCATCCCAGCTTCTCCCACTTTACCAGACACCCCAGCGCTGGAAGCAGACAGACTCCATCTTGAAAAACCTTTCTCGCCATTTTTTGGTAGGTGTGGCTATCATCCTAGATCTCTGTTTGAACAGACCCTGAAAGCTAGAAGATCCTGGAACAATATATTTCAAGCTCTGAAAGATAATGGGTGCCAACCAAGAATCTTGTATCCAGCAAAATTAAGCTTCAGATTTGAAGATGAAATAAAAACCTTTCACGATAAACAAAAGTTAAAAAAATTTCTAACTAGAAAACGAGAACTACATTTCATGAAGAGGAAATGAAAAACAACAATGAAAACCAGCAAAGGGAGGTAGTACACTAAAGGAAAAAATAATCAAAGAGAAAAAACAAGTTAAATAACAAAAATAAACCAATATGGCTGGAAATACAAACCATGTCTCAATAGTAACCCTAAATGTTAATGGCTTAAACTCACCAATCAAAAGACATAGGCTAGCAGATTGGATTAAGAAAAAGGATCCAACAATATGCTGCCTACAGGAGACTCATCCGTTAGGAAAAGGCATTACACAGACTGAAGGCAAAAGGTTGGGAAAAATCATACCACTCACATGGACTACGGAAGTAAGCAAGGGTTTCCATACGCATATCAAATAAAGTAGACTTCAAGCCAAAATTAATCAAAAGGGATAAAGATGGACATTACATACTGCTCAATGGAACTATACACCAACAAGACATAACAATCATAAATATATATACCCCAAACAATGGTGCAGCTATGGAAGGAAATGGGTGTGGAATCACTGTGCTCTTTGGAAAGTGGGAGAAGACCTAACAGTAGGTAGTTGTTAAGTAAGATGCATAAATAAATGAGTGTGCTAGATAGGAAGTAGCAAGGATATCTGAAACAAAACAACATGTGCAAAAGCACACAGGAGTGATGTGTTTGGAAAATATCAGAAGTGAATTGGGAAAAATGGCAGATGTGGCCAGAAAGAGAAGTTGAGGTTAAATTTCCAGTAGCCTTGAAGGATATGCTAAGGAATTTGTACTTTTTCCTGCAGGCAATGTGAAGCAGTGAGGTTTTTGTCTGTTTGGTTTTGCAGTGCTGGGGATCTAACCCATCTGTGTCAGGAAAGCACTCTACTGTTGAGCTACATCCCCAGCCCTCAATGAGTTTTTTAAAGTAGAATTACATGCAAAGGATTCTGTTTTAGAAAACTAACTGCTGGCTGTCTGAGGGATGGATTGGAGAATGGAGAAATTTAAGGCAGTCAGCTCATAGGGAGTTAATTGCAATAATGCAGCAAAAGATGGTGAAGACGCACTAAGACAATAGAAAAAGATAGGTTCAAGAGATATTTAGAGCCAGGTGTAGTGTCACACCCTTATAATCCCAGTGGCTCAGAGTCTGAGGCAGGAGGATTGTGAATTCAAGGCTGATATCAGCAATTTAACAACATCCTATCTCAAAATCAAAAAATAATTAAAAAAAGGAATGGGAATATATATAGTTCAGTGATAGAGTACCCATGAATTCAATTCCCAGTACCCTTCCCCCAGAAAAGAGAGAGATTCAGAAAATAGAATTAATAGGATTTGTTTTGTTTTTGATGTAGTACGTAGAAGTAGTAAGTAAGCTTTACAAGGGCAGAGGTGTTTTTTTAAAATTTTTTATTTGTTTTATATGACAGTAGAATGCATTTATGCACTTTGATATTTCATACATAATGGGATATAATTTCTCATTTTTCTGAGTGTACATGTTGCAGAGTCATATTGGTTATGTAGTGACATATATACATACAGTAATAATGTTTGTTTCATTCTGCTATCTTTCCTATCCCCACATCCCCTCCCCTCCCCCCCATCACTTCCCTCTACCTAATCTAAGGCAACTCTATTCTTCTGTAGTGCCCTGCCCTACTTATTGTGAATTAGCATATTAGAGAAAACATTCGGCCTTTGATTTTGTGGGATTAGCTTTTTTCACTTAGCATGATATTCTCCAACCATTTACTGGTAAATGCCATAATTTCACTCTTCTTTAAAGCTTTGGAATATTCCATTGAGTATACATATACCACATTTTCTTTATCTATTCATCTTTTGAGAGACACCTAGGTTGTTCCATAGTCTAGCTATTATGAATTGAGCTGCTATAAACATTGATGTGGCTGCATCATTATAGTATGCTGATTTTAAGTCTTTTGAGTATAAACCAAGGAGTGGGATAGCTGGGCCAAATGATGGCCCCATTCCCAATTTTCTGAGGAATCTCCATACTGTTTCCCATAGTGGTAACACCGATTTGCAGTCTCACCAGCAATGTATAAGTGCACCTTTTTCACCACATCCTCACCAACATTTATTGTTGCCTGTATTCTTGATGATTGCCATTCTGACTGGAGTGAGATGAAATCTTAAGAGCAGTTTTGATTTGCATTTCTCTTATTGCTAGACGTTGAATACTTTTTGATATGTTTGTTGATCAATTGTATTTCTTCTCTGTGAAATGTCTCTTCAGTTCCTTAGCCCATTTATTGATTGGGTTATTTGTTTTTTTGGTATTAAGTTTTTTGAGTTCTTTATATATCCTAGAGATTATGCTTTATCAGAGGTGCATGTGGTAAAGATTTTCTCCCAATCTGTAGGCTCTCTCCTCACATTATTGTTTCCTTTGCTGAGAATTTGAATCCATCCCATTTATTGATTCTTGATTTTACTTCTTGTGCTTTAGGAGTCTTGTTAAGGAAGTCAGATCCTAGGCTGTTGTGGTGAAGATTTGGGCTTATTTTTTCTTCTAGTAGGTGCAGGGTCTCTGTTCTAGTGCCTAAGTCTTTGATCCACTTTGAGTTGATTTTTGTGCGGGGTGAGAGAGAGAGGTTTAATTTCATTTTGCTACATATGGATTTCCATTTTGCCAGCACCATTTGTTGAATAGGCTATCTTTTCTTCAGTGAATGTTTTTGGCACCTTTGTCTAGTATGAGAAAACTGTATTTATGTGGGTTTGTCTCTGTGTCCTCTATTCTGTACTATTGGTCTACATAGTAGATGTAGACCAATAGCATAGAATATATTGATGCCAATACCATGCTGTTTTTGTTACTATAACTCTGCAGTATAGTTTAAAGTTGGGTATTGTGAATGGAATAAAATTAGAAATCAACGATAAAATAAAAAAATAGAAGCTACTGTAACAAATGGAGACTAAATAATACACAATTGAATGATTAATGGATAGTAGAAGAAATCAAGGATGAAATAAAAAAAATTCCTAGAGGTAAATGGGAACACTGATACTATATATCAAAATATCCGGGGCACTAAGAAGGCAGTACAAAGAGGAAAGTTTATTGCATTGAGTGCATTCATTAAAAGAGTAAAAAGTCAACAAATAAATGACCTAATACTACATCTCAAAACCTTAGAAAAAGAAGAACAAATCAACACCAAAAGCAGTAGAAGACAGGAAATAATTAAAATCAGAGATGAAATCAAAACAAAAAAAACAATTGAAAAAATTTGACAAAAAGTTGGTTCTTTGAAAAAATAAATAAAATAGGTAAACCTTTGGCCATGCTAATGAAGAGAAAACGATAACTCAAATTACTAAAAGATGAAGAAGGAAATATCACAATGGACATGTCCGAAATACAGAAGGTAATTAGAAACTATTTTGAAAATTTATACTCTAATAAGATAAAAAATATTGAAGACATTGACAAATTTCTAGAGACATATGACTTACCAAAACTGAATGAGGAGGTCATACATGATTTAGACAGATTAATTTCGAGTAATGAAATAGAAAACACCATCAAAAGCCTACCAACCAGGCTGGGAATGTGGCTTAAGCGGTAGTGTGCTCACCTGGCATGTGTGCGGCCCGGGTTCGATCCTCAGCACCACATACAAAGATGTTGTGTCCGCCAAAAACTAAAAAAATAAATATTAAAAAATTCTCTCTCTCTTTAAAAAAAAAAAAAGCCTACCAACCAAGAAAAGCCCAGAGCCAGATGGATTCTCAGCTGAGTTCTTCAAGACTTTCAAACAAGAATTAACACCAATACTTTTTGAAGTATTCCATGAAATAGAAAAGGAGGGAACCCTTCCAAACTCATTCTATGGGGTTGATACAACCCTGAGACCAAAACCAGACAAAGAAACATCAAGGAAAGAAAACTTCAGACCAATATCCCTGGTAAACATAGGTGCAAAAATTCTCAAAAAAATTTTGGCAAATCACATACAAAAACATAAAAAGATAGTGCGCCACATTCAAATGGGATTCATCCCAGGGATGCAGGGTTGGTTCCACATACAGAAATCTATAAACGTAATTCATCATATTAATAGACTTAAAAACAAGAATCATATGATCATCTCAATAGATGCAGAAAAAGCATAGGACAAAATACAGCACACCTTCATGTTCAAAACACTAGAAAAACTAGGGATAGTAGTTTTTACATGCCTCAACATTGTAAAAGCTATATATGCTAAACCCAAGGCCAACATCATTATAATTGGAGAAAAATTGAAAGCATTCCTGCTAAAAACTGGCACAAGACAAGGATGCCCACTTTCACCACTTCTATTCAACATGATCCTTGAAACTCTAGCCAGAGCAATTAGACAAAAGAAAGAAATTAAAGGGATACAAATAGGTAAAGAAGAACTCAAACTCATCACTATTTACTGATGACATGATTCTATACCTAGAAGATCCAAAAAATTCCACCAGAAAACTTCTAGAACTAGTAAATGAATTCAGCAAAGAAGCAGGATATAAAAACAACACCCACAAATTAAATGCATTTCTATACATCAGCGATGAACCACAGAAAGAAAAATTAGAAAACTACTCCATTCACAATAGCCTTAAAAAAAAAAAAAAAAAAAAGCCTGAGAATCAATCTAACAAAAGAGGTGAAAGACCTCTACAATGAAAGCTACAGAATACTAAAGAAAGAAATTGAAGAAAACTTCAGAAGATGGAAAGATCTCCCATGCTCCTGGATATGCAGAATTAATATTGTCAAAATGGCCATACCACCAAAAGCGTTATATGGATTTAATGCAATGCCTATTAAAATCCCAATAACGTTCTTCATAGAAATAAAAAAAGCAGTCATGAAATTTATTTGGAAAAATAAGAGACCCAGAATAGCTAAAGCAACCCTTAGCAAGATAAGTTTATTTTTTTTTCCAGTTGTAGATGGGCACAATACCTTTATTTTAATGTGATTGTGAGGATTGAACCCATTGCCTCACAGGTGCTAGGTAAGCGCTGTACCACTGAGCCATAACCACAGCCCCTGGGGCAGAAGTTTTTTGTCTGTTTTGTTGACTAAGATTTCTAGGATACTTGAGATCCTTATGTAAATGAGTGAAGGAACAAAGGAATGAATGAATGAATATACAAGTGAAACCAACCTCTTTTCTTCCTCTGTTACTACCCTGAGTTGACTTAGTTACAGGAGGATTAGTTAGATTTAATGTTTGGAACATAAGTTCCTTGAGAGCAGAAACTGTATTTGTTTTTCTCCTCATATTTTTTCAACTTGGCACCTTATAGGTCCCTGTTAAGTGTTTGTTAAATTAATGAATAATTCTCTGTTCAAATTTGTTTATATGTTTCAATTTTGCAGCTTTTTTTATCCTTAGGTGGCATTAAGAGACCATTTTCCTTCCCTACAAGGTTTAGCTGGGAGACTTTTTTTTTTTTTTTTAAACTGGTTGTGTATATTATTCTTTTCTAGTTAGTGATTTAACTTTTTTAATGGATATGTTAAAATTTAGAGCTGCTTATTTATAAATAAGTATTCTAAGTAAGAAATGTCTCTCTCATAATACTCTCTAAAGAAGTAATTTATTTGGATTCAACAAATATTCATTACATGAATGAAAGAGCATACCTGATGTACTTCATTAATCTTTACCTGATGTGGATGTATATGCTGACATATATCAGCAGTTTCTCAGAATGTTTCAAATAATATAGATGCTGTTTCAAATTTTATTACAAAGTTTCTGCTTAATAAAATAAATAGATCCATTTTTAAATTTTTTTTTGTAGACAGACATTTTATTTATTTTATTTTTATGTGGAGCTGAGGATCGAACCCAGTGCCTCACACATGCCAGGCAAATACTCTCCCAACTGAGCTACAACCCCAGCCCCTAGATTCATTTTTTAAAAATATTTATTTTTTAGTTATAGGGGGACACATACCTTTATTTTACTTTTATAGGATGCTGAGGATTGAACCCAGTGCCTCACGCATGCTAGATGAACATTCTACCTCTGAGCCACAACCCCAGCCCCAAATAGATCCATTTTTAACAGATTTTGACACAACAGAACACATCTAATGTAAACCAAGTAAGCTGAGGACCTAGTTTTTTAGGATTCATAACTACTTAGTGTTTTTACTCTTCAAAATTATTTTCAGAATAAAGTTGATCAGCACCTGAGCTCATTTCATGTAGAGTGTCATTTCTGGGCCCTATGTACATACTGAATCAAAATTTTTGCACTCATAAGGACAAGCTGATTATGAGTTCTGCAAAAGTTTTTTTCTTAATACCTTTATTTTTATTAATTTATTTTTATGTGGCATATTACTCTTTAAGATTTTTTAAAATTTTTATGTGAGGATCATCACATTAATAACTTGTGGATATCTCTGATACTAAATGTCCTTTATAGTCTAAGGTTTTGTTTGTTTTTTTGTTTCTTTTTAGTGCTGGGGATTGAATCCAGGGCCTCTTGCATGCTAAGTACTTGCTATACCATTGAGCTGTACCCCAGCCCTACAGTCTAGTTCTTAAATATTTTTCATCCTTTTTACCTTTAGTTCATTCCGCAGGCATTTAGAATTTTTCTGTTTCTCAAGACTCTGTGCTATTACAAATACTGTTTTCCTCTGCCAAAAATGCGTTTCCTTATCATTTTTTCTCCTATTTTTTTTTTCTTTTCTTTTTTTTTTTTTTGGTTCTGGGGATTGAATTTAGGGCCTTGTGAATGCTGGGCAAAAACTCTGCCAACTGAGCTATATCTTCAGCCTTCCCCTACCATTTTTATCCAGTGGATTTACAGTTATATTTTGAGCTCAAATGTTATTTCTTTTTTGTATTAGGTAATGAGCCCAGGAGTGCTCTACCACCAAGCTATATCTCCAGCTCTATATTTTTTTGCTAAGTTGCCAAGGCTGGCTTTGAACTCAACAATCCTCCTGCTTTAGTCTCCTGAGTTGCTGGAATAACAAAACTGTACCACTGAGCCAGGCTCAAATATTACTTCCTTTTAAAAGTCTTAAACTCCAGATATAGTTAGTGTTTCATTTTCTGTGTCCTGATGACATTTTGCTAATACCTCTGTTGATTTATCAAATTGCAGTTATCTGTTTCTTGGGATCATATTAGGTTAACATTTATATTTCTCTGGTTTAGGCCTGACTTCCTATTGGTGCTCAAAAGTGGATTGTTCAGCTGGGTGCAGTGGCACACGCCTCAAAGCCAGCCTCAGCAAAAGCATGACGCTAAGCAACACAGTGAGACCCTGTCTCTAAATAAAATATAAAATAGAACTGGGGATATGGCTCAGTGGTCAAGTGCCCCTGAGTTCAATCCCTGGTACTAAAAAAAAAAAAAAAAAAAAAAAAAGGACTGTTGAATGAATAAATTAATCAATCACCAAAGTAGGAGTGTCTATTAACTTGCCATATATGTTTTCTTTAGATATTTGTGTTTTCTAAATTTAATTTACTTATAAGAATTTTCCATACTAATATGTATAGTGAGTTTTAAGAACTTCTTTTAGTTATTATTTTTTTCTGAAATAGATTCTGACATCAAAGTACTTGAAGATCAGTTTGATGAAGTCATAGTAGGTATAGCAACAAAACGTAAGCAGTATCCCAGAAAGATCCTTGAATGTGTCATCAAAACCTTAAAGGCACAACATGCAGCTCTGGTAAGATGATTTATTTAATTTTTATGTATATTTTACCACAATAAAAAATAAAGTATGTGAACCACATGGAGATAGATGATATTTTGTTCTCTTTGTCTTTCCTGTCTTAATCAGTACTATTTGTCTCTTAAGACTTATTCCTGATCTAAGTCATATGAGGTGTGGAACACAGGTGATGTTAAAATTGAAATTGGAGATGGAAGCCTGATGATGACTTAATGATTCTGAGACCAGGAAGGGAAAGGAAATTTATCTTTTAACTGTTTTCCAGTTCTTATTTGTATTTGGAATATTATTTGTATATGGTTGTGTATTTTGGAATAACCCTTTAGTTAAATTGGTGGAGAAAATGATTTGAGTACTTATTTATAACGCTGAAATTCCAAATTTGCTTTATGAATTATGTATAATTTTTTTTTTTTTTGCTTTAAAACTCAACCATCTAGGTCATAAGATCAGGAAGTCAACTCCTTCAGACTGATTTCTTTAGATAGGCAGAATGATAGGCTTGCTTCTTCCAATTACTGTAAATGTTAGTATTAACTGTATTATACCTTCATCTTTCAGATTTATTAGGACTGGAATAAATACAAAATAAGTCCACAAAGCAAATTAGATCTAAATGTTACCTTAGGGATTGTGGAAGGTTTATTGGAAGTGGCATTGCCCATTGAATATGAAATTTTTGCTGCTTTTAGATTATTCTATACTATTTGCCTTAAGTATTTGAAATCAGCATACTTTTGCATGTAAGTCTTCTAGTCTTTTCCCTTTCAGGGATTGTTCTAGGGCATTAAAGACTGGGCTTAATACTTTAAAACACTTTAGTCATCATTCTATGAAAAAAAAATTATAAGAAGATTGTTTCTCTTTTTCTTCCATAGCAGCTATTCTTCAAATACCTAATCCATTACCACTTTAAAATTTCTTGAGAAAAACATTCTAAGCGTGTGTATTTTCTACTGTCTCCCTCCTTGCCTAGGTGATGTACCCACTGTACTTGTTTAAAAGTGAGGTAAAATGGATGGAGTGAAGATACTAAAGAATTCTTTCTTCTTTAAAATTTATTCCATTTTTTAAACTCTTTTTGCTCCTTTGGCTTTAGGCAGGAATAAGAAGAAATATTTTCCTCTTTCTTGTTGCCTGAACTGTGGAATTACCAATAGTTCTAAAGTAATTCAAGTGTTAACATAAGATATATAGATTTTAGTATGATGATATGGTAGCTCAACTATCATTTAGAATGGCATTTCTGTGGAAATACAAATTTTTAGTTTTCCTAAATGAACTTTTGAAATGCAGTTATTCATAATTTGGAGACTGCCCTGTACTTTAAACAAAACATTCAGTCTCTGTTTTTAATTTACTTGATTGGTTTTTCTGATTATACCTGTTTTTATGGTGCTATTTCTTAGTGTATGCAGCAGGTGGCAGTACTATAAAAGATATAAATTGGACTTCCTGACCTCACCTTTTTTCCTCCCTTCCCTACAGATTTCAGGATCTAAAATATATTTTTCCCCCTTAAAAAATGGTATTATTGATTGCATAGTATATTTTCTTACATTAGTTGAAAGACATTATGTGAGACATTACATGATTAAATTGTCTGTTTTATTTATGCTATTTGCAGAAACAGTACCAACCTGTTGTACCTCCATTGGATCTAAAATATGACCCTGATTCAGGTAAGGCAGTGTTCATTTATGGTACAAATGAAGCATGAGCTTGTGATTTTTATTAAGTTCTTGCTGTTCTTCTAAAGGTACAACATCAAGATGTCTTCCTTTGATACTTAAACTTAACTACCAGTCATTCATATTTTACTCTTCATTCAGAGTTCTGAGAATTTGCTCTAAACCTGCTGTCTTTAAATCTCTAGGGCTGGACCCAGGAATCTAGACTTTATAAAGCTTTCTCCTGACCTAGATTACTATAACACATGCCCATTTCTAATTTTATTATAATAACCCTGTCTCTAATTGCTAATTGTCTTTTCTTTGCATTATAGTCAAAGTTATACTATTAAATCATAGTGTTATAACCTTCATTGGTTTCTCCTTGTTTACAAAATAAAATCCAATAAGTAAAATTACACTGAACTTAAGAGATAGGTATTTATTGTACCTTTGAACCTAGTTTTATTTCCACTTAGATGTCTCCCTTAAAACACAGATAAATAAAATCAATACAAACAAACATATGGAAATGCAGCAATGGAGCTGACATTGCAAAAAATATGAGTCATACATATTTTTAAATGTCTATTCTCACATTTTAAAACTTAGCAATCTTCCTAACAGACTTTTTGAAATTTCCTTTGGTACTCAAAAATGCCATTTTTGAACAATTATTGCCAGGGGGTTGGGGGGAACCTAGCAAAACCCTTGATTTATTTGATTGAAATAGTTATGCTCATGGCTTGAAATACCCTGTCTTTCTTGAATTCTGAACTCTTTTTTTCACACCTCTCTCTCCCCTCCCCCAATTTCCCAAATCTCCTAAATCAGCAGGATAAATTGAGAAGGACAAGTACAAGCATTAGAAACTGTTCTGAAGTTGATTAAAATCACAAAACTCACAGTTTGACTTTTAAAAACTGACCTAGAACTTAATGCTTGATCAATTATCATGGTTCACCAAATATGGGTAGTTTCCAAATACAGTGATTGACATGTATTTGTTTTGATTTTGCACAGCATAAAAACAGTAATTGAAATTTGTTTCTTTAAAATATACTGAAGTATCTCTCTTTAGATACAGTTAATTTTCATCTAAAGAAACCTGGTAACCTGTTTTATCTAGGAGGGAATACAGACTTACTTAAAGGATCATTTGAAGGTGTATGTGATTTTACTCCCAACATTCTGGTTACATAGCATTAGTATAAAAATCTTCTGTGTCATATCCTTCTAATCTCAAAAGTAAGGAAAGGATTAATTAGTGTATATCTTTTGGAAAATGTATTGTTTTTCTTAATCATATAAATAATGTATGCATATTTGAAAACATTAACAAGCAAAAATAGTTTAAATCACATTTTTAACATGTCACCAGAATTAGAAGTAAAATTGTTTGATATCTACACCCTTAAATCGCCAGCAGATCCTGCAGCCTTTATCTTGAAACAAACATTCCAAATCCAGCTGCCACTCACCAAATCTACCTCTTAATACTTTTGTTCTGTTTATCATAGGCTTTCTCTCTCTCTCTGGGGATTGAACCCAAGGCCTTGAATATGCTAAGCAAATACTTTACCACTGAGCTACATCCTCAGCCCTCATCATATCCTCTTAGTAGGACTACTGAAATAGCTTCCTTACTAGTCTCCTTTTCAGTCCTATTTTTTATACCATATCCAGAGAATTCTTTTAAAGCAAAATCAGGTTGTTATCTCTTACTTAAAAACCCTCCAGTTTCTCCCATTATACTTCACCTGTTCTAGGAGATCCCCAGTGATTTGGTCCCTGGCTGCTTCTCTGATATCATCTCTGACCCTGGTGTTTTTCTCACTCTTATCCTTGCTTATTATGCTTCAATCACAATAGCATCCTTGCTGTTCCAGGATGTTCCAAGCTCATAGTAGTCCTGTGACTTTCAGGCTTGCTGCTTCCTCTATCCGAAACACATTTCTCTCTGAAACTATCTGCCTGACTCTCTCACTTCTTTCAATTCTCTATCAAACTATCACCTCATCAGAGAATCTTCCCAGAGAGCCTGTGTCAAATTCCCTTATGACCCTTATGGTCATATTCTATCACTTCCACCTGCTTTATTTTAGTCTACCACTTACTGATATAATTTCTATTTATTATTGTTGCCCCTCCCCTTTTCCCATATCTTAAGCCCTCACTTCTCTATGTCCTAACTTGTCAGGCTGCCCTGAATAGGAGCTGAGCATGCCCCCTTAGCCTTGAGTAATGGGGGTGTGGATTGGAATCACATGCAGTGAGGCAAGTGGGCCTCACCTTCCCTTGATTGTCTTCTTCTGAGTTGCAAAATAGATTTCTCTCTCTGAAGACAAAGAATTCCCCATAGTTTATTTTATTTTTTATGTCCACTCACTTTCCTCCCTCCTCTCACTTTCACAAACCAATCCACAATACTCTGCAAATATATACGCGCTTCTTACTATTGGAGAGAAAGCCACACCTACCAGATGCCTGAAATTCACGCAGAATGTCCCTGTTCTGGGCGCCAACTATTGCCCATGTCCTGCGCAGGCAATGGAGTCAAGGTCCCTCTGCGTGAATTGGGCTGGCAATGAAAAGACTACACAAACAAGAAATACGTTTTTCGGGGATCAGGGACGGCTCTGAGACCTCAAGTGTCAGCTCCCACATTGGAGGGCAAGGGAAGTAAGGGAAGCAAGAGGCAAGAGAGCAAGCACACCCCAATCCCTGTTTTTATTTAGGGGAAAGACATTTGATAGAAAATTCCACCCAAATAAGGCAAGGGATTGTGTTACAACAAACGGGGATGTAGCCCATTCCCCTTGGATGACGCCCAAATCCTGAGTTACACTTCCTTGCCAAGGTGAGGCCCACTTGCCTCCCATAGCCAGTTCCACCCCGCATTACTCAAGGCTAAGGGGGCGTGCTCCAACACTAAGATCAAGTGCATGTAAGAAATATTAATGCAAAAATTTTTGTATAGATGATCTCATATTATTCTCCTTTTAAAATCAAGGATACTGTTCTATTTTTTTTTTCTTTTTGTTTTGGTGTCCTCTCTCCCTTCTCATCTGCCACTCCTTTAGATATTGAAAGTTAAGGTGGTATGAGTCCATTTTTCTCTGCACATATAATTTTATAGGAGCATGTATAAACTGGATAATTTGGGGGCATAATTTATTTTACATAAAAGTGATTCATATATCAGGTTATCTACAATTTAGTCTTCTAACTCAAATTTATGGTGGAAATCCTCCAGTTGAACTGGTATAGATCTAACTTGGTTTTAAATTGTGGTTGTATTTTAAATATTTTATAGTTATGTTTTTATTATTTTGATACTGGGGATTGAATCGAGGGGCACTTTACCACTGAGCTACATCCCCAGCCCTTTTTATTTTTTAAGACAGGGTCTTGCTAAGTTTCTGAAGGCCTCTCTAAATTACTAGGGCTGACTTCAAAGACTGTCTCTGCCTCTAGAGTCATTGGGATTATAGGCCTGTGCCACCATGCCTGGCTCTATAGTTAGTTTTTGTGTTTTTAATAAATATAAGTTTATCCTAAAAATTAACATAATTAAGAATTTTAAACAATTAGGAAATGATAATATACCATAGTTTCTTTTCCTAAGGCTACTGATCTCATACACCTTCAAATAGGCAACTACTGTTATGAGTTTGGTATATCCAATTTTATATTTTTATTAGTGCATTTGTACACAGATAGCACAGGAGTTTTTAAATTGCTTTCTTATATAAATATTATATAATACATTGTGTTTTGTCAATGTTTTTTCACTCAACAGTATATAGTTTACCTTCATGTTTTTTAATTGGTAATTTCTTCACCTGTTGGCAATTTTATTTATTTATTTAGGTTCTAGTTTTATTTCTAGATCTATGATCCATCTTAATTTTTATGAATATAGTGAAGTAAGGGTCAAGACAATTTTATTTAAATGGGATTATATACACATAGTTCTTGAATTTTTTTGAAAAATTGTTTTTGTTCCTTGATTCCTCTTTCCTCCCATCTTCCACTAACATCTGCCTATATACTTTCACATCTTCTAGAAAATCTTTATCCTTTCAATTTTGCTAATCAGTTTTTCTATTTTTATATTACACTTGTTTTTAATTTATTATTATTTTTTTCTTTCATGATGTGTGTTCTGATTTTCTTTAGCTATTGGAGAATCCAGAACTTTTTTTTTTTTGTTTTTTTTTGGTACTGAGGATTGAATCCAGAGGCACCTTACCACTGAGCTAAATCCTCAGCCCTTTTTTATAAATATACATACATATATATGTAATAAAGTTTGAACTTCTCTGCATTCCCTTAGATGATTTGACCCCTATTTGCCTCTCTAAATCCATTTCAGGCACTTTCCTTTGGCTATCGCCCCCCATTGCCTACCCATCTTTCAGTTCATTGAAGGTGTCTCACTTTCACACATGCTTCCCCTTCTCTTCCCATGTTTTCTTTCTCATAAATGTTACCCTCTCAGAGTTCTTTCCTAACCATCCTAATTAAAATGTATCCCTAGATCTTTATCATAACATGTTTATTTCTTTAATACTACTTGTTATAATTTATTTGTGGGTTTCCTTATTTATACTCTCTTTCACACATACAACTGAAAGTTCTATGAAATTTTTTCCAGTATATTTACATTATATGTAGCCAGTGTAATAGCACCGTGCTCATAAATACTTAGTGTGTGACTATTACTCTTTTGTTCATTTAATCATACATGTTGAATGTCTACTGTGTGCCAGAACTGTTCCCAGCATGGAGGACATAATGGTGAGCAGCAACACAAAGTCTTTGCTTTGTGAAGCTTACATTCTAGTGGGAGGAAAAAGTAATGTATACAAAAATAAGTTAGTGACATCAGTGCCAAGATGATGTGTTTATGTGATAGGAAACACATTTCTGTGGTAGTAACGGGAAGGAATTTTATTTGGTGACCATCAAGAGGAAGAGCTCTCTAAGCAGAAGGAAGAGCTAGAACAAAGTTCCTAAATCAGGAATGAGCTTAGGTATTTATGGAATAAAATCCACTGAGTACAGTGGAGTGAACAGAGGGAAAGAAGTTTATAAGCTAAGATTAGCGATTTCTCTGAGGCCAGATAAAATGAGTGAGGGTAAGGGGTTTAACAATGCCTTAGAGAGACTTCACGGTGCTGAAGGAAATGGCAAGGTATGTGTGGGAATGGGTGTAGAGGATTATGTCCAATAAGCAGATCTCTTTAAGTTCTAGAAAATCATAAATCATGGCTTAGTTTTTGTTTTCATTTTCACCAGGGATGCTGTTTTCCTATTCATGGTTCTAATTAATGATTTTAGTTGTATTCTCAGAAACCAGTACAAACCAGTCATCCTGTGCTATGTGATCTTGCTTGTTCATATGCATAACATATATTGGAAATAGAAAACAAACAATCAGTTAATACATTTTTGCTGAATTCCTGAATTTGTGCCTGCTTTGGAAGTTCATGTTTCCTACTTTAGTCACTGTGATAACCCGAAAGCAAAACTAGGCTGATTACTCAATCTTTCATTTCTACTTTTTCATTTCCCTGTGTTTTAGAAAGCAGCAGCTAGGGAAGGCAGCATTCTCAAGGGTGCTTAACTTCCACATTTTTAAGGACAAACATTTTTTAATATCCTTGAAGTAATCTACTGATTAACTGTCTACCAATAAAATGTGATTCTCATTTGTCAGTAACAACCTTTTATAATTCTACTAGTATAATGAATAATTGCCTCTATCTTGCCCTTTTTTTTTTTAAAGTCCTTGAAATTAATTTGAAAAGTTCTCCCTCCCTTCTGTCCTCTCCTTCTCCCTCCCTCCCCCCTTTCTCTTTCTTCTTCTTCTTTTTTTTTCTTTGTTCTTCATTAAACATGTGATGGCAAGGAGCTATTTTAAGTTTCATACAGCAGCTTTAATAATACTTCAGTTCTTTACTAACTACAAGCAGAGGACTTAAAGGCATTTCCTCTTCTTTCTTAACAATGCTGTCCTTCTTAGGCTACAATATTTATAGGTAGCCATGCACTTATAAGTAGTTATGTTTTATAAGTTCAAAGTCTGGGCTTTGGAATTAGAAATGCATTCCCCCTTGACAAAAAAAAAAATTGAAAATTATTAGAAATGAGTGAGTTTCTAGGCTCCCCCTTAAAGGCTTGTTGAACATACAATGTAGCTGAAATACTACACATTGGTGATAAAAGATATTAGGAATATCACATTTCAGGTGTATAATTTTTACTGTGTGATGTTTAGGTAGGATTTTTTTTCAGAGAAAGTCTAGATCCCTAAACTTTGGATTCCACCATTGTTTGTGGTAAAGAGGGTAAATAGTGGTGCCATGAAGATTTGGGGGGGTTTTTTGTTTGTTTTAGTCTGGGTATTGAACCCATGGGCGTTTTACCACTTAACCACCTCCCAGCCCTTTTTATTTTTTATTTAGAGGCAGGGTCTTGCTTAGTTGGTTAGGGCCTAAGTTGTTGAGATTGGCCTCGAGCTTGCTATCCTGTCTCAGCTGCTGGAGTCACTGAGATGATAGGCTTGTGCCACTATGCCTGGCAAAATTGTCTTATTGAGACTATTGAGAATGCTTCTGCCTATTCCATATTCTTTATGGCCTGGACCAGACATCTACATGAGAGACATTCTTAAATTAGATTTTGTATTGGGAGTACCTATATGCTTTCACAGTTAAAAAATGTGAAAAATTCACTTAGAGTAATCATGAGTGAGGGAGTGAGATGTTTGTATATTTTGAAATTTCCTAAACAGATATTAATGTTGGAAATTATTTATTATTCCATTATCAGACAGCATAGTCATATATTTAGTGATCTTTTTAAATGTGTCTCCTCCTACCTTGTCTCTTTTTAAAAATCTTTAGTTCTGTTCTTAAAATTATTGATACTGCTTAGTTTTTTAAATGCAAAGAATTTAATTTACTTAACTCAAAAAATATTATAAAGTTAATAGTTAAAACATTTAACTCCATAATTGTGCTATTTTAATTCTTTATCAGGCATAATTATTTTTATTTCAAGATATTTTCATTATGTTGGAGCTAATTTTCTTTTTGTGGTGCTAGGGATCAAACTCAGTGTCTTGTGCATGCTAGGCAAGCTCTGTACCACTGAACTATATCCTCAGCCTTGCTTGAGCTAACTTTTAAATATTTCATAACCTCTGTTCTTCTGAAGATAGTGTAATTCCTGGCAAAGTGGTATTTGGGAAAGTTACATATAGAATATAGAAGAGTACATGCTTTGGATTCTAGGAGATGTAAATTCTAATTCTCTTCAATTATAGATTCATTTCTCAGCATCTAATTTTTTTTTAACCTATAAAAGAAGGCAAATGAAATCTGCTTGCCTTACGGGGTTACTAAAATTACATAAAGTAGATTGGCATGGCAACGTGTACTATTGTAGGAATGGGCTAAGTAGGAACAAGTAGAGAAAGCTTTCATGTTGTGTTTCTTTCCTGAAATCTTACCTTTCATTGTCAGATTTCTTAATAGAATCATCTCACAAGCATTACTTTTAACCAAATCTCAGTCATTCTTGTAAAAAAAAATCAGTAGTATTTAGTATTTATATTGTTATGACTATATAAATGTTCTTCAATCTGAGTCAGGTAATTATTACTATGAGTGTATTTCTTTCTTGAATAGTTTTTTGCTCCCTTCTGGAATGATAATTGCTTTAATTTTCTTTTTGGTTCGTTTTTCCCCAAACACTTCAGGTTATCCATCAAATCCACTTTTAAATTCCTTTCTTTTCTTGGAAATATTCTGGGAACCTTCCACCTTCCTATTCCAAATCTGGACTGGGTACTCTCTAAGCCTGCTGCAGAGAACTTTCATCCTATCTGTTCCTTCCATTATCATTCTGGGAATTTCCTTTACTTGTCTCCTGTTCTGGATCACATTTCCTGGTTCCTGTTTTCTCCTGTTTCTTGATTTATTCCCTTGTTTTGGTATAGTATATCCTCTGCCACCCACCTCCTACCCCTATAATCCCCAAGCTCACCAAATCCTCTTTTAAGGCAGCTCTCTTACAATACCTGTGACTTTCTTTTCCCTTCAGTTTTCCTGTTAGATTGACTTTACCCTTTTGTGCCTGTATAGTATTCTCTATTATATAGCCTAGCTCCATCATAACTATTGTGCACTTCTTCTACATGTTAGGTGTTCAACACCAGAGATCATAAGATGAGAGCATGAGGTTCCTTCCTGTTCCCAAGGTAGCTCTAGAAGATAAAGAATACTAGAGTTCTCCTTGGAGCAGGTACTGCCCCCTAGTGGTCCTTTTTAAAAAGTTGGGGGACATTTTTGAGTTACCATAGTAATGAGAAGGGTATAGCTGGCATTTCACACTCAGGCCAGGGATACTAAATGTCTTATATGTCCTGCACAACTTTAGAATATCCCTTCAGACATTCATGTGTGACAATCTTTATTCAAACTTAGCCTAACTACGTTTTGTATACAAGTCCCATATACTTTTGCATTGCGTGTGTAACAGATGGAAAGCTTTGTTGTTCAGCAATATATAAGTTTATAGACCAAAAAAGTAATGAGGTGTTTTAGGAATTCTTTACATTAGTCATTGATAGTTCTTAGTCTCTAAGAATCTTCCAATTAGAGAATCATAGTGAAGGCTTCACAAATTGGTGAACATAATTATTGGTACTGTTAATAAAACATTGAACAGAATCACTCAGGTGATAGATCATTTTGTAAACCATGCAGTAACAATGAAGAAGATTAGGATTGCCTTACTATATAAGTAAAAGTAAGATAACTTTCTACAGTAAATGCTAAAATATATTGTGTTCATTGTGTGTGTGTGTCTGAGTGTTGGTATAACGTGCAGTGCACAGCTTGGTGAATTTATACACGTATATACATGTACCTGCCACCTTGATTTAGGTATTCAGTATCTGCATAGTTGGAAAGAAGGATATACTTATTTTTAAGCTCTGCATTTTCAAATAATGTTCCCATTATGTTTATAATTATACAATAAATATAATTTGGAGTATCAAAAGAATCTGAAAGCATAAGTAAAATAGTGTATTTGTTACATTTTTTTTAGATTAACAATAGGACCTATTGCTTTAAAAAGATATTGAGCATATCATTTGAAAATGGAACTAACACATGTGTATCCTGTTTCCTAATTTTACAGACACTCTGTGTAACATTCCAGTATCTTCCAGTATCCCCAAAAGTTTCCTTATACCTCTTTTTGGTCAGTATTCTAGTTCTACTAGAGATGACCACTTTTCTGACTTACATCATTATAGATTTGTTTTATCTGTTCTTGAACTTCGTATAAATGGAATTGTACAGTTATGTACTCTTGTGTTGCCTTCTTTAGCTCTGAGTTGTTTCTTTGAGATTTCATCCATGTTTTAAGAGTAGTAAAAAAGGTTTTTTCAGTGTTGTGTAGTATTCTACCATGGTCTATAAACAGTTTATTCTGTTCTTCCACTAATTGTCATTTGGATTGTTTGAAGATTTGGGCTATATGCATAGTGCAACTCTGAATATTCATATATTGTTTTTGTACTCATTTCTTATGGATATAAATCTAGAAATAGTTTTTGTATCATGTGATAGGCATATATTTAGTCTTTATAGCTACTGCAGAAAGTTTTCCTGTTTACATTTCAATCAGCAGGCATGGTAATTGTTCCACTTGCTTCAAATCCTTACCAACACTTAGTATATCATATAAGGCTCAGTCAAAAACTGAAAGTTTAACATGGTATCATATCTTTAGATATATTTGAAATTTTAAATGAGGTTTGTTTTAGTTGCAAAGAAATATCTGCATATATTTAAAAATAAACCACTGTATTACTCACCAATTACTATAACAAATACTTGAAATAATCAACTTATAAAAAGAAAAGGTTTATTTCAACTCACAGTTTTAGAGGTATCAGTCCACGATCAGTTGGCCTTATCATGGCACATCATGACAGGAATGTGCAACAGAATAAAACTTCTCACCTCATGGCTAGTAAGGGAAAGAGAGAAGAGGAAGGTACTGGGGTTCCACAATCCCCTTGTGGAAGACAAACCCCCAGTGGCTTGAAGCTCTCCTGCTAGACCCCACCTCTTAATATTTCCACCATATCCTAATAGTGCCAAACTGGGGACCAAGCCTTTAACACACGAGTTTTTAGGGGCATTAAAAATCCAAACTATAGCACTTGCTGAGAATTTTAATTTTCACCTAGCATAGGCCTTAATATATTGATTTGAAAATTGCTTTCATGTTGTACTAGTTATCAGTTGTAACCTAACAAATTATCTAGAAAATTATACTAAAAATGAACAGAAAAGAACAAAAACAGAGGCTGGGGTTGAAGCTCAGTGGTAGAGCACTTGCCTAGCATGTGTGAGGCGCCGGGTTCAATTCTCAGCACTGCATATGGATAAATAAAATAAAGGTCCATCAACAACAAAAAAATTTTAAAAAAGGACAACAATGGTATGTTACAAAAAATTAAACAAAAAGAAGGCAGTAACAAAGGAACCCAGGAACAAAAATGGTATAATAATATACAAAAAAAGATACCAAAGTGGCAAAAGTCCTTCTTTATTAGTAATTACCTTAAATATAAATGGACTGAAAACTCTCTAATTCAAAGTAGAAGTTGGCAAATGGAGAAAAAAGACATGATTGAACTATATTCCGTCTAGAGAGAGTCATTTGAAATCCAAAGGCACGAACAGGTTGAAATTGAAAGAATGAATGAAGATATTCCATGCAAACAGTAACCAAAACAGAGCTCTTGTTGGGTTAATAATTGACAGAGCTTCGATTGACTTCCTTTTATCAATAAAGTCTCTTTGATAACAACTTTTGACTTAGAGTTTATTTTGTTTGATATTAGTATAACCACCATAGCTTGATTGTATATCTAAGTTCAAAAAATCTTTTGCTATTAACCTATATTCTAAAATATGATGATGGTGTTCAGAGATGTTAGATATGATGGTAGATAATATATAGAATGAACATTGCACTCTCTTCTAGGAGCACACACTATTAGGACTGCTCATGGTAGAATCTTGTCTACTACCTTATGCCTCTAACTTTTAGTTTTACTTTACTGTTTTAATGTTCTTATAGTCCTTTCATTTATCCAAATTAACTTACTAGGATGTTTGTTTTAATAGATTACAAGGCAATCAAAGAAAGATTAAGTTAAAGCAAATGGTCCTAACAGGTTTGTGTCCAGATAGCATCTGAATGCTTCTATGATTTGCTGTTTGATTTAAAAACCTAATATTGCTTGGTGATGTTTTTGTAGATTCTCGCATGGAAAGTCTGAAATGCAGAGGGGAAACCATAGCTAAGGTGATCAGTGAAGCTATGAAGGTAAAAACTATGTGATAAAAAAGTATAAAGTGAACAAAATGTATGACTACTTATTTACTCTCAACATCCATATGTGTTTTAGTGTATTATAACTATAATTCTTAGTCTTTTAAATAGATGTTTAATGGGCTGGGGCTGGGGCTTAGTGGTAGAGTGCTTGCCTCTAGTATGTGTGAGGCACTGGTTTTATCCTCACCACCACATTAAAAAATAAACTAATAAACAAAGATATTGTGTGTCCCTCTACAACTAAAAAAATATTTAAAAATAAATAAATAGATGTTTAATAAATGTATCAAGCAACAGAAAAATTCAGAACACTTTATTAGGCACATTAAAGGTATATTAAAGGTTGGTATTATTATCCAGAATCATCTAATGGGCTGAGTATTAGCAGCCCATTAGATGATTCTGGATAATAATACTAGCTAACATTTATTGTCTACTTGGAGTGAATCAGGCACCATATAACTGCTTTACATTTATTACTTCATTTAATCCTTATACTAACCCTATGTTATAGGTACTATATTTCCCCCATTTTACAGATAAGGAAACTGAGATGCTAAGGTAGCCAAGCCAGGATTTAAACCGTGAATGTTTGGCTCTAGAATTTATATATATTCTCTCTCTCTCTCTCTCTCATTGGTGGTATTTGGCAGCTGAATGCAAGGCCTCGCATATGCTAAAAGGACTTACTCTACCACTGAGCAATCCCCACACCTCACCTAGAATCTATACTCTTAATCACTATATTATACTACTCCTCCAACTGGAGAATCTTAATATTATTATAATGAAAATGTTTATGGTTTGATATTTATTTTATCCAAACAGGAAACATTTGGATTTCTAGTATATGAAAATTATTTTTAAACTCCTTCAGAATCTCCCCTGTTTTAATGTTAATTTTCTGTAATATTCTTTTGAGGTTTGGATTGATTCTATAATTTTCTAGTAATTATCTCTCTCTCAGCATGTTCTTGATTGGGTATTGGCAAATTAGGGTAGGCCAAGCTAAAATTCAGCCTACCCCCCCTTTTTTTTTAAGAGAGAGAGAGAAAGAGAGAATTTTTAATATTTATTTTTTTTAGTTTTTTTTTGGCAGACACATCTTTGTTTGTATGGGTGCTGAGGATCGAACCCGGGCCGCACGCATGCCAGGCGAGCGCGCTACCGCTTGAGCCACATCCCCAGCCCCGCACTTACCCCATTTTTGTAAATAAAGTTTTACTAAAATATACCTATGTCCATTCATTCACTTATTTTCTGAGATTTCTTTCACATTACAACAGCAGAATTGCATTCTTATGGTAGAGATGCAAACCTCCAGAGCAAAACTATTTACTGTCTGGTCCTTTACAAGAAAAATGTACTGATCCCTCTTCTTGATTATTAAGCTTTGCCAAGTACTCCTTAATCCTAAAATACAGAATTTCAGACATTAGATCCTTAGCTCTGAAATTCTGTTATTCCATTCTGTTGAATTTAATTTTAATACCAAACATTGTAAGATAAGAATAAATCTTTCTAGTCTTAGCTTTTAGTAAAAATTCCTTAGCTTAAACTGTTATTTTGAAGATAAAAGCAGAATATCCATAACCCCAAGAAATTCGGTCTCAAAAAAGCCGTGACCTGAAGATAGTGCTGCGTTCGTATGTTTGTATTACAACCTGAGATTAATGTTGATTGTTACTTTTTAAAGGCTTTCCCTGCATTGATTGAACAAGGAGATGGATTTTCCCAAGTTTTGAAAATGCAACCTATCATTCAGCTCCAGAGGATCCACCAAGAAATCTTTTCCAGTTGTAGAAAACCAGATGCTAAACCCGAGAGCTTTATAACACAAATAGAAACCACACCAATGGAGACTGCTCCCAGGAAAACCTCTGATGTGGTACTGAAAAGAAAGCGAACTAAGGACTGTCCCCAGAGAAAATGGTATCCACTGCGGCCAAAGAGAATCAATCTGGATTCATAAGCTCTTTTGTTTGAGACTATAGGTGCTGTCAGTGTTTAGATTACCATCTACTACCTAGACAGGACTTTATTTAAACAACAAATAATTCTTACTAGTGAGTCATTGATAAAAACATAGTAAGTCTGTGCTGGGATATGATATAATATTGTGTTTCTTATCATTTCATTTCACGTATACTAGCTGAAAAGGGTTGGGTTTTATTTTTGTTGTTGGTGGTTTTTGGGGGACTTTGTTTTGTTTTGTTTGAAGTTGGCACAAATCACATCAGTGGACATTAAGAGTGCAAATTTTTTACTTTCCTTAAATGCCATCAACTCTTGGCTGCCTTGCCGCTTTTGAGGAATTGTATAAGTAATGTATTCTATTGATTTCCTTGATGTATATCTTTCCTTAAAACAAGAGGGGGAGGCTGTGTGATGATTCATTCGGTGCTGAAAACAAAAGTTCTATACAGGAGCAGATGCATTTTTTTATATGTAGGATTTTATTTGTTTGGAGTGCTGGGGTTGGGACCCAAGGCCTTGTGCATGCCACACACAAGTCTCAGCTAGAGTTGCATATCAACTTAATGTGCAAATGACAATACTGGCTTTGAATTTGTTATTCTGAAATTGGTTAATTTGTATTTGTGGGATTAATTTTAGGCTTTTTTTGGGTTTGCTTCAAAAGACAAAGATGACTATTATTTGTACAAGAATGATTATTCAGAATGAACATTGGCAAGTAGCCAGTGTTTCTGGCCTATAATTTTATTTTGCATGAATATTTAACATAATTTGACTTGGAAACTAATAATTTTTTCTTAGGATTCCTCATTTCTTTCTTTTTCTTTTTAGTATTTTTTTGTTTTGGTTGTAGTTGGACACAGTATCTTTATTTTTATGTGGTGCTGAGGATCAAACCCAGTGCCTCACACGTGCAAGGCGGGCACTCTACCTCTGAGCTACAGCCCCAGCCCTCATTTATTTCATTATACATAAATTCTTTCAGCTCAATGTATATATCAGATTAATTGGCAAATTTTCATTGTACAACAAATGCAATAATACTGAACAATTTTACATTTAAGGATATTTGTAAGTCAAATAATCATTGATGGAAGCCTGAGAAAATGTATTACATACAGTTTCCTATAGCACTTTTGGTGCCTCTTATAATGTGCAAAGTAGGCGGGACCATATAACTTACCATGTTTCCCTTTTGATATGTATACTACTTTTCTCCACTTCCAAAGGAATTTACTAATCATAGCTTAGATTTTTTTATATAACTGTTGCTCATAATATCTTAATAATCATAAATGTCTAGATTTGTGAAGCCTGTTTCCGT
This sequence comes from Callospermophilus lateralis, assembly GCF_048772815.1. Taxonomy (NCBI): domain Eukaryota; kingdom Metazoa; phylum Chordata; class Mammalia; order Rodentia; family Sciuridae; genus Callospermophilus; species Callospermophilus lateralis. The sequence goes on from NC_135317.1 coordinate 70,403,821, forward strand.
GAAGAAAACTTATAAAGTCACTTTATTGCATTTTTACATTCTATGTTTTAATGTTACAGTTCGATATCTGTATATTTGTATATAATGTTTTTAATTAACATAATGTACAAAGACTGACCTTGATACTATGTATTTTTAAGAGTTTTCAGTGGGTGTTCTTGAGCTCAGCTTTAGTTGAATTGCAGGTCAGAACCTTGCATTTCAGAAGATATTAAACTTCACTTTAAAATTGTTTTGAGGCTATAGAATATTGCTCTTTTTACAGTGCTAACTTCATACTGTTGTTTTGGGTAGAGGCCTGCTGCAAGACTGATGTAGCACAGAGACCTTTCTTGCAGTCATGCCAGAAAGATTTCAGACATGTCACTCAAGGTAACAGGCATGAATTTATTAGAAGGGATAGAAAAGAGGAAAAGGGGACACTCCTAAGGGAAAGAGTAGGTCCTCTCAGGAGAGGGATGGCATGCTGCTCTGGCTTTCTAGTTTTATTGGGAGATAATCCTAAAATTCACTTGGAGGAGGACCCAGAGAGGGCTCCCAATGAAATTTCCAGAGAGTCATGCCCACCTCTTGACTTTTAATTGACAGTAAGATGATGTCAGACTTTCAGGTTCCCACTGTTATGACAACTGTAGGTCACTTTGACCCATGCTGACTAGTCCTAATTAGAACCTGTTCTTATAGATTTTATGTTTAGAGAGAATTATCCTGATCTCCCTTAGTTCTGGGATCTGGTCAGTATAAGGGTCACAAAAATCCTCCCCCCTTCACCCCTTTCAGGGTGACTTATATTCTTTTTTTAATAGTTGTAGATGGACAGAATGCCTTTATTTTATTTGGTATGGTGCTGAGGATCGAACCCGATGCCTTACATGTGCTTGGCAAGCACTCTGCCACCCCAGCCCTTGTATTCTTTTTATTAGCATTTCAGACCTGCATTTCTCCTGCAGATACAGGTTATTTGCTAAGGAATGCAACATATCCTGTCAACTTAAGCCAGGCAGGGATGCAGGTAAATGCTTTTAAAAAAGAAACATGTAGCTGGGAGTGGTGGTACATGCCTGTAATTCCACTATCTGGGGAGGCTGAGGCAGGAGGAGTGTGAGTTCAAATCCAGCTTCAGTAACTTAGTGAGGTCCTAAGCACCTTAGTGAGACGCTGTCTCTAAATAAAATATAAAGAAGGGTTGGGGATGCTGGGGTTATGGCTCAATGGTAGGGCACTTGCCTCACATGTGTGATGCACTGGGTTTGATTCTCAGCACTGCATATAAATAAATGAATAAAATAAAGGTTCATCAACAACTAAAAAATTTGGGGGAAAAAAAGGCTGGGGATGTAGCTCAGTGGTTGAGTGCCCCTGGGTTCAATCCCTAGCTCCAAAACAAACAAACAAAAAGAAACATGTGAGGTTCAGCATAGTGGGCTTTGTAGAATTATTCCCTTAACCTCATGTTCCCACCACTCACAACTGGCTATACCCTATCAGTATTGAAATTCTGTATGATTGGTTTCACTTCAGAAATTCCCAAGCAGAAACAAAAATTGTTTATTAGATTATATAACATAATTTTAATTATGTAAGGAAGTGCCCCACCTTTTAAGGGCTAAATATTGAAATACATAGAATGACATGATGTGTTGAATTTGCTCTGCAAAATTTCATCAAAGAAAAAAATAGATTAAGCAAATGTGGCAAAAATCTTGGTAATGCTGAATCTGTGTGATGGATGTTTATAATCTTTCTAGTTTTGTTTCTGGAAATGTTTATAATTAAATTTAAAAAAATATCTAGCTCTAGACAGACAGCTGAGGCTTGAAATCTTGAGAGCCCAAGTTTCACTATACAGTTATAGCAGAGTTTAATATAGAAATACCATTTGGAAAAGACAGTGTTTTAGATTATTAACTAAGATAAAGATGACTATCAATAATATTGAAGAAGTATACACTGTTAAGAAGAGAGATTGGCATACAAAGTCAACATACAAAAGTCAATAAATAGCTTTCTGCCAGGAAAGAAATCAGAAAAACAATTCCATTCACAATGGCCTCAAAAAAACAAAACAAAAAAACCCTAAAATACCTCAGAATAAATCTAACCAAGGAGGTGAAAAACCTCTAGAGTGAAAACTATAGAACTCTGAAGAAAGAAACGGAAGAAGACCTCAGAAGTTGGAAAGACCTCCCATGTTCATGGATAGTCAGAATTAATATCAATAAAATGGACATACTTCCAAAAGCAATATACAGATTCATTGCAAACCCCATCAAAATATCAATGCTATTCTTCACAGGTCTAGAAAAAAATAGTCCTAAAATTCACTTGGAAGAAGACCCAGTAGAGCCAAAGCAATTGTAAGCCAAAAAAGCAATGCTGGAAGCATTACAATACCCAACTTCAAACTGTACTGCAGAGTTATAGTAACAAAACCTGGCATAAAAACAAACACAGCAGTGGTGCAGAAGAGAAGACCCAAAGACAAACCCACAAATCTATAATTATCTGATCCTTGACAGAGGTGCCAAAAACATACATTGGAGAAAAGATGCCTTTTTAACAAATGTTGGGCTGGTGATGTGGCTCAAGCGGTAACGCACTTGCTGGCATGCACATGGCGCTGGGTTCGATCCTCAGCACCATACACAAAAAATAAATAAAGATGTTGTGTCCACCGAAAACTAAAAAATAAATAAGTATTAAAAAATTCTCTCTCTCTTAAAAAAAAAAAAAAAAACAATGGTGCTGGAAAAACTGGTTATCCATATGTAGAAGAATAAAATTAGATCCTTATCTCTCACCCTGGGTAAAAATCAAAATCTGTCAAAAGACCTAGGAATTACAGCAAAAACTATGCAACTCCTAGAAGAAAACATAAAATCAACACTTCAGTACATAGGTATAGGCAATGACTTTCTCAGTAGGACCTCTAAAGCCCAAGAAATAATGTCAAGAGTTAATAAATTGGATGGTATCAAATTAAAATCTGCACAGCAAAGGAAATAATTACAAATGTGAAGAGAAAACCTACAGAATGAAAGAAAACCTTTTCTAGCTACTCTTTTGACAAAGGATTAATATCTAGAATATATAAAGAACTCAAAAAACTTTACACCAAAAAGTCAAATAACCCAATTAATAAGTGGGCAAATGAACTAAATAGACACTTCCCAAAAGAAAAAATACAGTGGCCAACAAATACATGAAAAAATGTTCAACATCATTAGCAATTAGGGAAATGCAAATCAAAACTATACTGAGATTTCATCTCACACCAGTCAGAATAGAAGTCATTAAGAAAGCAAATAATAAATGCTAGAGAGAATGTGGAGAAAAAGGACTATTTTTACACTGTTGGTGGGATTGTAAAATAGTACAACCACTATGGAAATCAGGGTGGAGGTTCCTCAAAGGACTAGGAATGGAAGACTGGGGTTGTAACTCAGTGTAGAGTGCTTGCTGAGCACATATAAGGTGCTGGGTTTGATCCTCAGCACCATATAAAAATAAATAAATGTTAGGGCTGGAGTTGTGGCTCAGAGGTGGATCACTTGCCTAGCGTGTGTGAGGCATTAGGTTCAATCCTCAGCACCACATAAAAATAAAAAAAGATACAGTGTTCACCTATAACTAAAAAATTAATATTAAAGTATTTTATCCATCTACAACTAAAATATATATATTTAAAAAAAAGGAATGGAAACATCATATGACTCAGCTATATCACTCCTGATATTCATCCTGAAGAATTAAAGTCAGCATACTACAGTGATTACAGGCATACCCATTTATAGCAGCATAATTCACAATAGCTAAACCATGGAACCGTCCTAAGTGTCCATCAGTGTATAAATGGATAAAGAAAACGTGGTATATATATACACAACAGAGTTTTATTCATCCATAAAGAAAAATGAAAATAGATCACTTGCCAGAAAATGGGTGGATGGAACTAGAGACCATCGTGTTAAGTGAAGTAAGTAAAATTCTGAAGGTCCAGGGCTGAATGTTTTCTTTCATATGCAGACGCTAGAGAAGAAAAAGGAGAAGAAAGGTGGGTGTGGATCTCCTAAAAAAGGGAGATCAGTAGAGGAACAAGGGCTGAGAGATGGGGGTAGTGCTGGGGCATGATATTGGCCAAATTATGTTGTTATATTATGTCCACATACAAATGTAACAACAAATTCTATCATTATACACAACTATAATGCACCAATAAAAAATGTGGGAAAAAAATAAAATCAATGTTTCAACACTGTAAAGAGAGAGAGAGAGAAATTACATTTCTTCATAGGCCCAAAACTAGCAAGCTAAGAGGATTAAAAGCAAGAAATTCAGTAATTATAGGAAATGTTGGAAAGGTTGAAGGAAAACAGTGAAAATTTTTTCTCTGTTACAAAAAGTAGACTGAACTGAAAAAAGTCTTGAAATTCTCTTTCAAGACTAAGACTGTGGCTTAATGGTAGAGCACGTTCCTAGCCTGCATGAAACCTTGAATCTAATTCCTAGTACTACCACCATCACCACCACCAATAGCAACAACAAAATCAGCAGAAAATAAACACGAAAAGGTCAAATCTAATTCTGAGAGAGAATGCTGTCAAAGGGGGTGAGGGTGATGGAAATACTCTAAAATGATAGTGATGGTTGCTGGGCAAATATACTAAAAACCATCACACTTTAAAAAAGTGAATGGAATGACATGTAAAGGGTATCTTAAAAAATATAATAGAGAAATAGAACTGATAAAAGAAACATTCCCAGAACTGACAAATACCAACTTCTATGGTTTGGATGTGGTTTGTTCCCATCAAAACTCATGTTGAGGCCTGATCCCCAACATAACAGCACTCAGAGGTTGAGAAGGGGTTGTTATCAAGAGAGTTTGACTTCCTTGGCTTGCTCTCTTTCTTCCTCTTTTGCCGTGTTATGTGTTTACATGAACCCCATCTTGTTCTTCCACTTTTACCACCATGCATGGAGAAGCATGTAGCCCCCACCAGAAGCCAAGCTGATACCAGTGCCATGCTCTTGGACTTCTAGACCTGAGACAAGGTAAACTTTAATAATCACTCAGCCTCAGGAATTTTGTTATAACAACAGAAAACAGCATGTGTCCAGATGGAATGGCCCCCTCAGTATTCAGTGCATGGAATGAAGAAAGACCAAATAAATAAATAAATAAAATCACCCCACCAAGACACATTATTAAGAAATATTAGAACACTAGGGATAGGCTGTGCATGGTTGTGCACACCTGTAATCCTAGAGGACTGGGAGGCTGAGGCAAGAGGATCATGAGTTCAAAGGCAGCCTCAGCAACTTAGCGAGGACCTAAGCAACTTATTAAGACCCTGAATCTAAATAAAATATAAAAAGGGCTGGGGATGTGGCTCAGTGGTTACGTGTCCCTGGGTTCCATCCCTGGCACACACACACACACACACACAAAAAAAAAAAAAAAAAAAAAAAAAAAAAAAACCACAAATTAACAGAAAAACAAAAAGCCCACTGGGGATAAAGAAAAGTTCTTCAAACTTCCATTGGGGGTAGGGATGGAGGGGAGATCATGAATGAGAATTCAAATGGCATCAACTGAATAACTATCTTAAAATCTAGAAGCCTTTGAGGCATCACAATCTGTAAATTCTCAGCATAAACGGTTTGTAACCTAATATTCTATACCCAGCCATGCTAATAACCAAATGTGACTTATCAAATGTTCCAAAAGCCATTCTCAGATACACAAAGTCTCAAAGGAAAAAAATTACTTCCAAAGCTTCCTGTCTGGGGACACTACTGAGGGTTGTGGTCTACTACAAAGAGTAAACAGAAAAGAAGTAGCCATGGGATCTGGGAAATGGAGGCCCCAAAAGGGAGGCACTTACAAACTCCTCAACTGAACTGGAGAACAGTCACGAGAAGCCAGGTTGAATGAAGAATCTATAGGACTCCAAAAGAGATTTTCAGAAGGAGAAAATATAACCAACAACAAAAGTGATGGTCTTGACCCCCTGAAAGAGTGTATAAAGGAGATATATTTTATAGTATTATTCATATACTATCAAGTAAACAAACAAACCAAAAAAGTCAGGAAATTGTTTATTCCAGTAAAGCCAGAAAGTTATACAAGAAAAGATACGTAATCATAGTAACAGTTGGTTCCATGGTGAACAATATTTATACAGACATAATAAAAACACTGAATCTGAAGTCAATAAAGAATTGGGACAGTTATACTGGAGGACTGAGAGGATGGGTATTAGCAATCAGTACAGCCCCGGCACTGACAGGCAAATTGTCATTGGTCAAAGACTGAAGTTGCATTCTGGAGAACCCCTATAGCTACTGGGCCTAGGCACAACCAGTGTTCCAGATGGGCTGGAACAGCCGGGGGACAGGGGTAGGGACACTGAGAAGCCTCCTTTACCAGCTAGTACAGAGATAACATATCCATGTTTGAACAGTTCATAAGATTGTCCCAGTGTGACAATCAAGTATCAGCCCTGAAATGGGAATGTTGGGGGTGAAACTCTCATACACCACCACTGGATGTCAGTGGTTAATCTCTAAGTAGCTGCTCAATATGGATATCATTTAGTAGATACCAGAATAAAGAGCTAAGAATGGAAAGTGTTAACTTTGTAGATGAACTTAGGTAGGGGGAAGTAGGCCACGGTCTGTCTGTTTGTCTGTCTGCCTCTCTCTCTCTGGTTCTTGCTCTCTCTCTTTTTATGCCTTACAGATTTGATTTTTAAAACTATGTGCAAATAATACTTGGGTATAAATATTTCATTTTAAAATTATTTGAAAATTATGACAAATATAGGTGAACAGGAATTATCTTCTATATTATCTATGATTCATCATATTTTTAAGAAGAAATAAATTATTCTCCAAAGACTATTTCAGAGTTTCAGTTACATTATCTCTGTTTAGTTCTGGTAAGATTTGTACTGTCTTATTGGATGAGGTTTAATTTTGGTTTCTATGGAGTGTTTTTTCCCCCTCTACTCCTATTTATTTTACAAACAGATACTCTTATCAAGTCTTTATGCAAAAATGAAGGGGGAAAAATATCTTTCTAGAGAACGACTGAAACATTCTTGGGGATTTTATACAAAAGGATAAGGAGAAACTAATATTCATTTGAAGTTTCAAGAGTGAAGAATCTCCCCGTAATTCATTGCTGTTTCTCTATATTGCTTGCACTCTGTGGGCCCTTCACTAATATTAGTTGAATGAATGGTTTCGTATTGCTGATTTTTAACTTGCTGGTTCCCGTAGATCACAATCTCATATTCATTATTAATGGAGCCTAGAAGATGAGCTTGTTATTGATAAGGAGGGAAGGGAGGTATAAAAGTCTGAGGGCAAATCACTGGAAAACTCACCTGCAAGAGGACTCTTTTGGCTCCTAGAACCAAAGTCTAGTTCCCCTGTCCCTGCAGGATATCAAAGCAAAAGTCACACCCCTCAGATGACTCTATAGCACTAGAAGGTGTAGGTGCCTTCTGCTGCTGTTTTCCTTTGGACACATTTCCTTGACTTCTGGGAGGCCTGGAGTAGCCAGATAAGAAAACTCACCTCCTCCTGGTCTTCTACTCCAGCTGCTTCCTCAGTCTGTGAAGGTTAAGCATCTATATCATCACCTTGACCACCTCATTCAGAAAAAGGCTCCAGTGTCATTGGGCACATGCCTAGTTGCAGATTTTAAGACTTCCCCTGATGCCTGCTCAGGTGGCTCCCTGGCTTGTACCTTCTGCTACAATGGGTTTGGAGTTCTTTGCCCATTTCTGCCCCAATGCCACCTTGATCTCCTCCTCCATGCACCTCTTCACTGGTCCACGAGTATCAGACTTGAGCAGTTGATTCTTCTTCCTTCAAAACTCCTCTAAAAGTTGGACATGGTGGTGCATGCCTGTAATCCCAGCGGCTTGGGAGGCTGAGACAGGAGGTTTGAGTTCAAAGCCAGCCTCAGCAACTTAACAAGGCCCTAAGCTACTCAGTGAGACCTTATCTCTAAATAAAATACAAAATAGGGCTGGGGATGTGGCTCAGTGTCCCTGAGTTCACTTCCAGGTACCGGAAAAACAAAAAACAAAAAACAAAAAAACTCTCTGGAACCATTCATTCAACTAATATGTGCTGAGGCACATATCTATAATCCCACAGCTCAGAAGGCTGAGACAAGAGGATAATGAGTTCAAAACCAGCCTCAGCAAAAGTGAGACACTAAGCAACTCAATGAGACCCTATCTCTATATAAGAATACAAAATAGGGCTGGGGATGTGGCATAATGGTCAAGTGCCCCTGAGAGTTCAATTCCTGTACCCCCCTCCCCCCCCCAAAAAAAAAAAAAAAAACAAACACCCAAACTCTTCTGGAGGTTTGTTTCCTTCATTTGTCAGCTCTGACTATCCTCTCACTTGGGTCCTGGCTGCCTGGATCTCCTCCCCAATCCTTTAATCCTCTCATCACTATTTTTGTTTGTTTGTTTGCAGTACCAGCTGAATCTGGTGCTTTTCCCACAGTATGGCTCCTTTGTTCTGATTTCGGAAACTCTTTTCAGCCATTTTACAGCTAAGCATCTCTGCCAGAAGAGTGAGTAGGAAAAAGGAGAAGAACCTTTTTGACCTTGGTATCTTGCTTCATTTCCCTCTCTGATAAAAACTGGAGGAGTTCAAAAGGTTACAATAAGGTGAATCCTCTCTGATTTGCTTTTATTCTCTATGTGACCTGTTTGCCCATCTCTGATCTGCAATGGGGTAGAAGGTAGGGGGACACTGGCAGAGTAATAAAAACTTGCAGGACACCTTTGTTCCAGGTCCTATCTATCCCAACTCCGGAGTCTCATGATCTTTCCCAACTGCATCCCAAATGATATTTGAAAATCATTTCCCATCTCCATGCCTTTTTTCATTCCACAAATACTCAGTGACTCCAAATAGTGTGTGCTAACAGTTGTGAGGCTACACTATATGCAAGCAAACCAAGGCGCATACCTTGCTCACAAGCAATTTACCATCAGTCATGGAAGATTTGAGTGACAGTCGCTGGGGATCCCTTTGCTGAGAACACTCAGGAGCCCAAGCGTCCTGCACTTTGGCTCCTAGGGGGAACATGAGAGTGAAACTCAGGGTTTGGAGAGTTGTGGAATTAGCTGCTTGCAAGAAATGGTTTCGTCTGAGGAAACTGTGATGGAGCATGAAGAAATTCCTGTAATTTACTGGCAAATATTTACTGCAATTTCTTTTTGTTGTAAGCCCAACCCAACAATTCTTAAAAAAAAAAAAAAGTTCAGATTTGACAGATGATTGCTTCTTTAGAAATACCCCTTTTTAAAATGACTTCTCATTTCTTTTGCCGTTTGTACACAAAGGAAATAAAAGTTCCAAAAGGTAAACATATACTACTCTCTGCCCTGGTGAGGACTGATGGACTCTGTGACCCCAGCCCCAACCCCAGGCCTGCCCTTCCTGAAACACTGGATTTCATTTCTGAGGGGCTCTTCCCTGGAGGACCCTGAGCTGCTGTCAGAGTAGACAGAGAGGAAATAGAGGGACACACTAAGATGCAGCCACAGAGGAGGACCTGATTGGGTGTACCGGGTTGTTTGCTGTGAATGGTGACCACCTTCCCTCCAGAGGGCTCAGCAAGTGGTGCCTGTGACGTGCCAGTCAACCTGTGGTTCCCTTCACTGTGTCATATATTAGAGCCTCTGAATTCTCAGAAACCATTATTTTTTCCCTAACAAAACTCCTTTTTTTTTTTCATATCTCCCTATAAATCTGACTTGAAAAAATTATTGAAACAAACCCAGGATGTCAAATTTGTTTTAGCTACATGAGGTCACCCTTCATTCCACTCTTGGTAGTTCAAGATAAAAGATTACCCAAAGAAAAGGAAGAGATTAAAAGCCACATCTGTAAGTGTAGCAAAACCAGGTGAAAGATCATTAATAAATAGTATGAATTATAGAACTGTGTAAAGCAGCATATATACTCTATATTATATATTAAAATTTTATAAATACACACACACACACACACACACACACACACATATTGAGATGTAGTCTTTCTGTTGCCCAAGCTGACCTTGAACTTCTGAACTCAAGTGATCCTCCTACTTCAGCCTCCTGAGTATCTGGAACTATAGGCATGTACCACCACTCTCAGCTAAAGCAGCATATGGAGGATCCACTATGTATCCAGAATTGTACAAAAAAAAATCTTTTTATAATCATTTAAGTATAATTTTGGCAACTAGTTTGCTAAAGGTAATAGCAAATTGCAGTAGTTACCATGCATTGAGTGATCCTTAGGTGCTCAGAGCTTCAATGCATCATCTCATTTGATGCTCTAAACAGCCCTTGAGCTAGGGTTATTATCACCTTCATTGTCATGATGAAGAGAGAGAGAGGAGAGCCTCCCCTTCCCAGCAGTTTGCAGACCACAGGAGAAGAACAAGGCCTTCTGGCTCACAGCCCAGGCCCAGGCCCATCCTAGATGCCTTCACCATTATATCACAGCTTCCTCCTCTTCCTCCTCCTCCTCCTCCTCCTCCTCCTTCCCAATGACACATACCATGATATAGTAACAACAAACATTTCTAAATTTCCCAGGAATTCATGAATAGCTAATATTTCAAAGTAATAGCAGCATCTAAGAAAACACCCAAAGTTGTCAAAACCAGTTATCTCAATGAGGTTAAATATGTACTTTTGTTATTAACTGCTTGGGAAATATCAATCATCATCTCTAATCATCCTTTATTATAGGACACAAATGGTCCTCACTGTTTAGGGATTATAGTCATAAGAAATGATCCATTGGTAAATTGTGAATTAATAAGGTTTCAAAGCAACCTCCAGACAACTGAGTCACAAAGTTTTTAGAAGTATGTGTCACACACTTGATTCATTGTTCTTTGGCAATATTAACACAAATTATTAAAGAAGTTATTTTAGTGAATTACTGCTAGAAATCATCAGTTTCCTAAATCTATGTGGCACCTGTTGTAAGGATGTTTTGGAAACATAAAACTATTAAACCAATATGTGTGTGTGTGTGTGTGTGTGTGTGTGTGTGTGTGTACATAAACACATATTTATTTATTTATTTGACATATATGTATACGTGGTTTTTTTTTGTGTGTGTGTGTGGTGGGAGGTACTTGGGATTGAACCCAGTGGCACTTAACCACTGATCCACATCCCTAGCCCTTTTTTATATTTTATTTAGAGAAAGGATCTCACTGAGTGGCTTAGGGCCTTGTTAAGTTGCTGAGGCTGGCTTTGAACTCACAATCCTCCTTCCTCAGCTTCCTTAGCTACTGAGATTACAGGTGTGCCCCACCAAGCCCAGCTAAACTGACTTATATTTATTTCTCCAGTTAAACTTTGCTCCCTCCTGATTTCAGAGTGTGGAGGCCTATTGCCCCTAAGGAAGGGGAGCTTGGGCCCTGTCTGGATCAAAGGGAATGGAAGAGCGAGAAGTTTTGGGGCACACCTTGAGAGCCACATTTTGTTTATAGAGAAAGGGGTTCTTTAAGTTCCATTGGCCCCATGTAGCACATTAAGACCCAGGCCTACTGGACTAGCTCTAAGGACAGTAGATGAACTAAGGGAAGATGGTTAGAATGAAGCTGGTAGACTTGGAGCCTGACCTCCTCTCTCTGAGACTGGGGAGTAGACCAGAGGGACTCTGAGAGACCCATCCAGAAAGCACATTTCCCAGTGACACTCATCCACCATGACAACACAGGACATGCTGGTGTTGGTTAGGGAGAGGGGCAGCATCTGGCCTTTGAAACCTGCCTGTGCACAGAAGGCATTTAGAGATCTGCACAGCTAGGGGCGGCACTGTGGGAGGAGCCAACTGGGGTGACCAGCAGTCTTTCCAGGACATCAGGGAGAGGGACAGAAGCACCCTGCATCTGAGGGCTGCAGAGTGGCCTATTGGTCTAGACACAACAGGGGAGTGACAGCCACTTTAAGGGTAATGCAGTGCCCTTGGTTAAGCCAAGTGGTCAGTGGGGGCTACAAGCCTGAATCAAATCCAGTAAACCAGCCACATATCATCAGATCTGTCCAGAGACCAGGTGGATAGGGACATCAGTGTGGAAATCAGAGGGGCCAGAAGGGCACAAGAACCTACACAGGTAGATCCAGCACTCCTTCCTCTTTCAATTGCTATCTTCGTAAGGAGCAAAGGATTCTGAAAAATACTGAGTCATTCAACAGAGCCAGAGTTATCTCTCCAAAACTTGTTTAAATAATTGAATTGTCCCCACTAATTTGAGATGCCACAATTTTCATCTAATAAAATCTAATATATATTTGGGTCTGCTCCTGTTCTGTTCTTTTCATATTCCCATACCATAACCACTTTAATTTTTATAAAATCATGATGTTTATTTTCTATTAAGAGTATCTTTCTCCATTCGTGATTATTTTTCTACAAAGTTCCTGGTTACTTTTGCTTATTTATTTCCCCACGGGAACTTGAGCCATCAACTTTCCCAAGATGTTAAAAAATTCCTGTTGGTAATTTTTTGGGGATTACGTTGAATTTATAGTTTATTTTAGGGAGAGTGGATATGTTAATTCTTATACAAGAACATGATAGAGGCCTAGTTTTTTAAAAAGTTCTGTTGCTACCATGACTCAGCTTGATTTTAGATTTCTAAATATTTGGTTTACCAAAGTATCTTGAAGCTGTTTTTGAAGGTTGTATATTCCTCTCTTGTCTTTAGGACTTTGATTTTGTTTTTGTTTGCCATTGTTACCAGTTGCTATATAACAATATATCCCCCAAATAGTGGCCATAAACAACCAAATTGTTGTTTGCACACAATTCTGCAATGTGACCAGCCCTAGTTGGTCCTGTTTCCTTGATTTTTGGTCTGTTGGACTTAATCCACATGGACCCATGTGGCTGCATGCAGTTGAGGTGGCTGGAAGTTGGGTTCTGCAGGGACCAGGGGATGGTTGAGCTTCCCTTCCTTTCTCTTTGCCTCAGGGCCTCTCCCCTTCCAAGTGGCCACTCCACCTTGATTTCTTCAGCAGAGTAGCTGGACACCATACATGATAGCTCAGGGATTTCAAAATGGCAAAAGCAGAAACTGCCAAGCCTCTTGTCTTAAGCTTGGACTTGGTACGTTGCTTCTACTATATACTATTAATTCAGCAGATTGCAGCCAGCTCAATTTCAAGCAGGGCTGGGATAGGGGACATGCAAAGGACATGAATACTTAGAGGAATTGATGGGTCTACCACACTATTCCCAGTGCACTTTCAATGGGACGATATCCCCAGTACCTACCTAACACAATGTTGGCTCATACGGGGGTGGTGGGGTCCCAGGAAACATTTGTTGAATGAATATTACTGAAGCATCTGGCTAATGCTGCCCATATAGAAAGCACCAGTGGAAATGTAGACATTCAGGTTCTGAAGTCAAAGTTGAAGCAACTACTTGCAATGTCACACTTAGAGTGGCAGTCTTTGCTTCTCTGATATGATGGGGTCTTTCCATATCAAAGTAGATGCCATCCTACTTCTCAGAAGTCAACACATAAAATCTTTTTTTTTTTTTGAGAATCTATTCAAAACACATATTGAACTAATAAATTGCAGAATTTATAAGAAATTCTCTGAGGGGAGTGGTTAGTGTGGAGGGAGGACCTCTTCCAGTCTTCCTCTTCCAGAAGAGGCCGTTTAAGGAAACCTTTGAAAGATGAGAGAAGACAACGGTTGACTGGGAGTGCCATGGGCAAGCATTATGAGCTTTAAATAATATCTGAGAAACAAAAGGCAGATGAATGAAATGGGGGGGGGACAAAGAAGGGAGGGCCAATCTGGGCCAGTGTTTGAATGAGTAGCCCAGGCACTTCCTGCAAAAGTTTGGCAGTGCCTCTGCCAAGGTTGAGCCTTTGATGAGGAGCCTGAGCTCAGAAGAGTATTTTGGCACTGTCACTCCATGCCTAGGGTTCCCTCCCGCTCTGAGACTTTCTGGTTAGGTTGAGTTTGAGGTATGGGGAGAACATGGCTGTATCTCTTAGGTTCCTGGGTACTCTGGTGCAACAGTGCACCATCTCAATGCCACCACATTTAAAAGTGGCTTCCTTGGGAAGAAACAAGGAAATGGGTAGCAATTTGGATGATCCCCTACTACCTAGAGCTACCCAGTGGAGTAAAAGCAGTGCCTAAGAAGCCGAGTTCCTTGAAGTACACAGTCCCCAGGACGTATCCCATGTAGGAGAACATACTGCCAGGGGCACTGGGCCCCTCACACTGTTCTTTGTGGCCACCCCTTTCAAGATGTATGTGGGGAGAAGTGGCTGGGAAATGGGCAGGAAGCCTCCATTCCTTTCCCTACTTGATCCACCACCACTGAGTAATAAGCAAATTCCTGGAACTGTCATTACTGTTTTTTTGTGGCTCTTATTAGGAACCCACTCTTGAGTCATACAACCAGTAAAGCTCACTAAATATTTGCCAAATGCAGAATCCTAAGCCAGGTCCAGAGAGGAGGAACATCAAGTTCAGAACTGAAAGGAAGTCCCCCAAGCCAATTCGACTCAGCTCCTGGCTTTCAGAGAGATGAACTTTAAATAACCAAGGAAACTAGTTGTTAGGAAATATGCCTTGCTCTCAGCCTCAAGGGCCGCTGGAAAAGGATGAAACAACTGGAAAACGAGAATTGAAGGCCAAGATAGACACTTGGTTGACTGGCCCCTGGGAAGAGTGGGTTGAGATACACTGGTTCTGTAGGCGGAGGTGAGAGGCCACTGCTTCTTTGCCTCTGCTGGAGAGAGAATAAGAGGAAATGGGTTTGAAGAACAGCATGTGGAACCAAAAATAAACACAAAGAACTGCTGACCATCAGCGCTATTAAGTTTGGAAAGCTGAAGGCATTTCAGAGTCTTTAACAAAACAAAAGTATCAGGTATGGTCCTGCCTAAACTCAGCATAAAAAGAGCAATCTCTCCAAAGTCTCTCTGTAGGATCCGCAGTTATCTCTAGGTAAAGAGATTATGGGTTGTTACAGTATATTTTAACTATTTGTTAATTGAATGTATCATAAATTGTTAATTATCAAGAATTATTATCATGGCTGCACGTGGTGGCACATGCCTGTAATCCTAGCAGATTGGGAGGCTAAGGCAGGAGGATTGCAAGTTCAAAGCCAGCCTTAGCAACTTAGTAAGACCCTGTCTCAAAATTTAAAAATAAAAAGGGCTGGGGATGTGGCTCAGTGATTAAGTTCCCCTGGGTTTAATCCTCAGTGCAACCATATATATATATTCATGGCTATTTTCTGTAGCTTTTTCTAATTTCCTATAATGCATTTAATTTAATTTATTTGGGTGTGGGTACAGCAGATTGAACTCAGGGGCACTTGACCACTGAGCCACATCCCAGCCCTAGTTTGTGCTTTATTTAGAGACAGGGTCTCACTGAGTTGCTTAGCACCTCACTTTTGCTGAGATTGGCTTTGAACTTGCAGTCCTACTGCCTCAGCCTCCCAATCCACTGGGATTTCAGGCATGTGCCCTGCTGTGTTTCATTTTAATAGTAATTTAAGAATATTTATTTTTAAAACTCCCTTCTAGTCTTATATGGCTTCAAAATTTATAGTTCAGTTTTTAATCAAGTCATGCATCCATCATCTGCGTTCATAGTTAAGGATAATCACTTCCAGTGGGATAATCAAGAAAGCCTCCATAAAAGGGAGCATTTGAGCCACATTTGGCACAAATAGGATTTTGGTTGACAAAGAGCATTTTAGGTAGAAGGTGTGTCATGGCCCAAAGTGTACAGGCAAGGACTGCTTAGCTGGGAAATAGCCAGGCACTGACATGGATGGATTCAGTCAATCAGAAGAATCCCAGTGATGCCTTGAATGTTATGTTAAATTTTTAAAACTTTATGTGTCAGAAAATGAAGAGTAATTGAAGTTTTTGACCTAAGTGTGTGTCTAATTGCTTGTGGCCCTGTGTCATGTGGAGATATACAAGGAGAATTATGCAGAGACATACCATGACTTCTCTATTCAGATGAATCAACAGAGGTCATCACATATGTGGAAATGAGAACAAAACAAAACAAAAACAGAAACAAGAAAAAAAACTAAATTAGGGACTGGGGTTGTGGTTCAGTGGTAGAAAGCTTGCCTCGCACGTGCAAGGCCCTGGGTTCGATCCTCAGCACCACATACAAATAATAAATAAATAAATGAAATTTAAAAGAAAAAAATTAAATTAGATGCCGGGTACAGTGGTGCATGCCTGTAACCCCAGAGACTTGGGAGGCTGAGGCAAGAGGATGGAGAGTTCAAAACCAGCCCAAGCAACTTCTCAAGGCCCTAAGGAATTAGCAAGCTTCTGTTGCAAAATAAACAAATAAATAAATAAAAAGGACTGGGGATGTGGTTCAGTGGTTAAGTGCCCCTGAGTTCAGTCCCCAGCAGCAAAAACAACAGCGGCAACAACAAAAACCCCAAAATATTAGATTTGAATATTTGAAAATGATTCAACTACATGTTTTAAAACGTACAATTAGAGAGGAAAGAAAACATTTGATATGATGATTAATTTCACTAGAACTCAGGAAAATGCAAAGAGTAGGATGACATTTTACACATACTCTCCTAGCAAAAATGAACATATCTCACAATGATAGAACAACTGGGCAAAAATGCAGTGAGAATATAGAACGCAACACCATTAACTGACAGGATCAAGTCGATTTTATAGAACACTATACTCAGCAACAAAGGAACACACATTCATTTCAAGTGGCCGTGGAACATAAATTAAGATAGACTATATCCTGGGCTATAAAATAAACCTTAACAAGTTAAAAAGAATTAGAATCATCCCCATCATATTCTCTGATCACAATGGAATCATAATGGAATCAAATCAGTAACAGAAAGATAGCAGGAAAATCTCCAAACACTTAGACTAAGCACTCCTCTAAACAATTCATGGGTAATATAGGTTTCAAGGAAAATTAAACAACAACAACAAAAAAAAACCTTGAACAGAGAGTCTGGAAATAAAAACATAGTATGACTACATAGAAAATCCCAAGGAATCTACAAAAAAATCTCTTAGAACTAGTGAGTGCTGTAAGCTCACAGAATATAAGATAAACCTACAAAAATCAATTACGTCTTTAGATGCAACACTGAAATTAAAAATAAAACACCATTTGTAATCAGTGGAAAAAAATGATTAGTTGTGGGGCTGAGGTTGTGGCTCAGTTGTAGAGTGAGCGCCTACTATGCTTGAGGCACTGAGTTCAATCCTCAGCACCATATAAATGTAAAATAAAGACATTGTGTCCACTTAAAGCTATACAATGCTGACAAAGGAAATAAAAGAAATAAATAGAGACATCTATTGTGTTCATGAATTGGAAGACTCAACCTGGTCAGTTCTCCCCAGATTTATATACAGTCTGCATTGCTTAATGATCAGGGTATGTTCTGAGAAATTCAGTGTTAAGTAATTTCATTATTGTGCAAACATCACAGAATGTACTTACACACACTAAGGTGGTCTAGCCTACTACACACATAGGGTACTTTACACACACACACACACACACACACACACACACCTCAAAGATCAAATAGCACATACATGTGATTAAATCAACCATAAGAGAAAATAATGTGATCAATACAAGATGTATAAGGCTGCTACTGTTAACACAGCACACTGTAATACTGTAAACTTTTTTAATAACTGGAAGAAATGCACTCTAAAATAATGATCAAAAA
This sequence comes from Callospermophilus lateralis, assembly GCF_048772815.1. Taxonomy (NCBI): domain Eukaryota; kingdom Metazoa; phylum Chordata; class Mammalia; order Rodentia; family Sciuridae; genus Callospermophilus; species Callospermophilus lateralis. Next base: position 70,421,620 of record NC_135317.1, read on the forward strand.
GTGTAGTGTTCCCAGACATCCCATTCCTTGGTATTTTTCCCAAAGATCTAAAATCGGCATATTATAGCGGCACAGCCATATCAGTGTTTATAGCAGCACAGTTCACAACAGCTAGATCATGGGATCAACCCAGATGCCGGTCAATACATCTATGGATTAAGAAATTTCGGTATACAATGAAGAATGAACTTCATACAATGAAGTTCTGCTCAGCCATTAAAGAGAAATTATGGCATTTGCTGGTAAATGAATGGAAATGGAGAATGTCACAATAAATGAAATTAGCCACACTCAGAAACTCAAAGGTCAAAAGTTTTCTCTCATGAGCAGAAGCTAGAGAAAAACAAAGGAAGGAGGAAGAGAAGGATAAGAATACATAAAGAATCAATCAAATGCAGATTAAATTAATTAATGCAAACTAATTAATAGGTCAAAAGGAAGTCTAGTAGAGTAGGGGAAGGAAAATGGGAGGGGGAAGGAAGACAGGAAAAAAAGGGGGAGGGAAAATGGGGGAATCATGAACTAAAATCTATTTCCATGCATTTATGAGTTTGCCAGGATGAACCCAACTTCTATGTATGACTATAAAGCTCTAATAATAACAACAATAGTATAGTGTTACCAAAACATGGCCATTTATTATCAAGTATTATGTGCTACATATAATTGTATGTTGCACTTTTATACAACTAGAAGCACACTAGGTTTGTTTATACCAGATCAACACAGACACATGAGTAATGTCAAATGCTGCCATATGATGGCCATAACTCAGTAGGCGATCTTCTTATTCTAATTACATTTTAATCTTAATAGCTACATTTGAATGAGTTTTATTAAAGAGGGTCCCCCCATGATATCATCTCCTTATAATCTTACAGGACCACTGTCATATAATGCAGTCTGTTGTTGATCAAAACATCACTAAGTGGTACATGACTATCCATGTTAAATAAAATTCCTGTTAAAATCCCAGAAATATTTTCTGTAGGTATACACGATTGTCCTAAAATTTATATGAAAAGGCAAAGGAACTAGAAAAGCTAAAATAATCTTTTAAAAAGAAGAAATCAGACTATCCAATTTAAGCACATTATATACAGCTATTAGAGACTGTAGAATTTTGGCAGAGAAACAGGCACATCAATCAATGAAACAGAATAGAAAACTCAGACTCTCACAAATTTGGACAACCTGGTTTTTAACAGTAGTACCAAAGCAACTCAACAGAGGAAAATAGCCTTTCAACAAATGATGCTTGAGTAATTTGACATCTATAGGTAAAAGAAATGAACATCAACCTAATTACCCAGTTATAGAAAAACAAACTTAAAATGGACCTCACATTTAAGTATAAATTATAGGGCAAAAATATAAACCTTTTAGAAGAAAAAACGAACACACAAGATTTTGACTTCAATTCCCAGCACCATTGGAAAAAACATCTTCAGGGTATAGTGCTGAGCAAAGAGTTCTTAGATTTGGTACCAAAAGTATAATCCATAAAAGGAAAAACTGATAAATTGTACTTCATCAAAATTAAAAATTTTGCCCCATGAGAGACTTTGTTGAAAGGATGAAAAGGGATGTTACAGAATGGGAAAAGGGCTGGGTTGTGGCTCAGTGGTAGAGCGCTCACCTAGCACATATGAGGCCCTGGGTTCAATTCTCAGCATCACATATAAATGAATAAATCAAATAAAGGTATTGTGTCCACTACAACTAAAAAAAATAATTTAAAAAAAACAGAATGGGAGAAAATATTTGCAAACCATACATCTGACAAAGAACTGATTCCTAGAATATATAAAGTACTCCTGAAACTCAATAATGAAACAACAACAAAAAACCCCAACTACAAAATGTACAAAAGACAGAAGCATTTTATGAAAGAGCATATATGGATGGCAAAGATGAAAAGATATTCAATATCATTAACCACTTGGGAAATGCAAATTAAAACCTTGATGAGATATCACTAAACACCTATCAGAGTGATTAAAACTTTTTTTAAAAAAGTGATAACATCAAATGTTTGAGAGCATTCAGAGAAATGGAAATCACTCATACATTGCTGGTGAGAATTTAAACAGAGCCTGGAAAACGTGCTGGCAGTTTCTTTAAAAACTATACATTCAACTGTTCTATGACCCAGACATTGCACTCCCAGGGATTTATTTCAGAGAAATGAATACTTATGTTTACACAAAATCCTGTATGATGAATGTTTGGAGCAGTTTTATTTGAAGTAGCCAAGAACTGGGAAACCATCCAAATGTCATTAACAATAAATGATAAACTTTGTTACATTTATTGTATGGAGAAATATTCTGAGTGTAAAGAAGCCAATCTCAAAAGATGATACTGTAAAATTACATTTATATGCAACATTCTTTTAAAAAATATTTTTTTAGTTGTAGTTGGACACAACACCTTTATTTTTTTATTTTTATGTGGTGGTGAGGATCGAACCTAATGTCTCACATGTGCTAGGCGAGTGCTCTACTGCTAAGCCACAACCCCAGTCCCACATGCAGCATTCTTGAAATGACAAAATTGCAGAAATGGAGAAACAGATTGGTGATTGCCCAGGGTTGAGGAATGGGTAGGGCAAGCATGGTTGGAAGTGGTTGTGCGTATTAGAGGGCCACACGAGTGCTCCTTAGGTGATGGAAGGTTCTGTATTTTCACTGTCGATATTCTTCCCAGTTTTGATACCAGGCTATAATATTGCAAGATTTTCTATTGGGGAAAACTGAGTACAGGACATACTAGGTCTCAAAGCAAGAAAATCTATGGATATCTCAAAATCACAAAGTTTAATTTTTAAAAAGCAACAAAATGATAATGATGTAGATGTATATTTATTTTCATTGGAAAGATATTTATGATGCTTTTAAGTGAAAAAGCAAGTTTGAGTATGATTCCATGCACATAAATACACACACACATGCACACGTACACAGAAAAATGTGGGAAAGCAAGAAATGCCAAAAGATAAGTATTAACTTACTTATCTCTGTGTGGATGGTTGGATTATGGGGAGTCTTTTTCTCCTATATTCTTTTCAATTGATTCTAAATACTATTATATATGACCAAGTATCAAAAATATTAAAAATTATAAAATTAACTAGCTGACTAGCCAGCTAGCTAGCTATTGCCTTAAATGTCGCTGACTGTTGAATAACAGGGATGAAATTATTTTTTTTATTCTAAAAAAAGCTACAACAAATTACAAATTTTAAAAGATGGCAAGTCCCCCAAATTAAGAAAATTCTATATTATTATTAATTTCCATAATACTTTTCCTTGCATTTCTGAGCTACTTTTTGATCCTCTCTTTCTAGAGAGATTAAAAAGATAGTTAGACTTTTCACATAGTGAATGAAAATTAGAGTTTAAAAAATATTTGAGGGGGCTGGGGTTGTGGCTCAGAGGTAGAGCGCTTGCCTTAGCATGCCTGAGGCACTGGGTTCGATCCTTAGTACCACATAAATATAAAATAAAGACATTGTTTCCACCTATAACTAAAAAAAAAAAAAAAAAACCAAAAATATATATATATTTGAGGGATGGAAATGTAGCTTAGTGGTAGAGTGCTTGCATGCATGAGGCCCTGATTTCAATCCCTAACCAATGCAAAAAAAAAAAAAAATTCATATAATTTTTTTCAGCCTTACTACATGTTATTTATTAGTAATATCATGTAATTTTCTTAGAGTTGTCAAATTTGGGGAATTCTATTATTTATTTATTTATTTACTTACTTACTTACTTATTTACTTATATGTGGTGCTGAGGATTGAATCTAGTAGTGTCTTACATGTGCTAGGCAAGCACTCTATCACTAAGCCACAACCTCAGCCCAAAAATCTATTAACTTTTAAAAATACATGAGTTGGCATTTTTCAGGGCATTTTGTGTCTTCTTTTCCAGTAATTCATCTGAAATCTTATAAATGATAAAACTCATTAAACAATTTGTCACTGATACTCTCATTATAGTGGCTTATTATGAGCTTGGCATTATTGTTACCAATGTCAGTATTTATTTGTGCTTGTACAACCTCATTATTGGATCATCAAACCATTCAAACACCTGTGCACTGCTTCCAATTGATGTTTATCTTTTCCTCTGAATGAACTATTGCTTCAGGTATAGTCTGGGATATTTTTTATTATAATTTGCCTATGGATGTCAGAAAACTTTCTCATTATTTCAGTTGCTTATCCTTGTCTGCTTTTCACATTTACTGAATTCTGTATATTTTTTTCAGTTCTTTGAATTTACAAATAAATATAGAGATAACAAAAAAATGGTGTTATTTATCTGTGAACAAGTCTATAATTCTATCTTGTTTATTGAGATGCTCTACAACATATTTTCAAATGGTAAAGTGTCAAATTCAAGCTTTATGAAATGTATCACTCCTGTTAACAAGAAAGAAAAAAAACCCTAAGTTACATTCATAATTGTATAAGCTGTATTGTTGATTTCATTCCTGAAAGAAGAGAATTCTGTTTTGACTAGATGTAAACAAGAACCAAATTCTTTGCTTACAATCCTACATGTGTGATGATGTGAAGAATTTCAAATGTACACCTGCTGGGACTGCACATTTCAAATGTGGTTTCTCCTTCACCACCCACATATTTCTGGCGGTATAGGATATTTTTATGTCTTAGTACAAAATATATTGTTGGCTGGGTGTGGTAGGGCATGCCTGTAATCCCAGCAACTGGGGAGGCTGAGGCAGGAGACCAGTATGAGCAATTGATTGGTGCCCTAAGCAACCTAGTGAAATGCTATCTTGAAATAAAAAATTTCTGGGACTGGGGATATATAGCTCAGTTGGCAGAGTGCTTGCCTCACATGCACAAGGCCTGGGTTCAATCCCCAGCACCACACACACACACACACAAAGGGAGCGGGGGTGGATCAGGATGTGGCTCAGTGATTAAGTGCCCCTGAGTTCAATTCTCAGTACAAACAAATATATATATATATATACACACACACACACACACACACACACACACACATATATATATATATATGTATAGTGTTGGGTGGTTTAGCACAGTGAGTAGTGGGAATATTCCTAGAGGCCATATAACTAGCAAAAATGTGACTTCAGATAGAAGGTACTGGAACTACATGCATATACCCTAATGTGCAAATATGTCTGATTAGCTCTCCTATGCAGGGTCCCCCAAATACCTATAGTGACTCCTACTGAGGAGACTGAGTGAGTGATGAGGTGAAAACAAACAGTAACCTTAACCATTAAGGTTTAAATATCCCATTTTTGCAAATTTTATTAAAATTCATTACCCTGTGCACACATTGCTAGTTCCCTTCTGGGCCATGACAAGGACCTGTCCAAGTGAGGCATCGTGAAACTGAAGCTCACTAACTTCCGGCAAATTTGCCTCAGCCTCTGCTCTTGCCAATATTGTCCGAACTCCATCCCCAGTCTCCTGGATTACTGTCATCACCTCCTGTGTCTTCCTTGCCCCTTTCAGTTCTTTAACACTTAAACCAGATCATGTTATATGTCTGCTCAGAAGCCTCCAGTGTTTCTCATCTCACTCTAAGTAAAAGCCACACAGTCCAGAAAGCTCTGCATGACCTTGCCTCTTATTGCCATTCTGACCTCATTTCTTGGTATCCACACCTTCCTCCATCCACTCCAGACACATGAACCTCCTGCAGTTTCCTGAATGGCCAGGCATGCTTCCACTGGGCTTTTGCAATTGCTGTGGTGCAGCCTGGCCCACTTCTCCCTGATGTTCACCCTACCCCTAACCCCTAGTTCTTGTCCTGGTTTCATATTTCTCCATAAAACATATTTCCCAACCACCTAACACACTACTTTTTTTTTTTTTTTTTTTTGGTCTGTATCCCTCTTCTACAATGTGGGCCTCCCGAAGCATGAATCTTTTCTTCACTATCATATTCTGGCACCTAGAACCACGGCCAACACACAGTGGCTGGCTTCTTTCTAGTAAGCACAGTGATCTCTGCCTTCAACTCTTATTCCTTAGCCACACCAGAAGCTGACAAGACCATCTTCTGAGAAAGACCAGTGAGAGTACAATTACCAAAAGGTCAATTTCCCTAAGAGAAAAGCAAAAGTGAACTAGTGACAGAATTTTCTAGCATATGAGTGAATGACTTGCTTTCATAAAGAGCTGACTTCTTGTGAAGTGACTCACCACCAGTGTTATTGACCACTGAACTATAAACCTCCTGTACCTCCTTCTCCTGTCCCCAAAGATGTAATCCAGGGTCATTGTGGTATTAATAGAAAATTGCCAAATTGTATCATTTCTCTTCTCAGTGTAAGAAAAGAAATATAAATAAAAAAGAAGTAAAAGAGACATTTGAAAATTTTTTTCTTGTTTCTCTTTTCATCTTTGTTTTCATTTTTCTTTCTCCTTCTGACTTAAGAGGGATGAAATGAACCAGAAAATATTACAGAAAGACAGGAAAAACAGGCTGGTAGGACATATTCTTCTTGATCAGAGAAGTGCTGGCATTCCCATGTGGCAAATGAGCATAGTACCAGGAAAAGGAATAATGTGAACATATGTGTATTACTTATGAATATGAAATGTTTGAAGATGTGAACACAAACACAGTTTTCCAAAAAAGTTTAAAAGACATTACTTAATAGTTCAAGAAGAATTCACAAGAAATTACTTAATATTTAACTATCACAGAAAAATGCTACCACCTTGGTATCGTTTCTTCCAATCTTTTTTCATATGCATAGATTTTTATACATGTTATACATTTATAAAAATGCTAGGTAAGTGCTCTACCACTGAGTCACAACTTCAGTCCTTTTCTGATTTTTGGTATCTTCATTTTTTCCCCCTCTTTACCTCACTTCAAATGAATCTTCCATATAACAAATTTGTCCGCATTCTTGTAACTTTTAAGGGTATATTCTATACTGTGAGATAATTTGGTAAGCTATTCAACTATAACTGGACATTCATATTACTTACAAAATTTCACTCTTAAAATGTTATGAACTTTTAGTGAATAGAGTATTTTTCTCCTGAGTATATTCAATGATCTTCCTGGGATGATTTTACAGAAGTGGGAAAAGTGAGTCAAATGATGACTTTTATAATTCTTAAAAGTTATCATACGATTGCTTTCTAATAGATTTGCACTGATTTATAATGATGCCGGCAACTATTTACTAATTTCCAGTAGATATTTTGCCAATTTAACATTTTAAAAGGATTCTTATTTTCACATGCATTTTCTTCTCTATTTTCCTTGATTATTTTCTCTGTTGGGAAATGCCAGTTCATTGTCACTGGTGCAATTTACCTTTGTGGGGTTGTCTCAGTATTTTTCTGATTCCTTTTCTTTTTTTTATTATTAAATGATGGGAATGACTGAGTATAAAGGCTTTTTTTTTTTTAAGTCGTCAATGAACATTTATTTATTTATTTATGGTGCTGAGGATGGAACTCAGATGCCTCACACATGCTAGGCAAGTGCTCTACCACTGAGCCACAACTTTAGCCTCTTTCTGATTTCTTTTCATGGGCTATATTTAATAGTTTAATCCTTGATCATAAGCACTATATGTTTCCAATTTGTTTTAAATTTCTAGTTATGCTGCCACTGAAAACATTTAACACTTTACATAGTTCAGATCTTACCAATGTCATTTCTCTATCAAGCATAGTTTTAGAAAATACTCTCCTTGTCCTAATCCCAGGGCATTAATATGGACTTATTTCTCCCTGATCTTTATTTCTGTATCTATTTAATCCACTAATTCTGATGTATGATATGTATATCAAATTGATCTCTTCCATTAAGTATAACACAAGGAGAACCCTCATCCTATATGAAGAGTTCTTTTGTGCTGGGACATAGTCCCAGGACCCAAGGGGAGAGACATGGGAAGGAGTGGCTCCAAAGAACTTAGAATGTGGTGTTGTTCAGCAGGAACAGAAAAGGTAATGGAATGAAACATGGAAGTTCACTTAAATGTCCAATGGGTTTTTACCTTGCCCTTTCCTTTCATAACCAACACTGGGGAATGAAAGCACTTATGAACATTATGAAATCTGCAACAGAGGTTTTCTTGTTTTTTTAGAGTCCTTTGAATTTTTCAAGAAAGGTGACTCTCAGTTGACTACTGCAAGCGCTTGTGTGCAGAGCGCTGTGCTAGACACATTGTGTGTTCTGAGATGCAAAAGTAATATCCCAAGGCAACTGTGAGTTAAGTTCAGTGATGAAATAAAACGGAGATGAGAAAAGAAACCTAGGCAGAAAACCCGGGGTACAATGGCTCAGCCCTGCAACCTTGCTAGTGTTGTCTGCAACACGATGTCTATAGTGCTGCGACCATTCTCTGTCCTCCCTCTGCCTCGCACCTCCTCCTCTGTCCTCGGTTGGCTGAAGCCCTTGTCAGAATCTCCACTAGCTTTCTTGCCAGCAGCCAAGCAGCCAAGTTTATGCAAGCTCCTCTGAAAGTTTTAGCAAAGGGAGGGTCTTAAATCCTGGCGGAGAGCCATGTACACTAGAAATCAGACAGACCAGTCTACTATCCACACACTGCTGCGCCCAGGGCCAAAGTGACTACCACAGAAGGCACTTCTGAACTAGGTCCCACCGGTCCACCCAGATTCGAGGCTATCTTTGTTTCCCGATGCTCACAGCAAGTAGAAGACAAACTTGCAACCACTAGTTTTCCTTTGCTGAATACAATCATCTTGGCTTCTGATTTTTAACAGGCAGGCAAGCGGAGGCAAACACTCCATTCCTCCGTCCAGTATGGCTTGAGAGTGACATCCACACACCTAATCTTGCCACACCTGCCACCTTAATCTGAAAAAAGATGTAGTCCTTTCAAACTTAGCGTGGCGGGCCCACATCCCCGAATCTGTCAAGTGACGTCCAACGCGGCAGATTTGCTTTCAGAAAAGCCTGTCACCATTTCTGCCCCTGCTCACCCTCCACTCAGGGAATCCACCCAAGGTGCCGCCCCGCCTAGTTCTCTGGCCCAGTCGGGAGGGACGAGGTGAAAAAGGATAGGTGCTCTCCGCAGAAAAGCCCTGGGACGCCCGTGGCTTTGGGGTGTGCAGGGGGACTCTGTGAAGCCGGCTGACCCCGCCTCCCGCCTGCGCCTCCCGGGCTGCGGAAGGAGTGAGAGTGGCTCTCCCAGGTGACAGATCGCCCTGGAGAAAGTCCCCCCCCAGGCTGTGACCCGCGCTAGGGGGTGGCGGGGAGGCGTGGCCCATGCGCAGGAAGATGTCGTGATGGGACTGGGGGAAAAAACCACCAACCCCAAATCCACCCACTTGTGTTTCCCAACTCGAGTTCCTCTAGAGCGTTCGAAGGACCCCAAAGGCTGCGCCGTGCCTCTCTGATCCCCACCCGTCCGGCGTCACCTCTTGTGGGTGGGCTTCGCGTCCCCCCCGCCCCCCGGGTTTCAGAGCCACCACGTGACTTCCATGAAGCGAGGGGCCGCTGCGGAAAGCCGCGACAGGGGTGGGATTTGGGACCCCGAGGTGCAACAACTGGGCGGGGAGAGGAGGAAATCAGGCGGGGGTGGGAGACAGAGGGGGCGGGGCGGACTTGGGGACGGGAAGGACAGCGTGCTGGGCCTGGGGGAGGGGTGGGGTGGCCTCGCGATCGCGCGGTGCGCGGAGGAGCCGGGAGAGCGGGAAGCCGAGGGGGCGGGGCGGAGGGCCGACGGCCGGCAGGTGCCGGGGCGCGAGGATGCCGGGGGCGCGAGAGCACCGGTAGGCAGTGCCCCGCGTGCAGGGCGCCGCGGGCGGGGCGGGCGGCCGCGGCTCCGCCAGGCTGCTCGGCGGGGCGGGGCGGAGCAGAGGAGCGCCCGGCATGTCGCAAGGGCTCCTGACCGACAGTAGCGTCCTGCAGAGGAGCGTCGCGGCGCCTGGGAATCAGCCGCAGCCGCAGGTAGTGGACGAGGCGCGCAGGGAGGACCTCAGGGGCGCGAGGGCACTGACGCCTAGCTGGGCTAGGGGCGAGGGACGCCGCGGGGAAGCAGGAGGTGGGTGCTGGAGTTTCCGGGTGGTGACCGCTAAGGTGCGGGGGTGTAGGGCGCATCCCCTAGCACCGGACAACCGAGAGTGGGGCGGGAGGTGGGGGAGGACTCAGGGGCCCCGATGTGTCGGGTCGCCCAGCTCAAGCTCGGTGTCCGCGGCGCCTAGGATAGCTTCGGTGCCTCCGACCTTGAAGACCTGAGGGCGCCTATACGTAAGTGGGCCCGGCAACCTGCGCTCACCCGCACGTGGGGCGTCCGGCGCAGGCCGGGTCCTGCGGGGCGATCAGCTCCCACTCCACTCTTCACGTGCTTGGCTCTTACCGGCGGCTCCAGGAGTGAGCTAGAGCGCCAGGTGGGGGAATTCGGTCCAAAGACTGAATTTGCGGTTCGTCCCCACGTCCCCACATCCAACCTCCTTGTTGCCGCCCATATGGGGAACAGGATGGTTCAGCTAGCAGTATGCGATAGGGACCCCTCCGCGAGCAGATTTCACCCCAAAGCTGGTGAAAACCCCTTACGCCCATCCAGTCAGTCCTCTACGTTGTCCCCAGCAACTTTTACAACTGCGCCAGACAGGAAACTGAAATCATGTTTCCCGCCGAGATGGCCATTAGGAGGCATTGCACCCAGCTGCTTTAGGATCAGGATTGAGTCTTTCATTCTTATGGCTACCCCCTCCCAAGCACATAGTGTCATCGAGTGACACTAGAGTGTCACAGAGATCTGAGTTTGGGTCTCACCTTGGCCACGCAGGCTCAATAATCTTGATACAAATTTGATGATTTTAAGCGACAGTTAACCCACCTATAAAAATATAACAACATCTCAGAGTTTTTATGAGGTCTAAATGAGATATCATTAATATATAAATACTTCTTGACTTTGCAAACCTTTCTGCCTTAATTAAATGTTCCTGTCGGGTTGGCAGGTGTGACCACATATGATAGGTGAGGATTACCAGTTTAGAGGGTTAGCTCCCAGAGGGCAGGATGCATGTCAATCCTGTGTGTCCTATGCCTTTTTTATTATGGAGAATAGAAAGACATGATTTAGTGACAAGCACTGTCGGAGATTCAATTAAAAATAGCAACCTCAACAAAGACTAGTAACTGCTGGAGAGCATACTGTGTATAGGGAGTTTTAGGACAAAGTCTAATTGCATGGTACACTAGCCCCAAACCTCAGGCCTTTTGGCAGAAAGCAGCAGAGGTCAATGACCTGTTGTTCTGGGCTTGTATTTCTAGTGCCTAGGAGAATGCCTGGCACATGGTAGATGCTCAGTTATATTTATTGAAAGAATGAATGTATCACACTTAATGAGAAAATTGGAAATTCAGAAAATTTAAACCATTTACCTAAGGTCTTATTGATAATACAAAATTAGGATCAGTGAGATTGTAAAGGTTATGCTAAAGTTCCATATTCTACACCAATGTCCCTGCCCTGTGATGTTCAGGATATGTACTACATTTTTACACCATCTCTGTACCCTGCAGCATTGACTCCAGGCCACTTCTATTTGTTATGCATGTTGTTTATTCTTCTCCTTTTATTTTTGCATATGTTGGAAATTCTTACCTTCAGTAATTGGTTCTGGAAAGCAAATATTGCTGTTCTTTTTCGTGTTTCCTATAATGAATGAAGTGTCTTTACCATGGTAAGTGTGTTATTCTGCCTGCCTGTTTCACAGTATCTCTTGAAGGATTTGACTCCATTTGGCTGAATCTCATTGATAGCAAGGCTTTCAGGACATATCATGGATTTGATTTTTTATTTACTCTGACCTCCAAAGCAAAATATCAGTCAGGCATTGTTCAAATGAGCACATTGTTAGGGGTGTGCATTGGTAGAGTTATATAGTTGCAATCAGTTACAAGTGTGTAACCATGATTTGCCCATAGTGTCAAAAGTGTGTGATGGTGTAAGAGCTGACACACAGCAAGTTCCAGAGAGCAGATGGCCTCCAGTTTTCCCAGGCTCAGATGAGCAACACTTAACACCACAACTCTTCCAGGCCTACGCCTTTGTGGGATAGAGGTTTGTGAACGTTGGTTTGGAGACCAACAGACCTGAGTTCCACTTCCCACTTACCCCCATACTAGCTGTGATACCTGGAGCAAGTTCCTTAACCTATCTGAGTTTCTTATTCCTCATCTTTCTTTTATAGAATCTAGGGCCTCACACATGCTAGGCAAGCCCTTTATTACTGAGCTACAGCTTCAGCCTGCAGCCCTTACCTTCCCCTATCCTAGTACTGAGGATTGAACCCGGGGCCTCACTCATGATAGCAAGCACTCTACCGCTGACCTGTATTCCTAACCTTTTGCAAATGTTATTTTGAGACAGGATCTTGCTAAATTGCCCAGACTGGCCTTGAACTTGTAATCATCCTACTTCAGCCTCCCAGGTGGGAATTTCAGGTGTGCACCCCCACACTTAGCACCTCCAGCCCTCTTATTGCTCATCTTTTAAATGACAGCCACACTACACATTTCTCAGGGCGGTCTTGGGGACTAACTGCTAAGCAGAGGCCCAGCATGCAGTGAGTGCCCCTTAAGAAGCTATCATTAGCCCGCTGATGGAGCAACATCAGTAATAAGGAAATGCTGGCACTCCATCATGAGTGATGTTCAGAGTGAAGAAAGAGGGCAGAGAAAGGCAAGGCAAGGGGCATCAACATCACACCTCCCCAAATGTCATCCCCCAGAGTCCTGAGGATGATGACAGGAAGGTCCGAAGGAGAGAAAAAAACCGAGTTGCTGCTCAGAGAAGTCGGAAGAAGCAGACCCAGAAGGCTGACAAACTCCACGAGGTGAGACTGTGTGGTAGGGCAGAACCACATGAGAGCCATGAGGAGGAGCCACGCTCTGCCCATAACACTGTCCTTGTCATTACTAAATTCTGCACACATCTGATTCTGCTGGGTCTTTCTAGCCCAGTGTTCTGATTCTTTGTTTGTGGACCTCTTCATCTCTCTCCAGTCCACTGGGTGCCTCTCACATTTAAGTTTCTTGCATTATAAAACAAGACAAAGTGCCCCCCCTTTTTAATATGATGTTGAGGATTGAACCCAGGGCCTCTAACATGCTAGGCTTGCGCTCTACCACTGAGCCACAATCCTAGCCCCCCAAAATTCCCCTTCTTTTTTTTTTTAAATATTTATCTTTTAGTTTTAGGTGGACACAATATCTTTATTTTATTTTAATGTGGTGCTGAGAATCGAACCCAGTGCCTCACGCATGCCAGGCGAGCATGCTACCACTTGAGCCACATCCCCAGCCCAAAATTCCCCTTCTTGATTCTGATTGCCTTTCAAGTTCTTGCTCCATTTCTTTTCTTCTTTCACGTCTGTTGTTGGTTTTTTTTGTTGTTGTTTGTTTGTTTTGTTTGTTTTTTTGGTACTGGGGATTAAACCAGGGGCACTCAACCACTGAGCCACATCCCAGCCCTATTTTGTATTTCATTTAGAGACAGGGTCTCACTGAGTTGCTCAGTGCCTCACTTTTGCTGAGGCTGGCTTTGAACTTGCAATCTTGCTGTCTCAGTCTCCTGAACCGCTGGGATTACAGGTGTATGCCACCGCACCAAGCACACCTCTTCTTCTTAAAAACAGTATCCACTTTTAGCTGTGGGTGTAGATCAGTGGTAGAGTGGGTAGAGTGCCTACCTCACACACATGCAAGCCATCTACAGTACTGAAGAAAAAAAAAAAAAGAATAGCTTATGCTTGCTGTCTCTGTGCCTTTGGTTTCTATTGATTCCTCTTCTATGATTTCATTCCTGCTTCTCCTTTCTCTACCTAACGCATGTAGACACATATACCCCTGCAGAAGTTGCTGTCCTGGAGGCCAACAGGAGCTTCATCCTGTTTTTATCCTCCTTGATCTTGCTGAAACTTTTGACACCTTTCACTCATTCCTTCTTGAAGCTTTCTTCTCTTGCCTCTAAAAGACTGCATTTCCTAGTCATCCTGATCCTCTTCATCTTTTTTTAAAAATTTATTTGTTGACTTTTCTATCTTTGTTTTCTTAAATGATGGTGTTGATCAGGGCTTCAGACTCTGCTGTTTCTTAATCTCACACTGGAAGATTTATTTATTTATCTACTAATCTGTTCTTCAGAACATCAGCTTCAAACATTAATAAATGCCCTAAACCCAAATCACACCATTTGCTTAGATGTCTCCAGATGGGTCTGCTGCAGGCTCCTGGGATGAACCACATTCATAATGGAGTGTCAAGTCTGTTCACTCTGAGACTGTCTTCACAGGATCTTCACATTATAGTTAACCAGCCACTTTTCTTATCATTCATATCAGAAGCCTGGTGTCTGAGTCTGTTTTCTGTTGCTATAACTGACTGCCACAGGTTGGGTAATTTATAAAGAATAGTTTATTTGGCTCAAGTTCTAGAGTCTGGGATGTTCAAAAAGCAAGATGCCATCATTGGCTTTGCATCTAGTGAGGGCCTTCTTGCTGCATTAAAGCATGATGACAGGGCAAACAAACCAAAAGAATTTGTTTTATAAAAAGCCATTCTCATGATAACCCATTAATAGATTAATCTTTTCACAGAAGCAAAATCGTCGTGATCCTATCACTTCCCAAATGTCTTACCTCCTAACACTACTGCATATAGGACCAAGTTTCCAATACATGACTTTTCAGTGGGCACATGCAGACCCCAGACTGGGATTTATCTTCAACTATTTCATTTTCCTCAATCCTTAAGCATAAACCCATGGAATCCCATGGCTGGGAATGGCAACTGTGCATACCAGGAACTGACCTCAAAAGCACTTGAGATCTATCCAAGGAATTTCCTGGCAGTCTCTGCATGGAGTAGATGTACTTAATTAAAGATTTTAGTTTCACTATTTCCTGCCATGCTTTCTCATCATAGATGGATTCAGCAAGAACATTCTGGAACATTGACAGCACAGACACTCATGTATAATTGAGAAGGAGAAGAAAATTTCTGAAAAAGTCTTCCAGCAGTGCACTGAGAACAAATTCTGAATGCGCATACTCCAGAGAGACATGACACACCAATGTAAATTTACAGTGTGGCAAAGTTATAGATGTCAGATTCTTTCCTGAGTAGGGTAGCTGGCCCTATAAAGAGACTAGAGTGTCCAGACTAGAGTCAGGGAAGGCCTTTCCATCCTTTATTCTGTAAAATTTTTACAGAAGAATTGCAATACCCTTTGCCTCCTTTCTTCCTTCCCCCTTGCTCCTGAGGCAATTGTGGTTCTAGCCTCGTGTTACCAAATATCCCCCAGAGGGGGCTTTTGGCTCACAGTTAGTGCATGGTCCTTCATTCAGGCCATGTATACTGGTCTGAACAGCTGGACAACAAGAGCCCTTGAGAAGTTTCTAGTCCAAGTCAGGTGTATTATCAATTGTAAGTCCTGAGTGATTATGTATACAGTGGTGGCTAAGTGTCTTGAACAAGATCTTTCATGGAGTAGGTCAAGTAGATCCATTCTACAAACATTTATTAAGCACTCCTGTGGGCAAGACTTTTGGGTCACAAAAAGAAGAAGATCTCATTCCTCTCCTTGGGAAGCGCAAGATTTCCCACTGAAAGCATGTTAATTTTTTTTACTGTTGCTGTAACAAATCCTTACAAATGTGGTGACTTAAAACAACAAATTTACAATCTTAGAGTTTTGGTAGTTGGACCTTTTGAGATGCGTGTCCCTGGGCTAAAAGCCAGATGTCTTCAGGGCTGCATTCTTTCTGGAAGCTCTGGTGAAGATCTGTTTCTTTGCTTTTTCCAGCTTCTAGAGGCTTCCATGATCCTCAGGTCGTGATCCCCTTCCATCTTCAACTTTGACCCTCTTGATCACATGATACCTGCCTAGGTAATCCAGGACAATCTCTCACTTTACTCTGCTTAATTGCATCTGCAAAGTCCCCTCTGCTAATTGAGGTGACACAGACACAGGTTCTAGAGATCCAGATATGGACATCTTTGGGGGGCCATTATTCCATCTACCACAGAAGGTAGAATGAATATTCATAAAGCTTATTGGCTGGAGTTGTAACTCAGTGGTAGGACACTTGCCTAGCATTTGAGAGGCCCGGGTTCCATCTCCAGCACTGAAAAAAAGAAAGAAGAATATTCATTTGGCCCTATTGCATCGTCAAAAAAAGACCCCCAGATGAAGCATGGGTTCTCTCTCAATCTCTAATATTGTTGGATTTGATAATCAAGTGAACCAGGTGCCTGGGAACCACATTTACCCCTTTATAGTCCCTCTTTTTTCTTTCTTTAATTTAATTTTCTTATTTGTTTTAATTAGTTACACAGGACAGGAGAATGCATTTATGTACTTTGACATATCATACATACATGGGGTATAATTTCTCATCTTTCTGAGTGTACGTGTTGCAGAAGCATATTGGTCATGCATTCACATTTACACATAAAGTAATAATGTCTGTTTTATTCTACAATCCTTTCTGTTCCCTCATCCCCTCCCATCACTTCCCTCTACCTAATCTAAGGTAACTCTATTCTTTTCTAGTGCCACCCCATTGTGAATTAGCATCTTCATATTAGAGAAGACATTTGGCCTTTGATTTTTTGGTATTGGCTTATTTCGCTTAGCATGATATTTTCCAACTCCATCCATTTACTGGCAAATACCATAATTTCATTCTTCATTCTTCTTTAAAGGTGAATAATATTCCATTGAGTATATATTCCACATTTTCTTTTTCCATTCATCTACTGAAGGACACCTAGGTTGATACCATAGTTTAGCTATTGTGAATTGAGCTGCTATATTCTGGTCCCTCTTGAACCATGAGGCCTTCCATGGGGCCCCTTGCCTGTCCTCTTACCCGTAGGCTCTGTTGCCTGACAGTTTTGCTGCTGTCCTTTCCAGAACTGGTGTGGCTTGATCTGGAGCCCAGTCCCTACAGGAAAGAACTCTCCCTCCTCCTCTTCCTCAGTGGGGCCACTGGCAGATCACTTCAGCAATGCAGCCCTGTTGAGAAACACAGTGTCAGCGTCAGGACAGTGGCTCCCTCTATATACAGACCCCAGAACTACCCCTCACCTTACCTCGGTAGCTACACACAAAGAAGGCATCAGGGGGTAAGCAACTGGCTTAGGAAAGTAAAAATGCATCCCCAACTTTTTGCAGAATGAGAGGAACATCACCTCTGGACCAAAAGGTTCCTCATGAATAATCCCTTCCCTGGATTCCCAGCCTCCTACCAGGAAGGCTTCATGATTACAGGAATCCCTTTTCTGTATGGCCAGCAGTTTAGTGGTAGGACATTAAATGACTATATCTACATACCAGAGGTGAAGATGACTGTAGAAAGAATGTGGTAAAGAATTACCATGCTCCAGTGACCTGAGGGCAGAGCACTTAGCACACTTATGTGGGTCACAGCAGAAAGCCCCTGGAGACACCTGGGGCTCCCAGGTCACATCCAGGAAGGAGTCAATGAGAGCAAAACCCACCAGATCACTGGGAGGTTGTCAGGGGCTCAGGAAACTGTTTGGTCCCTGCTAAAGATAGTAGTCCCACAAAAGGGCTTTCCTCATTGGCTCCCCTATCCCAGCACTGTGTGGAATTTCTAATGTCAAAGTAGCTCAGACTCTTCACTTGCCTTTCTTGAACACCTCCATGGGTAATGATTAGAGCCTGCTTTGTTTAAAATTCCTACTTTTCTCTTCTGTTCACCTTACTCACACACCCAGTTATTTTTGAGCCCCTGTCACCTCTAGCAACCTGAAAACATTCCTTCGGCTTCCACTGTTTTGAGTTTCTTGGCCATTTCCCTCTACTTCCAGTTCTCCATCTTGAAAGCCAGATGATTGCATCAAAGTGAGATAGGCCAGGGAAGCCCGGGGAGAGAAGAGCTGGGCTCACTTCTCAGAGTGTCCCCCAGGCCATGGGTCAGTTGCTGGCAGTTGGACTGTGGCAATGAGAAGCAGTTCCCAGCAGGTGTCTGTGACCCTCCCTGTTCGCCGTTTTCAAATCATCCCTTCACTGCGCTTACGCCTCTCGTGGGCTTTTGACCTCCATCCATCTCTGAACATCTGGTGCACACCGGAATCCACATTCACAAGTGGGACCCAAGTGATGGGCCAGGCTCTCTGAGAGGAGCTGGAAGATGGCTCAGAAATGGGTCAGATTGGTTTGACCAGGCACCCAAACATGTCAGACTGAGAAAGAATTTTGAGTCAGAAAAGGAAGGCAGCAATGCCATCCCCAGGAGCCCTAAATGTCACAAAACTGACAAAGTACTTGGGCAATACCGTTGTGGTATGTGTTGCCATGGTTTTTTCAGACATTGCATGTTTTAAGAGAATGTTTCATGTCAGTACCCAGTTGGTTCAGAAACTGATTATGACACTAATTTGTACAGTCCTTGCTGATGACACAGCATCTGCTGGGAAGTGCATCAGCTTAAGACTTGGGAAGGGGTAAATTGTAAAGTCCTGAAATCTCATGGCCTCTTACTTCTGGTAACCACCACAGGGGAATTCAGGCCCAGGCGCTGCCAACCAAGAGCAAAATTGCTGATGCTGCCTGAGAGTTGCAGTTGACCTGGACATAGGCATCAGATCCCAAGTCTATGTGACCTTGGACATGTCACTGTGCCTCGCAGAGCTTCAGTTGGCTCACTTTTGAAAATTGGGTTTGTGTTTGGCTGTGTCCTCCTGGTGGTCTTTTCCTACCCCTCCTTTCTTTCACACCAGAATTATCATCTTTGGTCCTTGGTACTCACATCAGCTTCTCTACCAATCTCAATTCCGTCTTCTTTCTTAGAAGACTGAACCCTGGCAACCCCCAGACAGTTCCCCACTCGACCTCTTTTAGTTTTTTTCAGCCTCAATACTGTTGACATTTGGAGACAGACAATTTCTTGTTTGGGGAGCTGTGCACCTTAGGACACCAAGCAACATCTGCCTCAACCCACTGGATGCATATCACCTCCCCGCCCTATCTGTGAAAAAACAAAACTGTCTGCAGACATCAGCAAATTTTCTCAGATGTCCTCAACTGGGGACTGCCAAAGTTGCCCCAACTGAGAACCACTGCCTTAGGCAGCTTAATTTCTGAGGCAGAACTGGGATTTGCAGTGATTTCACTGCCTCTAATTTTAGGTCTCTGCTCTGGGGCTATGACCTGGCAAATTCCCAGGGTGGCAGCACAGTGACCTGAAACCTCCCTCCAGCAACAGGTTCACAGCTCACCAGGATTCAAGCTAGACGGATCATCTCTTTGGAAATCACATGAGTTTAATGTTTTCTTCTCATTCCTTATTTATGTTAAATCTAGTCATCTCTTCTTTGCTGAAGCGGGTTTTCATTCTTTCCCTTCTCTTTCCATTCAGTCTTCTCCAGCCCCTTCTTCCTCCCCTTCTCAGCTCCTCTTCATTTTTATAGAACTAGTCTCACCTGAAGATTTTCACTGCTTCTCTCCTTCTTATTCCTTCAGCTCAGTAAAAGTCCCTCAGCAGATTTATGAGTAAAACCTAAATCCCAGAAGAGAAAGTCCCTGTGGAGAAGGCAGACGAGGGGCCTGCTTGGTGGCTTGTGACAGGCAGCTCTGAAGACTTTCCGAGCAGAGGTTTGGGGAACGTAGTAGTGGTACCTCAGGAAGGTGTTAGGCCTCAGGGCTTCTTGTGGCTTCTAGAGACAAAGCTCAGAAACTCAGAGAAAAAAAAAATAATAACCATAAAAGGGCAGTTTTGAGATATTCTGCCTGAGGAAGAAAACTACCTGTTCTTTGGAATCTAGTTAAAATGTTATCTCATTGGAACCATTCAGATCTACCATCAACTTTACTTGAAGGTGAAGGGCAGTTCCAGTCGCAGAGTAGAGAGTGTGTGGCCTGTGTGTGTGTGTGTGTGGCGTGTGTGTGCGTGTGTGTGTGTGTGTGTGTGTGTGTGTGTGTGCATGCACAACCTCTTTCATCTCTGCTGCATGTAAGCTTCCCATGATGCCACAGTCTCTATTCCTGTCCTTACATCCAGACTCTCCCCTTGCCCATGAAGGGCTTGTTGCTGAGTTTATAGACTGAATTCTGACTCCAGGTCTGGAGCTGGTCAGAGGTCAGAAAAGATCACAAAGAACTGGGGATGGTGGGCAAGGGTAGGGACTGAAGGCCCATTCTGCTAGTGAAGCCAAACTAACTCTGAGAAGCCTGGTTCGGGAGCAGGGAGAATGAAGCCTGCTGTCCTGGACAGTATTTTGGAACACCCTACAAACCTTTCCGTAATGGGCAGGAGGTGGAGGAATGGCTGAGATGATCTCTGTGTGCCACTCCTCTGGGGCCCTGGTTCTGAAAGAGAGGCATGTACTCGGTGGGGAGGGAGGGAGGAAAGGGCAAGAGAAGATAGAGGATAAGGTTTAAGGAGTTGCTGAGCTTCTGGATGCTGGCTCTGTGGTGCATGGAGTGGAGGTAGAGAAGAGGGTAGCAGAAGATCCTAGGTGTTAAGCATTTCTGATCTTTGAGGAGAGATTTTATTTACTGTAAGAGAGATTGAAAATGATACAAGACCTGAATAGAACTCATAATAAAAGATGTAGGTTTTATAGAAGCTGCAATTAGAGAAACCTTCCTGGAGGTAGTGGGCCTATATGGGAAGAAGAGGAAGGTGGTCCACTTGAGGAGAACCTCATGAGCAAAGGAGCAGGGATGAGAACTTGCAGGTTTCTTTAGGGGCTATCAGATAAGACTTTCTTAGTGATACTTTTCTTAAAGATCACTATCAAGAAAGAAGTGATGGGTAATAAGAGGGGGTCCCCAGCTCAGGATATGCCTGGGGCAACAAAGCCTAATCATACAAATCAAGCTACATGTGAATGAAAACTACTTTGTAGCAAAATTTAAATACAGTTGTCAGCCTTGAGATAGTTACTGTTAGCATGCTGGAGGGTTCTGTCATGAGTTGGTGTTGGAGAACTTATTGATGACTTGGATGAAGAAAAGAAAGAACTGCTTATCAAGTTATTGGATGGCTTAAAGTAGTCCATGAAATGAAACAATTATGATTTCAATAGATTTTGCTTGGCTCAAAGAAGCTCAAATGCACAGAATGACATTCAGGGGAGAAAGATGTAAAGCTGTACCCTTCAGGTACAGAATATCAATCATCACCCAAGTAGAGACAGAAAAACAGCACATGCTGATGGAGCTCTCTGCAAGCTCGTGGAGAATCCCTAGCACCTTAGGTCTGGTGCAGAGGAGGCCTCTGCCAGCAATTTTCCCTTTGCATTTTCCTCAGAATCATGCACTGCATTCAAGGAGTGATGTTTTCTCAGAGATTCTGGCAACTTGGAATGTGTGTCAGGGATGATGTCTAGGAGAGCAGAGACATTGGTAGTTCTGCCACAAGGAACTCAGAGAACCTGAGACAGTTGGGCTCAGAGAATACCTAAGGGGAAGTGGTGTGGGGCTGTCCCTACCATTTCAAGAACTGCGATGTTGAAAAAAAGTATTAGATTTACTCTATGTGGTTCCATTAGGTGGAACCCAGCCCAATAGGTGGGTTTGAAGAAGAGGGAGATTTGGGTTTGCTACAACAAAGAGCTTTTTCTAATAGAGCTGTTCAGAAATGACAAGGGCTATCCTTTGAAGGTGGGACTGCCCAGCCCAAGATGGATGCGGGGGCTAGAGTTACCTATGGAAGGTTTCTACATTGTGTGGGTTGTGCAAAGGGTACTCTTTGATTCCCTGCAGTTCTAAGCCTCTGTGAACTCTGATACGGTGGAAACAACAGAATAGTGCTGGAGCAAAGCCACATGCATTCATGCTTTGATTTGTGCAATCAGCAAACATTTGCTACCTTCTGAGTCTGTTCTGGGTGCTGGGGGTGTAGCGCAAATCCAGCAAAGACCTTCAGAAAGCAGATCATCCTTGGAGAGGACTGACACAAAAGGATCTAAGGGAACTTTCTGGAGTGATAGAAATGTGTTATTGATCAACATAGGCCTATACATTTGTCAACACTCTTTGAAATACACATTTAAAATAGATGCATTTTATTTTTTGTAAATTATTCTTCAGCGGGACTCAGTAGCTCCCCCTACAGTTCCAGTTATTCAGGAGGCGGAGGCAGGAGGATCCCTTGAGCCCAGGAATTCACTACCGGGATCAGCACCAAGTTCCGCAGTGGAATCACCAGGTTGCCTAAAAAGGGTAGAACTCCTGCGGGTCAGGAGCAGAGCAAGCCAAATCTCCTTAATGGAGGAGTAGTGGGATGCTGGAACAGCCCCCGCACTCCAGCCCCGGCAGCATAGTGAAACCCCTCTCTCAAAAACGTGAAATCATAGTAACATAGTTAAGTGATTGGCTAAATGGATTATTCCTCACTAAAGTTGCTTCATAAAGCAAAGCTTTGTCCTCGAAGAGAACATTAGGCAACATACCGTAAGCCAATAAATGCGAGCGGTGGAGGGGACAGGGGTCCAGGATAAGGCTTTCTCCCACAGGAGGTGAGCTTCGCGGTGCTCTTTAGAGCTGCTGGGAGGCCGGAGGAAGGGCATGCAGTCTCAGAACCCAGTTGCCTATTGCCTTTCCTCGACAGGAGTACGAGTGCCTGGAGCAGGAAAACACCATGCTGCGGAAGGAGATCGGGAAGCTGACGGAGGAGCTGCGACACCTGAGCGAGGCGCTGAAGGAGCACGAGAAGATGTGCCCGCTGCTGCTCTGCCCCATGAACTTTGTGCAGGTGCCTCGGCCGGACCCTGTGGCCAGCTGTCTACCGCGGTGAAGCCCGAGGACGCTCCTCCTCTGCTGAGCGAGGAGCCTGGATCCTTTCCACACCTGGGGGAAGAGGTTCCCTCTGCGTCTGTGTGCAGGGTCACCTGTGGCCAGGAGCTCCAGGGCCAGTCGTGGCCTCCGCAGCCTGGCTCAGGGTGGCAACCTGTAGGCACCTGACTCTTCAAGCAGAAAGGCCACCAGCTGAAAGGCCACCCTCAGGAGTCACTTCTCATCTGCTTTGGCAGCTAGTAGGTTTCTGCAGGATCATTTCCTCTAGAATTGGGATAATAATAAAGCTGGATATTATCTCTCCTTTCTCCAAGTTGTTGGAATTTAGGAGCCCAGTACAGTTCCTCTTTCTGGGGTGGTCATCTTCCCCGTGTCGTTTCATAGCTCACGGGTCTTGTTTCCCTCTCCGGTTCATCTCCTCCAAAGCCACATCCATGATAGTTGGCCGAGGCACCCTTGTGGGGGCTGTGGCAAAGCATAAATGGGCAGGATTTCGCTGCATCCCTGCATCTTCAGAAGTCATTGACCCAGCTGGCCCTGCATCTTGGCCAGCTCATACCCATGCTAGACTGTCATGTAAGGTTTTCTATTCCAGGACTTTTTTTTTCCCAACTGCTGTGTCTATTCCCAGGTCACCTTTCCCTTCTGTAAGTAGGTATAGGATCAGAGGACAAACTTACTTTATATTAGCCTGAATCCCTGGAAAAGGAAATCTGTCCCCTTATTTATGATGGGGAGGAATTTATGATGGGAGATGAGAAGAGGAATATTTTTTTTCTTTTTGATACTGGGGATTGAATCCAGGAGCACTTTACTACTAAGCGAACTCCTTAATCCTTTTTGTTTTTTATATTTTGAGACAGAGTCTCACAAAGTTGCCAAGTCTAACCTCAAACTTGTGATCCTCCTGCCTCAGCCTCCTGGAGGAGCTGGGATTCCAGAAGTGTGCTTCCATGCCAGGCAAGGAACAATTTTCTCTCCTAAGTCCTGCCCAATTTTATTCTCTTAGGAAAGGTTAGAACCAAGCCAACCCAGAAAATCTGGGAAGATAGTCCCCATCCTTCTTCAAGGGGGATGTGGAGGGCGGAGCGATTCTGTCATAACCAGAACAAGAAATGGGAACAGAAAGGAAAATGCTTTGTTATAAATATAGATGGTTAAGAAGTAGAAAGGGAGAGAAACACCTTGCAGACCCTCCCAAGGTGAAGGACTTGCTAGCTCCAGACATAGAGGTTATCAACACCCACTCCTCTCCTGGGAGGCTCCCCCTTCTGGTGGAGGTCTGCCTGGTCGCCTTTAACTTGCATAAGCTCAAGGCTGCAAAATCCCCTCTTCAGGCATTGGAAGGCTGGTGCCAGAGAACAGGGCTAATGCTTACTGGAAGCACCAACCAAAACGTCCTGAATGCGACTGTTTCAGGAGCATGGTGCATGTTTTTAGTACAAGAGACACGAAAGTCATCCAGTCTATCCCTTCACTCTGCAGATGAGGGATTCAGGTGCATGGAGGGAAAGGGACTTGATCAAGGCCGTTCATGGAGAGCTGCAGAACCAGGCTGAGAACACAGGTGGTCTGACTGCTGAGCTAATAGAGTCAGGCTGAGTTGTGCAAAAAGGATGTGAGTCAGGGCGGATCCTGTTCTGCTGGTGTTCAAATGTGGCATGTGTTGGCTCAAGGCTGGCCAGGACCGTACAGTCCAGGTGAACAACCCATCCTGGTAGAGTGGACTCAGCCGGGTCCCAGGGGCCAATGTGGCTGTGAGGATAGACACATAAAGCTAGCATTGTGCAGCAAGCATTTTGCTACTGCTGTGTTTCAACTCCAGCACTTGTAGACCCTGCAGGAAGCACTGGCTGTCAACTTTGGTTGGTAGGATTTGCCTGTTCTTGAGGCTCCCCCTAGCTGACCTGATTTCTAAAACTCATCTGTTCTGACTGCTGACCTGCTCTGATCCCATCTGTCACTGCTATTCCACTGGCTGCTCTCCCACTCCACAGCTAACCCCAGGTGTCCATGCTCCCATGGGACTGATTTTTCTTGAGCCCTGTGACCTGTGTCCCCAAGACTTTGGAGTCTCCCCACCAGCTCTTCTATTTTGACTGGAGATTTAGGGAGGAGAGTGTGCACAGAGGATGGGTGAAGGGCTGCATCCTGGAGATGACAGTGCATGATTCTCCTCCCATGGCCACTACAGTCCACTGGCCAGAACTCAGCCACATGGAGTTTGGCTAAGTGCTAGGGGGCTGGGGGAAGGAACTGGTTTTGGTGATTCTCAGTCTCTGGCATAAGATCTAGCCTTCACTTCCACCATTTCCCAGAGATTCCCCACTTGGAGGTCACCAGTAAGCTCTGATTTCTAAGCCTAATGGCCATATCTCAACCTTTATCTCCTTCACTTCCCAACAGCCAATACTGCTAGCTCCTACCCTCCTTCCTCTTTCTCCCCCTACTTCTTCTCAGGATAAAGGGGCTTCTTTTCTTGTACCCGCAGTCACTATCCCTATGCTGCTAACTGCTACCTCTGTACCCAGAACCCAGGTCTTTCTCCTAAGGACAGACTGTACATCCAGATCCCCAGGAAGTGCCTCTCACAGAATGTCTCACAGTGTGTCCTGCTCAGCATGTTCTAAGCTCTGACAGGGATTCACCATCTTCCCTTTAAAGATGCGTCTCAGGTTGTTTTTATATAACAAAAGCCTCCATCATCCAGCTGCTCAGAAATTGATTTATTCCTTCAGTCCCCAAATTAATCTACAAGCCCTGTCAATTGTCTCCTAAATATCCCCCAAATCCACCCACTTAGCTCTAATATGCTAATTGCTTTGTCTGCTGTCAAGAACTTTACTCAAATTAGCTGCTGAATTTCGGTGACTTCCTCCCTCGCTGGCTGTGTTTTCATTGAGGTTGAACTTGAATTTAGGAAGGACCAAGACTGCCTCCACTTTTGATGTTAGAACCTTACATTGAGAAGCAGCGAACCAAAAATAGATTAACCTAGGGTGCTGGGGGTCAAGTGCCCTCCAAGATAACTGGAGATGGACAGATGTTTCAAAACCCAAATGTTCCCTGAAAAAGTAACAATTCCATATACACCTGAGACACTATTTTCTAGGAGAGACAAGAAATGTGGACAGGTTGAAGGGAGGGAAGAAGGTAGTGGGGGACCCTTGTGCTGAGGGTTGTATTTTCTTGGTTCTCTGCACACTGCTGCTTGTTCCAAACATCTGAGTGAAGCCCCAGAGTGTCTGTCTGCTGGGGTGGGGTGAGGGGAGGCACTGAGACAGGTCCTCTCAGCATAGAAAGTGTCGCAGAGGGAGGAAGCCCCTCCTTCACACCCACACAGCCACACCACTTCCTGTCCGCTATCCTGCCCCGTTTTGCACCAGCCTAGCCTTGAAGCTTGGGGTTTCCATCACTAAACTGGGGCCCCAAATTTGACCCCAAACCTTCGTCAAGAATGATGACTCTGACAGACTGGAAAGCGAGCGACTAAAAGCCCCTCTCTTCTTTCCCATCAATGCTGGGGTCTCCACAAACCCACGTATACTTACTGACACCAGGCTGTGGGCTTTGCCCCAGAAAGAGCTAGAAGAAAAGGGGCAGCCCTAACTCTCACTGACAGGCCTTCCCTCCCTCAGTACCCAGGAAGTCCTGTCAGAGTCATCCCTTGTGCAAGAAGGAGGCTTGTAAGAGAGACCCAGGGAGCAAAAGCAAGAAGGGAGAACGCAAAGGAGGAAGGAAGGGTAACCGAAAGAGAGGACGGTAGTGGGGACCCTGTGCTCTGAGCCTAATCATCCCTTCTCCTGAAGATGTCATGCTGAATCGGGGGCGCTGTGTCCTAGGAAGCCCCTCAGTAATGAACTTTTCTAGACTGCCCATCCTGATGAAATTGTCCCACCCTATCTCTCTCGGTGGGGAGACTGGTGTGGTCACCACTGCCATCACAAACAGCATCATCATTAGCATGGCCCATACCAAACGTCTGAACTTAGCAGGTGGTGGTGTGCTTGGTGTGGACACGCTTGACTGGCTCATACCCTGAGTCCTGGCCGAGTTCAGAAAAGCCTCTGTCCCTTGAGACAGTTCACCAGCACTTTGGGGTGTTCTAGCATGACCCTTTCTGGTACAGTATTCTTCAGAAGATCAGAAATGTCATCACAGATCAGAACTGAAGACTACTAACCCAGAATTTTGACCACAGCCCTGAGGGAAAGTGCTAGGGAGAGTCCAGTGTTTGCATCCTGAAAGACCAGACATGCTCTTGGAAGTTCCCTGATTTCCCTGAACAATCTGCTACCTAATCTATCCATACATTATCAAGATTTCTGGAACAGGTTTTGCAATTGCCTTGGCTAGGGTGTATAACCTTCTCTGGTCCGAATTTGCCTGGTACCATCTGATCTTGGGAAGACTAGTTCTTGAGCACTGGAACACTGGTTGCCTAGAAGCCTAGAAAGCAGGATCCGAATTTGTGAGAATTCACGGAGCTTCATAGAAGTCTTCCCTCCAGGCCAGTGGCAAGGCAAAAAAGAACCTTCCAGAATGTCGCAAACCCACAGAAGGCTCAATTCACCAGGCAGTACTTTTTGAAATTGAGAAAGCAAGTAAGTTTGAGAAACACCGGTGATGGCCAGTGTCCTGAGTTAGAGAATGGGAAGAACAAGTGAATGTACTTCACCACAGCTCTTCAACGGTCCCATCAAATACATGAATAAACTATTGGTTAATGTCTAATAATCTTTATTGGCAATGCCCCATTTTAATAATTAATTTCTTAGGCAAAAACAAATGAATAGATTTTCATAAAAATAAATACTAAAATAACATTTCTAGATATAAACAAAATTAACTATTACTTATTTATAATTTTCAAATTAACTACCTGTCAAACAACTAGTGGTTAAATACCTATTGTGAGGAGGGGAGGGAGTAAGATCAGAAAGGGAAAAACACCCCCATACACACACCTTAAGGAGTCCCTTAGCAGAGAACTTCTGAACTCTCCACCCCCAGGTCTCTCAGTCTGAGCAGAGGAAATCTAATGACTTACTGTTAATGATTTACATGGTCCATTGTTCCTACCGGCCTTCATATGGGTTTGGTGTGCCAGTTGTAAATTAGGAATTCCCATAAATCAGTGGTAAAGTTGCTTAAGAACGGCCTCGTCATCATCGTAATGATGAATGTGAAAATAGATCCTTCGTGACGAAGGAGACGTGAGACCAAAAATACAGGACACAAATCTCTACAATTGTATCTTGAATTCCACTGAAATATTGTAAATACCGTTGCCACATTTTTATTTGTTCAACAACGATTGCTATTTACATCTTTAATATTTACTTAGAACTACCTGGTTTATTGTGTACACACAGAGGTGTTGGATACACAAATCATCAGTAGTCCTGGTCAGGGCAGGAATGGATGGACTTTAGAGAATTTGGTAGGTTGGCCTTGCAGGAGACAAGTTCAAGGGGAAACTCTGCTTGTCCAGAACACAGGTTATCTGATCATAGTCTTTCAGTATCCTTGAGCTATTGGACAACTCTGTAAATTGTAGCTGATTGATAACAATACAAAATAATTCTTATCTATACACATGCAAATGATATCCTGCTCATAAACAGGTCAATTTACTCTCCTCCCTTCACCTTCCCCAGAAAAACCAATTTGGCTCCCTTTGCCCATTCATTTCTGCATACTAAGTGTGTAAATGTGCCTGTCCCTCAGATTCTCTTTTGAACTGGTTATAACTGCCTGGTTCCCTTGTTGATGAATGATCTTTAATAAATAAAAACATTGATGCCTACACATTTTCTATCTGAATAAGAGCCAAGATTTTGCCTCCTTTTTTCTTAAATTTATTTTTAAACAATGTCAAAATGATCTCAGTGACATTAGTAGATCATAATTTACTCCCATGTGTAAAGAAACACCCAGAAAAAAAAAAACCAGGCAGTGTTATTATTTTTTTTAAATTTTTTTGAGTACTAGGGATTGAACTCAGGGGCACTCAACCACTGAGCCACATCCCCAGTCCTATTTTGTATTTTATTTAGAGATAGGGTCTCACTGAGTTGCTTAGTGCCTCACTGTTGCTGAGGCTGGCTTTGAACTCTGATCCTCCTGCCTCAGCCTCCGAAGCTGCTGGGATTACAGGTGTGCGACACCACACCTGGCTCAGGCAATGTTATTGATGATGAGTGACATTTCCATGAGCAGAGGACTCAGGGCCAACTTACCTGTTCTGCTCTCCTGGGGTATGGTACCTTGAATCAGGTCCTCAAATTTGCTGTTCATCCCCCTCATTTTCTCTCCAACTCCTAAGTGTCCTTCAGGTCACAGGTTAAATGTTACTTTCACCAAAGGCTTCTTATTCCCTGGCAAATCTGATGAGACGCTTTCCCCCTGTGCTTCCCATGACTCTGCCTGTGAGTCATGATGTGCATCCTATGTCATCCTATCCATTGTCATTGCTCATGAAAATGAACGCATACCAAAATAACTGGAGGGCTGGGGTTGTGGCTCAGTGGTAGAGCGCTCGCCTAACACGTGAGGCACTGGGTTTGATCCTCAGCACCACATTAAAAACAAGTGAACCAAATAAAGGTTTGGTGTCCACCTACAACTAAAAAAGTGAAAGAAAGAAAATGACAAGGCTCCCCATGTGGAAGATTCCATAGTATCTTGAGGCACCTGCTCTGTGGTCTGCTTCAGAAAACTTGAACTTAAAAAAAATCTTTGTGCAAATGTTTCCCTTTCTTCTTCTCCCATGGACATAACACCTGTTCTCCTTATTATATATATTCATTCTCACTAACCCCTGTCTTACCTTTTCTTTTTCTTAATTTTCTCTTTGTCTTGTTTCCCTCCTCTATTCTATCCTCTTTAATCCACTGCAGAACCCATAACTGACCAGTATTCATGAACAAATCCTTCGAAGGCAGCAAGATCCCAACCTTTGGCTGCTTTCCCAGTGACCAGAGAGGATGCAAGGTCCTCAAAAGGGAGCCAACAACTCCCAGAGGCCAACCTGAGAGTGACCCTGAAGCCAATGAAGATGGGAGTTTGCACTCTGCTGAGTCATCTGACCCCCCACAGAAAATTCAGAAAGTAAAAGCACAAGAGGCACGCAGGGGCCCAGAGCAGACTGAGCAAATCTGTGCACTTACCCAGGCCAATTCTCTACATTTATAAGAAGAAAGATGATACATATCAGAAATATCGGGACCCCCCTTTCAAACCTGGATTTCAGAATGGCTCTGCGGTACACCTCCCTTTCACCCCAGGTCCCTGCAAATGCGGTCGGTGGTTACTGATGGCCCTTTGCCTCCAGCTCATTGGGTGAGAAAATATGGAATCCTGTGTCTTTAAGAACTGAAACCATCTAGAAACAGGATTTGATACCCTGTAGGAGACAGGAGACTTCCCTTTTGCTGTTCAAGTTTCATCTTCAGTTATCAGGAACTGAGCGGGGGGCAACGGGACTCGGAGCTGCAGCAGTGCAGGCCTGCGAAGCTGCTGCTCTCTGGAGATGAATACACTCTTCTTTCTCTTTGAATGTACCTCACCACAGTGAAAAATACGTTTAAGAAAGTCCCTGGTTGACTCTGCACGTCCCATGGGTTCGCTAGAAGAGGGGAGCACCAGGTCTCATCCCAGATGCCTGCCCGTCCCGTCAATCTCTGGAGCTCCCCGTATCTGGAGCACCCTCTGTGAGCCTGGGGCCCAGTCCCAGTTTGTGCTCGGTGAGGACAAGCTCACCTACGGCACAGTCGAGGACCCTCTGTTGGAAGGATCTGCAGGTCACATGGTTCAAGCTGTTCCTTTTATAGCTGGAGCAGTTGAGACCCAAGATGCCAGAGGCATGCCCGTCCAGACAGTCACTGTGCACAGGGTCAGGGATCCCAGGACCCTGACCTGCCTGTGCTGTGGTTTTTCCTGCCATTCCATGCAGTCACCCAGGCACGGCTTGACACCAGGTGTTCCAGATGTGGTCCTGCTGGAGACCACACCCATCGTCCATTCTCTACCCTTCTCTTCCCATGTGCCTGCCCCTGATGGCTGGATTCCAAATGGCATTTGTGGGAGGCACCCGCAGGAGACTGGGAGGTGGAAGGAGGGAGCAGTCTATGGGGTGTTTCTTGCTTTCCTTTCCCTGCCTGGCAGAGGCCACATTCTTCCAGGACCCCGGCTTCTCCTGGAGCCCAGCCCCAGGAATCCCATCCTCACCCTCCGCCCCTCCAGGCCCACATGTGATAATAGCTCCCGACTGTTGACAGCCTCCTGTGCTCCATATCCCTTGTTGGGTCCCTAACTGGCCCACATCTCTCTAAATCATCCCTTCATCAAAACCTCTAGAGTCCCCAGGTTCCCTGAGTACCACTGATGTTGACCTTCGTCAGATCTTATTGGGAATATCTTCTTCCCTGGCCTATCTCACCCTCTGGTCTCTCCACCCACCTCCAGATTATCTGTCTAAAAGTCACATCTGATTGTGTCTCTCCCCTGCTTAAAAATCTTCTGTGGCTGTGGTGCTAAAAACCAACTCTGCCTGGCCAAAGAACCCCATCTGGTTCTAGTCTAACCTATTCTCCCAGCACAAATCTGGAAGACCAAGGGAATGAAGCCGACCATGGGAGGAGACAAGACAGGATGGAGGCGAAAGGGAATGGACATTAAGGATGTAGGGGTTCCTGCCGCCAAGTCCAGGAGGGGAGACTGACATGCAAGCCCTTCTGGCCCAGGACCTGTGAGGTCCCACCCTGGGCTTCCATGAGACTCTCTTCCTGGGCAGTTCCACAGGCAGGGACCTCATCTGACTAAGTGGGATGTATTTTAGTTCCTTGTGATCAGCGAAGCCTGAGCAGTCAATCTCTTTCCTCAACATCTCCACCTGGTAAGTTCTTAGTCATCTTTGAACTTCCAGCTCAGACATTACCTCCTTTGAGGAGCTTCCCTTGAGTCACCCAATCACAGCTCTCCTTTCTTCCTCTGTGCGTTTTAGAACCCTGTGTGTCTCTGTCACGGGAGTGGTCTCATTGTATTCCATTTTAGATTTACTGACTCTTTCAAAAGTTCTACCTAAATTTCACGTAGCTTGTCAACATCTAAAAATCCCTCTTTTTTAAAACAGGATTGCTTCTATAGATGAACTTGGGGAGAGATGAAATCTTGATGGGACTAAGTCTTCTGATCCAAGAACGTGAGACCTCTGTTCATTTACTGAAATATTCTTTAGTTTGTTCAGTCATGTTTTATAATACACAGAGTAGAGGTTTTCACAGATTTCATGAAATGTATCCTTCAGTGTGTTATGCTTTTCTTGACGTGATTGTAAATGGGATTTATAAAGTTTTAATTTTTCACCTGTTCTTTGCTGGTATGTTTGTGGTATTCGTCTGTTTTCTGTTGTTATAACAAAGTACCTGACGCTAGGTACTTGATAGAGAAAAAAGATTTGGACTGGGTTGTAGCTCAGTGATAGAGTGTGTACTTAGCATGTGCAAGGTCCTAAGTTCAATCTCCAGCACCAAAAATGAAAAAGAGAAAGAGCCAGGTATGGTGGCACATGCTTATAATCCCAATGGCTTGGAAGGCTGAGGATGGAAGATCACAAGTTCAAAGCCAGCCTCAACAATTTAGTGAGGCTCTCAGCAATCCAGTGAAACCCTGTGTCAAAATAAAACACAGGGGCTGGGGTTATGGCTGAGCAGTAGAGCACTCGCCTCGCACATGCAACGTCCTGGGTTTGATCCTCAGCACCACATTAATAAATTAATTAATTAATTAAAGTTAAAAAAAAAAACACAAAAAGGGCTGGGGGACCCTCTGGTCCATGACATCACAGTGGCAGGAGCACATGTAAGAACAATCTCATGGCAAGATAGGAAGCTAGAGAGACTGAGGTGGGACCAGTATTGCTCTTTTTTATAGCAACCCATTCTCGAGGGACCTAACTAGGGTCCTTCAAGATTTAGGTTAATTTCTTCCCAGGGCAGTTCCCCCAGTGACCTAATCACCTCTCCCCAGGTTCCCACTCTTAAAGGTCCCCTACCTCCCAGCATGGTCACTCTGAGGACCAGGCTTCCAACAGGAACCCTGGAGAGATACCTGCAAACCATGTCTTAATCAGAGCATTTTGTAGATGGACCTCCTGTCCTTTAACCAGACTAAAGTCACTTGTAGCAGGTTTGGGGTTCTTTTGTTCGTTTTTTAGATTCCATACGTCTTTCTGTGTAGAAAATGATGCTGCCTCGAAACAGAAAAAAGGTTTGCTTTTTATTTCCAAACTTGAAACATTTTATTTCCTTGTCTTGCCTCATATGTTGCTGGGTTCCAGTATAATATTTAGTAGATGGGCTGCTCTCTGTCTTAGGGAAAAGTATCTGGTTGCTCACTGTTAATAACGTGCTTAATTATAGTTTTTCCCAGCATCACCTGTTATTGGTTGAAGAAGTTTTTTTTTTTATTCTTAGTTTGCTGAGAGTTGTTTTTTTTTATCATGAAAGGAACATTGAATTCTGTATTTATTGAGATGATTATTTGATTTTATCCTTTATTCTATTAATGTGATGAATTACATTGATTTTTGAATGCAGAATCAATCTTCCTTTCCTAGGATAAACTCTATTTGGTCATGCATTATGTATCATTCTCTTTATATATTGCTGGATTCAATTTGCCAATTTTTTTTTTTTTTTTTTTGGGTACTGGAGATTGAACCCAGGTAAACTTAACATGTTCCCAGCCTGTTTTTATTTTGAGACAATGTCTCACTAAATTGTTTAGGGCCTTGCTAAGTTGCTGAGGCTGCCTTTGAACTTGTGATCCTCTTGCCTCAGCCTGCTGAGTTGCTGGGATTACAGGAGTGTGCCACAGCACCTGGCTCAATTTGCCAATATTTTGCTAAGAATTTCCACATCTATATTCTTCAAATTTTGGCATGAAGTTTTATTTTAAAAGCTAAACTAATTCTTTTTTTTTTTTTCTTTTTTCCTGGTGCTGGGGATTGAACCCAGGCCTTATGCATGCAAAGCAAGTGCTCAGCCAACTGAGCCCCTTAAACTAATTCTTAATTAAATAACCATAAAATCTGTAAAAATGTACAGTTAAGAATCCAATGAGAACCAGCCTGGGCCAAGGTGATCTAGAGTGGCCATGACTGTGGAGACTTGAAAGTCTGAGGTCACCCTGCTGTCAGTCAAAAGTCAAGAGGTGGACCTGGGTGGGACTCTCTGGAAACTTCTCTGGGATCCTTAATAAAACTGGAGTGCAGGAGGGGCACGCTGTCCCTCTGCTCTCTGACAGGACCCATTATCCCCTGAGAGTATGTTCTTTCTCTTTCCCTGAGCGACATGTCTGAAATCTTTCTCACTTGTTTGCAAGAATCAGAGTTTGAAGAGGGGGACTTCGCAGAGCCTCAGTTTCCCGGAAGGCCCCAGCTCCATAACATAAGGAACATCTTGGGGAATAATGGAAATGTTCTGTGTCCTGATTGTGGTTGTGCTTATATGGGAGGGCAAATTCGCCAAAATTCTTCCAAATGTACACTTAAAAAGGACATCTTTTTGCATTTAAACTATCAAGTAGACCTCAATATAGTTGATTTCTGTAAGTACAGGAGGTCCCAGCACTATAATAAAACTACTTGAAATTTTTATTCATTTCCTTCAAGTCTTCTTTTATTTGCTTATCTTAATTGAAATTGAAATGCATATACTCAGTTTGATTCTTGCTTTTTCACTTTACGTCATAAAAATTTTCCATCTTGCAAAAACCAAAAAAAAAATTTTTTTTTCATCTTGCTTCATTAATCTTCATAATCATTTCAAAAGGCTGTATAATTATTTGGGAATTTCAAATACAATATATAGATGCAGTTATAAAAAAATTCCAAAGTACTGAACACTATGCAGTAAAATTAATTCTTACCAGGCCCCCAATTCTAGCCCATAAAGTTCCTTACTTAGAAGCAGTGAATAGTCCAGTTTCTATTATATACAACTAGAAGTATTATATGCACATAAAGGAATATATGTGAAGATCTTTTCCTCTCCTTTAGACACAGGAGATAATACTAGATACTTGCTTTTTCACATAATGCATTTTTAATATCCTCTACATTCACACATCCAGGTAGACATCGTTCTTTTTTACCTACTGCATAATATTTCGTTGTATGGATGTACTGTAATTTATTGAACCGATACTGATAAACACAAAGAGTTTACTTGGTTTCTTTTTTCCTAGTAAATATTCTACAAGAAGTTACGCTGAATTTTTGACTCAGCTACCAGGTTAGTAAATGCATGCATTCCAAAGGAAGTGCATGCAAAATTTACCACAAAAGAGGCTTAGAGGGCTGGTTCCAGGGCTATTGGGATCTCTCAGCAACACTGAGAATATAAAAGGGTACAGCCAGAGGAGTCTCTTAAAGGATTTGTGAGGGATTCCTCCTTCCCCTAAAGTCAGAAGAGAGGAATTCAACAGGACTCTCAGAACAGTACTCCCATGCTCTTCCCAACCTGGAGGCCAGCTGCCAAGGTCATGGTGGCTGTCCCTACCTGTGCCATGTGTCCCTGCAGGCCTCAGGTTGACCTGCCCCCAGCCTCAACAAGGTCCAGCAGTGGCTGCCCTCAGAACATGACTGCATGTTCAGAGAGAACCAGCCCCTGCGAGCATCCCTGAGAAAAAAGCAAAACTCAGAAAGGAAAATTAGTCTCCGTGGACCGGTGCTTCTTGATTTTGATGCAAATGGAAGTGTCTGGAGGTCTGGCTGAACTGCAGTTCCTGGCCCAGAAGACCCCCAAGCAGGAGGCTGTGCGTTTCTGTAAGTCCCCAGTGATGCCAACGTTGCTGACTGGGACCAGACTTTGAGCGCACAGGACTCAGTACATTCCAAAGCCAGAAACACTGTTAAGAAGTCATTCGTTGAGGTCATCTCATTAATGTGCATCAATTTGAGTTAGGGAGGGTGGCTTGAATTTTTGAAAAAGTAAATTATTTAAACGTTGTAAAGCCCTAGGACTTCTATTTCTTTCAAGGATGTGTGTTATCAATGACAGGAGTGGCAGTGGTGGGGAGAGACAGATATGAGTGGTGGCAATAATATGAGATATGAGGGGCCCATTCTGCTGACCCCCACGTGCTTTCTTTTCCAAGAAGCAATTTACCTGCAGCTCTGCTTGGCCTAAGTGGACAGGATAGGTCACATTCCTCAGCAAACAACCTGTTTATCTGCAAGGGAAATGCAGACAGGAAATAGCATTGATAAGAGTTACTCTGAAGGGAGAGACTTTGTGACATTTTTCACAGACCGGATCCCCACACTCAGGGAGATAAGGATAATTCCTCCTAACCATAAAATCTGCAAGAATTTATGGCTAAGAATCCAATTAGAACCCATTAGCATAGGCCAAAGTAGAATTGTCATGGCAGAGGGGACTTGAAAGTCTGATGTCACCCTGCTGTCAGTCAAAAGTCAAGAGGAGAACATAAGAGTGACTCTCGGAAAACTTCTCTGGGATACCCAAGAAAACTGGAGTGCAGGAGAGGCACATTGTCCCTTTGCTCTCTGAGAGGAGACCCATTCTCTCCCTTGAGAGTGTCCCCTTTCCCTTTTTGCTGTTCCTTCAATAAACTCGTGCCTATTACTCTCAGCAACATGTCTGAAACCTTTCCGATTGATTGCAAGAATCAGAGTTTGAAGGAGGGGGAATCTTCTCACTGCCTCAGTTTCCCAGAAGGTCCCAGCCCTGTTACAACAGAAGGTTGACAGGAAGAGGATCCCAGGAATCTGCTTCAATCAAGAATAAGACTTACTGAGAGTTCCAATCTGTTTTTCTGCTAAAAGTTAAGGCCTCAAAAAAAAACTTGGAAATGCCCGACTCTCACCCAGGCTGGTCTAGACACCCATGTGGGTCATTTTTAGGATTTTTCCCCTAGCTCTTCTTCAGTGTGTTCTCATGTATACATTGAATAATGGAGCAAATAATTGAATCTGTTTGCTTACAAATTAGTCCCCTCGTAGGTGTACAAAAGTAAACTTCGGCCCCATCTCTAAGCTGTCAAAAGTCTGTGAGTTATCCCAACAGTGACATCTCCCCAAGTCTTCAGCCAGGCTCCTCACAAGTTTCCTTCGGGGACCCCTCAGGCCCAAGGATTTCCCGGGTTGGATGTGTGTTGAGCAATCATGGTCTCTGCCCTGCAAGGACAGCCTGAGTATTACCACCTTCCCAGTCTGGGTTGAGGAGTGGGGGTGGAGCGGCAGGAAGATTGGCAGAGAAGGCTGAGAAGCTGCCTTTGGAAGCTGCTGGGTGAATTACCGCCTGTTTCTCCCTGAGTCATCAGGCAGGGGCGAGGCTGCAGGAGCGGGGTTTTCCTGCCAGGGTTTGGGCTCTCTGTGGGTGTGAGAGGACTCACAGGGCTCCGGCAACCATCCTATTTGCTCCCATCCTATTTGCATGATGATTTACATGGCTGCGTCTTAGTGGCCCCTGGGCAGGCATTTTTCTGGGGTGTTAGGCAGATCCATGCCCTCTGGACGTATTCAGTGAGGGATTGGGGGGGATGAGGAAGGAGCAGGGACCATATCTGGGACTGTTCCCTCGTCTCTGCATTTCCACCAGGTTTGCCAGTTGTTTAAGGCAGCCCTGAGTGGAAAGCTGGAGCAGCTAACTAGGGTCCACCTTACAGTGGACTTCAGGTAGGGCCTGGCCTTGGGAGGGGGAGGACATAATGAGAAATAGTGAACACAGGCTTGGTTTTCAAGGAAGCAACAGTTTGAGGCAGAAGCAAAGGAAGATTCTCTGTTAATCTGTGCTAAAGAGCTTCAGGGGCACAAGGGCACATGGATGGTGGCCATGTAGAAAGCAGGGGTGCTATGGCCCTGAGGGGGTGCAGAGATAAACCAGCCATACTCTCAGGGTCCCAATTTCTTCCTTGTATAGTGAGACTAATACCTTCCCTGCACAGTCAACTTGAGGATTAGATGAGAATGTAGATGAGGAGAATGTAGAAAGCCTAGAATAGGCATAAATAATTATTATTGCTAATAATATGAAACTATGGACCAGCCAAGATGCTACCTATAATATTTAGCTTCCTGCCTATGTTTTCTTTTAATGTATTTAATATTAATAATTTTTAATATTTTAATATGAATTTTAATATTTATTTTTTAGTTGTAGTTGCACACAGTGTCTTTATTTTATTTATTTATTTTTATGTGGTATTGAGGATCAAACCCAGGGCCTCGCTCCTGCTAGGCAAGCGCTCTACTGCTTAGCCACAACCCCAGCCCATTCCTGGCCATGTTTTCTACTGTGAGGAAGACTTGTCCTAAGCTTCCTCACTCCTTCAAGTCTTGGATTTTCTTTGGGACCCACAACATCAATGAGTGCCTGGACAAAGTGCAAGGTGCCACTTGTGACCCCCAGGAGGGGACAGTAGGCTGCAGCTGTAGAGCTCAAGGTAAAACCTGGACTTCAGCCTCTGGAGCTGAATGTCTCATCCCCCAGCTAGAAGGCTGTAAAGTTAACAACTGGGTCTACTTTGCAAAGTAGAGAGAGCACAGAGCCAAACTGAGTTCAGATTTCAGTTCTGCACCCAGATGTATGACCTTGAGAACGATATTTAATCTCTGTATGCTCCCATGGCTTCATCTGTCAATTGCAGGTAATAATAGTATTTGCATCGTTGGGTGGTTTGAGAATCAAAGGAGTTAACACACAATACTTGGGACAGTGCCTGGCGGAGTTAACATGAGGCAAATGTTAATTATTTAGTAGAGATCTTTGGCTGTTAAATTTGGGGTTTTAGCTCGCTTTCCCTCTCTCTCTTTTTTTGGGGGAGGTGGGGTACTGAAGATTGAACCGAGGGGCACTTAACCACTGAGCCACATCCCCAGCCCTTTTTGTATTTTATTTTGAGACACAGCCTCCATAGTTGCTGAGGCTGGCTTTGAACTTATGCTTCTCCCTCCTCAGCCTCCTGAGTCAGTGGGATTACAGGTGTGCACCTCCACACTCAGAGGTTGTTATCTCTTTTTGATAGGTTTTTGATGGGAAGTGGCTGGAATGTGTAGGGTGATAGGAGAAGATGGGTGATTCCAGAGCTGAGGATGGCTGGTGTTGGGGACAGGCAGAGACTACACTTCCTGTGGAAAGCAAAGAATAAACATGGTGGCAGGATGCTGGTCCAAAGTCAAGCAATTCCTCCAAATTACTCACATTAAATTTCTAGAAGCATCCACAGAGAGCTCAAGGCCCCATCCAGAACATCATCTCATTCCTCAGATGGAAGATGGATGTGTCTACATGACCCTCCTGTGAACTGTGCCCACAAGCTGCGGCCTGGGCCTCCTAACCCAGTTCCCCCTTGCGCGTCTTGGTACATGAATCTCACCCAGGGGATGTCTGACTTTTCCTAAGACTGTTTTTCATTCCATCTGTTTCTTATTTTATTTATTTTTGTTTTTAAATGTTGCTGCAGCATGTGTTTTTGTAGTCAACCTAAGGTTATTCCTGGAATAGACAGAGAATAAATAAGTAAACTAGTTTCTCCAGTGATTGACTCTTCTTGAAGTTTTTTTAATGACAAAAGTTAAAAATTAATTTTTGTCAGAGGGGCCCCTTTTCCTTCTGGCCTCTTGAGACATCTCATCAAGCTGTAGTTCTGTGGAGCTATCAGTATTTGTAAACTATCAGTCCTCTCCATGGCAATCACACTGTGATGCTTGGTGGATTGTTTTGATGTGAGAATAAGGAAGTGAGAGGGTTTCTTTTGACCTTTTGGACCATTTCCTTGTCACTGGTGGACATTAATGGCTCAAGAATGGACAGGAGTTAATCACTAACAGGAAAGAACAATGAACAAAAACAAAAGTCCCATTTATCCTTCGATGATATAAGACAATCATTTGTGAGCTTAAGTAAGAGTTGGGTTTTAATGGCTACTGAGGGAATGAAAACAAGCAATAGTTAAATGAGGGTCTTTGGAGGGAAATTACAAGAATAAAGTTCAAAAGGAGTTTTGAAATGGAATGTTAATAATATTCCCCCCCATACAGTAAATTCCCTGTTCCTTGAATTGTTTCCCCTTTCCCATCTCCTTCCTCTGTGTTGAACCCTCTTTCTCTGCAAACCCCAGCTCCTTCATGAAGCCTCATGTGACCTACCTAGTCCACACTCTGTAGCACTTTATTAAACACAGTCTGCTCAATCTTAGGGCAGAGGTCTGGTTCCCTCTGAGGGGCTGACGTGTGGTCCAAGCCACGTTGCAGACTGTGGTCTCCCTCCACAAGGGACCCAATACGTGCTGTTGCTGTTCTCTTTCTACCCAGAGCCCTCTTGTAAAAAAAAAAAATTAAATTTATATGGCTGTGTTGGGGGAAAGGCAAATATATTTGTATTATATATTAAAATAGTTTCTTTTGACCTAAAATTTATTTTTTATGGTTTTAAAAGAAATTAAAATATTTCCATAAGCTCCTTAAAGTATTATGAACCCTGAGCACTATGCACACCTATAAGGATACCACTATACGATACTATATATGTAGACTTGGGCAACTTACTTAATTTTTCTGGGTTTAATTTTCTAATTTTTAACATGGGTATAATAAAAGAGCCCAATTCACAGAATTAAATGTCAGTTATTACTCGTTTGTATTGCAAAGTTAAAAATAGGAAAACTCAAAGGATAAAAATCTTAATTTCTTCTTATGCTCCGATCCAACATCACTCTAGTTTTTTTTTTTCTTTCAGTTTATTTTTGGCAAAAATAGACTTTCTATTTCAAAGGGAAAGCACTACAAAAAAAAAAAAAATCAAATTAAATCAAGAGTTCTTCCAAGACCTCCAAGGACTCTTGCCAAACATCAGCTTGACAAATTCACAGCAAATGAATCAGACACATTTGGTTTAGATTTCCTTCTCCAAGTCCCGAAAGAGAAGAATCCTGTGCTAGCCCCACTCTGCCAGCTAAGCAAGAGGCTAGGGTGTCCCCCGGCCCTTCCATCCTTTCCTCTGGGCTCAACTCATATTTCTCATTTGACTCTGTCCTCCCCGAGAGGGTAGAAGTCACTAAGGGTTCCTGATTGGAAACCAGATAGTAATCAGGGCTCCCTGTCTTGGTGTTGCTTATCTCTTACTCCTTGACCTCCCTTCTATTCATACCCAGCTGTAGGCAGGTAGGATTTCTAAGAAAGATTTCGGGGTGGAGGTGGTAGATTTGTTTTCTGTGGATAATGTTTTCCAGGAACTCAGTTTGTTTCCTGAGAGATGTCACACGTTGGAATGGTCCCCGTGTGGCTGCCAGGGGAACTCTGGAATGACTCAAGTGAGGACCTGAACCAGGAAAGGGTGGGTTAGAGCCTAAACTCACACCCTCCTCCCACTCGTTACACTGCATGCGTTTTTTCAATGCCAGCTTCGGCAGCCCCACCCCCACCACCAGGAAGCCTTCCTAGATGAACCAGAAGCACTTTCTACCCTGTGCTGGCCTCACACCTCCCATACTCTCATTTGCATATGTGGTTAGCTTTTTAATGATATCTGAGTGATCTGTGCACAGCTTCAGCAGGGCCCTCTGATGAAAGTTAATGAGTTGGATGGCAGCTTCCTGAAAGATCTGACTGAGATTCAACATGAGTAAGTGCCCCTGAGCCATTATGTCAGGGTGTCAAGTCAACATACATCCCATGATTGTGTACTTACAGCAAAGCCTTCCTAGACACTGGGGTCATACGAGATAGAGAGATGTTGAGGAAAGACCTGACTCTTATAAATGGAAAAGTTAGAAAAGACAGGAATAAAAATCCCTTAAGAAACTCTACAACTCTAAAACCGATTTGTTCACCTGTGGGGTCAGACGTACCCTGTACCCTGTTAACCTAAGTCAAGGATAAGGTTCTAGAGCCAGGTTCTCCTCTGCCCAAGTGGGCCTCAGCATGGATCAGTCTCTCTTATATCCTGAGTGAAAATAAAACATATTGCTAGAGTATCAACCCAATCCACCATATCCCTGCCCCCCAACCCCCAAAGCTGCTCCTTGACCTAGAGAAGAACAAAGCCACTCACAGCTCTGGCCATTCAAAACTAGGCACCACCTGCTTGACGCAGAGAAGCAGAAGGGTTCGCTTAACAATTGCATTATCAGGTCTGTGCAAGAACCACCACTGGAGGAAAGACAAGACGAAAGCAGAATTGCAACCCGAGGTTTGGGGTCAGATACTGCAGCCAACTCATTACCACATACAGGTCCAGGGCCTGTGGTGGGTGCATTAGTGTACAAACATTCCAGAGACTGCCTTCCTTGATGGGACCTCCTATATGAGAAATCAGCCACCAACAAACATATAGGCTGTCCTATTAAATGCCAAATGACTGATACACCCAGGGTCAGAGAAAAAGAAATAATAACAGTAATATTTATTGAGCACTTGCTATGTATCAAAGCACCATTTCAAGGTATTTAAAGGTATTTCATTTATTTAACTTGAAGGTATTTAGTTTCTCCAAGGGATTGTATTAGTATTAGTCCCATTTGATGGAGAGAAATGAGAGACTCAAAGAGGTTGGAGAACTTGCTCGGTGTCTCACACCTTTCATGGTAAATCCAGAAGTTGAACTTGAATTGTTGCTGTTTAGTTGGGCCATACCTAAAGTGGTGAGCGTGCTCAAATTGTACAGTGATATAGAGCAGAGGGCTGGGACTGGCTGGCTGGGCTGGGGAGGAGCCAAGGGAAAAGAGGAAGGGAGGGCCGGGCAGGGAGAAGCAGCTCTCCCCGGCTGCCGGGGAGCCGCCCTGGGCTCCAGCGCTTCTTGTTGCTGCGGCCTCCACCATGAGCGGGGCCACTGGTGAAGCACCCGCAGAGAGCGGAGACAAGTCTTTGGGGGAGTGGGGAGCGCCCTCAGCAACTTGGTCGGAGTCCTGGGATCGGCTCTTTTGAAAGGTTGCAGGGTCAGGATGCGCTCCGGGGTCCTGGTCCCCGGTCCTGGGAGAGGGTGTCGGCAGGACCGGGAGTCGCTTGGATCACAGCGCCATCTTGTGGCCACTGACTGGCCTCTCAGCGCTTTCTGCTCTGCCGAGAGGCCACAGGGTTTCTATTCAGGGCTTGGGGCGCAGACCCCACCTGCGAGTGGGTTATGCATTCTCCTGCGGTAGGGAGCCCAGAGGAGAAGAAGCATGGATGCTGGATCTCAGGTCAGGGTCAGATTTACCTGGCTTAGGGAACTCTGTTCCCCCATGCCCTCCTGGCTTCTCAAGGGATAGCTTAAAAGGAGCAATCATCCTCAGAGTGGGCAGGCCAGAGCCCTGCCCACTTGCTTAGAAGCATTTATCCCTAAGCCTCTTTAGGCATCAATGCTCTTATCTGTGTGGAATATGCTGCAAATTCTCTAGAACAATACCTTCAAGTAATAGGAACTCAGCAACACATTGATGACAGCATCATCATGGTCAGGAAATAGGATGGCCCTCCGGGCTGCTGAAATTCCTGCTTGGCAGATGGCAGGTGCCCTGGGAATATGGCAAACTACTAATGCCTTCTGAGCTGCAGTTCAACAGGGTGACAGTCCCAGTGCTAAATAGTTTTCTATTTTCATAAATGATAATACTCCAGCTGGTCTCACAAACCATGGAATAATTGCTGGCTGTTCCACCAACAGAGGAGAATGCTGCATTATCACCAGCAACCCTTGCCTGCCACTTCTGTCCTTCTTGGAACAAATCCCCCCAACACCTGGGAGGCATCAGTAAGGGTGAAAGGGCAGCAGTGCAGGACTGCACAGGCCTGGGGTTCCCTTACCAGGTGAGGAGCTGGGGGCAGCCACTCATGTCTCCATATTTCATGTTTCTCTTCTGTAAATCAGGGACATTAATCTCACCTCCTTAGGCCTTTATAGAATTGATGAGGTTTTTCATGTAAAATGCTCTGCACAGTGGTTTTCGTGTGCATCTGCATAATTTGGTCACTTCTTCAAATACTAGTTGCTGGGCTTCACCCTGAGTTTCTGAATCAGTTCGTCTGGAGTGGAGCTGAAGGATTTGCATTTCTAATTTGCATCTCAGGAGATGATGATATTGATACAATCTGTCCAGGGAGGAAACTTTGAGAAGAACTAATCTAGCACCTACTAGATTTTCAACCAACATTTATTGTCATTCCCCAGCCACCCAAGTTAAAAAGAAAAGGGAGACTTTAGGGAATATATATCCCTAAATTCAGTCAAATGA
Source organism: Callospermophilus lateralis (assembly GCF_048772815.1). Classification (NCBI taxonomy): domain Eukaryota; kingdom Metazoa; phylum Chordata; class Mammalia; order Rodentia; family Sciuridae; genus Callospermophilus; species Callospermophilus lateralis. The sequence continues at coordinate 70,465,657 of NC_135317.1, forward strand.
AAGCTGTGAACCTAACATCCAGCCAGTCACACCAACAGTCCAATGTTAATAAATGTGAATTAAATGTCTTCTTTCCATTTCTTCTATACGCTGCATTGAACAGTGCTTCACTCAAACACACCGTTAGACGCTCATAACAATCTAGTGACATGTATGATGACCCCTAGATTACAAATGAGAAAGACACTTTCAGAAAAGTAAGTGACCCTAGGACCCAGGGCATAGACTCAGTTGGAGTCTCCTGACTGACTGAGGCCCTTTCAAGCTGCCTCTCAGATACTGAGTATGCTGCGGAAGCTGGTAGGTGCTGTGAATCAGCCTTGGGCCCTGCCCTCTGCAAGCTTCTGTCTTGACCAATTTCTTGTCTGAGCACATTCTCTTAACCCATACAACTGGCTTTGGGGTCAACGGCAGGCTGGTCTTTCCCTGCCAAGGCTCACTGATTGCCTCTCTTCTCATCCAGGGGACACTTGGTCCTTTTAGAGCATAGTTATATCCTGACCTCTAGCTGTTTGCCTGGGCCCCAAAGTCCACAGCAAAGGACAAGGTTCTCAGGGTCTGGAATAGCAGGAGGAGGCCCACCCTTCACAAGCAGACTCGACTCAGGCCCACTAGACCTCAGAAGAATGCTCCCTTCCCCAATCCCAGCATGTAAGAGGCCACACAGAGACCCAGACTTAGCAATGCCTTAATGGTGAGCTAGAAGAAACTGCCTCCCTTCCTGCCCTGAGCTCACCTTCTGCCCTTCCTGGGTAGGGAGAAGGGAAGAACACTAAATCTAGGTGGCTCTGGAACTCCAGGGTTCCCTCCCTTGGGTCCTTCCTTCAGACCCCAGATCTGTTTGGGTTTTTATGGTTGGTGGAACAAAAACAGAGCCTTTAGAGCAAAAAGACCTGATACGAAAAACCACACCATGTTTGGGCTACCAGAATATTTCATGGGTCTTTAGGAAGTTTCCTAACTTCTCTGTGTTACTTTCTTTATCAGCAAAATCAGCACAGGAGGACCTGCCTTCCAGACTGCTATTTGGCTTGAGTGACATCTATGTTTTAAAAATAGGTACACTCTTGAGCAGCGTCTTAGTCCATTTGGGCTGCTAGAACAAAATACTACAGACTGCAGGCTTAGAAACAACAGAAAGTTATTTCTTATAGGTCTAGAGAATAGGAAATCCAAGATCATAATGCTGGCAGATTCAGAGTCTCGTGAGGACTGCCCTCTCCCTGTGACCTCACACGGTGAAGGCCTGAGGAGTCTCTGATCTGTTTTATAAGGGCATGGATTTCATTTCCTAATCTCCTCCACCTTCTCATACCACCAAGGTTAGGATTTCAACATACAGAGGGGAATAGACATTCATACCATAACAAAGTTTTTTAAAACTCCATTTTCCTTCCTTTGACATTTACCAGGCAACTATTACTATGAACTTGTCCCTGGGGGTACCCAGGTGGGTAAGCCAAAGTCCCTAGGATAGGAGCTTCCACTCCATGCCTTGCCCTACTTGGACAGAGGAAGGCCAAAGACTGTCTGGTTTCGGGAGCTGGGACAGAAGGCGAGGCTGCTGGTCTAAGGGACGGGTGCCCAGTGTGTGAACTCTGCAGCCAGGGTGACTAAAACCTGCCCCATGCCAGCTGGGCTTGAGTCAGAGCTAATGGTTTTTGTAGCTTTGCCTTGGAGGTGCAGAGAGCCCCATGACTCACCACGGTGCTGGCCAGAGAGGCTGGAGTCTCCTGCACCCAACAGCCTCCCTGATCTCAGCACCTTTCCTTATACGTCCCTTCATTCTCCACTCCATAAACACTGGCCAGGAACCCAGGGTGTGCTGGGCTCTGGGAGTAGAGGCCTGGAGTGAGGAAAACAGACTTGAGGGGGGAGAGACTTAAGAAGCGGTGCCCTCTGCCCACCTTCTGAGGTCTAGAGGGCCTGAGTCGAGTCTGCTTGTGAAGGGTGGGCCTCCTCCTGCTATTCCAGACCCTGAGAACCTTGTCCTTTGCCGTGGACTTTGGGGCCCAGGCAAACAGCTAGAGGTCAGGATATAACTCCCGGGGCCTAAATGGAGTGGGAGGAGGGGAGAAAGGGCTTTCCTGCAAGTTCCCAAGACTCATTGCTCTTCTGGGATCACAGGAAAGAATAGTGAGGAAGTTCCTGAGGTTGGTCAGGCTGGACAGGGTTCCTGAAGGGATGTGGGATGAAGGGGGAGGAGGCATCACCCCTGGGGGACCAGAGAGAGGGCTCCTGGGACAGAGCTGGCCTGCAGGGCAGAGCACTGATTTGGTTTCATTTTAAGTGTTTTTGTTTAGGAGATGAAAAGAGAATCAAGAAGCACAGGTTGGGGGTTGGTGGATAAAAGTGAGGACTGGGAAAGTGTGGAAGGCCCCTGGGCTCCTTCCTCAGGCCTTTATTTCCCACTTCTTTGCCTCCACCTCCTGTCTCTTCTCCTCCATCATCTCCTCAAGGGTTCTCCTTCTCAGACTCTTGTCCAAAGCACCCGGGGAATAACTGAAAAGTACAGTTACCCCTGGACCTGTTCCTTCCACCTTCCATCCCACCTCTCTGTCCACTGTCCAGATTTTGTTTTGAAGTTCTGCCTCATGACTTACAACCCGAAAAGAAATCCTGTTGGGGGCGGGGAGCAGAGCCCGGGCATAGAGGGTAGGAGGAACAGGGGGTCTCCTTCACGCTCAGGGAAGGGTTATTCTGCACTGCCTAGTGAGTGAGCCACTGTGGTGGGTTGTCAACCCCAACTCGGAACCCCGCAGATCCTGTGGAATAGGGGAACTGCTCTTAGCGGTCTGCTGAAAGGCTGACTGACGCGTGAGGTGACAATTTGGCAACTTGCCTAAGGATACTCAGCAAAGATTAGTACTTCTCTGCCCTTTCTCCTTATCCAAAGTTCCTTGGGGGCAGTCCCAGCCACTCTAAAAGACCTACTTTGTCATCTCTGTATTACTTTGGGTTGTGTCACTTTCCTCTTTGGGTACCTACAGTGGTCATTACTACTACAATGACTATACACTGCTCCCTGGGTGCTCCAGAGGCACAGTATGACCTGACACACCTGGCTGCTCTCTTCTCTGGCCTTTCCCTCACCCTACTTTTCTTTCTGGAAGGGACATAACTGTCCCCACTACCCTCTTGCAAGAACAGACTTGCAGGGTCTAAAAAAAAAAAAAAAAATGTACTTGCTGCTGCCTTCAACCCACCTGGTCCTTTCTCCTCTGATTTCTCTCTCTTTTTTTTTTTTGTTTTTTTTTTTAAAGAGAGAGGGAGAGAGGGAGAGAGCGAGAATTTTTTTAATATTTAGTTTTTAGTTCTCGGTGGACACAATATCTTTGTTTGTATGTGGTGCTGAGGATCGAACCCAGGCCACACGCATGCCAGGCGAGCGCACTACCGCTTGAGCCACATCCCCAGCCCCTCTGATTTCTCTTAATGTCAGCCTTCTCAAAAGGATCATTAAAAATTCACCTTAAGCCAGGTGTGGTGGTGCATGCCTGTAATCCCAGTACCTCAGGAGATTGAGGCAGGAAGATCATGAGTTCAAAGCCAGTCTTCGCAACAGCGAGGTGCTAAGCAACTCAGTGAGACCCTGTCTCTAAATAAAATATAAAATAGGCCTGGGGATGTGGCTCAGTGGTCAAGTGACCCTGAGTTCAATCCCCAGTACCTTTCCCCCAAAAAAAATTCATCTTAAAGAGCATACGAGGAGTTTTGTCTCCCAGGAGTATTTACATTGCATCTCCAATTGTGAAAATTGGAGCACTGACTTCCGGTAAAGGAATTGTGATTTGGGACAGGAAGCACCATTCTGAAGAAATCAAAGCACACTGACACCTCTGCAGCCAGCTGCTGTCCTTGACCACAGTTCTCACTGGGTTTGGTTCATTCTTTTGAAGTTTTGTAAAGCACTACAGTTCATTGCCAGTCTTTCCCCAAGCTCATTTTGACTCAGGCACAGCTGCAAGTAAAACTGTGAAAAAAAAAAAAAAAAAAAAAAAAAAAAAAAAGTAAAGAGCATGAAAACAACCAGAAACAACCAGGAGTATTCATCCATGAGAGGAGGAGGCACTTGCCCTCAGTGGGGACACTGGAGATTCCAGAGACCCTGGGAGGCTGTGAATGGAGCCCAGGGTAAAGGTGCTCATTTGTTCTTTTGTCCATGATTCTCAGGCGCCAGGCTCCAGGCTCCATCCACATGGCTTCCCACCAGTGCCCCTGCTGTGGACGTTCAGATTTTCCAGATCTCTTTCTCCAACAACATAATTAATTATTTTTGGAAAACTGTGAAATTCAACAATCAATTTATCAGAATGTTTCAGCTATGAATAACAAACTACTTAGCATAAGATAACTAAACGATAAGGGCTAACTCAGCACAGAAAACCCGCAGATCGGAGGGAGGTGATTCCAGGATTGGTATGGTGGTTCTGAGAGATCACTGAGGGCATGAACAGGTCCATGATCTCTTTCCGCCTTCTGCAGGGCTGCCTCTGTCTTCCCTCTTGGTATTGAAATGGCTACAATGGCTCCAAGTTCCACGAGGCAATATCTCAAGCAGAAGGAAAAGGAGCAGAGATACAACTGTGAGGAAAATCTTTTCCAGAAGCTTCCAGCATCTTCCCCTTAGGTCTCTTTGGCCAAAATTGGATCACAGGCCTAACTTTAGATCCATTACTAGACAAGGGGAGGGGACTGGTGACCAGACATGATTCACATACTGTGCCAGGTAAATATATAAACAAATGAAAACGTGGGGTTCTGTAAGCAAGAAAGGGAAAGGGAAGTCACTCTTGGGTGGGTTACCAACAGTGCCTGTCTCAACCAGGGAGAATACTTTCAGAGGCAAGAAACTAACACTGTGTCCGGTTGTTGTAAACAGGAAGGAAGTTTATTGAAAGGGACATATGGAGTAAGTCTGGAGGAAACAGGCAGGAAGACACAGGAAGCTCAATAAATACCTTTGGGCCAGAACAGCCAGCCCGAATTCTTTATTACCCAGAATAATTCTGGTGCCTCTGGGCTGTGTCACTTGTTCAAGATTAAAGTCCTGACAGCAGTGTAGTAGTGGCCCAGGGTGGGATTCACACCTATAACCTGGATACCTGGGTGCAGAGAGAAGGACTTGGCCTTTTCAGACCCCAAAGTGGCCACCAACCAAGACCTCATACCACAGGAGATCCCCCTCCACTAGGAAAGAGCAGCTGGATGCAGCACAGCTGAAACAGAGCCACGCAACAAAGCCAGCCCAGCGAATATCGGGATTTTTTTTTTTTTTTTTTTAATTAAGCTGGGGATTGAATCCAGGGATGCTCTACCACTGAGCTACATCCTGAGTCCTTTTTATTTTTTTATTTTCAGACAAGGTCTTGCTAAATTGCCCAGGCTGGCCTTAAACTTGTGATCCTTCTGCTTCATCCTTCTCCCCGCACCCAGACACTGGGATTACAGCCGTGTGCTACCTTACCTAGCTACTATCCAGAAATTTGAAAAGCCTTTTTAAAGCTTGTGGCTTGGAAAAAACAAACAAACAAACAAACCCACAACAGTATTTGGGGAGGCAGTGGTTGAGCTTATCTGTGTCCCCATGCTTAATTACCAAGAAGCAAGAGCAAGGTCATGACTCTCTGCTTCATATCATTTTGCAAGTCTATTAACTTGTATAAATTTAACTTGATTACAACAGGAACATTTATTTTATCAGCCAAATTTGTGTTGTGTTGAGCTTACAACTTCAAGAAATTTTAATAGATTTTTTTTTTTTTAAGACAACATCAGAGGGAACATTGTCTCCAGAAGCTAACGTCCCAGGGGTGGTCCTTGAGAGAGGCCCCCAGAAAGACACTGATGGGAGCAGAGTCTGATTTGGATATGGTTGAATGGGCTGGGCAAGGAGAAGCAAGTGTCTTGGATTTTGCGAGTTGTTTAATTCAAGCAAAACTTGAAAAAAAACTTAACTGGTCATATGCACAGCTTCTGATTAAAATGAATCGAACGTATGTTCACACATCAGTCCCATCAGCCTTGAACCCAGGGACCTAGAGTGGGGCGGGTCCAGGGTGGTAGCTATAGGGATGAGGTAGTCCAGCTCACGGCCAGTTGTGCGCATGCGCACACACAGGACAGGCAGCGCAGGTGCACAAGGCTACCCTCCTGGCAATGTGAGGGGAGACCCAAGCCTGGTGCCAGGCCAGTGAGCCTTGAAAGCCCTAAGCTAGCTGCTCCTGACTTTAGAAAGAATAAAGACACAGTTTCTGTTGAGGTGGACTTTTAAAAAGTTAATAGACTTGCAAAATTATTTTTATATGGTGCTGAGAATCCAACTCAGTGCCTCACGCATACTAGGCAAGCGCTCCACCGCTGAGCCACCACCCCAGACCCTGAGGTGGATTTTAATTGGTCCTAAGTGACATCTATGATGGAGATTTCAGGGTACAGCTCAAATCTTACATTTAGTGACAGCAAAAGTTCCTACCCTGAACCTCGGAGGAGCCATCATATGGGAAATGTCAACACTTGCCTACAACTCTTACAATTCAAGCAGGTCATATATGTAAGTTCCTTCCTTTGGTACACGCGGAACAGTGGCAAAGAACCCAATAATGGCAATGATTGCACTGCCTAATAAAAATCTGGTAGACGTAGCATCCACATAGTTAATATTCACTGTTTTAAATGAACAATGCATGAGAGGAATGCATTGTCAATACCTGGCCTATTTTTAAACTAGTGTAAACCCTAGTCATACCTTCCAATATTTGCTTTTTAAAGCAAGTAGCAGTTGTTTTGGCCCTTGTGCTTCAAGAGATCCTGGTCTTTATTTTCCATTGTCTGTTAGGTCAATTCTATTTACTAGGTGAATGTTAATAAAAATTATATGAGCCTGAAAGGATTCTCAACCAAATTTAGTCTTGTCTTTCATCTTGATTGGGTTAATTCCAGATACTAAAATAATTCAGTCTACAATTCTTCTAGGAAAGGAAGAATTTGCCTTAATAAAATGTTTACTCAACTGAAACTCTTGAGTTGTCAAATCTCCAGACTGTAAACTTCTCAGGGGAAGAACCTTATCTTCTTCATGTCATGTAAACTTTCTAAGGTGCTTGACAGCACTCTGTACCCTGTAAAGTACTGAGTAGCTTTTTGTTTGATGTTGCTGATGAGACCTAAAAAAAAGATACTCCCTTAAATTCTACTATTAAAATGTAGAAAAACTGAAAAAAAAATTCTCTTATGAATTAAACTCATTCTTGAATAGTCACATCCAGTCACTATGAAATTTTGATCATCTTTAAAACAACAACAAATTTCCCCATATTATCAGGTCCACTTAATAACCCCCTGAAGCCATTCCTGGAGGAATCTTCAGAGGCTCCTCCTTCCAAAAGAGGAATTGACCTTTGGCGATCAGACCACCAGGCTCTGGACACCTTGGACATGATGAAAAGGAAGTAGGAGGATGGGGAGGAAGCTGCCCTCTCCCTTCTGCCCTCTGGTCCCTCTGTACCTCAGTCTCCTTCAGCCCAAATCTTCCTGCTGTTCTCATACACCTTCACTCAGTGTGCTCACTGCATCCTCCCTCTTCCTCCCTGGCCAGATCACAGACTCTTCCTTGCCCAGGTGTGACAGCTGTGTTCCTGTGCCTGCCAAACCCAGCCTGGCCCCTGGAGCACCGTGCTCAGGATAACCTTTCCTCACAATCTGCCCCCATTGGACCTGGAGCCCCATCTCTCTCTCTCCCACCATCATGGAGGCAAGGTGTTCCTTGCCCCTCAGTCAATCCCCATTCTTCTTCCTTTGGTGGTTTCTTTCTCCCAGCTCAAGGTTCACCCTAGCTGCTTGTTTGTGTGATTTCAGGTGTGGTGTGTGGGGCACATGGAGGGGTTGGGAAGGTAAAAGTGGCCTATGCTCCATGCATGACATCCCTTCCACTGCTGAGAGGATGACGTACCTCCTACCGAAATAACTGCCTTAATCCATTCAGGAGGGCAGAACCCTCGAAGCCTACTCACCTCCTAGAGGTCCCACCTCTAAATACCGCTCCGTTGGTGTTAATATTCATGCATTTGTTGCAGAAATATGTGTTTGATTATGAGGTGCTGCTGCAGACCACCCTCGGGTGTTTACAGGCAAGCAAATGGGCATACCCACTCACACTCACCCATTTCCTCTCTCTCTCTCTCTCTCTCTCTCTCTCTCACACACACACACACACACACACACACACACACATAGTATTGCCTTTATAAAATCCAAAGAAATCTGAATTTGAAACATATTTGGCCCCAGGGTTTTGGATAAATATGGAGATCATATATCCTAGTTTGCTTAGGATTTATCCTTCAGATTTTTGGTTTTTGGTTTTTTGGGGGGGATACTGGGGATTGAACTCAAGGGCACTCAACCACTGAGCCACATTTCCAGTCCTATCTTTTGTATTTTATTTAGCGACAGGGTCTCACTGAGTTGTTTAGTGCCTCGCTTTTTGCTGAGGCTGACTTTGAACTTGTGATCCTCCCGTCTCAGTCTCCCGGGCCCCTGGGATTACAGGCAAGCGCCACTGCGCCCCACTACCCTTCAGTTTTGGTGAAATTACTGATAACCCTCCACCCACTTTCACTTTCAAAATTGAGCAGTTTGGATGATAAATTGTATGGTAAAAGTAGACAAGGGATTGTCCCCTTCGGTTCTTGTGGCTGAGCAATGACCCCCCCCCCCGCCCCACCCCACCTTGACTCTGTTCTTCATGAAGCAGCAGCTTCATTCCAGCTGCGCTAGGTGGTCACGGGAAGCAGTGAGCACTAAATCAACCGGGGCTGTTGCTCCGAAACAGGAAAATGACTAACACGTTCTGAAAGACGACAGGCTTACAGGCTTTTCCTTCTTTATTTCTGGTGAATTTAAAAATAATTCTGGGGCTGGGGCTGGGGCTCAGCGGTAGAGTCCTCGCCTAGCACGTGCAAGGCCCTGGGTTCAATCTTCAGCACCACATAAAAATAAATAAATAAGATAAAGGTATTGTGTCCAACTACAACTAAAAAATAAATAAATACAAAAAAAATAAAAATAGTTCTGGCCTATGCCTCTTTGCAGCCAAATCCCATCTGTCCCCTGTCCCTTTTCCACAGTAGAAGTAAGTATAAGGGAAATAGCAGATGAGAACAAAGGCTTGGTTCTTCCTTCTTTCCTTCCTTCCTTCGTTCCTTCCTTCCTTCAATGGGACCTTGCTGTTGCCCAGGCTGGCCTCAAGCTCATGGACTCCTGAAATCCAACTGCCTCCACCGCCCAAGTAGCAGACTTTGCAGGTGCATCACCATGCCTGGCTGATTTGAGGTTCCTTCACTTTCCATAGTCGGGATCTCAACTCCTCAGAAATAGGTGCCAGTGTTTGCTAGAATAGGGCCAACCCTAAGCAACACTGTAGAAGGCCCCTTTCTGTTATCCCTGCACCCCCTTATTCCCTCAGCATCCTTGCTTGATTTACCCTCTTCCTCTTTCCCACCAATCAGCAAACTGGTGTCCCAAACATGGATCATCACCAATTGCCTGTGGTATGTGAGAAAACACATTGCTGATCTCTGACCCTAGGAGAGTGATTCAGGAGTCTGCAGCCAGGTCCAGGTATCTGTATTTTTAACTACCCTGTTGATCCCGAAGAGCCAACTCTTTTTTGAAACACTGGCAGAGTGCAGTGGGCAAAGGCTTTGCAATCAGACAAAGCTGAGTTCAGATCTAACTTCTGCCGATGTGGTCATGACCTATTCTAAGCTTCTCTGAGCCTCAACTTGCCTATCTGTAAAATGTAAACATTGAATAAAGTGGCAGAGCGGGGGTTAACTCCTGTAATCCCAGAGGCTCAGGAGGCTGAGGCAGGAGGATTGTGAGTTCAAAGCTAGCCTAAGGAACTCAACGAGACCTTGTCTTTAAATAAAATATAAAAAAAAGGCTGAGGGTGTGGATCAGTGATTAAGCACTCCTTGGTTCAATCCCTGGTACAAAAACAAATTGCATAAAATAATGTATTGAAATATCTGGAAACTGTAATCGGCAGATAGTAAGGACTCAATAAATGAGTTTCCATCAAGTCCTACAGCACAATAATGTACAATTAATTAGTAAGAGTTGTGATTACCCTTCCAGAGAGCTCAGCAGTTACAAAGTGTAAAGGCCAATAGCTAACTGTCTAGCATAGAACCTCTGTGGAAAAGTTTGGTGAGAAAAGGAGAGAGCTTCCTAGCTCCTGAAAAATTATTCTTGTAAGATTTCCTAACTCAATAGAAAATTTTACCAGCCTTTAGTTAACTCTTCCTTCTTTCTTCCTATCAATAATTCTTTGTCTCCTCTTCTAAAAATGACATTGAGCTATTTCTACCATGCCTAAACTACGGTTAATATTAGTTTATATTTGGTAGAATGGCAGTCATGTGACTGTGAACGAATGACTTTAACTCTCAGCATTAGTTTCCTCGTTTGTGTGATGGGAATAATGCATATTGATGGGATCATTGTGAAACTGAAAAGAGATAGTATTCAAAATGTGCTTGAGATGCCTTGTGTACTTCCCATTTAAATGAACAGAGGAACACAATTTCCTTCCTGTGGGCAGCCCTAAATATTGTCTAGCTGAAACTTGGCCCTTGGCAACCTTTCTCTTTGGTTAGGGGAACACAAATTAGTACATACAAGGACCCATCATCACCAGGGAGTAGAGGGTTCGGGGGAGTGAGGATGGGGTCCCTGCATCTTGGAGGAATTCGTCTTAAGGTCTTTTCACAGCATGTGTTAAGGGTTTTCTGTTTTACCTAAATGGACAGGAGCAGCTATTCTCTAGTTACCTGAAGGAAAGTACCAGAATAAAATGATTTCCTTTGTAGAACCAAGAATTTAGGTTAATAAAAGTAAAAACATTCTGATGGAACTAGAAGTCTCTTTCTTGGAAAAATTTGGAAGAATCTTTCCTTCCCTTGAGATCTTTAAGAAAAGATTAGTTTCTGCCTTTTTGGGGTTATTCAGCCTATCTATCTCTGTTTGGGGTCAGAAGAAAGGACTGTGGCTTCTAGGGTTACCTTATTCTCTTTTTCTTTTTGGAGAGGCCTTTTTCTCCCTGCTTCAAAAAATAAAATGCCTAACTCATTGTGCCTGAGTGGCTATGCCCCAGAGCTATCCTCTGAGGTCTTCCTTATAGGAATATCCAGATCTCCTAGCCACCAGGCCTGGGGCCAGAACATTCTGTTCCTTTGATCAACCATACCCAAGAGGGCTGAATGCGGACATGGGAAATGGGATGTAAATAAAATGCTAGTTTCCAAAAAGGCGGCAACGCTGGGTACTGTGCTCTTCAGCATGTTCCACTGGGTGATTTTGACAGGACTTGGAGCTGAACCAGAGCTCAGAGCTAGGAGAGGAGACAAGGGAACTTTGGCAACCAGATGCTCAGAGATGAACATGGAACCCCAACAGTGGGCCTTCCTCTAATGACTTCCAGCCACATCTCCCACACCAGCTGAAAGCCACTCTATTTTAAAATTTCTCTTGGGAAGTAGATTCCAAAATTTCCCCAAGTCTTCCCGTCAGGGGAGCCTCTGATTTCCAGTAAATCCAGGGTCACATAGTTTTCTATATTCATTTGCATTTAGTTTGAATACATTAGCATGCCACCAGTCCTGGCCTCTGAGTCAAGGCAAGCCAGGGAGTGAATGCAAATAGGCTCAAGTCTTTGTGCCCCTGGGAAGTGACAGAGGGAGGCAGGCCCTGTCCCAGAGAGAGCCACAGCTCTGACTTTTTGGCAAGAGATTTTTGTCATCCCTTTAGCCTGTAGATCCACTAGGAAGTGGATCAGGGGGTCCTCTGTTTTTTGGACTCTAGGAACCTAGGAGAGGGATTAGAATCACATGATGGATGTGGAAATTGTGCTTGGGGAGACAGAAGTTGGGGTGAGGAGGGATCCTGAGGTCTGAGTAGAGAACAGAAGGGAGAAAGGAAAGAGTCAAGAAATTGGAGTAGACAGTAGGAAAAAGGGAAAGAGCTGGGTGTGAGGATGGAGCAGATATGGAAGGCAGGGGATTGAGTATCTGACTAGAGATCAAGGCAGTCCATGGGAAGAGGAGGCCCGGAGAAGGAAAAGAAGAGAGATGGGAGAGGGAAGAGGAGCAAAAGCCGGGGGTAAGTAGAGGCAAGTTGATGGGCAAGCATTGCCAGGCTGCCAGAGAACAGAGAGGGGTGTGGTTATAGAAGAAGTTAATGATCAAAGTTAGAGAGTGGATAGTCAGCTGGGGTGCCCAGGGCCAGGCAGGTGTCAGACTGGGGTTTCTTGCTGGGACTTAGTCATCCCATGGGTCTGTCCTGGGACTGTTTTGAGTGTCACAAAAAAGTTTGAAAATGCAGATCATTGATTTAAAAGGGACTTCAGGGGCAACAGATAGATAGTAAGATGAGATTCTGGGTTGATTTTCCAGAAGAGGGAACAACTGCTATATTCATGTAAGCAGCTCATTCTCCCAGTGGCCAAGACACTATATTTGTAGGCCTAAGAGAAAGGTGGTGCTAGGGCAGGAGTGAGGTGGTCCCCACAGCCTGAGGACAGGGTGGTTATCTATTGCAGCACCCCATGCTCTGAGACATGGAGTTTACTGACTACTGACTATAGACTGGCCACATGCCACAGTGTAGGCAGACAACTCCTAAGGCCACGCTCTCTACAGAGTCAGCCAGTGATGAGGACAGGAGTATGGACTCCAGTGTAAATCCCTTTGGATTTAATTTTGGCTTCACCAAGGAGGGCCTAGGATAAGTTCTAATTCTTCTGTGCCTCCGTTTCCTCATCTGTAAAATGGGACTAATAATGCCTATTTCTCAGTTGTAGAGCAAGAACAAAAACACCATAATCCCTATGGAGTTTTTAGAACAGTAGCCAGCAGAGAGGAAGCACTCAACGGATACTACTAATGTTATACATCGTGGCCCCAAATAAGAGGCATTGAAAAGTTTGCAGAGCTCGGAGAGAAACACAGATGGGCTCCCAACTTCTTGGCTCTGTGCCCAGTGTAGCAGCTGCTCTTACAATTTCAACTCAAGTTGCTGCGGCCACAGCAGCGGGCTATGTGGATGAGGGCCAGGCATGGGCGCTGGCCAACCACAGACTGGGAAATGGCAGCATAAACCGATGATGTTTCTTCCGGTTCAATAATTTTTTTTTTTCCTTTTCAGAATCTGCCCTCCCCCAAAAGAGGAATCTAAGGAAAAGAAACCGCCCCTCTCTTTTCTTGGCAGAAAGGAATACAGGGTTGCAGGGAGGGCCCAGCAAGAAGAAAGGCATGGGACCCTTCATGGCTTGTTCTATCATTCTCCAATGGCAGCTCCTTCAATAGGGTCTGTTAGTCTTGAATTTGTGGATGGGAAGGACTAAATGTCATTAGTGGTGTCTCTCCCTGTTCTGAGCCTCCCACTCAGACAGTAGGAGGCTGCTAGAGAGAGTCCTGGAGAAGAGGATGTATGGACGGATCGAATGCCACAGGACAGATCAGTCACAGTACTGACGGCTGCACCATGCTTGTCTTATAACAAACATTTCTGGAGCCCCTAATATTTGACAAGCTCTCAACCTTCCAGGGACCCAGAAACAATAAGACATGGCCGCCCTCTTGAAGGAGGTTACAGCCATACCAATTAAAATGATGATCGCCAGCCTTTCTTATCCACAGAGTCCTCTGTGTCACACTCAGCCTATTTGCACAGCTGCTATCTTGTGGCTAGAAGAAACGAACTGGTGAGTTTTAAAAAGTTCTGAAAGGCTCCTTTGTGGATCATTCTCTGATTATTAACTATTCAGACTCCAAGGTAATGTGCCAGCCCCCAGTTGTTCCTCCAGCCCTTGCTCTTTCCTTTACGATCCAGCTGTTGATGCTGTGGGACATTTGGTGGCTCAGCTTGGGATCCTTACTCTGGGCCCTAGTTTCCTTGTGTTTGGAGGTGTTATCCCAAGAAATAATTTTAGTATAATAGAGTTTCTGTTTCTTGGGATCAGTCATAGAATTATGTCTTGTTGGCTTATATGATCCCAGGTTTATCCTCAGTCTGACTTAAGTGGTTGTCAGCTAAATTCACCCTCTCTGGATGCTTGGATATTTCAAAACTGGTCTATAAGCTGCATGTTGATGTCAGAATTCAGCAAATCCTTGGACTTCAGGATCATTAAAAAAAAAAAAAAAAAAAAAAAAGTAGCTACATCTGAGATCTGTGGTGTGGCCAGAGGGGCATTGTTCTCTACTTGCTCCATCCACAAGCCACTCATCCATCTCTGAAGAATGGCACTGGGGCCAGAGATGGGACAGGCCTCTCTGTCATGGAGGCCTGCCAGCCTTGGTTTTTGCCCTTTGACCAAGAGTCCTAAGGACACTGAGATGGTGAGGTGATGAATGTGAAAACAGAGAAACAAGCAGCTTTAGTTTCAGGCAGGCAGAAATGGAAAGGAAGCTGTGGATATTCTTTAAGATGCTATAGGTTATGATTTATGCTCTGCTAACTAGAACTCTGCTATTTACTTGAAGTAGGACTTTGGGAAAGTCCCTCCTCTTGGCCTCAACTTCCTCATATGTAAAGTACATATGGGATCAGTCAACACCCTTCAACAACCAGGCTTGACATGCTAGAGTCTAGGTGTCCTAAGAATCTATCTCCCAGGGATCAAAGAATTTGAAGACAGATGGGAAGAGGTGGGGAGGAAGGGACTAAGAAACATCCAGTGGGAGTCCTTGTGAATTTAGTTGCCTGATAGCATGGGGCAAAGAAAGGAAAGAGAAAATAAAGTGAAGAGTGAATTGAATGAAGTGAAGCATGTAAGACAGAGAGAGATAAGGACAGGGAAAGTGTAAATCATAGAGGTGGCTGTCCTGGCTCAGTGCTCTTTGGGTCCACCATGGGGAGGATTACTTTGTTAGGTAGGGGATGGGTGGTGGGTATGTGGCAAACTGTATTTTCCAAAGAGAGTCATGATCATATTATCTTTTACGTGTTCTTTTTTTTTTTAATGTGATCTTTCTATTTCCCTAACAAGAGGAATGCAGTCCAACCTTATGACTCTTACGACGTAAAGAACTCAGGAAATGTGACGGAAATTATTCCAGGTGAATTTGAGGCTTGGTCAGAAGCAGCATCCCCTTGATTATCTTGGAACTACCTGAGACCATTGTGCTGGAGAGGCTGAGTCTCCCTTCTAGGCCTTTCCCTTGAGGGTCCAGAAATGAATGATGCAGACCAGCCCATGATCCAACCAAGTACTACTGAGCAACCTCACTTTATACTCCATAGAGAAGAAGAATCATCCCGCTGAGCCCTGCCCAAATTCCTGATGTAGAAGAATCCTTGAGATATAAGAAAACAATTGTTGCTGTAAGTCACAAAGTTTTGGAGTAAAATTTACAGCACTATTAGTAACCATTTTAGGATTCATAATCGCCATAGAACTAAACTCAATAACTCTCTACCTTAAAGCTAAAATGTACTCAAACGCATCAAAATTTTCAAACCAACTAGGTTATTTCCCTACTGTTATCCACCGCTCAAACCCCTACCTCAACCTCATCATAAGTCAAAAACTTTCATCAATCCTACTAGACTTAGTTTGATTAGAAAAAGCTATCCCCAAACTTACTGCTAACCTTCATTCTACAGCCTCTATTAAAACCTCAAACCAAAAAGGCCTCATCAAACTATTTTTTCTATCATTCCTAACCTCAACACTTCTAGCAATCATAACCATACTCTATTTCCACGTATAATTTCAATTACAATGAAAATACTAACATCAACGATCAACCAGCTACAACCATTAATCAATTTCCATAACTATACATAGCTGCCACTCCCATTGAATCCTCACGAATTAACCCTAACTCATCCCCTTCAAACATCATTCAGTTCTCTGAGTCCTTAAACTCAATTACAACCTCTACCTCATCATACAGTACTATAAATATAACAATTAAGAACTCCACTAAAAATCCTAATAGTAAAACCCCTCAAATCACTGCATTTGATCCTCACGTCTCTGGATATTCTTCTGTTGCTATAGCTGTAGTATAACCAAACACCACTAATATAACTCCTAAGTAAATTAAAAATACTATGAAACCTAAAAAAAACCCTTCAAAATATAGTACAACCCCATACCCAATTCCCCCACTAACAATCAATCCTAACCCTCCATAAATGGTTTGTTATCAAATAAAATGTATCAGAACAGGATAGTAGAAGTTTAAAAAACAAACAAAAAAACCTATTGTTTCAAATAGTGATAAAAATTGTTTAAATATATGTGATATTTTGAAACTAGTTTGGAAGCCAACTTTTAATTTTGTCCATAAGGGGTATTATAACAAAATTGCCATACTCTATAGGTACATGCATTATGCGCACACACATTGGTATTGGTGCTGGGAATTGAACTTAGGGTCTTGAGCATCGTATATTTTGAAAAGCACATTTCATTATAAGAAGGAGATAAAAGCCATTATCTTCAACCTTGTAGCTCTGTGGTAGAGCACAGTCCTAGGTTTGGTCCTCAGCATCAAAAAGAAGGAGGAAGAGGAGGAAGAGGAGGAAGAGGAGGAAGAGGAGGAGGAGGAGGAGGAGAAAAGAAAGAAAAATGCAAGCCATTACCTTTCCCCATAAAGACCAAAATGCAAGAGATAAACATCATCGAGTGTCAGAAAGGATGTGGAACAACCAGAAAGAACACTTATTCGTTCCTTGTAGGAGTATAAATGGCATATGGAAAAATAGTTTTGCAGTATATACTGAAGCTGAAAGTACACTTATCATTAATTCCTTTCCTAAGTATATACCCAATAGATATTAATGAACATTTTTCCATTTTATAAAAATGTTCATAGCAGTACAATTTTTTTTAGTTGTTGATGAACCTTTATTTTATTCATTTATTTATATGTGGTGCTGAGGATTGAACCCAGTGCTTCATACATGTGAGGCAAGCACTATACCCCTGAGCCACAACCCCAGCCTTCAGTAATAGCTCCAAACTGGAAACCAAACAAAAATATCCATCAATGACAGAATGAATAGATGAACTGTAGTACACTCACACAATCAATAGAACTTTCCAGAAAAATCATGGACACATCTCATAAACATGTTGTTGAGGGAAACCAGAGTCAAAAGCGTACTTTACTTTGTAATTTCATTTATATAAAGTTGAAAAGAAAGTGAAATTGGGGCTGGGGTTGTGACTCAGGGATAACGCCCTTGCCTAGCATGTGTGAGGCCCTGGGTTCGATTCTCAGCACCACATAAAAATAAGTAAACAAAATAAAGGTATTGTGTCCAACTACAACTAAAAAATAAATATTAAAAAAAAGAAGAAAGCAAAATTAAACTATGGTGTTAGAAGTTAGGACACTGGTGTCCTTAGGGGTAGAGATTGAAGGAGAATGTGAGGGGGAGTTTGGATGTTCTGATTTTTTTTTTTTTAACCAGAGGCTCATTTTGTGTTCATTTTTTGAAATGACACTGAGTGGTGTACTCAACACTCATGCACGTTCCTGCATGTATGTTATGTTGCAAAATAAAACATTAAAGAACAAATTTAGCTTTATGAAGTTTCATGAAGAGTTTGTCTCTTTTTTTTCTGACTTCTGCTAGAACCAGTGCACACTTCATTATGTCAGTGGGGGAAAAAAGCAGAGTAGCACCATCCTTATGTGTATGCCTGTCTGAAAAGATGCTTCTTAGCCTTTTAGAGACCATGTCACATGTAGAAAATGACAACATTGGAATGGGACATTGGGGCACCGGATGAGGCTCCTGGCAATCAACACCTACTGACCTCATCCCTCAGCTGTCCCCAGGATGAAGGGTGCCAATACCTCGGCATACCTGTGGGACAGCTCCTACTTAGTGTGGGGGAAGACATGGCCTCCATAATGCATTTCAAATTCTTTAAATTGGCAAAGAGGAAGAGTCTGGGCTTCCTTTGCCCTTTTGCTCTGGAGAACCCAGCTGTGCAAACCCTCACGCCTGGATTATAGTTCTCACGTATAGTAATGAAGACTGGGGGTTCTGGAGAGGCATGCAGCATTCTGGGCCTCTCCTCTATGTCATGATCTTTTCTTTTATCCTTGTTTTCCACCAAAATTCATTCCCCTTCCCATTGCTCATACCCTGAGAACATTATACATTATTCCCAGGACATGCTGCACTTGCCCCTCATCTACGAACATACCCTAATCTCCCAAACCCTTTTCTTTGTCATGCCATTGTCTGTGCCAAGAGTGATCAGCCTGTCATCTCTCTGCTCAGACCTCCTCTTCCCCATGAAGCCTCCTTCTACACACTTCCCTGAGGGCCACCACCCCACCTTGGTTTGTATTACTCTGTGTGTGTGTGTGTTGCGGGGAGGCACTTGATAACTGTTTCTCAAATGACTTATAGGCTAACCTCATTCCCACCTCTGTTCTAGGTGGTTACTCATTGTCCCCTTGAGTCGGAATCCTATCTTC
Source organism: Callospermophilus lateralis (assembly GCF_048772815.1). Taxonomy (NCBI): domain Eukaryota; kingdom Metazoa; phylum Chordata; class Mammalia; order Rodentia; family Sciuridae; genus Callospermophilus; species Callospermophilus lateralis. Next base: position 70,484,169 of record NC_135317.1, read on the forward strand.
TTAGGGGTCCTACCTGTCTTATGGCTGTTCCATGTGCTGCCACCACACTGCCAGGAGGTAGGACCTTGCTGCAAGCTGCATGAGACATATCCTCTTTACCAGCTCCCACCTCTGGCCATCTGATGCAGGCTAGGTTGTCTCTGAGGGATGGGCTGATAATCAGTGAATCAGCATTAGGCAAATTGTGGTGTGACAAAGGGAAAGGATGACTGTGACTCAGTCTGGGTCCTGGCTCCCCTCATTCAAGCACCAACCTGCAGGAACAGAACATGGCCACAAGGGGCTCTACTGAGCAAATCATGCTCAGCAGAGAAGGGCCAGGTGGGAGAGCTTCAGGACAGCTCTTGGCACATGGACAAGGAAACCCACTCCCTGGGTCTCTCCTCTCAGAGATCTCTAATGCTAAAGCTCCACAGACCCTCACCCTGCTGAGTCTGCTTAATCTTTATGTTTTACCTCTTACCTGTCTGGAAGCTATTGTTTTATACCCTAGCACATTTCACCTCACTTTCCCCTGCCCCTCTTTTCTTGCTGTCCCCAAGACCAACAATCATCCTAGGAGGAAGACACCTGTACTTGTGTTAGTTCTGTCTCCTTTAGAAGAGCACATGCCTACACCAGGAGCAACCTGTTTTTTTAGACATGGCAAGGACAGTTGTACTGTTTCATCTCTCTACACTCCTGACTCTGCCCCCTGGTCTCCTGGTTTCTGGGCTTCCTGTCTCTAGACAGGATTCCTGAATCATCCTCTGCCTCCAGATAATCCTTTGCCCGTCAACAGTCCACCCTGGAGCCACAGAGATCTCACTCCCATCAGGCAGCCTTTAGTGGTTCCCAAAATTCTGGACATTTACATGGCCCAGGGCCCCCAAGACCCACTGCCTGATTCTCCAGCCTTTTATCTTTCCTCTCTCCTTGCCCTCCATCCAGAAAGGCTGAAATATTTGTAATTGCCACAACTATCGTGATGTTTCAAGCCTTTGTACTTTGCACACATTCTTTTCTATGGACTGATGATCTCGCCCCACCCCTCCCCTGATACCTCCTCCACCCTTACCCTTGCTCTTTATTTCTTACCTGGCAGAGCCCCATTCATTCTTCAACACTTCCAGTTCCTCTGTGAAGCCTTTCCTGACCTATAACTCCATCTCAATCCCCAGAATCCCTCGGATGAATGGATCTTTCATTATACCTGTCTCTCATTGTATCTGTCAATCATTAAAATAGTGACTCACATGCCTGCCTCCCCCCTCTTTTATTTCCAGGACTGAGGACTGAACTGACGGTCTTGCGCATGCTAGACAAGTGTCTGCCACTGAGCTAAATCCCCAACCCCTTGCCCTGTCTCTTTCACCGGTTCTTTACAGTTGTGTGGGACCCAGTATGTGGTAGGTGCTGCGTGAAAGGAGTTGCATTGGAGTGACTTCATCTCTTAACCTTGACCAAGTCCTTTAAATGCTCTGAACCCCAGTGGCTGCTCTGCCAGATGGAGTGATATGAGAATCAGAAGTCAGCACGTATATTAAATAACTTTATAAATGACTAAGTGCTATGTGAATGTTTTTGTTGCATTTTTGTCTTCCAGACTAGTGTTTACCTACACTTGCCTGTGTGGAAATCCTCAGATTAAAGGAATGAGATGTGATCTTTTTTGTAATTTCTCCACCTTTCCAGTCAAAGGAAAAGCTGGTTAGGAGTAAACCATTAATTCGCCTCCCTTGCAGGCCCCCAGTCTTCTCTGGAGCTCTGGGTTAATGATTCCAATGTTGTTTTCTTCACAGGGCCAATTAGTATCTAATCTTTGGCATGTTCCCTGCTTTCTTAAGAATAACTTGACTCACTTCAATAATTCCTCAGCCTGGGGTCAGGAACCTTGTTTTGAAGGAGGAAATGGTGGATGTGAATAGTCTTGAATTGTCTTCCCTTCTTGACAGGGTCCTCCACTCCATGTCCACTATTCCCTATAAGGACCAAAAAGACCTCTCCCCACCAAAAAGTTGAAGTCTGCAACTACCCTCAGAAGTAGCTTTAGGAATTAGCTGTGGAAATTCTAGCAATTGTGGCCTAACTCACAACTTCCTTCCTGTGAAGTTTGAGGATTTGTTTTTGGAATTCCAGGAGAAAGAATTCTGGTCCTGACTTTCAAGAGTTACTTTCGGGGGTGGGGGTGGGGGTGGGGTGGGAGGGATGGGGGCAGGGACTGGGCTGCATGGAGCCATAGCTCCAGGCAGGAGTGGTCCCTGGTGGAGAGCAAGGCCTGGAATTCCAGGCGGGAGGTCTGTTTACAGCTGTAGTCAGGGCAGCCAAGGCTGGGGATAGAGGTCTGTGAGCCAGACACAGCTTAAGGGTGGTCTGGACACTCTTTAGATAAGGCCATCTAGGGGCTGTGAGCTCACTAAAGTTCAAACACCAACTCACAGTTGCTCACAACCAGGAGTCTCCCCAGCCCCCAGCCCTTCCTCCTCTTAATCCAGTAAATTCCATGCTCACCTCTGTAGAGTTTTGGCAAGTCTCAGATTCTTGTGGTGCCCCTGTCTCTTGGGACTTATTCATTTTTTTTTTAAAGAGAGAGAATTTTTTAATATTTATTTTTTAGTTATCAGCGGACACAACATCTTTCTTTGTACGTGGTGCTGAAGATCGAACCTGGGCCACACGCATGCCACTTGACACATCCCCAGCCCCAAGGGACTTATTCATTTTGCCTGCACCCCATGACTCGCTGCATAAAAAAGTGGGTTAGGGAAACACTGTTCTGCAAATGTCCTACTGAGTGACAAAGCAAGCTACCTTCTTGAGGCAACAGTGTTCTCATTTGTAAAATAGGGACATCATTCCTTTTCCTAATGGCCAACAGTCCTTATACATATCATTTAAAATATGAATCTTAACAAAAGAGGCTCCCATGCCACTTTGGGACATATCACAGAAAAGTGAAAGCACCAAGGAAAGGAATTAAGACATATCTGGGGCAATAACAACTGTATTACATCTGCCACCGTGATTTTAGGGCTGATAAATAGCAATAAACAATAAACGCTCAACTATACCCCCTCGCTAAAGATATACAATTCTCAGTGGGTTGTGGTGGCTCATGTCTTTAATTCCAGCAGCTCTGGAGGCTAAGACAGGAGGATCGCAAGTTTGAGGGCAGCCTCAGCAACATAGCAAGGCCCTAGCAACTTAATGAAACCCTGTCTCAAAATAAAAAACCAAAAGGGCTGGGGATGTGGCTCAGTGGTTAAGCATTCCAGGTTCAATTCCTGGTAAGTCTTATGCCTGCCTCCTTGTTCACTTCTCTTGCTTTGCCACCATAGAGAAAACTATCATCCAGGTTCATTCTACATTTTTACCAAACATGTATGAAATACATTATTTGATCTTGCTTTTTAACTCTTTTTTTAGGTGTAGATGGACACAACACAATGCCTTTATTTTTATGTGGTGCTGAGGATTGAACCCGGTTCCCACCCGTGCTAGGCGAGTGCTCTACCGCTGAGCCACAATCCAAGCCCTTTTAACTCTTTTATAAGTAAATCATATTCTATTCTGTGTTTTGCATTTTTAAAAATATAACTGAGCAAAATTTATCTACACTGATTGTCACTTTCAAATATTTCAATCCATATCCCATTGTCATATCAATTGTGTTGATGGAAATTTGGTCTACTTCCAGTGCTTAATATTATTTTGCTATCAACATTCTCATGGCCATCTCCTAGAAAATGTGTGATTGTTTCTCTGGGGTGTATGCCTAGGCAGGGAATTGCTAAATCTAGACAGTGGTCCTCCCTGTTCTGATTGCCAGCAAATGTTGCTGCTCCCCTTCCCCCACCTCAAGAGGAGGACCTCCATGTTCTCAATCTATGGATCTTCATGGGGAAGAAAAACTATCAAGAGTAGGGAGATGGTAGAGTTCCCAGCCCACGGTCTGTGACTGTCAGCCATCACCCTGGGTCACCCAAAGAGGGAGCATTCCTATTGATACAACTGAGCATGAGTGTGAGATGGGGCAGGGAGGGGTCTCAAGCTGCAGCACAGCTGACGTCCCAGAATCCACTGTGATGTCACTGCTGAGCTGTGGAACATGGAAATTCAGACACAACTCAGCAGACCCTTCTCAGGTTGAATGGTTCTTTATTTAATCTGCAGTAAAGGAAGCTGGAATAGGCTCTTTTGGGATAGTCCCCTGATCCCTGGGCCCCTCTTAACTTCTGGCTCTGGGTTGTATTTCATGGGCTTCAAAGGTCATCGTCTCCATGACCTCGGATGTCACAGAACCAGTGAGGTCCAGACCCTGGCCACTCTCGGCTGTCTCCATGATGGCCTCCATGGTGGTCCTCTCTTCTCTCTTAGCCGTGACATCCATATCTCTGCCGCGCACTGAGGCCACCCCTTTAGTGGTAAGGTTGGCTTTGACCGTCTTCAAGAAAGAGCTGATCCTGCCCAGTCTCTTGTTGGCTGAACCGGAGCTGGTTGTTGAGAAGCTCCTCCCAGACTTGTGGGAGCTCCTGGACTCCTTGGTGATGGGGGAGCGACTGATGCCTTTGTGGGTACTGCTGTGCTTGCTGCCTCCGGGGCTGCTGCGACTTTTCCCCTTTTTATCCTCTCTAACAGTTCGGCGGCCAGCTGACTTCCGGGAGATCTTGTCCCCTGTCTTGTGGCGACCTTCACCCCTGCGGTGATGGGTACTCCTACTCACAGTTCTGTCCTTTTCTCTCCTCTCCCTTCTTTCCCTCCTCTCCTTGTGGACTTCTGTTTTGATGTGGGAGCTTTGCTGCCGTTTTGCCTGGCCACCCTTGTCACTCAGGTGGGTTGGGGTGAAAGATCCTGCTGCTGAATTCTTATCTGGTTCTCCAGCAGTTTTCCCAGCAGCAGGTTCTACCCCAATATTCCCGGCGCCCTCTGGGGAGAAGCTGGAGGATGTGCTGGAAATACCTTCCAAGGGCTTGTTTGCAGCCAAGCCTACCTTAAGGCTCTTAGGGGACCCCTTGGCAGAGCCTGTAGTGGCCACGTGGGTTTTGCTTCCTCTTGCACCAGTGAGGGTCGCATCAGCTTTGTCTCCGCCTGCCTGTCCAGAGCCTGCTGCTCCCTCTGTTGCTGACTCTTTGACATGCTCTTTAGATTTTGTTCTTGGGATGGCTATATTAGTCTTGGATGTGGATTTGTGGGAGCCGTGCTGGATTCCCTCCCCCCCAACGTAAGCAGCAGAGGTGGCCCCACACACCTCAGAAACCATGTGGAGGCTCCTGATGCTAACCTGGTCTTGATCCCCTTTAGCATGTAAATCCCCAGCCCCCAAACTTGTCTTGTCCTCTTCCTCAAACGCAGGCATGCAGATCATCTCCTCGGCCGGGATGGCGTACGTACTGCTGTTACTGTCCACTGGTGGTCGCAAGAGGTAAATTAGTTTTTCCCAATAGGCAAAGAGGTCTTCCCGGGCATCCAGAGGAGGGCACAGCTGCAGGTAGCACGACCGGCCAGTGGCAAATTTCAGGCGCAGCTGTTGTTTGTCACGGTCATGAACAGAGATCCTTACAAACTTCAAGGGAAGGAGTCTGGTGAGCTCCAGGGTCTTTGCAGACTTACGACCTTTTCCCTTGGTGCGTCCAGCGAGCCCCTCATGTCCAGCAGCTGGCCGGGCCAGCAGCATGACATCAGGGAGTGGGAGAATGGGGCTAGTGCAAGCGATGCCGACGGTCACCATCCGGACTCGGTTGTGCACATCAATCACTTCTCCTCTTTTGGTGATCTGGATGAAGTCGCTTTCAAATATCGGTGCATATTTGAATATGTCATATTCTCCCTTGTACAGCTGCCGCTGCAGCTTCCCCATGGTGGTATTGAACATGCCCACCCCAGAGCCACTTTGGGCAGTGTAGTATGGTAACAGACACTCACTGTTCGCGGTCATCTTTTATCATAAGAGCGCTGGCAAGGCTGGTCCGAATCTTTCTTAGCCTCCTGGGCAGATGAGGGAGCAGAAGCGGTGCTCCTGGGTCACAGAAGTGGTGCCACAGCAGGTCTCTCAACACCAAACCACCCCACCCCACAAACCCCTCCACCTTTGCCTCAGAGCCTCCCAGAGGCCAGGCTTGGGGTGGGAGCACAAATGATAGACAAGGGGGCACTGCAGTGTGCCTGGATCCCAAACTGAATCTCTTTAAAGATTGAAGAGATGCAGGGTGGGTTCCAAGAGATTGTCTTCTGGGTCTAACCCCCTCACCTCCACCTGTGATTTTTTACTTCGCTGAGAGTCAACAAACTGCAGTCCTAGTGGGAGAAGTGACCACCCTCTTGGCCTCAACCCCCTGCACAGCCATATTTATCCTCTGCTGCCCTTTGTGACCTGTCACTGTCACATACCCCTTTGTTTTCATACCCCAGTTGCCCCTACAGAGGACAGGTCCACCCTGCCAGGGACTCAGGTATGTGCAAAAAATAAAGATTTTTCAAATGGAACAATTTCGTATGGGTGCTTCCTTCCCAACCCCAAATTCAAAAGACAGGAAAGGGTCTATGAGGCTGCAAGAGGATGGGAGAAATGTGAACCATCTGAGTTCATGGTTTAATTTTATTGAGTAATTTAGAATTTTGGTAGCCTTGGTCCTTAGCCTGTCCTTCCATAAAATTGCAGTAGATGTTGACAATGATAATTGTAAACACTATGACCTTTAATAATTAACATAACTTAATAATGAAAGGTTTCTTCTCCTAAGAACTATAGTACATGTTTTGCATGCTATTTTAAGAACCCATCGAGTTTGATATTATTGTTACTATACTCATTTTACAGATTTTTAAAACAATTAAAAAAGGTTGTATCACGTACCCACATTTTCATAAACTAATATTATTTAAATCCAGGTCTGACTGACTCTAAAATCTTCATTCTAAACACTACAGAGACTCTGCTTCCTGTTGCCATATCCTGAGAGACACTCCTCCATCATGCCTTCCACTGTGATGTTCTGCCTCACTTCGGGCCCAGAGCAATGGAGTAGGCCATCTATGGACCAAAAAGGTCTCTGAAACTGTGAGCCCCCAAATAAACTTATCCTTCTCTACATTGTTCTTGCCATGTCTTTTGGTCACAGTGACCCTCCCCCCAAAAAAAGAAGGCTGAATAAAACAGAAATTGGTACCAGGAAGTGGGGTTGTTGATGTGACTAACCTGACCATGTGGTTTAGAAACTTTTGGAGCTTTTTGGAATTTGTGGAAGGAATTTTGAAAAGTTTAAATATGCAAGCTGGAGAAGTCTTAATTTGTTGTAAATGGAGCTTAATGGGTGATTGGGAAGAGAACTGATAGGACTATGGAGTGTAAAGATTGGGCTTATGAGGTTTCAGAGAAGGAGGACTCTATCGGAAATTGAACTAGAGGCCACTTGCATTACACTGAGGCAAAGAAGTTGTCTACTTTTTGTCCATATTCTGAAACTTTCTGTAAAGCTGAATTTAAGGTGAATTAATCTGGTGGAGGAAATGTCGAGAAAGTACAGCATTGGGGTGGCATGGATATTGCTGGCACTTTAAGCCAAGTTAACCATGATAAACAGGAACAGGAAACAGAAATATTTGAAAAACTTGATATTTAGGTCAGGCATGGTGGTGCATGCCTGTAATCCCAGCAGCTCAGTAGGCTAGGACAGGAGAATTGCAAGTTGAAAGCCAGCCTCAGCAAAGGTGAGGTGCTAAGCAACTCAGTGAGACCTTGTCTCTAAATAAAATACAAAATAGGGCTGGGGATGTGGCTTAGGGGCCCAGTTCCCCCGAGTTCAATCATGGATTACATGCACCTCCACCTGTGTGTGTGTGTGTGTGTGTGTGTGTATGCAGACCGACAGAGGGCTGGTGAAGTGGCTCAGTGGTTAAACACCCCTTGGTTCAATCCCTGCTACAAAAACAAACATCAACAAACACTTTGCTGTTTGGCCAGAAAACTGCCAAGAAAGTTGTGGTAGTTAAAGACATTTCAACCACTGAAGAAATGCTAAGTACTTTGCACAGTGATAATGGGAAAGATGGCTTGGGGGCATCTTAGGGATTGGCAGCACCACACCCATCTCAGGCTCAAGGGTGTAAAAGGAAAAATTTCCTTTGAGAAGAGACCATGGAAGAATCACAGCCTGTGAGACAGTAGTTGCCTGTGTTTCTCCTTTGCTAGCAAAGCAATAAAACTTCTTTTTCTCAAATCCATGTCCTCATTACTAGATTGACATCAGGGACAAGGACCAAGATTTTGGTATCAAATTTGGCAATCCAGATGGGACCTGAGAGCAGACCCTGCTCTAACTTTTCTTGGGCAGGCCTGGCTTTCCAAGCAACCCTACTCCATGCTGAAGATATAAGGTGAACTTGTTGAAAACCACTGGTGGGGAGTTAGGAAATAGATGAATTTGCTTCGATGGAACTGGAGGAGCTGTTTCTATGAGGGAGGGAATTAGGGACCATCCCAGCAGATTCTAAAGCTTCTTTTGCTGCAGGGAACTCCTGCCTTCTCTCCCTGAACCAGATCACTCCAACTTGGTCCACTTTGAGAAAAAGGAAACAACTCAGTAAAGTTGTGACACCCTTGGCAACCTAGCAAGTCTCCCCCTGTGCATGCTGAGACCTTTGCTTCCACACATCTGGTTTCTCTTCATGGGAACATCTGAACCCTCTTTGTGGAGACAGCTCTGGCACCACTGATGTAGGAGCCATGGTGAAGCAGGATTAGAGAACCTAGGGATATTTACTCCTTTCTGGTCTATTCTAAGTTCTCATCTGTTTGTTGGCCTTAGGTTTGGAAATTCCCTCTGGTTGTCTGTGTTTTTGTTTGCATCTATTTCTTCCTTTTTAAAGACATGGGCAATATTGTGCTGATCCTATAGATTATCTCTTGGGAAAGGTCTTGGCTAGTCAGTTTCAAAGGTTCCCATCAGTTGGCCACGGTTTGGGGGATCCTTTCTGATTGTCTGTCTCTGTGTTTCCTTTTTGTACAATCTTGCAGTTGGAGTTGGGTCTATTAGAGGTAAAGTAAGTAGAAGAAAGGGCCACCTAAAGGTATAAGCCTGTCCAAGAAAAAAATGATGATTTTACTGTAATGATCCTGCCTTTCAATGTCTTTCTGAATTATTGTACAATCTTGCAGCTGGAACTGGTCTGTCAGAGGTATTATAAATGGGAAAAATTCTGTATGTGCAGGTCTGTCTGTTTTAAAGGTTCCCATGTGTTGGCTATGATTTGGGGGAATTCTCTCTGGTTATCTGTGTTTTGTCTTTATCTGATACTGACCCTTTAAAACATCAGTCATGCTGTGTTAATCCTATTGGTAATCTCTTGAGAAGAAAGATCTTGGCTTAATGGGTCACCTTTAGGTATAAGCCTAAGAGAAAGATGCTTTACTATACAACAACCTGGCCTTTAAATTATTTTCTGGATTATTATACAATCTTGCATTTGAAGTCAGAGGTAAAGTTTATGAAAGAGATTCTGTATGTATAAGCACTCATACAGTTGCATGATAAGAAGTCTGAACAGTCGGAAACTGAGTTAAGGATGCAAAAAGTCACTTCTTCTGATGTGCAAGGATAGGACACCAGAAGAAAGGATTTAAAAAAAATTTAAATACTTTCCACACAGTCCTGGCAATCTGGCCCTCTCCTGGAATAAAATTTGTTGTGTAATTTAAATTCATAGATAACATTTATAAGAATTGTTTCAGAATATAAATTTTTAAAAGGGCATGAAACTAGAAAAGAGATATAAGAAAGTTATATGGATGGAAATATACTTTAGAAAATTAGAAGGTAAAAGGAATGTTTCTGGATGAGAAAAGTATTTTGCATGATAAAGTAATATTCTTGTACTAAAGTTCAAGATATGGAAGAAAGGACAAAACTAAAAGTGTAAACAAGTTATAGAATGTCTAAATTGCAGAAAGTTTGTGGAACATTAATCTCAAAAAGTTCATATGTGATTAAATTGGCTATAATTAGCAGAGTCAGTCAAAGCTTTTCAAAATTTAATGTACCGATAGGAAGCAAAGTCTGAAATATTGATCTGGTCTTATCTAGCAAGACAATTTTCTTGTATTTGTTAGGTTTTATTAGTTGGGGAAAATAAGTGTTAGAGGAACTAGGATTTGTACCTGTTTTAAAGTAAAAAATGATTACTTTAGTAATTGGTTAAACAAACAACTGTTACTTAGGTTATAACAATATAGTTGACACACTAAATATATGTGACTAGATATATGTATGCATCTGAGAACTATATTTGTCTAAGTCTTGTCTCTAAGCATTATGTAAAAGTTCATAAAATAAAAGTTTATGTAAGTTTACCAGCAAGATAACCAATAAATGTTCTCTTTTATACATTGTATCTGATATAGAAGAGCCACACTGCCATTTGAAGAAGAGACCTGTCTTATATGTTTGCTTTGACTAAGTTGATTTCTGATCATTAACATCTCTTTCCTAAAAGTATAAAAGTTGTAAGGCTATCCTTTGACTTTTGCTAGTACTGCTAACCCACTCAGATCTGTGATTATTGTACTGCACAGTATGTTTTGTAAATTTTACTTTAAAAATTAAACTTAGTTAAATGTAAAACTTAGGAGAGAATTTTACCAAGTTGGTGTTCTCCAAACTAAAACTGTCTGTAGCAATAGTTTCCTTCAGATTTATATAGAAATAACAAATTTGGTTGGTATTTATTTATGTTATTTGCTTTATAACTCAATAAAAGTAACCCGTTGTCAATAAGTTATGTATAAAATTTTGTGTTATTCTTTACACTGGGATGGAAATTTAAATGTATTTTTGGAAGGTAATAAGGAAAGCCTGTTTTGTTCAAAGATTGACAATGTAGAAGATGAAAATATTCTGCCACCATTTTTTTTTTTTTTTTACAAAAAAGGAAGGTAAGAGCTCTCTTAGCAGCTGGGAATAGTCTCTGTAGTCCCAGTTGTCACACACCTGTAGTCCCAGTTGTCAGGAGGCAAGGCAGGAGGATCATTAGTTCAAAGTCAGCCCCAGCAAAAGTGAGGCACTAAGCAACTCAGTGAGACCCTGTCTCTAAATAAAATACAAAATAGGGCTGGGGATGTGGCTCAGTGCTCAGTGGTTGAGTGCCCTGAGTTCAATCCCCAGTACCAAAAAAAAAAAAAGAAAAGAAAGAAAAAAAAGAGCTCTCTTGCCATCTCTGATATGTTTCAGATGTAATTCATCCTATGTTAACTAATATTCAGATAGACTCATGAAATAATACATGAGAACTTTGTAGAATGATAGTTTTAAAAGGAGCAAAAATCAGATTCAGAAATAAAACACTTTTTAAGATTTGTCACGAGGTCAGCCTCACCTGAGTAAAGGCTCTGGTGGCTCATTAGTCTCCATGTCTCCATGTTAGGATGGCTCCAAAGTAAGCTAGAACTAAGCTTATTTAAAGTTGTGTTCATCTGGGCATGGTGGCACATTTCTGTGATCCCAGAGGCTCAGGGGGCTGAGTCTGGAGGATTGAAAGTTTAAAGCCAACCTCAGCAACTTAGTGAGGCCCTAAGCAACTTAAGACCCTGTTTCAAAAACTAAACATAAAAAGTGTTGAGGATGTAGCTCAGTGGTAAAGCACCCCTGAGTTCAATCCCTGGTACCAAAAGAGAGAGAGAGAGAGAGAGATAAAGCTGTATTCAAAAAGATAGATTTTTTTTGTATGTTGTTTTAATAGTTATTGTGATATCCAGGTAAACAGTGGATATAATACAAAACTTGAGAAAAGGTTTGGGTAAATTGTAAAAGGTATTAGGGCTTGTAAAAGAGTTTTTAAAAAGTAAAAATTGTATGTAATTGAGATGATAAATAATGGGGGTCTTTATAGAAGCTAAATAGACCCAAAGATAGATTTGGCTGGGGATATAGTTCAGTTGATAGAGTGCTTGCCCTTGCATGTACAAGGCCCTGGGTTCAATCTCCAGCACCACTACAAAAAAAAAAAAAAAAAAAGGAAAATGAAAAAAGATTCATTAGTGTTCATTTTTAATTTTCCTTGTAAAACTTTATAACCATTGCCTATTAATGTTTTGCAGAAATGCTGCTTCTAACAGAACAACCTGAATTAGTTTGAGACAATAAGCCATCACCTATAGGAGAGACAGAATATAATGCTGACTTGTTGCATTAATACTGACTTTAATTAAAATAAAGGAAACAATAAAATTATAGATAGTGAAGTTATAACCCATTGCTCCCACTTTGAGACTAGTAAAACTGGCCTGCTGGATGTTTAAAACCAAAAACTTGGAGACCAAAGTCAAGGAAGTAAAAGGGCCAAAAAATAAGCAGCCAACTATTTGGCCCTTGCCCTCTAAGCTCAGCCAGGAACCAGAGAATGACAAGACGCTTCTTTGGGTCCTATAGCTGGTGAATCACCTGATCTGCTGATCAGGGGGATCAAGGGGACCCTAGAGAACAGAAAGCCAACCAGTGCACATTCTGCAAAAAAGAGGACCATTGGAGAGAAAAATGTCCCTGATGCTTCCAAGAGCAAAAATGTATGATTGGCAAAATACTTGCCTGGCAGATGGCACTACTGGTAGATAAAAGTTAAAGGAAACAAGAGGCCTCTTACATGTTCCCAAGAGAGATCATTGAGGAATCTCAGCTGACTCTTAGTAAGTAGGAGATAGGAACAAGGTCAAGTTTGATCATCTTGGTCTTAGACACTTGGCAGGAGAGTATAACTAAAGCATAGACCTACAGAGATATTTAGGAGAGAAAATGGCTCTTTCAGGATAACTTGAGATGTACACTTGTGTCAGTCTAACCAAAAGTAAATAAAAATAGAGGCTGTTTAGGAAGGGTGCTTGGGCTGGGGCTGTAGCTCACTTGGTAGAGTGCTTGCCCTGGCTTCATTCCCCAGCATCAAAAAAAAAAAAAAAAAAAAAAAGGAAGAGTTCTTATGTGGAAGTGCCTAATATTAACTATCATAAAGGACTCTAGAATCACATGTTTGTCTTGGGTGAACTTGAGCTTGAGCTTGGTCTTATAGACCTACAAATCTTCCTAACCTCCTACATAGATAAATTCAATTTTTTTTTTTACTAATACAATTATGAGTTACTGTCTTCATGTTGAGACACTGGCTGAAATGCTAATTGCTTTTGGGCTAATCATTTGCCAAAAAAGGTAATGCTTTGCTGTCTTGTTTATTATCTTAGCAAGATCCTTGCCCTATGTCTGCGCTGTCCAGTTACCCACCAGCTGCCACCATGGATCTCTGAACTGTCCTGATGATGAATACCCTTAACTGTCCATGCCCCACCTGATAGAAAACAAGGACTTCAGGTCACTTCCCCAGACAACTTTGCCCTTTCTCAACAGGAAGTAGCTTGGAGGTATTGTCACCCACTTTTTTTGTCACCTACTTTTCCATAGAAATGAAATGTAGAAAATTAACAGTGGGGAAATGTTACAGTGGTCCACTTCATGCTTTGAAGATAGCCCTTGTTGCTCTGCCACTGCAACTTACCTTAAAACAGATGCTTCTTTATCTTCCTCTCTCCCTCCTCCTTAACCTTTCCCCCTCTCTAATCTCAGGGAAAACACACTTACCTTTCTTCCCTGTCCTAGGGAGAGTTATCTATCCTTGAGCACACCCACCATAGAAATAAATTAATACAGACTGAGGATGGCACCAGAAGATCTCAGAAATGACTCTCTCCCAAATTAACAAGTGTATTACAACTCCAAAAGAGAACACATGGAATATAGCTTTTGAATCACTTCTTTAAAAACTCCTGTTCTCTCAGATCAGGCAGAATCACTGCCTCTGGGACAGGAGTTCCCTGTGTTTCTCCTTTGCCAGAAAAGCAATAAAATTTCTTTTTCCTTTTTCTTAAAAAACGAAACAAAACAAAACTATGGGGACACCCTGTTTATACAGAGGGGCTTAGGAAGTTTTCTCACCATGCTCAGCTGCCCAAGCACTAAGAGACTGCTGCAGCTGTGGTCAAGGAGGCTTTTCTACTGCTCAAGATGGTGGCAGGCCCTGGCAGCAACCACATGGTGCTGTTTCTGCATGATTGCGGGATTTTGGAATTAGGTGGTCATGGAGGCTTCCACTGAAATTTCAAAAGAAGGCCTGGGAGGCCAGACAAGGTGTAGTAGTTGGATCCCCTGAGGGCAGCCCCTGAAAGTGTGATATGTGGAGATGTAAAAAGGGAGCCAAAGCTGCCACGGAGACCCCAAGATTAAGAGAGGCCAGGTGGCTGGGGATATAGCTCAGTTGGTAGAGTGTTTGCCTCATATGCCCAAGGCCCTGGGTTCAATCCCCAGCACTGCAAGAAAAGGAAAAAGAAGAGGCCAGTACCATGGGATGTCTGCTGAGGAAAGCTGTATTTTTCAAGCAGAAACAAACCAAGATAGAGGCCATATGGGTTGCAACCAGCAAGGTCATAGGGGTGGAACTACACAAGCTCGTTAGAGAGAACATCATGATGTCATATACCCACGACACTGAACATGGGGCTACAAGACTTGTTTGCCCACCTGGATTTCAGTCTTGCTTTGGCCCCATTCCGCCTTTCTGTGCCATTTATTTCTCCCTTGTGGTATGGAAAAGTTTACTCTGTGCCATTATATATTGGATATATGTAACCTGCTTTTGAATTTTATGGGATTCATGCTGAGAATTTGCCTTGAGTCTCAGGAGACTTTGGACTTAAACTTGGGTAATGCTGAAATTGTTAAGACTATGGTGACTCTTGAAAATGGACTGAATATATTTTGAATTGGGAGATGAGCATGAGCTTTGGGGGACCAGGGGCAGAATATTGTAGTTTGGATATGCAGGGGTCCCCCAAAAGTTCATGTGAGAGAGAATGCAAGAATTTTCAGGGCTTGGATTATAACTCAGTGATAGAGTACTTGCCTAGCACACTGGGTTCGATCATCAGCACCACATAAAAAATAATTAATTAATTAATTAAAGGTAATTAATAATTAATTAATTAAAGATATTTAAAAATAATTTTCAGAGGTAAGTGATTAGATTAAGAGTTGTGACTGATAGGAGTTGTGATTGACATGTGATCGGTTGTGACTGATATGGATTATCTGGGTGATAACTGTAGGCAAGTAGGGTGTGGCTGGGGGGAGGTGGGTCACTGGGGGGGTTCCTTTGGGGTTTATATTTGCCCTTGGTGAGCAGAGCTCTCTCTCCACTTTGTTTCCATGTCCTGAGCAGCTTTCCTCCACCATGTCCTCCCACCATGATGTTCTGCCTCATCTCAGACCCAAAGCAATGAAGTCAGACATCTATGGGCTGATACCTCTGAAACCATGGGTCCCAAATAAGCTTGTCCTCCTCTACATTGTTCTTGTCGGGTCTCTTGTGTAGTAACAAAAAAGCTGACTAAAACACTCACAAAATACTCTATCGCCATCTGTAATACTCCAATGGTAATACCATCAGAGTGGATTAGGACTTCAATATATAAATGTGGGAATTGGGGACTTTGGAGGGAGACCAGAATTCATTCTACAGCAATTTACTACCTGCATGAGCATTCTCTTCAGGAACTCTGATAAGCCCTACCCTTGGCCAATCCTCAGTGACAATTGAGTGGTCTCTTATACACTGTTCTTCAAGCTTTTGTTTTAAGTCATCTGAATCCATTTTTGTGTCATATACAATAATTTTATATGGAACTCAATGGATGGAATAGATGGGAGTGGAACAATTCTGGCAAAAATCATCTTTTTCTGGCCCAATGTGGCAGCTCCTTTTCCACAGTTTGAAGGATGAGTTTTTTTTTTAAAACTAATTACAATATATCAAGATAGGACTCTTGTGAATTCTTGCTCTTTAAAAAAAATTAGGAAGAAATTACTTTTTTCCTGCTGAAAACATCTCTAAAATTCTAATAGCAAAAACAAATAGTATGTACAGATTAACTACAAGTATTTGTTAATAATTTACTTAACATTCACACAGCGTGAATAGTATGAATTTAAAAGACTCTGGTACTACTGGGTATTTCTCCAAAGTTAAATTATCAGTGTATCGAAGAGATAGCTGTGGTCTTGTGATCATTGCAGCACTATTTACCATAGCCAAGAAGTTTAAACAACTTAGGTGCTGATCAGCCAATGAAAAAGTAAAGATACTGTGTTATATCTTCACAACAGAGTACTATTCAACCATTAAAATAATGAAATTTTGTTCCTTGTGAGAACATGAGTGGAACTAAAAATCATTATGTTAAGTGAAATAAGCCAGGCACAGGAAGACAAGTACCACATGATCTTATTTATATGTGGAACCTTAAAAAGTTGACCTCATAAAAGTTGGGAGTAGAACAGTGGTTACCAGAGAGAGGGAGAGTAGAGGGAAGGTGGGGGAGGGGAGGAGTTTAATCCATGGGTACAATGGTACTGAGTTCCAGTCAAGATGGGAACAAAGGAGACTGATATTGGCCAAACTATATTGCTGTTTTGTGTGCATATATGAGTATAGAACAACAAATCCCACCATTATGTTCTCTTATAAGGTACTGTTATGATTTGGATGTGAGGTAATCCCCCAAAAGCTCACGTTTGAGACAATGCAAGAAGGTTCAGAGAAGAACTGATTGGGTTATGAGAGCCTTAACCCAATCAGTGAAATAATCACCTGATGGGATTAACTGAGTGGTAACTGAAGGCAGGCGTGCTGTGGCTGGAAGAGTAGGACATTGGGGGTGTGGTTTGGAATATATATTTGAATGTGGAAGTGGAATCTCTCTGCCTCCTAATCATCATGGGAACTGCTTACCTATGCAACTCTTCCACCATGATGTTCTGCCTCACCTTAAGCCCTGAGGAATGGAACCTGCTGTCTGTGGATTGCAACCTCTGAAACCATGAGCCCCCAAATAAACTTTTCCTCCTCTACAATTGTTCTGGTAGGGCCTTGAGTTACAGTGGAAAAAAAAAAAAAACCTGACTAAAACTTGTACCAATAAAAAGTGTGGGGAAAAAAGGAGCAAGAAGTTCTGGTGTGAATGATAGGTGACTACTACTAGACAGAAAAAGTGCACTGAATATTTCAAAGAGCTAGAATAAACGATTTTTTATGTTTTCACCATAGGGAAATAAATCCTTGATTAGATAGATATGTTTTAAGTGAACTGTACATTATAAAATTTATACAATACTGAAACAGAGCATGGTAACCTGTTAATGTGAAGTTGTTGTTTTTATATACAATTTAAAAATACATTTAGTTAATAAGCATGTAAGACCCTGTGGCTAAGAAAAATTGCAATTTTCCTCTATATTTTTAACAAGTATTATTATAGAATTGAATTAATTTGAATGTGTTCATTTCACTGTAATTAATGTAAGAAAAAATGGCGGCAAAATAACCTTATCCACTTAAAAACCCTGAAGATGTCATATATCTTTTTTTTTAATACCAGGGATTGAACCCAGGGATGCCTAACACTGAGCCACATCTCCAGCCCTTTTTAATATTTTATTAGAGACAGGGTCTCACTGAGTTCCTCAGGGCCTCACTAAATTGCTGAGGCTGGGTTTGAACTCAAAATTCTCCTGCCTGAGCCTCCCGAGTTGCTGAGATTATAGGCATGTGCCACTGTGCCCGGCTTAAAGTAAACAAATAAAAGCTATAACCTCCAAAAAAATGCAATAAAATAAACCATTACAGAGCTCTGCCATGACCAGCCAGTCAAATGGTTTTAAACTGGAATGATTTAATTGCCTTCAAGAAGAACAGTTTGGTGCATTGTAGGAAGTTGCATAACTATGTGTGTGTGTGTGTGTGTGTGTGTGTGTGTGAGAGAGAGAGAGAGAGAGAGAGAGAGAGAGAGAGAGATGGAGAACCCCAGACAACAATTTTAGAAGGAATGAATTGAGTTAGGGATTGAAGTACCCAGTGGGTCGTCTCAGTTCTTCTCTATTTTGCTTGTAGAAACACCCTGTATGTGGGAGCCCAGTGATTCCCTGAATATTCCCATGGAGATCACCATGTCTCCCCATTCCACATAGCTAGTCACAGAACAACGATTTCAAAATTGTTTTATGAAAGCTCTCAGAAGGACCTCCTCCTCCTGACTCTCTTTTCCCAGTTTGATGTTATGTTTGAAAATCCCACCTTAGACATTCATTCTTTCTTTGCAGACTAATACTTTCTCTCTGGATGGGAATATAGTTTAGATACAGCACTAGCCTAGCATGGATTCGATCCCCAGCAAGGCAACAACAACAACAACAACAACAACAAAGCTATTTCTCCATTAAAATACATTTACCTCTCCATCAATAAATAGATGGACAAACAAAATCAGAGTAACCATGCAAACATAATATTATTCAGCCATAATTCAGAATGGAATACTGATGTATGCTTCAACATGGATGAACCTCAATATCAGACTAAGTGAAAGAAGCCAGTCACACAAACTGTATGGTTCCATTTATATAAAATGCCCAGGACAGGCAAGTCCATAGAGACAGAGAACAGATTAGTAGTAGTTGCCAAGTGCTAGAGTGAGGATAGAAAGTGACGGCTCGGTGGGTACAGGATAGTGGTAATTACATAGCATTGTGAATGTACTGAGTGTTATTGAATTGCACACTTTAAAATAGTTAAAACGGTAAATTGTATGTTGTATATTTTCTTTACACACATACCCGTATCTCCCTTCCCTCTCAGAACTCTTGCTTGAAGCCATTGTGATTAAAAAAAAAAAAAAAATCAGCTGTGACCTTAAGCAACCTACTGAGCTCAGTAGCAACCCATGTGTAGTTACTTCTTCCATGAAATGGGGTTAACAGTTGTTGTGAGGATTAAATGGGATGCTAGGGTTTGGATCTTAAATGACCCACCAAGGCCCTTGTGTGTGGCTTGGTTCTGATGTGGTACTATCAGGTGGTGGTGGGCCCTGGTGGGAGGTCCTTAGGTCATTGGGAAGTGAGCCTTTGAGGGAGATTGTGGGACCCTTCCCCCTTCTTCTATTTTTTTGCTTCCTGGTCATCACATGCTCCATTCCATGATGTGTTATCTTACCACAAGCCCAAAGCAACAGGGCCAATTAATCAGTCTAATATCTCCAAAATTTGAGCCAAAATAAACCTCTTCTCTCTATAAATTGATTATCTCAATTATTTTGTTATAGTGACAGAAAGCTGACTAATGCATGGGATAATGCTTGTGAAGTATTTAGCATAGTGCCCTATTCAATAACTGAGCTAATATTAATTAGCATTAGTCCTCAGCAGTGCTTGGCAACTCTGTGAATTCCTTCCTGGGAGCCATTTTTTTTATAAGAGACTTGGAAGAGCTTGGAGTTAGTTCTACCATGAAGACACAGAAGGATGCTCAAAGGATAAATATGGCCTCATTTTGGGAAGATCTGGACTGTTACCATGAGACAGAAGAGAGGAGAACGCCTGGTGTGGGTTTGGATGTCAAGGATTTATTTGGAGTTGGGAAATAGCATTTTACCTCTGGACAGAAAGTGAAAGCATTCCTGTCCTGAATCAGAACACATTCAAACCCTTTACTCCTGAAACAGATGGCAGGACAGACCTCAGGGCAAGGTAAAGGGGCAGGAAGAAGACAACAGGAGGGGGAGGGTGGATTTCTAGGCCCTGCCAGAAGCACCACCCACAATTGCTTCTGCAGTTTAATAAGGATCAAGGACCTTGATATCAAATCAGAGACTATGCGTCTGATAAATAAGGCTCTAAGCAACTTAATGAGATATCCTGTCTTTAAAAAAAAAAAAAGGCCAGGGATGTGGCTCAGTGGTAAAGCACCTCTGGGCTCAATTCCCAGTACCCAAAATAAAATGAACCAAATGACCTGATGGTAAATAATATATATCCTTGACTTTATTAAAGTATCAAAACATAAACTTGGCTACAGAAAACAAAACTATTATTAATGCGTTAGTTAAGAATTTTCAATCTCACTAACCACACACAGTATGGTTCTCAGATCAATTTCTCCTGCCATGGCTACCCTCTCTCCCTTTCTTTCTAATCTATTGCTATTCATGGCAGTTTGCAGATTATCTTGAGTTTCCTAACAGCTGGTGGTGGCACCTTTACCCATAACCAGAGAGTAAACACAGGGGAGTTTTCCCCTCCACCAAGGCAAGCATAAATTATCTAGTGAAAGAAGTGGCGAATGTACTAACCTCAGATGGTTCTCCACAGATGAGGAACCACCCCTGATGTGCCATTAAAGCAGCCAAACTAAGATGCCTTTGTCATAAGTGATAGTCTAAAGGGACCACACATAGTTCAAAGAAGCAGAGCTACCATTCATGTAGACCAATGTCACAGTTAATGACGTCAGCATCTCTTTGGAAAAGAGCCTAGTGAAGGTAGCAGAGTGGCTGATTTTTATTTCTAGCCTGTATTATATGTGTCCAGGCAGTTCCAGAAAATGAGGTGTAGAATACCTTTCTCTGAATTATCATACCCATCTTGTCCAAATTTATTCTTTCTTCCTCTCTATCCCCCTTCCCATTCTTTTCTGATCTTTAAAATACATAGTTGCCACAATGTGACACACATTTGGATGTTATACCGGATATAATTCAAGTGGATACTTAACTTTAAGAAGAATGCTGTGGCAGGTCAGTTTTCAAAGGCTCAAGTTGAATAAGAAATGTGTTTTATGCATTTGTACATTCAGAGAAACTGATGGTTGAGGTACTTATAACTCAAGATTTTAAATCTATCTAACTTCTATGTTAGCACCAGTTAACTAGGATAAACTAGATGCTGTGTTCCAGGATTATCAATAAGAGATCTGAGGAAGAGGACTGAAAGTCAACTAACCTACCTATTGGAGCCCAAAGACAGAGGACACTTGGATAATATTCAAAACTCATCATCTCCCACAATGAGGAGAAGAGAGGTATGTGTGGCTGGGGTGGGGGTAACCTTTTCAACAACAAAGAATCTAAAAAAAAAAAAAAACCACAGAAACAAGTATAACACTTAACGTTGACCACATCTTGGTTCCAAGATTTATTATATTGACAGGTTAAGGATACTAGGATAAATAATATTTTCTCTTACAGAAAAAAATTGTAATGATACTGTTAAGAAGGGTTAAACACTCTGAGGATTTCACAGAAACATCAGAATTTTATCAGACAGTAGCCAGAGTCCTTGTGGGCAGTGTGAGTGACCTCTCGCAGCTGCAAATGCTCTGGGCCAGATTTCTTAAAACAGATACATGACCAAAACAGTGCCATTAACATCCAATAATGCTAAAGCCTGGGTATCCCCTGGCTTCAAACCTGCGTCTCCACTGATCAGATTTTAACCACAAGGAAAGGAAAATGGAATATTCTTTGGCTCTTCCACTAGAAATAACTCCTGACAAAGTCACTGAGTGGATAGTCCTAACCCTCTGGAAATTAGACTTTCTTTCTGCATTCTTCCTGTGACATTGTAACTGAGCCTGCAACAGAGGACCCACTGTCACACCCATGGATTTTCCCTTAACACCTGGGTGCCAAGGGAAAAAGGAGGCCTCCTCTTTGACCCAGACCTGCTCTGCTGGCCAAAAGACGATTCTGCTCTCCCGGGGCTGGCAAGCGCTTCTGGCCACCCGAACATTTTTGTAAGACACTGCCCATGGCGAGGGACCCTCCAGACTCTCAGAAACCAGATCTGAGGAAAACCACGGAAAAGTCACACACCAGTGTTGTACGAAACAAACATCAAAAGAGCATAATGCCTAGTTTTGAAACGAATGCCTTGCACACAGTAATTCCAGGACATAACAGCATATTCTCTAGAAAGCACAACCCTGGCCATTGCACAACTTCAATAAATGTTGTTCTCACTCCATGTCCCCTATGAGCAACAGCGGCAGCTGTAGTGGAGGAGATGGCGCCACTCCACCCATCCAAGGTACAGACCCTTTTGCTTGAATCCTAATGATGGGCATCCTGGTTCTTGTAGAACTCACATGAAAGCAGGCAGGACCCTAATCAGGGGCCATCTGGAACATCTAAGAACAGCCAGTACGTCAAGGCCTAAATCCTGGAGTTGAGGCAAAGGATGCTCTTGCCCTGGTCCAAAGTTCACTCTGCAGCAGAGTGGGAAGGCCCACTTGAGTCACCATGGGCCCTCCTGCCTCAGTGGTTCTCGGCTGCTGGGATTCTAGAGGTGCACAGGAAGTCGGCTTTCCAATGGCTTCAGGGTTTTAGGTGGAAAAGGAGTATTCGATGAGGACTCCCAGTTGCTGCTTAGCTCTGCAGTGTTCCTTCTTTTATCTGTTGGATAAAGAGGTTTCTCTCATCTTCTGGAGTCCGCCCATTCTGAGCCCGGACAATACACGTGGGCCGATGCAGGTTGAGCATGTATATCAAATGCTGCTTCTCATTCTTCAGCTCCTCAATTTGGGCCTTCAGTTCGGCATTCACACTCTCCAGCTTCTCTGACTCCTAGGGGACAAACAAAAGAGGCATTAGGAAGGGAGACCAGGAAGGGCCAGCCAGAACAGGGTGGCAGTGCGGGGGACCGCTGGGGCACCTCAAGGCTCCTGAAGCTGCAAGAAATCTGCAGAGGGAAACATCCCCCGACAAAAATGGAAGAGCGGCACTAGGAATGGGAGAATACAGACCCTGGAGAAGCCTTTGACCTTGAGGGACCCCTTTAGAAAAGCCCTGGAGATGCCTCCAAGGTAGGCTGAATGCTATAGTGCTGAAACTGCAATAGGACCAATGATCCAGAGACGAACTATGCATGAGTCCTTGGCCCCATATGTAAGGGCATCTGGACCTGAAAAGCAGGGAGAAATTCAAGACTCATGGTTCTTGGTCTTTGGTTAAGTCACTGATCTCATGGACAAGTTCATCTCCCCAGAAAAAAAAAAAAATGACAACACAAAATTTCCTAATTTCCACCAATACCCTGGAGCCATCCGCAAAGCCCTTAGGGACCTGTGGGTTAAGACTCTTCCATGGCCAGTCCACACTTGGGGGAGCAGACATAGCCAATGAAAGGACTGTAGGCACCACGGTCTGTTCCACCTGCCCACACAGGCTGCTCCCCTGGTGTTTCCCCAGGTTGCCAGCCCCATGCAGAATTGGCTCAGACCACTGGATGGGCTGGAAGACAGCAGAATTCAGAACCAGTGCAGCAATGCTTGCAGATTCAGGAAATAACTTGTTTGAAGAGATTAATTAAAGGCTTTTCATTGTGAGCCAAAGGAGAGCGGCAAGTTTCCTTTCTGAGACAATGGGCAGGTGAAGACTCCTTAACTGGGCTGGCATATCCCACAGCCTGGGAGCTGCTGGGCATGTATGGACCAGCCAGGACTCTGGAGTCTGGAGTTTTTAATTCACACACCTGCTTTTTGTGCATCCAAACTCTTATCAATTGTTTTAACAGCTCTGCTACTCATTCAGCAACTGGTCTTTCTGCTACCAGGAAGGCCCCTTCTTCTGACAGTGACCTGAGGCTGGTGGGGGACGGAGTGAATGAGCGGGGAAAGCTGGAGGGACTCACTTTCTGCAGGCACTCCGTCTTCTCCTTTTTCTTGTTTCGGCACTTGGCGGCTGCAATCTTATTCCTTTCCCGTCGCCTCTTTTTCCTTTCATCTTCCTCAGGAGCTACCTATAAGATCCAACAGACAGACACATGTTTAATCTCATCATGAAATGCCACCCACCTCAAATACACTGCCTTTTACTGCCAGCAAAGTCTGACAAACTTCCGGGTGCAGTGACGCCCACCTGTGATCTCAGTGCCCCTGGAGGCTGAGGCAGGAGGATTGTGAGTTCAAAGCCAGCCTCAGCAACTTAGCTGAGGCCCTAAGCAACTCAGCAAGACCCTGCCTCTAAATAAAATATTAAAAAATGGGTATGGCTCAGTGGTTAAGCATCTCTGGGTTCAATCCCTGGTACCAAAAAAAAAAAAAAAAAAAAAAAATCTGGAAAAATGGAACAGCCCTAATGCAATGGGACTCAGGAAAAAATAAATAAATACATAAATAAAGCCTTAGACTTCAGCCTGAAACCCTTCTACTACACACACACACACACACACACACACACACACACACACATTTGAGAATGAATAATGAAAACCAAAGTAGTAAAATAGAATTAAACTGGCAATATTAGGAAATTAAAATCTAACCTACTCTAAAAATATCTATGGGTTTTGAAAGAAGATGTTGATATTTAAATTCATAACTATGAGACTAACTAATCATTTAAAGGAGGACAGTCTATTTGGGAAATACATCCTTTCCCTTAGAACCAGAAACAACCTCAGGATCATCCCCTAGCCACCCTCTTCTGTTGCCTGTTCTTTGATTCAAGACCCAAGGGCAGTTTCTTTTTCTTTTTCTTTTTTTTTTTTTAATATTTATTTTTTAGTTTTCGGCGGACACAACATCTATGCTTGTATGTGGTGCTGAGGATTGAACCCGGGCTGCAGGCATGCCAGGCGAGCTACCGCTTGAGCCACATCCCCAGTCCCCAAGGGCAGTTTCATTCATCTCCATCCTCAGCTGGAGTAGCAGGCACTGCCTTTCTGAAATCAGCAGCTGGTGGAGCTCCTAGACAAAGAGCCCATTCTCAACCAAAGTGCCATGAATCAGCCCATAGCTTAGGTGCTAGACCCATCCATTGGTTTAGCCAACAAACACTCATCACCTCCTCCCCTATGCCTCATCCTGAGCCAGCCCTCAGTATCCTGGGAGGAAAAACACCCTATTCTGCTTTAGGATGTGGTCCTCTGTGGAAGTTCACTCAGACCCTGAATTTGTCCATGGACTGATGAGGAATCAGCATCATTCAGTCACTGAATTGGCTTAGAGACCAAAGTCCAGCTGAGATGGTGAGCTAAATGGGTGACACTTTAGGCTGTCAATGCCAGACCCTGTCATGTCACTTGTCCCTGCTTTGGACAAAGGAAAAGGCTATAGGAGCTATACCTCAGACCTAGCAGGTCTGGGATGCCATATTCACCTCATGACTGGCTTGTAACTATTCCTTAGATCTAAATAACACTGACTGCTTGGGCAGAAGGCCTTGCAAAGCCCAAGGGAGAATTATGGGGAGAGGAAAGTCTACCGTAGACATCTGAGTCCCAGAACCACACAGGCACATACTTAGGCTGTAGACTAGACTGGCTTTGAACTCCAGTGTCACCACTTAGTAACCATGAGCAAGTTACTCTTCTGAGCCTCAGTTTTCTCATTTGTAAAATGGATCAATAATAGTACTTACTATGACCATGATGAGGATCAAATGAGTTAATATATATGAAATGCTTTGCATGGGGCTTAGCTTATACTAAGGGCTATATAAGCTTTAGTTACTGTTATTAATTTCACCGTCAATATCTTCCTCAAGATATTGCAACCCTACAGATATTTATTTTGCAACACTGTAGACATTTTGGACAGGTGGAAGAGGATTCACATTTGCTCAGGAGGAAGCTCTTGAAAACAGAGTCACAAACTGTCCAGGATGGAAGGGCTCTCTATGGCCCATTCAGTCCAGCTCCCTCGTTTTACTAATGAGGAAACTGAGGCACGGAGTGGCCAGTTGAAATGTGCCCAGGAGGCCCCAGGAATCATTTGAGGCTCTCAACCCCCAGACCAGTAAGCTACACACAACATAAACCCAGGCATTCCATTCCCTTCCCTCCTGTCACAGCTGCCTTGTTCACCATGTCACCTTTCCAGAGAGGACTGGGATCTGGGAAGCAGACTCATGATGCACAGAAACACAGGATGCCTATGGTTTTGATGGGTGTGTGTCTTATTTGAAGATGGGAATTACTACTCAACCATGTCTGCTGGTGCATTCTCTTTCCAATATGTTAATCTACTTGTCACACTGACCTAAGATCACAAAGTCAAGCAAATACAGAATCAGAGAACTCCCAAAATTTCCTTCCAAGTTTTCTTCCTTTCTCTCCTACTAGTTCGATTTTATCCAGTTATCTCAAATTGTTAAAAGAAAGAAAGAAAAACCCACTGCATGACCAATATAATTCTGCAACCTGTACACTCAGAAAAGTGAGAAATTATATCCCATCTGATTCAAACGTATGATATGTCAAGATCATTGTACTGTCATGTGTAACTAATTAAAACAAATTTAAAAATTTTTTAAAAATTTTTAAAAAAGAAAGAAAAACCCAACGATAGTGTCATCAGACTGAGCGAGCACTGATAAACGTTGTTTGGGTCCCTCTGAGGCGAACTGGGGACACAACTAATGCCCCTAATGATGCTATATGGCCACAGCATTTTAAATAGTCCTAGCTACCATTCATTGAATGCTATCAGCTAAGCTCTCTGCTGGGCAAGCACTTTACTACTGAGTTACAACCCTCGTCCCAACCTTTTTTAAACTCAGTTCGTCGGGGCAGATTCCACTGCCCCTTGCCCTTTGCAATCATGCCAGTTAAGTAAGCTTGCAACAGTCCCATCTTGCAATCATCATGGGAAGGCCAACAAAATTGCAAGATCCCAGTTCTGACATCATTGAGCTAGCACAGCATCCCCAGCAATCATGTCTCCTTATGTCTGTTATTCCAGGTATCTTATGAAAGGTGGCCAAGTACAGAACAATGCAAGGGTCTGAAACAGACATGAACTTAAGCATACACTTGGTATCAAGGCTGTAGGCATTGCTATAGGGAAGGGTGGGGCTGGCTACCTGGTCCTTGATTCATTGTCTGAAACCTTAGGTCCTGTTAGTGATAAAAAATAAATCACCATGCTACATACTTCTTCAGAAAGACTTGATACAGAAGGTGACATCTTCCCAACCCAGGACTTCAATGCCCATATGCTGACACCTTCCAGCTCTATATCTCTACCCCCATACTCCTCAGGACTCCAGGCCCACGTATGCAACTGTCTGCTCCATATCTTCACTGCAGTTCGAACAAAACAGAAGGCAACTCCTGCTTTTGCACCACCTGCCTTCCCTGACTTCCTGCAGCCCCAATTTCAGCAGCAAATGGAAATTCCATTTTTATAGCTGTTCAGGCCAGAACATTCAGAGTCCCCCTTGAGTCGTCCTTCTCCCACACTCCCTAACCAATCTATCAGTAAAGCAAATTTATCCCCAAGTCAGACCCAGAATCCAAATACTTCTCAGCAGCTGCACCATTCCCTCCTGACCCAGGCCCTCCTTCACTGACCTGGGAGGCTGCCGCTCCATACCCCGCCTTGCCCTTACCACCCACTCAACAGAATAACCAGGGAAATCTTTTAAAATATGTCAGAATATGTGACTCCTCTGCCCAGAAACCTGTGCAATGGCTTCCCATTTCACTCTGGGCACAAGGCTATGTCTACACAGCAGTCTATAAGGCCCAACAGGATCTGCCCCTATTTCCCCTCCCCCACCACTCCACCCTGCCACACAGCCCACCTGGCACTGACCATGCTCCTCACTGGTGCTTTCTCTCTTTTGCCAGATTGTCACAGTATCTTCCCTTCAAGTCCCTGCACAAAGGCCACCTTAGTGCCTCCATCTCTGCCCTTCTAATTTAGAATTTAAAACAACAACCCCATCCTTCCCCACTCCCCCGATCCCTTTTCTGCTTTTCCCTTTGCACCTGTCTCATGCTCTGCATTTGATTGATCTATTTCACATTATTGGTCTACAGTAGAAGATAAGCTCCCTGGGAGCAGCAGTTTTGCTTTATTCCCAACTCTAGCCCCCTGTCTAGAGAATGCGCAGCATGTGGTGAATGTGCCCAAAACATATGCAAGAATGAACACGTGTGGTAGAACCCACCTCAGCTTTTGTGACTGACATCTCCAGGGGTCTGTCGCTGACGGTGACTGACTCCAGTGCAGAGGACATCCGATGACAGAGGTGCTTGTTCTGGATGGCAAACCTCAGCTCTTCCTTGACAAAGGGTGTCAGGTTAGCAAAATCCTCAAATACCAGTGACCCAGGAGGGGACAGGCAGGGGACGATGGCGGAGGCACTGACTTCCGAGGCAGAGACCTGGCCTGGGTGTTGAAGCATCATTTTGCTGAAAGACACATTGAAACCCAAACTGCTTCAGGGGTTCTGGGGCATGGGATCAAGTTCTCCCCACCTATGACCCCCAACACCAGAGCCCGGCCCACTCCCTGAGGAAAGTCCCATTAGCCGTCAGACTTCTGTTTTGTTTTCATTTCATGCCATTCTCATTTTGAGTAAAACAGGTTCTTAAAATACACAGCTCAGTGACATGGATAAAATGCCTAATTGAAGTTTATAAGGGTTGACATTTCAAGCTATTCTGAATTCTTACAAGAGTTATTAGTTTTGGCTGGTGTGCACATATGCAAACGTAGCCTTAGTCCTGAAAGAGGAAGAACATTTTTTTTTTTAATCAGACCATTTTTGTAATCCCATGTTCAGTCTCTTTTCAAAAAGAAACTTGGAAGGCACCTGAAGTCAATATGAATCTACCAGTGAGTGGAAGTAAAAGCAAGAAGTGGGGGACACTAGATTTAGCAAATCTATGGTTAAAACTTTTCCCCAGGAAGTTGGATCCAAGTAATGGGAATGAGGAAGGTAACTATAGCTGGGTGTGTTTCTTCGCTCCAGTCCTTGGCAGCAGGTGGCGATGGCCAGGATTCAAGTCACGAGGGAACAAGTAGCTCCTTCTTAATATTAAGGTCAGCAAAAGACCTCAGAGTGAGGAAAAGTCAGGAGCTGAGATCTGGACACTTGTATGGAGGTGTCGTTGAACCCCGAGGTATAGGGAAAGACCTGGGCTGGGGGCGGAGGGGGTCCTAGAATTGGCTCCAGCATTAAGGAACAGGTAACTTGGGTCAGTCACTTCAACTCTTCATCTGGTGAATGGTCAAGAGCTCCTCCAGAGCTGGGAGGAGTCTGCTGTTTACTCCATCCCACAGCCTAGTCTAGTCCAGTTGTGCCTGATGGGATGGACACTGTCCAACTGAATAAATGAGAGGGGGATGGAGTAGTCAAATCAAATGGTCCCATCCTCCTGTGTCATACTATATTGTGTCAGGGAACCCAAAGGGATGACAAAAGGAAAATAAAGGGTAGAAATAGCAATGGTTCCATGATCCCAATCCCCTGTAAGTCCCTGCCTGTTGTGGACTCCCCTGCAGTTGGTTCTCAAGAGCAATGAGTAGTATGAGGACTATCTGGGCAGGCAGTCCCATGGAGCAACCCTCTCAATCCAGCCCAGCCAGACAGGAAGCCCCTTGGCAAATCTCTAACTCTGAAGGAGTATCTCCTTCATTCCAGACCTCATGTGCCTTATGTCATTTAGTCCTTATGAGAACCCAGTGGGTTTAGTTTCAGCCCCAAATTATACATGAATAAACTGAGTTTTAGACCAACTAATTTGCCTGAAGTCGTGGAGGTATTATAGAGCAGTGTCAGAATTTGGAATTAGGTTTGTTTGGCCCTAGAACCCATTCCCACAATGTATATACTGCAAAACCGAATATTGCTCTATGTTGCAAAAACATGCATATTATTTTACATTGCAAAAACAAACTGGATGTGGTGGCACATGCCTGTAATCCCAGCAATTTGAAAGGCTGAGGCAGGAGGATCACCAAGTTCAAGGCCAGCCTCAGCAACTTAGTGAGGCCCTAAGCAACTTAGTGAGATCTCGTCTCAGAATACAAAATAAAAAGGGGTGGGGATGTGGCTCAGTGGTTAAGCACCCCTGGGTTCAATCCCCAGTACCCCCAAACAAACAAAAACCAAAGAAATTTGGGGTGGGAAAGGGCAGGTGACAGGCCTGGAACTGAAACAAGAGAAGGGAGGAATACATTGCTGATCTTTATTTATCAGGGTACATACTTAACAGCTGCCTAAATTATAGAACTTACATACATTTAAATGGGCTTTTCTGTTCACAAAATTTCCAGACTGGGATCAGGAAATCAAGATGTGAGACCACATAGTATGTCTCCACTGTACCTCTTAATGGCTTTCTCCTCTGTAAGAGGGAGCTAATAACAATTATCCGAGTCATTTTCACCAGGTTTCCAGGAGTTTTTCTATCCCAAGGCCAGCTCTTAGACTGGCACTCTGTGAGGTACACGTGGAAGGGTGGCTGGTCACCATCTTTATCTGAAAGGTTTCTGATTAAAACACCCCAACCTCTAATTCCTACTGGAGATCTGAGATACAAGGCAAGAATTCCAGACCAATGAATGTTACCATGGACTAGTCAAGGAAACCCAGGGAATATAATTCTTCTCCAGAGCTTCAAAACAGAAGTTCTTCTCTTACTTAATCCTATAATCTTAAAATGCTGGGAGGATACTTCTTGGACAGATGACAGACTCTAAGCTTCTGAAGCCAGAGGCTTAGGATTCTCCCATGCATTCCTTCTCCCTTTCCAACTTCATTAAAAATCCAATAGTTCAGGGATGGAATTTGGAGCTACCACTGGGCTGGCTTTGTTTGGAGGACCGGATGGATCCCTTCTCCACGGAGGCTTGAATTCCACTGCAGTTGAGTGTGTGTTATCTTGCCACCCAGCTAAGTTTATTAATGAGCCCTCAGGGCTTGGGGGTCTGCTGTTTGAAACTTTCTCTCTTTCTTAGCAGTCCTAATGAAATAAACTGAAGGTCAGTGGTGTGGAATGTTTTTATGAAAAGCATTGGGCAGGCTGACTTGGGAACAGAAATGAGTTGCAAAAATGTTGAGCTTTTCTAAACATAAAGAATTTGTAAAGATTTAGGCTTTCTCTGCACTAGACTAAAGCTGAGCCTCTTGGGGTACTTTCTAGATTGTCCTTCACTCAGTTTCTTGTGGTATGATTTAGCTTAGACTCTGGTTGTATTCCCAACAAAGAAAATGAAATTAAATCTTCAGACGATTTTTAGAAAATTGAAGCCCTTTAACATCCCTCCCCTTCATTGAAGAGAAAAACTATGTTTGGGGGACTTTAGATGATCTGAGTTAACTTTCTACATTGATGATAAAATTGCTTAGATCCGATACAAAAGAACTTGTTTCCAATCAGAAAGCATGTCATATCATTGCGAGTTTCATCATTTTCAAGAAAGTGAAACTTCACTCGTGTATTTCTTTAACTGGAAATTCAGCTCCCAGATTTTTATTTCCTGGTAGCTACACAGTGAATTTTCACTTTTAATTTTCATTTCTTTCCACCAAGCACTCCTTGCTAACCAACTTACCGTAGTAAGAAGCCAAT
This sequence comes from Callospermophilus lateralis, assembly GCF_048772815.1. Classification (NCBI taxonomy): domain Eukaryota; kingdom Metazoa; phylum Chordata; class Mammalia; order Rodentia; family Sciuridae; genus Callospermophilus; species Callospermophilus lateralis. Next base: position 70,515,368 of record NC_135317.1, read on the forward strand.
ATTGACCTTTCAATATTGGTCTTTCTCCCAGCCTATTTGAAGGCTTAAGGTGTAAGGCTGAGCTTCAGGGTCAGAGACAACGTTTCCAAAACTCTCTCTACCACTCACAAGATGAGTACCTATATACCAACAAGCCACTGAGGCTTTCTGGGTCTCAGTCTCCTCATCTATAAAATGAGATCAAGTCTGCCTGCACCAGTTCTCTCAAAGGGCTGTCAAGAAGAGCACACGAGGGGCTGGGGATATAGCTCAGTTGGTAGAGTACTTGTCTTGCATGCACACACATTATTACTGTGACTCTATTGTCCCATTTCAGGTTAGCCCTATTTATCAGTCAGGAATTAACTGGAACCCTTGAGAACTGCAGGTCAGCCACAACCTCTTGTGTACTTTGATTAACCCCCAGGTTCCTAAGACACCAGGTAAATTCCACCACCACCACCCCCATTTGCTGACACAAACATTCTCCACTGGTGTTACATACTTGAGAGATTACCAATTTTCACACACAAAACCATTTGTTCCTAGAAAAGTTTCCGTGGTGTCCTGGCTATACCCTTCTTCCTCCCTTGGCTGGGCAAAACTTGGAGACACTGACCCTGTTCCATGCCCAGTCAATTTTTAAAAGTTAGAAATCAAGGGCTGTATCTAGCAGGAATCATAAAATACCCAATATTAGAGTCATGTAGGTGAGATCCTCATTTTGTAATTTAAAGTAAATTGAGACTCAGGAAGGTCATAAAGCTGGAGATTGGCCCAGTCAATGTCAAGTTGCTGACACCCACCCACTACTCATTTTGCTCCATCAGAAAAGGGATCCATCACTTAGATAAACCAGGGAGATAACCAGAGAATAAAATCAGTAGCTAGGTAGATGAGGGATCAACATGTACCAGAGAGGAGACTTTGACAGGACTAAAACAGGGAGGGATTACAGAAGAAAAGACCATAAAGAAGAGAGGAATTATGCAGTGATAAGGATGAAGAGGGAGAGGAAGAGAGAGGTGGGGCTATGACAGGAAGGATGTAGCTGCCACCTGTGCTGGGTGCTGTATTTCATCCACACTGGGGGCCTAGGCACCTGTTTCCTTTACTGACTCTGAAACCACCCAGGCACTGACTACAACTCCCACCTCACTGAGGATACCCTCAAAGCAAGAGCTTCTATGTTGTAGCACTATCCTACAACAAATGTTAGATGCAAAACTAAATGGGCAGTAGTACCAATTTCCTCTTCATCTTAAGTTGAGGAGACAAGATTCCCAAACAGAAGATGTGATTATTATCCACATTGAAATAGATATATTGGAGAACACTCAGATTATTTAGCCAATTCTTTTCCTGGCTCTCCCAACGATTTGGCAACTCCTTTATTTGTAAGAAAGCATATGTGATAGAGGCAGGTATGGTGGTGCACTCCTGTGATTCCAGCCACTCTGGAGTCTGAGGTAAGAGGGTCACAAGTTGGAGGTCAGCCTTTGCAATTTAGCAAGACCCTGTCTCAAAAATAAAAATAAAAATGTAAAAAAAAAAAAAAAAAAGCACTGAGGATATAGCTCAACGGTAGAATGCCCCTGGTCCAAAAAAAAAAAAAAAAAAAAAGTAGATGTGATCTTTGTACTTAATGAAACTAAGGGGGAAAAAATGGTTAGGAGGAAAGGAAGTAAGTAAATGAGAGATGAAAATAAGGAGCCGGGAGCGATTGGGAGGCTGAGGTGGGAGGATCATGAATTCAAAGGCAGACTCAGCAAATGTGAGGTGCTAAGCAACTCAGTGAGACCCTATCTCTAAATAAAATACAAAGTAGGACTGAGGATGTGGCTTAATGGTTGAGTGCCCCCGAGTTCAATCCCGGTAAGAAAATGGGGGGTGGAGGCAAAGGAGACCCAATGGGAATAAAGCTGGGGACTGACAGAGATGCCACATAGAGAATCTCCCCTTTCTCTCAAGGTCTCAGAGACGAGCCAGTGATGTTATAGACCTCCTCATTCAAGTTCCTTCGCTGGCCCCTTTTTTTCAGTTACACCACTCTAAAATCTGAAAATCTTCAGCCAGGAAGGACCTTGAAGATAATCTGATCCAATCACCACATCGTGTTCTTAAACAGCAGGAAGGGTCGGTAGTGTCTATGTGCTCATTATTTCCCGACCCGGGACACGGAAGCTCAAGGACAGAAAGTGCAGTATAAGCTCTAACAGTCCTGGCACTAGATCACAAGCATTCTCTTAAATGTCTGTACAACTGACTCCACACTATCGCTTCCCCCAGTGGTGGATTTCCATGAGCGCAAAACAGAAAACTCAAAGGAAAAGTTTGAGCGAGAATCACAGGTACTAGAGAAAAGACCATGAGACTGGAAAAGGAAGTCCCAGGCCCAGGAGCCCGACACCAATCGGTGTTCCGAGTTCTCTCCGCCTTCCGCCCTAAGACAGCGCAGCACCGAGGCTCCCACCAGCTCCAAACTTATTCCAACTTTCGCTCTGGGCTCCCTATGCGATCCTACCTCCAAAGGCTTGGGTATGCACAGGATGACCCCCAGCGGCCGTTTCCACTATCCTGGCTCACCCACCCCTACCCCATTCATTCCTCTCTGTGCCTGCGGCAGCGCTTCCGAGAGCCCTCAGCGATCGCACTTCCCTGTAGACTTGGGAAAGATCAGTTCCAAGTAGCCGAGCTCCGACAAGAAGCGAGGAAAGGAGCGGGACGGCGAGCCAGATCGCCTGGGTCACCCCCGCACACCACCACCTAACCCTAACGCTAACCCTAACCCTAACCCACCCGCCCCTCGCCCTCTCACAGCTGAGAGCGGAGAGGCGCTCCCAAGACGGTTGCGGAGCCGGCGCCTGATCTCCTCCTCCACCCGAAATCTTTCGCGCCCCAAGTCAAAAAGAGAAAGTTCTTTCGCTTTTCGAGAAACTTTCTGAAACACTGAGGAGTAGCCGTGAAATTCAAACACAGTTACTTTTGCAGTCGAAAACTAGGGACGCGGGTCAGGGATTGGCGCAGATTTCTGGCAATTGATTACGAGAGGGGCGCGAAAGGAATGAAATCTAGCCACCCTCGCCGCGTTCATTCACTCAGCTTCCAGCGCTCACCTCCAGTCTCCGCTCGTGACGGCCAGGGTCCGGCTGTTTTTCTGTCCGGCGGTCGGTCGAGCACCGAGGACTCACAGCCGGCGCGCGGGCTGGCGGGTCGGCTCCGGCTGCGGCGCAGGGAGAGAGTTGTGTAGTGCGCGCTTCGCGGAGTGCGACTGTGGCTTGGAGCGCGTTGCATCACCCCTTTTATAGCCCTCCCGCTGGCAGCTTGTTGGTCTACTCAGGGTTACCAGTCTAGGCTGACGTAATGCTATTAATAGCTTCCCGGGAGAACCAGCAGAACCGAGCAAAGGAGGAGGGCTAGAGGAGGGACCAAGGCGGGGCGAAGTACGGCTGGAGGGCGGGGGTGGGGGGGGGTGAAACTGGTGATGCAAGCTCTGGGAGGAGCCTGCCGCTGTGCGTTCACCGGTCCTCTCACGCCTGGGACACACACCCGCCCGCCCTCTTTCTCCATATCAGGTCCGGAGCCGCCTGGGCGGGCCGCCAGATGTGCCTACTCGCGGCTGCGTGTTCCAGGCATGAGCCAATGGTGCCCAAGCCAGCGGCATGACTCCACCGCTTTGGCATCTCTCCCTCCGCTAGTTTTGGGGGAATGGTGGGGAGGCGGATCCTGGCCGCAACCCAGACTAGGTGAGTCTGGGAAGCGGGCACGACCTTTCTCTAAAATGCATGGTCATTTTCTGGAGTTTCAAGGAAGACGCCCCCACCCACTCCACCACCACCACCAGCAGTCACCTCTTTCTTAGGCAGGGGGAGGGGGAGGGGCAGAGCGCTGATTTAGGGTGTAGGAGAGTCGCCCGAAGTCGCCCTAGGGTGAGTTCCCTCGGTTACCACGCTGGTGTGACCTCCGCAATGGGGACCTCGAGAAGCTAGAAGGTTAACTCAGACGCGGCAGGCATCCTGCTCCTGAGCCCTCAGCGCTGGCACTCCACAGAACGCACACGCAGGAGCCTCCAACCCGCTGGGAAGGAACCCCAGATGCCGGTGAGGGCGAGTGGTCGGACCTGTCAGTTCCGTTAAAACACACACACACACACACACACACACACACACACAGCTTTTAAAATAGGCTATCCTCACTGAAAGCCCCTAGAGCGTGGAAAGAGGAGAGAGACCTAGAGAAATCAGAAGCAACCCTGAGCAGGGTTAAGAAGGGGCTGAAGCCGAGGGACCCGGGAGACCCAGAAAGAGAATATACCCGTGGGACCAGGCGGGGGTCCCCAGGGTCTCAGGCACTATTTAGGAGAAACCATCTTCGGCTTTCTCGTGGAACCCAGATGGGATTGGTCTGGGACACACGGATCGGACTGAGGACGCACTGATAACAGGCTGCATGAGGCCCTTGCAGAAATTCCTTCTGCCCTCAAACCTGGATGGGGGAAAAGCAGGTCCTGTGGCCCTCGTTTCCAACCGAGGCCTCAACAGAACTGACTTTGACTCTTAAAAACAATTTCCCTGACTCCAGCTGTTTGAGTTCAGAGCCGCCAGACCTGAACTCTACTTCCTTCTCCACTGCCCCTGGATGATTGGATATGAACAGAATTGTAACCCGGGACTTTCGCATCTGCCCGGGAAATGGAACTGCGGGCGCCCGAGTAGTGTGGTGACGCAGCCAAGGACAGAGACGTCTCCTTCCACCTGCCTCTTGACAAGAGAGACAAAGGCGATCGAAGGTCATAGTTGTAATTTGGGGTGAGAACTAGAGTAGAGAAGTCTCTGAGCTCGGGTCTCACCCGCTGTCGCCACTCCCACAGCACCTGCAGCTTCGCGGTTAAGGTGGTAAAATAGGGTTCGGCTAAGTGTGTGTCCCAGCGCGCGCAGGTTGTCAGCCAGTTGGTCAGTCTCTCTCTCTCTCTCTCTCTCTCTCTCTCTCTCTCTCACACACACACACACACACACACACACACACACTGGGGAATCGGCGACCCCCTGGGGGCTGACAAACATTTTCAGAGCTTCAGGGAAAACCGAGTTCACAGCACTGGGTTCTCGGCTCCAAACTGGCGCCTCACTAGAACAAACCCCCTCCGCTCCAGCCTTGGGCCAGAACCACGCGTAGGGCGTCCTCGGAAGTCTCCCGCCCTATCGGCCAGGGAAGCCTGGGGTGGTTCCACCGCGGGATCCCCGGAGATCCTGCCCTGAGTCTGACCGGATTTCCAGCGGTTGCGCGGGAAACGGGCGGGTGTTTTGCTTTACTTTTCTCCTTGGTAACGGCTCTTCCCGCCCCACCCTGTGTCTCCCACGCCCACACCCGGCTCCACACCTTCACACCCCGCCCTCCAGCCGACCTGCGGGCAGGTAAATCCTGGGCGTGTAAGCACAACCCCGAGAATGCCAAACGACTTTAAATGGCAGAGTGTGCATTTAAGTGAAAGTCGTTTGGGATTTCTGTTTATGTTTTGAATCTACTTATAGACCGTACCGAAATAAAAATAGCATTATAAAGTGAAGCAAGGAGATGGGGGAGAACATGCAAAGGTTCTCGCTCCCCCCCCCCCCACTGCTGTGAACCACCTGCAGAAATCTTTAACCAGCTTACTATTAAATTATGATTCTATTAATCCAACCAAGTTAGATTTATAGAGGTTTGACTTAGTCCTTAAGGGGAAATTCAATTTAGGGCGTGGAGTAAACACTGCCAGACCCGTATCCACAAAACAATGTAAGAGAAGGATAATAAAAACGGGAGATGTCCCCAACACATTATCGGCTCGTTTTTTATTACAGTTGTGCTTCGAGTTCTTCCTAACCTTGTTTCATTCTAATCATTCTTAGAAGTTTGAATCTCCAAGTCGCACCTGGATAGAAACGCTGTCAGCTGTTTACAGAACTCTGAGTCTGGTATTCTCTGCCTCTCTCCCCCTGAAGCCGTAAAAGCGATAAGAATCTTGGTGGAGAAATGGATCCACCCCCACTTGAATGAAACTCTTATCCAAGGAAAACAAAAATTATTTCTGTCTGTCTCCTTCCTCAGCCCCCAGAAGAATTTGTAAAATGCCTACTGAATTAAAGAGAGACTAGGAAAGAGCAATGGAAAGGAAGATTCCCCCAAAGTCTGCGAGACAGGAAAAGTATCCTTATCTGAGTCCTGTGGGTTCTCATTTTACCCTGGCTTAAGTTAATGCGACCAATGTCCAGCGTGCACACTTGTCACCACATGCACAGGCAGTACCATGCAGAGAGGGATAAGAAAATCTCCCCACACCAAAGTCACTCCTGTATGCAAAGAATGATTGCCCTGCCTTAGAAGGAAGCCCTGACTGGGGTTAATCCTCAATAAAAGAGGGTGAAGCAGAAACTTGAATGTGGTTGAGGTTTTATGGTGGAGTGCCGCCTGGGGAATCCACATTCAAATCAGCCTTGGTATGTTTTGCTGAGTGAGATAAGAATTGAAGACTTCATGCTGTGGCATGTGCAAAAGGAAGGGGAAAAAATTAAAAGGAGAGGGGAAGGAACTAGGCAGCTAAAAACAGTTTACTCGTGGCAACCAAATCTAAACACAAAAACATTGCTGTGAGCCAAAAAAAAAAAAAAAAAAAAAAAAAAAAAAGAAAGAAAAGAAAAAGTTCAAGAGATATTTAAAGATTTTTTTTTTTTTTGCAGTTCAGCATACAGTCCCTTCCCACATTCCTCTCCTTGCATTACTCTGTGCTCCAAACCCCAAAATTATATTTGCTCAAGGAACTCTAGCAACACAAATTAAAACCAGCCAGGGAAGCATCAGGGCACTAGTAGTAGCCTGGTCTACCTGGTTCAACCCACTTCTCCACTGAGGAAAGGGAGTGGGTGTATTTTCTTCTTTGGTCTGCTTTCCCAAGACCACACTTCCTACAAAGTCAGCTTGAATGTGGGGGTTACTAATTTAGAGTCTCCAAAATTGGCACCCTCAGGATGTGAGGCACCATCACACAGTAGACTCGAAAGTGTGGGAGGTACTCTAGTTCTAGATTCAGCATTTAACAGCTGTGTCCCCCTTAGGAAAGTCATTTCATTCCCCAGGTTTGTTTCCTCAAAGGAAAAGTGGCACTAATCATGGCACTTGACACATAAGGTGCATTGAAGACACGGCACACAGTCTGTCCTCAGTAATGGTATCATTAATTCTGAACCAGGGAGGGTTTTCTGGGAGATCCCTGAGTCTCTCCCAGAACTTACTCTGTCCCCTCACCCCACCATCACCAGTAAATATCATAGGTCAAGTCAAGAAATGTACAGAACAACAAAGAGACCTCTGGCAGAAAACAATGAGAGTGGTGGTATTCTCCAGTCACAGCAAACCCACGACACACTGGGGCTTCCTCAGGGATAGGTGGATTACTCTGCAAAGCACCTTGGGCTGGAAACAGGGGATTTGAATTCTCTGCTTCTGTCTTTGATATTCTTGAGCAAGGTTTGCCCTCTTTTAAACCTCCCACATTTTCTAAAGTGGGGAACTCTGGGCTAAGCTCTGAGGGTCCTGAATGGAGAACTTTGGCCAAAATCATGCTGCAAGACCCTCATAACCTGTTTCTAAGAGAGCTGGAGAGGGAGAGAGAGAAGTTGTAGGAAGAAGGTATTGAATGGCACAAGATCCATGGCAGGTTTAATTCTCCAATACAACCTTCCTTCTTTCTCCCTCCTTCTTTCAACATTTTCAAGAACTTTACCCACATGGACTTGGGGCTTTGCCAGAGAGGAGAGTGGAAAAGCACCCCAGGCAGGAATTACATCTTTGGGGATATCTCACGTGTCTATCATCGAGAACCATAGACACCCACCTTGGACCATAGGGTCAAATCCATTTAAGAGAATAGATTCTGCAGCCCCAAGAATCTGAGATGAAGTCCTGGAAGCCAAAGGGTTAGCAGTACTCAGACCTGAGAGCCACCCACAGGTTGACCTTCCACCAACTCAGTGACTTAGTGAAAATCAAAAACATATTGTATCAGTTTTCCATTTTACAAAATGGAATTACTTAACATTAACTCCCCAAAGAATTGCTGTAAGAATCAAATGAGATAAGAGATGTGACAATGATCTGAAAATAATTAAAAGAATCATACTTTTAAAGATTCCTTTGTGGGAACTTTTTTATGACAAATATTTGCCATTACAAATACTGGGGAAACAGACAAGAGAAAAAGTAACCCATAATCTCAACACTATAGTATTTTTATATTTCTCTCCAGTTTTTTCCCATGCATATGATCTAAACATATAGTTAGAATCTTAGATTGCAATGCAACTTTGAAATTTATTCTTTTGCTTATTATTCTGAATCGTATCTGATCTTCATTTTACCATAATTTTTCTTCTTAAAAATATCTTCACTTTATTGTAAAATGTAGCATACATATAGATGATTACATAGAAATATAAACATGTAAATATATTTTTTAATAATAAAACACACTGAGAGTCCACCACCCATATTAAGAAGTAGATTATCACTTTCAGTACTTAGAAGTTCATATACACTCATTCCTGATCATATCTGCCTCCCTCTACCTCCTTCAGAATATATTTCTATTTATAGAAACATGTTTTAATTGTTTTCAAATCACTTCCACATTCATTTTCTCATTTAATTCTCAGAGCAATTTTAATGTTAACTCCCATTTTCCTGACTCTTATTACCATAGTTTGTAATAGCCCATGGGTGTTACATAATTTACTCAGTCTCTTTCTACTTTTAGAATGTAGGGTGTGTCCAATATTTCATTAGAGAATTATATAAATTTAACTCTTTTTAGGGGAAAGGCATCAAATATGGCCATGGCTCCGGTTGCTTAAATGGAAATGAGCGATCTTGATTTTCATCTTCAAGTGCTGAGGAGGGTATGGTGGAAGATGGAAGGACCCCCAAAGACAGTGATACCTGTGCATCTTCCTGGTTTACTAGCATCCAAACAAAAAACTCCTGCAGGCACTTTTCCTTCCTTTAATCCTTCTTCCCTCCACTTTCACATCTCCCTCGATATTCTGTTTGTCAACCTTGAAAAAAAAAATCCAGTCTGCGGCATGGGGGAGTAGTATAACGATGCTTCTGCCTAGGTCTTCAGGAAACATTCTCAGAGTGGCTTAGGCAGTGTCTTGGTCCTGCCATCTCTGTGCCAGTTTGGTGGCAGGGTAGCTAACAGATAGGCAGCTACCTCAGTCTGCACTCTGGCAGGTACAAGAGTCTGGTGGTGCTGATTTTCAGAACTACAAGACATTAGAGCCAAAAGGGCCCTAGAAGTCATCCACATCCATCTTTCCCCAAAGTTGGCACAAATGGATACACCGTTGTGCAGCAGGGGGGATCTTGCTGGAGGAGGTCTTAAATAATAACTGCATAAAATATTGTTTTACATTAAACAAATATGGATATGTTAAATTTGAGTGTAAATCACAGAAAGACTTTCAAGGAGAAAAAATATATCAAATACACTCTGGATTTGGAATAGACTACTGAAAGTTATACTTTTAGGACCCTACGGGATTTGGCCTTTTCCTTCACCCTTTAAGTGTAAGATGCTATTATTATTTAAGTACAAATGCTATTATGTAGTACCCTCTGTGTTCCAGGCTACGTACTAAGACATATAGTGAATGCCTTTAATCCTCATTACAACCCTTGGAAGTAAATACTGCAAACATTTCCATTTTATAGACGAGGAAACAGAGGAAGATAAATAACTTGTCAGAAATTATATAGTTAGTGAGCAGCAGAGGAGAAAGCAAACCCAGGCAGCCTGGCTCCTGAATCTGGGTGTTTACCCACAACGTACTGGCTCTTGGCAAGTGCTCATGGGAAAACGTGGAACGCTCTGATGTCATTCAGTGACCTCATTTGACGGATGAAGAAACTGAATTCAGAGAAGGAAGTGGCTCTCCATGGTCTCAGAATTAGCAGTTCTTAGCCTTTTTAGCCCCTTTTGCCCTCTGCTCAGGGACATGCTCAATTTTCTAAGACCAGGGCCAAGATGAAGAAAAGTTCTCTGTAAAATGAGGGCCCTATTTTTTCCAGGGCATTCTGCATTCTTTTTTTTTTTTTTTTTTTTTTTTTTTTAGGTGTAGATGGACACAACACAATGCCTTTATTTTTTTTTTATGTGGTGCTGAGGATGAATCCCAGGTCCCGCCCATGCTAGGCGAGTGCTCTACCACTGAGCCACAATCCCAGCCCCTCCAGGGCATTCTTGACCAGAAACTAGCCAGGTATACATACCACCCTTAGGTCTCACCGAGGGGTAGGTACCAGAGATGGCAAGAAGAACCTACACTCAGCACTGAGTTCAAATCCCCGTTTGGCTACCTTCTATTTGGCTTCAGATGGGGTCCAAAACCTCAGTGTTTCCTGTAAAATGAGGATAATAATATCAATCTTAAAAAGGAAATATTAAGAATTAAAGAGCAGGGCTGGGGTTGTAACTCAGTGATAGAGTGCTCGTCTGGCACGTGTGAGGCCCTGGGTTCAATCCTCAGCACCACATAAAAGTAAATAAATAAAATAAAGGCATTTGTGTCCAATTACACCTAAAAAAAAATTTAAAAAAAGAATTAAAGAGCAATGAACCCTTAAGTTTTATAAATAGGCCAGGCATGGTGGCACATGCTTGTAATCCCAAGGGCTCAGGAAGCTGAAATAGGAGGATCACAAGTTCAAAGCCAACCTCAGCAAAAGCCAGGTGCTAAGCAACTCAGTGAGACCCTGTCTCTCAATAAAATACAAAATAGGGCTGGGGATGTGGCTCAGTGGCTGAGTGCCCCTGAGTTCAATCCCGGGTATTCCCCCGACAAAAAAAAAAAAAAAAAAAAAGATTTCTAAATAGGAGACATTCAATAAATGCTATTTTCCCCTTTTCAAGGATAAGAAAATGTCTTACCCTACTAACAGTCATGTAGACCCTTGAAATATCAGAGATGTTCCATCTCCCAGGCTGATTTACCGATTTGAAAACAAATGTTAAAAAAAAAAAAATACATGTGTGGTCAGGTCTTATTTAACAATTATTATTTACTGAGCATATACTACATGCCAGGCACTTACATTGGTAAGTACTTTTAAAAATATTCAGTATCTTATTTCATCCTTATATTAACCCTGTGGGGTGCGTATCATCTTCACAATATTACAGATGAGGAAACCAAAGCTCAGAAAGACTAAGAAAACTGCTCACAGGCTGGTGGGGTGGTGCATGCCTATAATCCCAGCAGCTTGGGAGGCTGAAGCAGGAGGATTGTGAGTTCAGAGCCAGGTTCAGCAATTTAGTGAAGCAATTAGCAACTCAACAAGACCTTGTCTTAAAGTAAAATGTAAAAAAAAAAAAAAAAAAAAAGGAGGGCGCTGGGAATGTGGTTCAAGCACCCCTGGTTTCAATCCTCAGCACCAAAAGAAAAAGAAAATTGCTCACAGGTAATTGATTCAAACGCAGGTCTGACTTCTTCCAAAACTTGGGCTATATTGTCCTCTAAATCTTAAAGAACTTCCCCTGTGTTTATTTTTCTTTAGACCCACTGCCCTTGTTGAAAACAGGTACACCTCCCTTACCCAAAGTCGTGCTGAATGCATCGATGCTTCTAGAATTGACTTTACCAGAAAATTCTTACTCCTGAAGTCCCAGAAGATTCACACTTGACAAATTCCAGATCTCTGTGCCTTCTGTGATACTGTCTTCTCTGCCAAATTTGCTATTATTCCATAATTTGTTTTAACCACAAACATAAGCCCTGCTATTGACTGAGTAAACTGAGTAGGGCTTTTTAGACTTTTATTCTGTTTCCCAAAATATGATGAACTGAAATCATCTGATGATGAACTTGTACTTGAAATTGGAGTGGCTGAAGGTAGAGTGAGTCACTCCAGTGAGTTTATACCTATCAGTCAATTCATCAAATTATGTCCTACTGCCAGACACTGAAATCAGCAGTATACTTAGACACCTTAGGGTTACAAGGGCAACAGAAGAACATTCTTTGCCCTTGAGGAGTTTAAAATCTTTAGGCAGCAAGTTAATATATGTGAAACATTGTCCAACATACAGTAGGTATTCAATAAATGTATGTACATACGTTCAGTCAGGAGATATTTTAATGAGCACCTACTGTGTGCTGGGCACTGTGCCAGAAGCTGCAGCTACACAGTGATGTGTCCTAGCTATCTAGGTGCTCACAGCTCATGGGGAGACAGACAACAGATAGTGACACCTTGATGTAATGTGAGCTCAAGTGGTCCAGGAAGGCTCTGCCCAGGACAGCCTGCTGATGGACAAAGTGACCTTTGAGCTGGATATTAAGCTGAGCATTTTCTAGGCAGGATAGGAGGGAAGGCATTGCAGGCATAGAGAGAGGGGTATGTAGAGACTGTGCATGCCAGAACACAGGGGCTGTGTCCTGCTCGTCTCTGTCCTTATTCCCAACTCCTTGCACAGTTCTAGGCACATGCAAGTCCCACAGTAAATATACATTCAATGAATGAAAGCATAGAATTGAGACTGGGGATGTGACTCAGGCGGCAGCGCGCTCGCCTGGCATGTATGGGGCGCTGGGTTCGATCCTCAGCACCATATACAAATAAAATAAAGATGTTGTGTCCACCGAAAACTAAAACAAACAAACAAACAAACAACAACAACAACAAAAAAAAACTCTGTCTCTCGAAAGAAAGAAAGAAAGAATAGAGTTGTGGAAACCCGGAGCGTATCTGTAGCAGCTGAGCAGGAATGTACCCACAAAGGAGGTAGAGTTGGGAGGCCAGTGGGGGAGGAATAGCTGTGACAAGCCTTGAAAGCTTTGATAGTCTTTTTGGACTGTACCCCCAGGGACAAAGGTGGGGGGTGTCCCAGCATCTGTCAGTGGCAAATGCAAACAAGCCGATGTTCTTAGGGACAATTGTTGGCACAGGGCAGAAGGTAGAATGGACAGAAGCTGCCCAATGGGCAGGTGAGGCGAGCAAGGCTAGGAGAACTGAGAAGGTGGTGACATCTTCAGTCTCACATGTTCATTCAGAATAAAAATCACTGCCGACAGTGGTGACACATACCTGTGATCCTAGATGGCAAATCTGAGGCTAGCTGGGGCAACTTAATGAGATCCTATCTCAAAAAATAAAAAGGTGTGCTATGAAATGTATTTTGCTCTAATCAGTGTCATCTTGGTTCTGTTTTCCTTCTCATCTATTAGCAATAAACTTCTTAAAAAAAAAAAAAAGACTGAGGATATAGCTTAGTGATAGAACAGCCCTGGGGTTAATCACCCAAACTACAAAAATAAAAAAAAATTATAAATTATCCACAAAACACAATGTTTTATGTGTATAGAAATCAAAATGAATTTCCCCCCTTCTGGGTCTTTTCATTACAAAAGTCAGCATTCCTTCATTAAAATTGAGCTTCTCTCTCACTTTTGGGGGGGTCCTGTACTTTACCAGTGTCTTAAGCAGGTGACTTTTTGGCCTTGAGAGTGAAGCAGTGTTGCCTAAACTTAGGTCGGGCTGGACTAGCTCGTGGTCCCTGTGCCGGGAATGACTTGGGGGAACCTTCCAGGCAAACACCTTTGGATTTGGCCACCAGCTTGGTGTTAAGACAGGTGCCTGCCTCAGGGGTCCCGGAGCATAGAGTCGGGTGTAAGAAGGAAGCTCATTGAGGGTTGTATTGACTGGGGGTGGGAGGATGCTAATAGTTTCATTATAGGACAGAGAGCTTAGCAGTGGGATGTCAAGAAGTATATGGGCCCTGGACATCAGCATGTTGGGGACATCAAAACAATAGAAAGATTCAGAAGAGGGAGGGGGAAAGGAAGGAAGGGAAGCCACACTAAGCCCATCCAAAGCAAATCCTGACTTGGTTAAATGTACCAAGTACTTATTGAATGTCCAGCATTGTGCCTGGGGCTGAGATAGAATATGGGAAAGAAGAAAATAGTTTCAAAGGTGGGAGGAATGAGTTAATCTTAGATAAATGTCTTGCAAACCTAGCAGTGACTGACATCAATGATAGAAAAAGAAATCCAGTGTTCCATCTATAGTGAGAACAATGTGGTAACTGGAAATACCACAGGGTGACTGTGGTTCAAATCCTGGTTCTGCACTAACTGAATAACCCTGGAGACCTCTCTGAGGATCTGATTCCACCTATATTTATCAAGGAGGCTGTGCTAAGGGATGGCTCCAAGGGCAATAGGGGTCCCAGCCTCTGCCACCTGTTGGCCTGAGACATTGAAAATAGAGCTAGTGGGCTGGGATTGTGGCTCAGCGGTAGAGCTCTTGCCTAGCGTGTGCGAGGCCCTGGGTTCGATCCTCAGCACCACATAAAATAAATAAATAAAATAAAGGTATTATGTCCAACTACAACTAAAAAAAAAAAATTCTTAAAAAAAAACGAAAATAGAGCTAGTAAGACTGACTTTTGCAGAATACACACACACACACACACACACACACACACACACACACATATTCAGTACCTGGAATATATAGCGAATTATTAGTAAATGGGGCTTCTGTTATTATAAATTCTGAAATTCTACCATTTTAAAGCTGTGTCTACAGTTGTTGATGATGAAGGTGATCACAATGGTGGCATTAGACTTCAAGAAGCCTTTCTTTTGTTATCCTTTTCCGTTGAACTAGAATCCCTTAGTCACTGAGGTGGCCCCAGGTTATCTCTGCCTATGTTGGACAGACCTGGTGGACATACTCTTTCCCTCAAATTTTCAACACTTTGTTATCTTGGGAAAGTTGCCACAGTTACATAAGATTTCTGTGAGGAATAAGTTCATCCACGTATTCATCAAATTTTAACGGCATGCCTCCTGCATGCCAGGCATTGTTCAGGGTGCAGGGAATTAAAGAATGAACAAGACAGACCCATACCTAGCACTTAGCAGATATCCCCACATTAACTTCTCCTCTTATGTTTGAATTGAAATAAATCTGTAGAGGAAACTAAAAAAAAAAAAAAAAAAAAAAAAAAAAAAAAAAACTCTCAATTCAGAAGAACAGTGTCATCTCATCAGCATTGCTTCCAAGAATTGAAGGACAAAATATTGACTAGTTCCTGTGCTGGAGGGAAGCCTGCATCTTTCTATCATGCTTCATGTTTACCTTGAAAAGGAAGGGGTGGGGTCAAAGAGGACTCTGTACTTTCCTTCTGACACATAAAGCCTTAACTGTAACTTTTACATTCCACAAAGCACACTTCTCCATTGGCTCCATAACATGTCCTGACATGTAGAACACAAAATGAAAATGAAACAAATGTTCCACCTGAGTCACTTTGTTTCTCCCTTATCACCAAAGCAATGAACTCCCACACAATTGTGGCTTGCTCTATTTAAGTTTTAAAACGTCATCTTTGTAATTAAAGAACACTATTATTGCTCTAAAGTAAACAATCACAAAACACATTCTTAGAAACATCTCTCTGATTCATAAATATTTGGATGGTGAACTCACTGAGGAGGAATGCTAACTTGGCTAACAGCCTGGTGATAAGAATCAGGAGAAGCTAATAGTACAGTGAAGATTAGCCTTTGTCTACAGTGGAAGTGTGGGGGAAGATGGAGCGGTTACCTTATAGTGGTCGTTTGGAGTCATCTAGATTTAAAAATAAACCCTTTTTCCTAATGTCGTAATTCACTTGATTAACTTACTCAAGAAATATTTATTGAGTGCTTATTTGCCCCTGTCCTTCCTGCCCAGCCGAGGCCACACCCACAGGTTCTTCAAGCTCCAACCACTTGAGGCGCTAGTGGCTCCTGTTTCTCATCAGGCTTTCACATCTGGCCTTTTTACCTATGCTGTTCCTTCTGCCTGGAATTTCTTCCTTCTTCTAACTGCCCAATCCTTACCAACTGGAAATCAGCTACTTTTATTTATTCTTCCAAAATCTATCTGTGTGTGTGTGTGTGTGTGTGTGTGTGTGTGCTGGGAATTGAACCCGGGGGCGCTTAACTTCTGAGCCACATCCCCAGCCCTATTTTGTATTTTATTTAAAGACAGGGTCTCGCTGATTTGCTTAGTGCCTCGGTTTTGCTGGGGCTGGCTTTGAACAAAGGAACCTCCTGTCTCAGCCTCCCAAGCCGCTGGGATTACACGCATGTGCCACCTCGCCAGGCCACACCCCCAGTCTTTTTACTGTTTTATTTTAAGACAGGGTCTCACTAAATTGCTTATTGCTCAGGGCCTTGCTAAGTTGCTGAGGCTGACTTTGAAACTGGCGATCCTCCTGCCTCAGCCTCTCAAACTGCTGGAATTACAGATGCCTACCTTGTCCGGGTTCAAAATCTAATTTCAAAGTCATTTTCTCCTGTAGGTAATGTAACAAACCACATCCAGGATTAGCTATGTCCTTTGTGGAGCCCATTACAAAATGAAAATGAAGAGTCCCTTGGTCAGAAACGAATAAGAATTTCAAGCTGGTGACAGCAGAGGATTAAACCAAGAGTGGAACCTTTTAAAGACCAAACTGCAGAGGTCACTTCTCTTCTGTGTTCCCATCATTCTTAGGGACTATTATGGTTTTCTAACAGTCCAGCATTTATTTGCTCAAATTTAGATAATGGTGGGTTTCCCATTTTAACTATGGGAAAGCCACGCCCCTCACATGCCTGGTCCTTGCTCATCGGGTGACCAGTCAAAGCAAACCATGCCAGGGGTCTGAGAAGAGGCTTGGGGCCCAATCAGAGCCAACAAGCTGTGGGATCATGGGTTGGGGCTGCTGTTCACCCTCTTTTCTGCTGAACTGAAATGCAGGGAGCCCTGAGCTTTGAGCTGTGGGGTTGCCACTATTGTCGCCAGAGAAGAGGGGCAGAGACTAGAGGTGAGAGGCTCTGCATGAACCTGGGTTGGCAGCCTCATTTACTATAACATATTTCAGTAAAGCTACTCTTCAATCTTTGTGTGTGTGTGTGTGTGTGTGTGTGTGTGTGCGCGCGCGCGCGCGCGCGCGCGCGCGCGCATGCGCGGGGGGATGGGGTGGGGGGGGATTAAACTCAGGAGCCCTCGACCACTGAGCCACATCCCCAGACCTGTTTTGTATTTGATTTAGAGACAGGGGCTCACTGAGTTGCTTAGCCCCTGCTTTTGCTGAGGCTGGCTTTGAACTCTCCAGCCTCCTGCCTCAGCCATCAGAGCCACAGGGATTACAGGCCTGCACTACTGTGGTCGGCCCATCCTTTTTGTTTAAGCCATTTTGAACCAGTTTTTCTGACTCTTGCTTGCAAGAATCTGAGGTAATAATACACATCTGTTTGGTGTTTATATGTTTTCCCACTATTCTTTTAGCTCCTTGGGGGCAAGCATATTTTTATCCATCTTACTGTGCTCCCTGCTTGGGAGGGGAAATATACTTTCATCTTTAAAAATAGAACTCATCGGGAGAGTAGGTGATAAAAACAAGAGTTGACAACCTCATCTCCATTACTCTGATTCTGCTTGTGAAATTTAACTACTCAGTAAAATTGAGATGGCTGTGAACTCCTACCACCCTCATTAGGATCAATACATGTTAAATCCACAGGCTTGGTGAGCAACTGATAGGTCAATTCTGCTCACAGGTGCCAGCAACACCCCCAATACCCTCCTCCTTGAGATATGGGGGTCTGTAAGGGGCTCATGGCTTCACCAAAAATGCATATCTACACCCATCATGGTGCTCCTATACATCTCCCACAGTCCTAAAAAGAAATCAGGTCAGGGAAGTTAATTTCCATTTCATAGACTGGAAATTGAGATCATGTTGGAGCAGTTTCAGCAAGATTTAGCTAGAGAGATGTTTCCTAATTCCATAGTCACTAAAAACATGTAGCCATTAAGCACTCTCAAAATGTGGCTAATCCGAGTTGAGATGCACTGTCAGTGTAAAATGCACACTGGATTTAAAAGACTTAGTATGAAAAATAATAATGTAAAATATCACAGTAATAATTCTCCATGAACTACATGTTGAAATGACATTTTGAAAATTTAATGTATTATTAAATTTTACTTGTTTATTTTGACTTTATGATATGGCTATTGAGATATTAAACATCATACATACAACTCCCATTCATAGCTCATATTTTATTCCTTTTGAATGGCTGACCTAGAGCACAAACATACAGGCTTATGGTTCTGTTTCCATTCTACAAACTCAAGTTCTCCCTCTTCTTTCCTGCTTGCTCATTGGAGACTTTTCTGCCCTACTGTCTGTTATATCCACTCTCTTCTTTCTCTTTGACCCTTCAGATTAGGAATGCAAAATGTATAAGAGTTAGATTGATTTTTAAATATCTCTTACTTTTAGAATCTGCTAATTTATAGCACAAATAAACACAACACCAGCTCTGAACTTTTAAAATTTATCAGGTGTTTTTCTTTGTCCTCCTTCCCCTTCTCCTTCTCCTTCTCTTTTTCTTTCATATTCTCTGAATATTTATGTTTAAAAACAAGTCATCTATATTTAATTTTTTAAAATGATGAACCTTGCTGGGCACAGTGGCACACACCTGTAATCACGGCATCTGGGGAGGCTGAGGCAGGAGGGTTGTGAGTTCAAAGCCAGTGTCAGCAAAAGCGAGGTGCTAAGCATCTCAGTGAGACCCTGTCTCTAAATAAAATGCACTTATGTGGTTCAGTAGTCTGGTGCCCTAAGTTCAATCCTCAGTACCAAAAAAGAAAAAAAATAAAATAAAAACAGGGAGCTTCTAGGGTGAAATCTGAGGGCCCAACCATTTTTGGAGTGGCTACTCAGTATCATAGATTAAGCAAGGGCTTTTGGAGATATGAAGACCCACAGAAAAACACAGGACAGCCCCAGGAGTAAGAACAGTGACTGATATAAATACATATACAGAGAGACACAAACAAGCATGCTTACACTCACTAAGGATTTAAGGAAACACTTATTTTTAAATGCTTATATAATCAGTGGATGACAGTACCTGATCCCACTGATCCATCTTAATGTCTACAGAGCTGGGGCCACCAAGACACCTTGGACCTCTTTCTGAGATGTAACAGGAAGAGCATAGCCCCTCCCCCAAGGAAATTGAACCTCACCCTAATAAAACCCCTATATCTAACTATTGGTTTTGAGGAAATTTAGGGGATAGAGAAAATGGTTAAACAACCCTGTGAAGATGCAATCAGCCAAACATAAAATTAAGGAAATCCCAAAGGACAAATTGCCCCATTTCTGTAACAAAAACATAGCATTTAAAAAAGAAGGAATTCTCAAATAAATGAGGCATAAGAGACACAGCATCCAAATATTTTGTGCATACCTTGTTTGGATCCTGATTCCATCAACTTAACTAAATTGGCATTTTTTTTAAAGAGAGAGAGAGAATTATTTTTAATATTTATTATTTAGTTTTCAGTGGACACAACATCTTTATTTTATTTTTATGTGGTGCTGAGGATCGAACCCAGCTCCCCGCGCAGGCCAGGCGAGCGCGTTACTGCTTGAGCCACATCCCCAGCCCCAAAGTTGGCATTTTTAAAAATACTTTTTTAGTTGTAGTTGGACACAATACCTTTATTTTTTTTTATGTGGTGCTGAGAGTTGAACCCAGTGCCTCACAAGTGTGAGGTAAGCACTCTACCACTGAGCCACAGCCCCAGCCCTAAGTTGATATTTAAAGGGATAATTTCAGAAACCTGAACATGGCTTGGCTAATTACTTGATATCAGGAAATTATTGTTAATTGTATTAGTTATATTTTAATTATTATTTTAAAAGCCCTGATCAGAACTGGGCACGGTGGCACACTCGTGTAATCCCAGTGGTTTAGGAGGCTGAGACAGGAGGACTGAGAGGTCAAAGCCAGCCTCAGCAATTTATCAAAGCCCTAATTAACTTAGCAAGACCCTGTCTCTAAATAAAATACAAAATAGGGCTGGGGATGTGTCTCAGTGGTCGAGTGCCCTTGAGTTCAACCCCAAAAGAGAGAGAGTACCAAAAGAGAGAGAGAGAGAGAGAGAGAGAGAGAGAGAGAAGCCCTGATCAGTCTTAAAAAGGAATAAAATTCTAACGCATGCTACAATATGGATGATCCTTGAGAACATTATACTAATTGAAACAACTCGGATACAAAAGAACAGATATTGTCTGCCCCCCGCCCCACCCCCATATGTGGTATTTAGATTAGTCACACTCAAAAACAAAATTAAGATAGTGGTTACTGGTGGCTGGGTTAAAGGAGAAATGGGTAGTTTAATGGGTTCAGAGTTTCAGATTAGGTAAGATGATGCAAATGTTCTGGAGATGTGAAGGTACTAATGCCACTAAATAATACACTTAAAAATGGTTAAATGATAAATTTCATATTATGTACTATAAACCACAATTTTAAGAGAAGTCCTTATCTGTTAGAGGCAAACCCTGAGATAACTGTGATTTGCTTAAAATATTCTCATCTGGGCTGGGGATGTAGCTCAGTTGGTAAATATTTGCCTTGCATGTACAAGGCCCTAGGTTCAATCCCCAGTGCACATATACACACACACAGTAAAATATTCCCATCTAACTCCTCCCATAAAAATGGATTATGGAATAGATGAATAAAATTGATAAAATACTAATAATTTTTAAAGTTGGGTTATGGATACATGAAGATTTTTATGTGTATATTTCAAACATAATTAATAAGTTTGTTCGTTTTGGTACTGGTGATTGAACCCAGGGGTCCTTAACCACATCCCCAGCCCTTTTATATATTTTATTTAGAGACAGGGTCTTACTAAGTTGCTTAGAGTCTTGCTAAGTTGCTTTGAACTCATGATCCTCCTGTCTCAGCCTCCAGAGCCTCTGGGATTACAAGGAAGCCCATCTTGCCCAGCTCCATAATTAATAGGTTTTTAACCGCAAAATGGCTAACTATGGAGGAGGGAATAAATGGCTACGGTACAAATATGTCCATCAACACCTGAGCCCAGCTCAATGGAAGAGCATGCACAATGGACTTGGGAGCAAGGCAACAGAGAACACTTCCATGACCCATCCACAAGTCACTAGTTTCCAAAGTGTGCTTACTTTTTAAAAACCACATCCTGACCCCCGCCTTTGCTGGAACACCCAATGCTCTTGTCAACCAGTTTGAAGAACTTATGGATTATATTTTTCCCACAGGTATAAGCCGTGATATCATTGTAGATTGTTTTATTTGCAGTGGGTGTCTGGTAGCAATTGTTTAATATATTTGAGGCACCCATACTGAGGTGTAGGCTGCTGGAACTTGGGGTTGGGAGGTGGATGGGATCCTATCCCCTACTAAGGAGCCTAGGGAGACTTTAGAGTAGAATACTTCTTTAAAGAAGATGAGACTTTCTCTGAAGCTTGGGAGGATGAAGCAGGAGATCCCAAGGCACTAGCAACTCAGTGAGACCCTGTCTCTAAATAAAACACAAAGTAGGGCTGGGGGGATGTGGCTCAGTGGTAGAGTGCCCCTGAGTCCAATCCCCTGTTCCAAAAAAAAAAAAAAAAAAAGTGGGGGAGAAGGAGGAGAAGGAGAAAATGAGACTTGAAGACAACCCCCAAGAAAACGGAGGGGGCCAGGGAGAAAAAAAGAAAGAGCTCCAGGGAGAAGAATCCAAATATGCAAAAATATGGAAGCAAGAAGAGAGAGTAACCCCAGGGACACAGAAGGAAAAGGAAGCTGGGAATGTTGGCCGGGGTTAGATTGTCAATGATCTTGTATGTCTTGCTCTGAATTTAATTTGTTCAATAAATTCAGAGCCCCCCAAGGGCCACATTCTTTGCAAGGAGGTGCACTGCTCCTAGGGAAATGCGTATCCACTGCACAGCCTGGGACATCTGGGTATGGGGTCCAAAACCACGTGTTTCACCTTACACCTCCAATTTTCCCTTTTAAACAGCTTTACAGATGTGGATAAGACCAGGGAAAGCAAGAGAGACCCACTTAGCTAGCAAAATAAAATTCCAGACTGAAAGCAGGCCTTAGTACAGGAAACCAGGTCCGTCATAAGGGAATATTTCTCACTTCTGTGCAGTGTCTCCTCATTATCTAAGTGGTTGGCACACTTGCCTTATATCCAACAGTAAAAGCAATGAAATACATTACCCCTGCTCCTCTAATGTTGCCTGTATCCAATGCTAACTTCGTAAGTCTTTCACCAAGGGACCCATTAAGCTTATATTACCACTTCAAGGAGTGCCTGAGAAATGTGCAATTTGCCATTGTGAGATCAACATCTGCAGTTATGGCTCCCTTGTTTGCATTAAATTCAACTTTTATTTTGTATTATTTTTAATATGTTTATTAGTGCATTATAGTTATACATAATATGGGGGTTGTTGTTGACATACCCATAGATGCATGTGACATCATTTGCTCCATTTTAGGTTCCAGTAGTTCCCTTTTTCCTCCCCTCCTCTTTCCTGCTGATCTTTTTTACTTTATTGGTCTTCCTTCTATTTATTTTTAATTAGTGTCTTATAGTTATATATAAAAGTGGAATTTGTTGTCATATATTCATACATGCAGGTAGCATGTGTGGTCAATAGCAGTTCCTTCCCTTTCCCATCCCTCCTCTCTCCCCCTTGGTCCCTTTCCTCTATTAATTCAACTTTTAAAGTTGTGCTTTTAAAATGCATTTCCTCTGTAATATGTTAAAAAGTGAAGTGATATATATACAAAGGAAAATAAATCAGATATAAAGTGTTTATATAGAAAATTAACAGTGCCCACCACACACTCCTGCCACCATCCACAGGCCACAACCTTCAGCTGCCTCTCTTATTATTTAGCAAGTGAGCTCCCTAACTCTAAATAATATTGTAAATGGTCCATTTTAGGGTTTAAATATAGCCCTTCCTGCTCTGCCACTGTAACTTATTTAAAACCCACAGGTTTCTTTCTCTCTCTCTCCCTCCCTAATCTCTGGGGAACCTCGATCACCTTTTCCCCCCTTTTTGGGCAGAGTTATCTGCCCTTGAGCACATACCCACCGTTGGAACGAAGTCATCCAGACTTTGAAGATGGTACCAGAAGGTCTCAGAAATGACTGTCTCCCAAATTAACTAGTGAATTACAACTACTACAGAGAACATGTGAAATGAAGCCTTTTAATTGCCTCTTTAAAAGCTCCCTGTTCCTGTTGAATCACAGCCTCTGGGTCAGGAGTCCTGGTGTTTCTCCTTTGCTAGCAAAGCAATAAACCTTCTTTTTCCTTTTTTTCAAACCCATGTCTTTATTATTGGATTGGCATTGGGACAAGTACCAAAATTCCAGCAACTGACCTGGGCTCTTTGTGTAGGACAAGAGTCTTCTCATCTGATGGTAATGTCTTAGGGTGATGACCTATTGCTATAGTTTCTATATTGGATGTCCCCCAAGGTTCATAAGTAAAGGCTTGATCCTCAGAGTTCCCCCCTAGAAGGTGCAGGGGACCTTCAAAGATGGGGTCTACTGAGTGCTCCTTAGGTTATTAGAGAGCATCCCCTCTTTCTCTTCTTTCTGTTCTGGTTCAAGATGTGATTGCTTTCTGGGTGAAGGATATGAAAAATAAGTCCAAGGACTGTTTTCTTGAAGTTTTTGTCACTTAAAATCCCAGGCCTCAGCCAGAGTGAAGGAACACAAAAGGAACTCGCACCTGACTGACACCTGACCCCCCACCCTAATGGGTCACCTGACCCCGATACAATAAGCCCCAGGAAATTCACTATTCACAGTCTTGTCCCACTCCAATGGACCAGAGGGACCACATTACAACGAACCCCTGGAATTGCCTTCCTGACCCCACTCTAAACAAAGCCTGTATAACCCAGACTCTCGCTTCAGCCATTTACTGCCTCCAAAATGAGCCCCACCAGGGTCCAAACCAATGGACTCTGCCGTTAAGTACTGAATAAAGAAAAGCTTGCTAATCTGAGGTTTGCTTCCTGTCCCCCACCTTCGTCATATGTGCGTCACTTGTCCTAACAATCTGATCTTGGACTTTGAACCTCCAAAACTGTAAACTAAATAAAACTTTCATCCTACAAAATTTGAGGCAGTGTAGACTAAATGCAAATGTGATTCTTCCTTGGTGGATCTCAATGCTAGCAACTTTAAATCTTTGCTCTTGGGCTGACCAATTTTTTAACCTCCTTCTGGTAGGAACTGGCAGTAACATGTCTGTGAGAAGGGATCTCAGTGTCCCCAAGTTCAGAACTGAGTGGTTTCACCACATCCATTCGTTTTCATCCAAGTCCACACCCTGCCTGGAATCTTCCAGACCCAAGCCTCTCAAATTTCACTTTTTACAAGAAGCTTTTCCAGGTGGGAGGAGTAGCCACCTGGTTACTGTGGGGAGAGGAAACTAAGGCAGTCGCCCCTCTTGATTTGGACTTATAAGGAGTCTCCTGGGATTCAGTCTCACCCTCACATTCATTCACTTCCTGCAGCAACTGGCACCCCATATGCTGAGCCTAGCACAGTCTGCAGAGGGATTGCATCCCCTGGCAGGCTCCTTGCCTGCACTTCTCTGCTTTGCTAAATTAAGTATATGTGTCCATCTCACACTTTCCAGCTTTTACAGTTCTGATCTGCTGCTATCTATCTTCCCGTGGTGCTTTGTCTTTATTTGTTAGTACTATTTTTTATCCCTTCCCTGTTGTTTTCAAGGGACCTAGGGAAGAAAGAGAGGAGTAGAGATGTGTGTATGAATGGCTGGATGATTGGTTAATTCTTCATTTTAATTGAAATTGCAACTGAGTTTACAGGAAAGTCTGGATTTTATTTACCATTTCCTACCCTGTGTTGTGAGTTTACCTTCTGTAGCATTTCCCTATTAGCAATATTTTGTCCCTTGGCTGGTAGCTGTATTCCTGAGTCCAGTCTGTGGGCTTCTAAACATGTGGGTTGGTCACAAGAGGTTCAGGCTTGAGACCGTGGTTTATGTCATACAACCCATCCCCACGACAGCAACCCCAACTTCTGCAAACATTCACTTGCAAATTGTTTGTTTGGATATTTTCCCATAGAAACACTATAATAAAGGAATATTTTACTTCAGAGGTTTTATTTTTTATTTTTTATTTTTGTTTGTTTGTTTGTTTGTTTTGGTGCTGGGGATTGAACCCAGGGCCTTGTGCATGTGAAGTAAGCTGCAAGCACTCTACCAACTGAGATATATCCCTTGCCTGCACAGGTCAGTTTTTTAAAGTCTATTTAGTGAAGATACAGCTCATGGGTACAAATATTCTTTCTTTATGAATATGTTCATCCCCAAACATTTGCTGAATACCAACTATGTGTAATTTGGTATGACATTATGATGAGATCCTATCAAACATGAACTTTTAAATACATTACTTTTCTCAATTTTTAGCTTCTGTTTTTGTTGTTGTTGTTGTTTGTTTGTTTTTTGGGGTTTGGTTTTGGTTTTAGTACCAGGGATCGAACCCAGGGTGCTTAACCACTAAGCCACATCCCCAGCCCTTTTTTGTATTTTATTTAGAGACAGGGTCTCACTGAGTTGCTTAGGGCCTCGCTAAATTACTGAGGCTGGCTTTGAACTTGCAATCCTCCTGCCTCAGTCTCTGGAGCCACTGGGATTATAGGCTTGCACCATGGCGCCTGGTTTCTCCTTCTCTCTCTCTCTTTTTTTTTGATTTCCAAGTAGTCATTTCTTTTTCGAACATAATTCCTTTCTCTCTAACTCTCTCACTCCACCTTGAAAGAAAAAACCAAAGTTTGTGTCTTTTTTTAAAAATTGTTTTAATATTTATTTTTTAGTTGTCGTCGTACACAATAACTTTATTTATTTATTTATTTTTATGTGGTGCTGAGGATTGAACCCAGGGCCCTGCACATGCTAGGTGAGCACTTTGCCACTGAGCTGCAGCCCTAGCCCAAGTTTGCGTCTTAATCAGAGGAAATATTCATTTGTCAGAGGCAGAAAGTCCTTGAATAGGCTGCGTTGCACCCTGAGGGCTCCTCTCAGGCTCACTATGAGAAGTTGCTCCTTGTACTTTCCTTGGGACACACAATGAGTAGAATGAAACTGGAAATAAGGTCTTCATCAACTAACTTTTGGATTCCTAAGCCTGCAGCACTAACATCTTTTAAGGCTCAACACAGGTAACTAATGGTTATGTTTTGCTTTCCCATAAATTTCAAAGGTGAGGGGAGCATGTTGCCAGCTGGGCACTTCACCTGTTTATTTCCTTGTGGGTCAATTAATGTGTAACCCGCAGAGGACTTTGTGGTGGAAATTTTAAACTCTCACCCAATTAAGTTCTTTGGCCCATCACATTCTCCAAAGCAGTTCTGGGCAGGAATACCAGCCAAGCTGGCAAATTCACATTTATACAGTCTTGTATTTATTAATTCATTCACTCCCCTTTCTCAGGTTCAGGTCTTATAGCAATGCCTGAATCCCTCCTGAAACGACTCAGTCTCAGATTAAAAACACAGCTCAATCTCTATATGTTGTCAGGGGTTTTGACTGCTTAAAAAAGAAAAAAAAGAAACAAAAAAGCCTCCTTTCAGAGGAAGCTTCCCAAGTTCTCAGCTCAAGGAATGGATCTTTTCTCCTAAGCCTTCTTTTGGACATTCAATTTTATGGAATCTGGTGTGACATAGTAAAAGGAGAAACTCATGACCAGTATACTTTGTTTCCAGCACCAGAGCTAATGACTGTGACTAAAATAGGGCTTTGTGGGGAGAAACCACAGAGCCCTCCCTTTGGAGAAGTTCTAAAGATGGCATTGCTTTGCATGGATATAGTGGTTGAGAGCTGGTGAACCTAGTCTTTTTTTGTTTCCTTGGTGTTGGGGATCAAACTTGGGGCCTCTCTCGTGTGCTAGGCAAGTACTCAATCACTGAACTGTGTCCCCAGTCCTCTGGTTTCTTTATCAGTTTCTTATCAGTATAAGCAAAAAAAATGCATTAAGATGAGCTTACTAATACAGAATTCATAGTGTTTTATGCACAAGCTGGCCATATTTCTAAAGGATAATGCAAGTTTTAGGTTTATATAGTAGATGGTAGAATTCCTGGACAAAATATAGAAAGCCCAGGATGGGTGACTCACACCTGTAATCCTAAGGGTTCCAGAAGCTGAGCAGGAGGAATTATAAATTCAAAGCCAGCCTCAGTAATTAGTGAGACCCTAACCAACTCAGCAAGACCCTGTCTCTAAATAAAATATAAAAAAGGGCTGGGGATGTGACTCAGTGCTTAAGCACTGATGGATTCAATCCCTGGTACCTGCGCCCCCCCCAAAAAAAATTATAGGAAGCCCAGGTAGATGTGAATTTCTAATTAACCACAAATAATTGTTTTAATTTAAGTTTGTCCCATGCAATATTTGGAATATACTTATCCAAAAATATTGTTTGTTTTTAAAACAAATTCTTTCTTTTATTCATATTTACTTGGATATTGTTTATTTGAATTTGTTAAAGCTTATAGCCCTACAGGTGGGAGGAAGGGAGGATGTTTCGTTGGTTTGTGAGAATATTGTTTGCAATACATCTTATATATTTCAGAAGCTGAATTTTTCTCAGAAACCAATGTGCTTTTTCTAAATTGCTCTATTATGTTAATTGAAAGAAGGATCTAAATAATATTCTATTAGTTGAGTTCTTATGTCTATGTTTCAGAAAATAATAAAACTGTATTAAGGATATGTGATTATTCTTTTACCTAGAAGCCATATATCTGAACCACTTCGGATACCAAATCACTGCCAAGCTTTTATAGTGTGTACATAAGCTATTTCATATGTGCAAAAATTAAGTATGCCTCTAAGTAATAGTTTCATACTTTCAATTTTTACATTTTTATAGTATAGGCAGTATTTTGTCAATGCTGTTTACTTCTCTTCTAACCATTAATAATAATTATATCATAAAATATAATTTTTGTAGCCATGCCAGTGTCTAAGGGATCACAAATATTTTCGGCATTTTTTTTGGTGGGGGCACTGGGTATTTAACCCAGGGAGGCTCAAACCCTGAGCCAGATTCCCAGCCCTATTTACTTATTTATTTATTTTGGGGGTAGGGAGAGTTTACCAGGGATTGAACTCAGGGGCACTCAACTGCTGAGCCACATCCCCAGTCATATTTTGTATTTTATTAAGAGACAGGGTCTCACAGGTTGCTTACTGCCTTGCCTTTGCTGAGGCTGGCTTTGAACCAGTCCTCTTTTCTCAGCTTCCGGAGCTTCTGGCATTACAGGCATGGGCCACTGCACAGACTGTTTTTATTTTTTGAAACAGGGTCTTGCTAAATTGCTTAGGGTTCGCTGAGTTGCTGAGGTTGGTGTCGAACTTGTGATTGTCCTGCCTCAGCCTCTTGAGTTGCTGGGTTACAGGTGTGTGCTGGCAGTTTTGCATTTTTAAATTCAACAAAGCATGCTTTCATTGGCAAAACCAGTAATGATAACAAAACCCAATTCCTGACACCCATGATAGATGCTATGGGGCTCATGCAGTTTATTCAGGGCACTACTGAACTTTTCTTAGATATTCACTAAAAAAAAAAAAAAAAAAAAAGATATCTACTGAAATTAATTTTTTTTGGCCAGTCAATCTGTGTTCTTGGAAGCAGTGAGGGGACTCTATGTAGGAAGGTGGTAGGATATCCACCAGAGCCACATGCACCAAGAAAAGTAAATAGTGTGAATAAGACTGAAGCCCAATTGGGCACAGAGAGGTACGCCTGTAATCCCAGCAGTTTAGGAGGCTGAGGCAGGAGGATCATGAGTTCAAAGGTAGCCTCAGCAATAAGCGAAGTGCTAAGCAACTCAGTGAGACTCTGTCTCTAAATAAAATACAAAATTGGGCTGGGGACGTGGTTTGCTGGTCGAGTGTTCCTAAATTCAATCCCCAGTACTCCCCCACCCTGAAAAAAAAGAGTAAAGCCCACTAAGAATCCAAAGTCAGTCCAAGGACATGCTAGCAAACATTCATTCATTCATTCAGTTTGCTGGTTGGCACTATTTTAAGCACTGTGGATACCATATGGGGCAATCAAAATATATACAGTTCCTCTCCTTGTGGAGCTTATGGTTTTATGATGGGGGAGGTGTATGGAATGGAGTTCCTCAAGCTTGGGAATAGAGGCTGAAAAAACTGCTCCAGAGAGTTGCCTGAGGTTCCAGTTCCTAGAAGTTGCAGGCCTCAGGGTGTCAGAGGACACAGACATACCCTGGTGACCAAAGAAGTCTGCTGCGCCCTTATTGTTGCTTTGCCGCACTGATTCTGAAATGCCACCAGAAATTGCTGCTGTGGACGGCAATGGTGGAAGGACAAAGAGGGGTGAGCACAGAGCAAGGAGAGAAAACCAAAACCAACATGATCGCCATCTGAAAAGAGCCGGAAAACCAAATTCCAAAATGCACACAGAAATGGAATGCTCAGAGAGGTAGACAAAAAAGTCAGTTATCAGGACAGAGTTACACTGCAGATTCGAACTAATTTTATAGAACAATCTAACAAAGAATTTAGAATAAGTACATTTGGAGTATCAAAAGGGATGGATAAAATAAATTATCTAAATTACAAAACAGGTAGGAAAATATACCAGGTGGTATAAAAAGGAGTCAACTAAATATCTCAGAAATTAATAACATAAACATTGAAATGAAAGATACATTAGCTGGGGTCCTAACTCAGTGGTGAATGAAGTGTATTCTTAGAATGCATGAGGCCCTGTGTTCATTTTCCAGCATTAAAAGAGAAAAGAAAAAATATATGTAAATTTAAGGGCTGGGTTGTGGCTCAGTGGCAGAGTGCTTGCCTCTCACATATGAGACACTGGGTTCGATCCTCAGCACCACATAAAAATGAATAAACAAAATAAAATATTTTTAAAAGTATATGTAAATTTAAAAAGAAGAAGAAAAATACATTAGATGGGAAAATTCCTGACCTCGGTGAAGTTGAAGCTCACAGGATTGATATAGAAAAGGTGGTTAGAACACAATCAAAATATAAGCAAAGAAGAGAAAGTATTAAGAGACCCAAAAGATCAATTGGTAGATTTCTACTACCTTCTAATAGGAATTCTGAAAAAAAAAAAAAGAGGGAGAAAGGAGGGGATGACAGTAAAACAATATTTAAAGAGATAATTGCTGAGAATTTTCCAGAATGAAGACTTCAAGTCAAATATACATTTGAGTGCTGGGTATAGAAATAAGAATAAATTCAAAGCTGACATACTGTAGCAAAATTGCAGAATGCCAAAGGTAAAGAGATTTTTTTAATAAAGTTAACAGAAATAAAAGATGGATTACCTACAAAGAGATGAAAATTAGTCTACATTAGCCTTCTCATAGAAGATTCAAGAAGATAGACAGAGTAACATGTTTGAAGAACAGAGGGAAACTATTCGTAAATCTAGACTTCTATAACCTGATGTTTCAGACATACAAAAATCAGGAGAGTCTGCCAACCACAAACTGTCACTTATGAACTAGTAAAAACTATTATATTTTGATAAAAATAGTTATTACATTTTTAAAGTTTTTTAAAATCAAGTTATTTTTATCAAATTATAATAAAATATAAATTATGCAAATTTATACATTTAAAATATAAAATTAAATACATAAAATTATAATAAATTTAAATATATAAATATTTAACACAAAATGTATACACATATACTTTATAAATATATATTATACTTTGATAAAAATAATTAACTATTGATTTTTTAAAAGATCTTTAAAAATGAAAGGGTAAAACTACAACTCCAGAACAGAAATAAGATGGGGAACAGGGTTCAACTTATACCTCAAAAATGCTGGGGTCCTGTTGTAGTTTACAGGAAAATGAAAGTTCTGCTTTAAAAATATATATTGAGGGGCTGGAGTTGTGGCTCAGTGGCAGAGCACTTGCCTAGCATGTGCAAGGCACCGGGTTCGATTCTCAGCACCACATATAAATAAATGAATAAAATAAAGGTCCATCAATATCTAAAAAAAAATTTTTAAAAATAAAAAATATATTGAGTACAAATAAAATGAAAAACCAAACAAAAGGATGATGATTAATAAGTAAAGTGTTCAATTTATGAAAGTAGGCAAAGCACAACATAGAAGCCTAAATTAGACGAAGATAATAATACAATCGAATAGGAAAGAAGTTATGTTTAGGGAAGATGAATAAAATGAAACACTGGTTTTTCTAAAATGACTTACAGAAATAAACTCTGAGCATAAATAACACCCCCCGAAAAAAGATGAACACAAAAATAGGAATAAAAAGGGATAGAAATTGAATGGAGATTTTAAAATATATAAATAAAGTCTATTACAACTTTATTCCAAAAAATTATGGAAAGAGAAGAAATGGATAATTTTCAATAAAAAATATTTGATGATTCATTTAGATGAAATCAGAATAAAGCCTGTACCACTAAAGAAATTAAATTCTTAATCAAAAGTTCTCCCACCTTCAAAGATAGTAGGCCTAAATGGTTTTACTAGTTCTTTAAAATATAGATAAAAGGTGCTTAAAAAAAAAAAAAAAAAAACTGTTTCAGAGAATGGAGGGGGAAGGACAATGCCTAATTTATTTTTTGAGATACTAAAGCCAGACAAGGATGGTACAAGGAATGGTAGTAAGGAAAATAATTTAAAAAATTTTTTTTGTTGTTTTCAGTTGTAGTTGGAAACAATGTTATTTATGTATTTATTTATGTTATAAATTTATTTATTTATTTATGTTATAAATAAATTTATTTTTATGTGGTCCTGAAGATTGAACCCAATGCCTTGCACAAGCGAGGTGAGGGCTATACTGCTGAGCCACAACCCCAGCCTCAGGAAAATAATTTAATCCCACTTTTCATGTTGATACAAAATCTTAGAGAAAGTATCATGATCAAGTAGGATTTAATCTCGAGTGAATATATAACTCAAAAATTTATAAACAGGCTGTGGATATATATAGCTCAGTCTGTAGAGTGCTTGTCTTGCATGCACAAGACCTTGGGTTCAGTCCCCAACACAACACACACACACACACACACAAACACACACACACACACACACACACACACACATACTAAAACCTGTTTAAATTAACAAATTAAAAACAAAAAAAGAAAAGCCTTTTCCTTTTATCTTTGTAGTTATCATCTCACAAAACTCAGAGAAGACATTGGACAGAATTCAACATTCATTCACGACTTTAAAAAAAAAAATGTAGAAGGCAATTTCATTACCTTAGAAAAGCCATATATCAAAACTCTGAAAGCCAATATTAGACAAACTGATATTTTAAAGATATTACCTAAGAAACCAGTTAAAAGCATTTATTCACCACGAAACTGAAGGTCTTAACTGATGCCAGAATGGAGAGAGAGAAGAGAAAGTAAACTATTCTTGTTTGCAGAAAATGTGATTTTCTTTCTTTTCTTTTTATATTTATTTTTTAGTTTTAGGTGGACACAATATCTTTATTTTATTTTTATGTGGTACCGAGGATCGAACCCAGTGCCTCAAGCATCCAGGCAAGCACGCTACCACTTGAGCTCCAACCCCAGCCCTGAAAATGTGATTTTCTACATAAAGAACTTAAGAAAATTCAGAGAGAACTAGAAAGTGTTCAACAAGGGTGCTTCATACTGAAATCACACCAAAATATCATAACATCGTAACTAGAAAACACAGTAGGAAAAAATCTTGTTCACAGCAGAAACAAGTTATGTGATACCTAGGAATAAATTGGTTAAAAAATATTCAAGGCCTCTCAACTATGAAAGTATTATTGAACAATATAAAGGAAGAATAAATAAATAGATTAGAGAAACCAATAAAGTAAAGCTGTCAATTATCTCCATATTCATCTATAGACTTGATGAAATTTTAGTTTTTAAAAGTTGCTAAATGATGAGAGAGACAGAGACAGAGAGACAGAAAGAGAGATTCTTTTTTTTTTTTTTGCTGGGGGATGGGGGGTGGTGGTGCTGGGGATTGAATCCAGGGCCTTGTGCATGCAAGGCAAGCACTCTACCAACTGAGCTATGGCCCCAGCCCTCAGAGAGAGATTCTTCTTCTTCTTTTTTTTTTTTAATGTTCACTTTTTAGTTGTAGTTGAACACAATACTTTTATTTTATTTTTATTTTTATGTGGTGCTAAGGATTAAACCCAGGGCCTTACACGTGCTAGGTGAGCACTCTACCACTGAGCCACAACCCTAGCCCCCAGAGAGAGAGAGAGAGAGAGAGAGAGAGAGAGAGAGAGAGATTCTTATTTATTTATTTATTTATTTATTTTATATTTTATTTTTTAATTGTAGTTGGACACAATACCTCTATTTATTTATTTTTATGTGGTGCTGAGGATTAAACCCAGAGCCTTGCACATGCTTGGCAATCACTCTACTACTGAGCCACAACACCAGCCACAGAGAGAGAGAGAGATTCATAACAAGATAATTAATTGTAAAATTCATATGATAGGGTCAAGAAAAGCCAAGACAATGTTGAAGAAAAAAAAAAAAGAGGGTGACAGTATTTGTCTTGTTAGATATTTAGACTTATTAAAAAAGACGTGGCATTGGCACCAGAGATAACACACAGATGAATGGAACAGATCAGAAGCCCAGAAATACCTTATACTCAGGAGGAAACTCTACACAACTGAAGTAGCACTACAAAGCAACAGGGAAAATTATGGGTCTGCGACCAATGGTTATTCATGTGGGAGAAGATTCCTACTCATATATCAACCATAAAGATTAAAGATCTAAATGTAAAAAGCAAAACTTTGCAACTTTTAGAAGAAAATGCATTTGTTATTGTCAAATGGGGAAACATTTCTTGCATGAGACACAAATATACAAACAATAAAATATGAAGCATATATTTGATTACATTAAGATAAAAAAAAACTTGTGCACAAAAAGGATACTATAAAAAAATTGAGAGAATTTATGGAAGAGGGGATATAACCAAAAAAAGGGAGATATTTTAAGATGCAGAAATTATATAAATTTAATTCTTGGGTCACATGGCAATGCAAGTAGCTTTTAATAATAGAAATTAAAGCAAAAACAAAGCATAAAGTTATAATGAAGTTAAACAAAACAAAAATTAAAATTCAAGGGCATAGTCATTAAAAGGTAATTAAAATAAGACATCACATAAAAAGTTTTCAGAGCTGTACTGAAAAGTGAAATTATATTCTATGTTTTCATGATTTTAAAGGAAAGAAATCAACCCCAAAGTTTACAAAAACAACAACAACATCCCTAAGAAACCAGGAGAAAGAATGAAAAAGAGGCAAAAACCAAACCTAAATGAATTAGAATATAGAAAATGTACCAAATCAATTCAAGAGCTACTTTTAAAATAAGTAATAAAAACTAGAGAAACTAAATAAGAAAAAAAAAAAACCCGTGGATAATAAAATTAGAAATAAAAGATTCAGCACAAGATACGGAGACATCGTAAATGTAAGATGACACTTTGGAAAGTTCTGAGTTACAGATTTGAAAACCCAGATGAAATGGAGAGTCTTTTGGAAATATATGCCTTTTCAAAATTAGAAGTATAAAACCTAAATGTTCCAATTAGAACCAAAGAAACTTAAAGAAAAAGGGAAAGATTTTCCTACAGGGGAAAAAAAAAATAAGTGTTTAGGCCTAGAAAACTTTATAGAGTCTAGGGAAAAATATTTGAACTTTTAAGGAATAGGTAATTATCATATTTCAATAATTATTCCAAAACATTGAAAGATATGGCCACTTATCTAATTCGATTTAAGAGATAATCCTGATGTCACACCCTGAACAAGACAACTCAAAAGAGAAATTATTATCTAAATTATGAGTAGAGAGAAGGAAATCCAAACACAGATAACAGAGTATCAAAAACGTGATCCAAGTAGGGTTTAACTTGGAAAGAAAAATTATGTTTTAACATCTGAAAAACTCAACAGTATATCACATCCATATCATATCTTAAAAAAGAAAGTCCCAATGAAATTCTCAATAGATGCAAAATACATTAACATTTAATTGCTATTATTTATTTAAAATAATTAAAATTTAAGACTTCTCAGCAAAAGTATTTACTTGAAAGCATCAAAAACATCCTTAAAAATGAAATAGTAGGGCAACACTATTAAAATCAAGGACAAAAAAAAGTTATGTAGTTTACTGTCATTTTTATTTATCAACCTGGAGCTTCTGATCAAAATTTTACAATATTTCTACAAAAAAAAAAGATGCAGAAATATTGTAAAAGAGAAAACATTTTGCAATTATTTGAGGTATTTAATTATATTCCTGGAAACTCAAAGAACAATTCAACTAAAAATTATTAGAATTGATATGACAGTTCAAGAAAACTGTTAAATATAAAAAGATATAAAAGGCAGTAGCTTTTCTACAAAAAAATTTTTTCTATACTTTTTTATATAGAAATGTTATCTAGCTAGAATACAAAAATTTTAAAAGATCAAATTACGGTAAAAAAATCAACAATAATGACATAATAAACCTCTATAAAATGCTTGGAAATTGCATTAATGAGAATGTGAAGGAACCAAATAATAAAAACTGCAAAACATTATTAGAAAATGAAGATTTGAATAATAAATTCTTGGCAGTGATATCAGTGTTTTTCATAATAATTTGAATGATCAACATGATTTTAATAAAAAATCCCAATAGGATTCTTTTCAGAATTTGACAGAGTCACTTTAATGTTCAATGAAAGAATAATCAGGTATGAATAGAAAAGAGTATATTGACCTTAGAAAAAAATAATGATGAACAATTAAACCATTTTAAAATTCACTGTCAATAAAACTGTGGAACTGATAAAAGAACAAGAACACAAATATGCAAATCAAAGGCGCAGAATAGATATTTTGAGACCATATTACATATGACAACTTATGTGATAAATTTTTGATTTAAATAAAAATTTTATTTAATAAATTGGGCTTGATGAATTGATTATTTAGAAAAAATTAATTTAGAGATTTACCTCAAATTATAATCAAGATAACTTCAGATATATAGTTAGATATAAAATATAAAACTATTCAGTAAAACTAAGAAAACCCTACAAGCATATGAAAAAATGTTCAACAACTTTAATCATCAAGAAAATGAAAATTAAAACTACGTTAACCTACCACTGTACACTCAACAGAATGGCTAAAATAAAACCACTGACAACACCAAATGTTGGCAAGGAGGCGGTGCAATGGAAACTCTCATGCAGTGTTGGTGGGAGTGTAAAATGTCACAGCCACTTTGGCAGTTTCTTATAAACCAAACCCACATTTATCCTGTGACTCAGCAATTCAACCCTGAGGTATTTACCCAAGAGAAATGGAAGCATATTTCCACACCAAAGAACATTTAGAAAGATGTCCATAGCTCCTTCCTTTTATAATGGCTGCAAACTATAAACAGTCCAGCAGTAGAGGAATCACAGACAAACTATAATATAGACAAATTACAAAATCTTATTTTGGGCAACAAAAAGACAGTCCTGAGCATACCAACACAGACGAATTTCAAAAACATTACACTGAGTGAATGAACTCTTATACAGAAGAGTTCATACTAATTCCTTCATATAAATTTCTAGAAAAGGAAAATTATACTGAAAAAAGTTTGTAAAAATGTGTTTGCCTCTGGGTAAAGTGGGAGTGAGGATGGACTGGGAAGAGACACTAGGGAATTTCTGGGGTAATTTCTCTCCCCCACCCCCTCCCTCTTGTTAAATAGTTTTATTTTAGATACAACTCACATGACAAATAAGTCACCCATTTAAAGTGTACAGTTCATATTTTATGGCCTATTAATAGGTATATGTAACCATCACCTTAAAAAGAAACCTATACTTTTGAATGTCTGTGTCTTGGTAGATGTATTTATCTGTTCTTTTTTAAGACTCATTGATGAACTGAGAATTTCACGGTAGATATATAGAATATATAGTTTTTAAAAATTTGTTTTAATTGTAGATGGACACAATACCATTATTTTTATTTATTTATTTTTATGTGGTTCTGAGGATCGAACCCAGTGCCTCACATGTGCCAGGCAAGCACTCTACCACTGAGCTACAGTCCCAGCCCTAGAATATATAAATTTTACCTTTAAAGAGCTTTTTTATATTAGAAGAAAATATGAAGCAGTTTTCAAAGCTGTGTATATGATAGTTCTTTATTTAAGAAAGAAAATACCGAAAGATTTGATCACTTAGAATCTTTTTTTAAAAATATTTATTTTTTAGTTTTAAGTGGACACAATATCTTTATTTTACATTTATGTGGTGCTGAGGATCAACCTCAGTGCCTCAAGCATGCTAGGCGAGCACTCTACCACTGAGCCACAACCCCAGCCCCTTGATCACATAGATCTTAAGTATAAAAATTACATAATCAGGGCCGGGCTTGTGGTACAGTGATACAGCACTTGCCTACCATGTGTGAGGCCCTGGGTTCGATCCCCAGCACCACATAAAAATAAAACTAAATAAACAAAATAAAGATATTGTGTCCATCTACAACTAAAAATATTTTTAAAAAATACATAATTATTCTTTTATGTATATATATTATATAATTATATATGTTACATATAACATGTAATGCTCATATATTTTACATGTCTTTGTATCAAAGATATATAAATGTAGTCAGATTAAAATATAAATATCAAGTCAGAGGTTATTAAAAACATATGAGACACCCACCCGGTGGCAGAGTGGCCGGCTAGGCCTAAAGCGTCACAGAGGTTTGAGTTAAAAACAGATACCATTAACAGGCACCGATTTTTAATAAAATCCCATTTACAACTTTTTTTAAAAAGCATATTAAACAGATCTTTACTACATATTTTATATGTGTAATAGATTCTAAATCATTGCAAATATTGATACCCACAGATATATGGACAAAGACTAAACAAAATCCATAAACAGGAAATAAAACTTGATGAAAGTAGGGGAAATTTCTTTACGTTTACAGAAATTGAAATTAAAATTACATTAAAAGAAACACTTTTCAAAGGCCCTATGGTTTATATATTCTGATTTATTTATTTGTAAGAAATATGTTTCTTCTCCTTTGAGAGAAAATATTTGAAGTCTGTAAGAATGGCTATGCACAAAGATGTATAATATATTGGCTTATTATTTATACTTAAAATAAGCCTTGAATTCTTATAAATATTATGAATATTATGATTGTTATGAATGGGTGAGTGGGCATCAGTCAATCCTGGTAGACCACAAGAATGTTTAGTGCAATTCTACTTGAGATATTTATTATTCAGATATTAACCAAAGTTTAACATAGAGGATTAGTTAAATTAATTACAGTAAAAAATAATAAATGGATTTAGGACTCTTATACAACTATTACAAATGATGTAGAAGAATACTTAATGATGTGGAAAAATGTTTAGAGTACTTTATAAATTAAAAGAATAATAATTGAGAGAAAATAAAATGCTTATTTTTTAATATTTATTTTTTAGTTTTAGGTGGATATAATATCTTTATTTTTTATGTTTATGTGGGGCTGAGGATCGAACCCAGTGCCTCACAGGTGCTAAACGAGCACTCTACCACTTGAGCCACAACCCCAGCCCCAATAAAATGCTTTTAAAAATGAAAACAAGAAGGGCATGAAATATGGTTAACCTTTCTTATTGGGAAAAAAAAAAAATATATATATATTATATATATATATATATATATATATATATATATATATATATGCACATGACTAAAACTCAAAACAGTCAAGAAGTGTCATTTGGGGCTGGGATTGTAGCTGAGTTGTAAAGCATTTGCCTGGCCTTAGAAATACTCACAGCCTGCATGTGTGAGGCCCTGGGTTCATTCCTTAGCATTGCAAGTAAACAAATAAATAAAATGAAGGTCCATTGAAAACTTAAAAAAAGAAGAAGAAAAGAAAAAAACTCAAATGAGGTGATTGAAAAAAAAGAGGTGTACTCGGCATGGGGGCACATGCCTATAATCCCAGCAGTTTGGGAGGCTGAGACAGGAAAATCTCAGATCAAAGCCAGCTTCAGCAAAAGCAAGGTGCTAAGCAGCTCAGTGAGACCCTGTCTCTAAGTAAAATACAAAATAGGGCTGGGGATGTGACTCAGTGGCTGAGTGCCCCTGAGTTCAGTCCCCAGTATCCAAAAGAAAAACAAAACAAAATAAAAACAAAAACAAAAACAAAAAAACCCACACACACATAAAAAAGAAAAGGAAAATAATGAGGAAAGAATACAAGGGAAGGAAAGATGGAGGGAGAGAGGAAGAAAAAACAATAAAGGAAATGAGGGGAAAATTAAAGAAAAGGATACTTCAGGAAGACATCAGAAGGAATTTCTTCTATGAGGTTTCCTAAGCTAACGTTTATTTTAGCATATATGTCAAGCACCTGGATCCTTGAGAAATGTGCTACTAATTTAATAACACGGTCAAATTCACATTCAGTTATTTAAAACTATTTATAAGAGAAATAAATCAGGATCAAAAGTAAGGAGCCCTTAAAGAATAATGACCACATCACATAAAACTGAATTACATGGCCTGGTCTGACAAGTATTTATCTACCTATAGGAATAATGAAGTAGAGGATGTGAGATTATGCTGTCTCAGACTGCAGCTTTGAAATAAAATTGTAGGGGAGGTTCAGACCTTAGAAATACCCACAGCCTGAATTTGGGTACAAACACCAAATGACAGCTTCTGGAAGAGATGATGATGATGATTTGCAGTGCTGGAGATTGAATCCAGGACCTTGTGCATGCGAGGCAATCACTCTGTCATCCCCAGCCCCCAGCACATTAAATTTTCTTTTCTTGCATCTTTCTCAGATGTTTGCGATGGGATCACAGAGCCTCACTCTCTTACCAACCATTTTGGATTGGCCTGAATATACTGGCTTATATTTATAGTTAAAATAAGCCTTGAATTCTTATAAATATTATGAATATTATGACGGTTATGTATGGGTGAGTGGGCATCAGTCAATCCAGGTAGACCACAAGCATTCATCTGAGCCTCTCCGTTGAGGGTGGTTGACTTTTTCAATTTTCCATGGGGCAAACATAGAACATGCAAAGGGCGTGTAGTCAAGGGATGAGATTTGAGAACATTAATTTTTCCTGCTTCATCAAAGACATTCAAAAGTGAACAGGAATGCGTGTGTGATTCAGCTTGGAGGCTTAAAAATAATTATCAGTTTCTTTGTGAATACTTTATGTAGAAGTGAACTTATAATTAGTTCCTGACTTTTTCGCCTTATATTTTGAGAAAACATTCTTTGCTTATCCTGTGAATGACACCTTGCTATATACCAAACATAACTTACAAGAGAGGAAGACGTGCCTGGGCAAAAGAGCACCACGGAAACAACACTGATGGGAAGTGTCAATTTAGGGATGGAAGGGACTGGGAAAGAGAGAGGGAGACAGGCAGAGGAACCAAAGCAGAAAGAAACAAGAGAGCCATATCACTGATTGCAGAGAGAACAACTTTGTAATATGCCATAGCTATACTAGTTGGCCCTTATCAAAATTTAGAAGCAAGTTCTCACATATAAAATAAAGTATCTGTTTTTCTCCATTTTAAAAAATGGCAGAATTAATTGTTCATTAACTCTGCCCATATTTACTGAGCACCTAATATGTGCAGGTCCCTAGTTAGACACTGGGGCTACAGTGGTAGGCAGATCTTCTCCCTATCCTTTCTTTTACACTTTTTATTGTGTATGTGAAAGTCAAGTCTTTTTGTGTTCTAAGTGTTTATTTTCCCAGTGACCATTGGTTCTTCACATGCCATCACCATGCCCAGGTACCAAATTGACATTATTGTTACTATTCTTGAATTGATGATTTTAGGTCAAGAATCAGCAGGTGAAATTTATTCTGACAGTCCTCCTGATTTACCTTCAACATATAAATGTGTTAAAACTACTGCCACTTTTTAAATTGAATTTTCTAAAGGGACCTTTTTCAGTTGAGTGCTCTACTTTCATTTGATTTTAGCATTTTGTCCCCAAGGATGTAAGAAGTTATCTTTTCTTATTAATGTTAGTACCTTCAG
This sequence comes from Callospermophilus lateralis, assembly GCF_048772815.1. Lineage (NCBI taxonomy): Eukaryota > Metazoa > Chordata > Mammalia > Rodentia > Sciuridae > Callospermophilus > Callospermophilus lateralis. The sequence goes on from NC_135317.1 coordinate 70,556,467, forward strand.
TAACTACATCTCCAAGCATGTCCCCACTTGCTAAGTCCCCAAGTCTCTGGCAGGCAGAACAAGAGGCAGGAAGACCAAAGGAACAGAACAACTCTGGTGTTCATAGCCCTTATCACATTCGTCAACTCTGCACATATTTACTAAGCACCTAGTAGGTGCAAGCCTCTAGTTAGACACTAAGGCTATAGTGGTGGGTAAACCTTGTCCCTACCCTCCCAGAGTTCAGAATTCATCCTCTGAGATTGGCAGAGCACAATACTTCCATTATCCAACATGGGACCAACGCAGAATACTTCAGTATCCAATAGGAGACCAGGAAATTAAGGCAAGGGATCCACTCAGCTCTGGAACACTATGGAGCACCTAGGTTTTCTCTTCTAAGATCTAATCACTCAGTCTTTGCATTCAACAGCTATCAAAAAAATTTTTTTGGGGGGGTACTGGGGATTGAACCCAGTACCTTGTGCATGCTAGGCAAGCATTCTACCAACTGAGCTACATGTCCAGCCAAAACTTTTAATAATTAGATGAAGAAGCTTTAAGAAGGCATTCATCTCCCTCCCCACAGGCTTCCACCCCATCTTTAAAAAGTTGGAAGAAAGACTTTTGTCCTCCTTCCTACCTTAGAAGTAGCAGCATTTTTCTTAACCTTTTTGTTCATTTGTTGTGTGCTGGGGACTGAACTGTGCTAGGGGCATTTTACCACTAAGCTACATCCCCAGTCCTTTTGCTTTTTTTTTTTTTTATTATTATTATTATTTTGACACAGTTTCCCTACATGACTCAAGCTGGACTTGAACTTGGGATTCTTCTGCCTCAGTCTTCTGAGTAGCTGGGATGAAACCGTGTGCCACCACACCCAGACAGCAGCAAATTTCTTTTCACAAACTTTGAGTATCATTATAACTATTAATATTACTAATATGATAAAAATGGAAATAATTTGCTAAGGACTTTAACTCCATCTTTCACTAGAGTTGGGTAAATGAAAACTATAAAACCTTTTTTTTCCCCCTGTAGAACAATCAGATTTTGAGGTAATTGTCTCTGGACTAATCCTTGGGGGACCCTGGGCTTGCCTGCCTTAATACCATCTGAATCGTTTGCAAAGAAGCACAACCAAGAAAGGAGGGTTGTTTTCCTGGGGACATTTTCTTACTCCTTCGCTCATTTCAGCTGTTAGCAGCAGCTGGTTACTCCAGGGCGCTGAAGTGCCCTGTAAACATTCTAATGCCGCGTATTACTCATAGTTTGAAAATCACTTTGACTCCTGAAATGTAATTATGTTAATGTCAGATGAGTCAGCAGGAGGACCAGGCGGCTGCCCTAGTGGCCCCGAAAGCACGTCCTCCAACCTCAGAGCCTCAACACCTGGGGGAGAGGGGAGGGGAGAGAAAGAAAAAGAAATCTCCTTCTGAGGTGTGGAAAGAGAAAGATAAATTATGCTTATGGCTCAAAGAACAGCTTCAAAGGATTGGCCAGTTTCGCTTTCGCTACGACATGAAAGAGATAGTTGAAGTAAAATCAATAACCCTAGGCTAATCTATTTATGTGAAGAATAAACAGGAATTTGCACAGTTTCTACAAAGACTTTGTGGTTTTCCCCCAGGGATGAGTGGAGTGGAGACTGGTTACTTTGGTCACTAGTCTTTTTTTTTTTTTTTTTTTTTTTGGTTCCAGGGATTGAACCCAGGGGCATTTTACAACTGAGCCACATCCCCAGCCCTTTTTAATATTTTATTTAGAGACAGAGTCTTGCTGAGTTGCTTAAGGTCTCCCTAAGTTGCTGAGGCTGGCCTTAAATTTGCAATCTTCCTGCCTCAGCCTCCCAAGCTGCTGGGATTAAAGACGTGAGCCACCTTGCCTTGCCACTATTTAGACTTTATTTAGTTTTTTTTTTTAACAGTTTTATTTGTATTCAAAAGATTTGTCTGTATTCAAAATCAATTAAAATAATATCTAAATGTAATGCCAGAATACCACCAAAAATTAAGATAAAAAATAACAAGGAAGATGTTTGAGGATGTTAACCAAAAAAAGTTCAGAAAGTCATTAACATAAAAACAAAAAGTTTACATTAAAAGAGCCAGATGGACAAAGTATGTAAGAGTCAGTAAATACCTATAGTAATGCTCAGCTTCTGCTATTTTTTCTTTTTTTTTTTAAAAAAAAAATTTGTTCTAATTAGTTATATATAATAGCAGAATGCATTTTGATTCAACACTATTTAGTCTTTTTTTTTAAATACCTTTATTTTACTTATTTCTTTTTATGTGGTACAGAGGATGGAACCCAGGGCCTTGCATATGCTAAGCAAGCACTCTACCACTGAGCCCCAGCCCCAGCCCATCAACACTATTTAGTCTTTTTTTTATACACACACACACACATATATATATACCTTTATTTTATTCATTTATTATTATTTTTTTTTAATATTTTTTTTAGGTGTAGATGGACACAACACAATGCCTTTATTTTTATGTGGGGTTGAGGATCAAACCCAGGGTCTTGCATGGGCAAGGTGAGCGTTCTACTGCTGAGCCACAACCCCAGCCTGACTATTTAGCCTTGATCTGTTATTTTCATGTCTCCCCTTGGAGGTGGTTTTGCATCAAAAGAAATGATGCTGAGCACTCCAGATGTGCACGCTCCAGGACCTTTCTTCTCTTTCATCCCTGGGAATTGGGTGGTTGCTCATTAGCAGTGGAACTTCTCACCCTGGCCAGCTTCCCCCACGTTTATAGGCAGTTTGTAGCTTCATTTATAACTAAGCAGGACAAGATTGGAGGTTTCCATTGCCTGGCTGGCCATGACTCCTGCCCTATAGCCCTGGTCAGAGTTCAACCTGTTCAGTAACCCCAATTCTCCCCATCCAGCCAGATTTACCCAGCAGTTCTGTCCT